>NC_136922.1:63030154-63630154 GCF_949752795.1 Hyperoodon ampullatus
CCCACACTTGCTACCTGTAGCTGTTAGCTAACCACACAAGAACTCCTGAATACCTTGTCTCCAGACCAAAGCACTAGCCTGGGCTTCCTCATCCGGCCAATTGCGTTCTCCATATCCTCACTCAGATGTCCCTCCAGCTCCTCAGACCACATATCCTCTACTGTGCTCAGCATTTTCCTAGTGTGGTCCCTGAATCCTCCCTCTTCCCTGTCTCATGCCAGTCTTGTCAGTTACAAATGCATCCATGCCCTCTTCTGCTCTCGCAGCCTCCACTTGACCTGGGTCAGTTACAGTAGCCTCCTAACCCCTCCTTTTGCCACCAGAGACTCTGTGCCCCAAAGCCGAGCTCCTCTGCTCACAAGCTCCCCTAGGCTCCCTCCTGCACCAAAGGTGAAGCCCTCTGCAATACCGTGCGTCATCTGACCAGCATCCATCCATCTGGTCTCATCTGCTTCTTTCTCCTCCTACCTGTGCTCCATAGAACACTGGCCAGTCCCGAGGCACAAAGCACGGTCCCCATCTCTTCCCCTAGACTTACTATACTTTCACCTACTAAAATCCCACCTGTCCTCAGAAGTCCAGCTCAGAGGCTAAACCCTCCCTGATCCTCCAGGGTGAAGGCATGAGTCTTTTCCTGTCCCTCTAAGCTCTTCTTGCAAACTGTCTCTCATGCATGCAGTGCTGCCCGGTGGTTAAGAGTGACAGCTGAGGGCTTCCCTGGTGGCGCAGTGGTTGAGAGTCCGCCTGCCGATGCAGGGGACACGGGTTCGTGCCCCAGTCTGGGAGGGTCCCACATGCCGCGGAGCAGCTAGGCCTGTGGGCCATGGCCGCTGAGCCTGCGCGTCCAGAGCCTGTGCTCCGCAACGGGAGAGGCCACAACAGTGAGAGGCCCGTGTACCGAAAAAAAAAAGAGTGACGGCTGAGGGAGCTGATTATAACCTTGAAAAACGTGACTTCATGTCTCTGAGCCTCAGTTTTCTCATCTGCAATATGGGCATAAGAGCAGTACATATCTCAGGGGGCCTTAGGGAGGTGGGGATGATGGGATTATTATGCAAAGCTCTCTCAGTGGTAGCTGGCACCTGGACCATGATCCACACTTGGTAGCTTTGTGGCCGATTCTCTGTGCTTAGCTGAGTGGACGAAAGTACACGAGAACTGTTGCCTACGCTTCTGTCCCATGCAGGCAATGCCCGCCCTCTAAAACATGAGGCTTCAGCAGGGGTCTGGCTGTAGTATAACAAAATTGGGCAGGAAGAGGAGCCGGGACCCTTCCTCCTCTTCCCCCAGGCTTCTCATAGGAGCTTTTTCCCTCCCCGTGTCCTTCTTTCTCCAGGAAAGATCCCACTGAAAAGGCAAACAGAGCAGGAGGAAGCAGTGGCTAGGAGGCAGGGGAGGAGAGAAATCAATCACCCCATTGCCATTGCCATTAGCTACCTTGGCTCTTCCCACTTCAGCCGCCACACTGGTTAATGGCAATGCTGCTTCTGCCCACATGCTTCTCCCATTCGCCAGCAGTCGGAGTGCAGGCAGCACTTTGGTGCAAATGAAGAAAATTGTTCATTAGCACCAGGGGCTAACTGGCACTACGTTTGCCAACCTCCGTGGCAACCTGACCTTTTTTTTAAGCTTCTCATTTGACGTGATGTTAGTGGTCTTGTACGTGCTGTGGCACCTCCTTTGGGAAGTCTTCTCGCCTCCCCTCCCCTCTTCCTCCTCATCCCATAGCCCCCTTGCACTCCCCAATCAGGGCATTTATCACTCTATATCCCTTTAGTCTATTGCAGTTGTGAGTGGGGGCCTCAATGCCAGTGCAGTGGCTGGCACATAGTAGCTGTTGAATAAACTGTGCTCAGCTTGGCAATGGAGAAGAGATTCAGGCCCTGTCCTCAGGGGCTCCAGGCTGGTTGGGGAGAGAGGGGACAGCTCAGGCTGTAGGAACCAGAGCAGAGCTGCCTCAGGTCCACAGGCCTTGGGGTGGAGGGGCCGCATCATCTCACTTAGCGCTTGGTCTCTGGGCTCAGACTAAGTCAGGGCCCCGGATCTCCACTGCCCCACCCCACACGGCTCACAAGATCCTAAAAATACAGTTTTATAATCTCAGGACTGGGAAGGAGCGTGGAAGCCATTCCTTCTGCTTGCACATCTCCTGGGTCAGGGACATCACCTCCTCCCAGGGAGGTTTGTTTTAATCATGGATAGGAAGTGTGGTCAGATGACGCAGAAATCTTCCTCAGCAGCCCCACTACCTCTCTCACTCCCTTCCATTAGAAGCACCACTGCCATTGGACTCCTCCAAGCACAGCTGTTCTCTGGGACACGAGAGCCCTCCACTGGTGCAGACAAGGGAATGCCGCTCAGCCTCAGATGCAGATGCTACGGTCTAGCCCTCTAACCATCTCTCGGGGTGAAGGCCTGAGTTTGGGCATGTGTGTGTGTGTGTGTGTGTGTGTGTGCGCGTGCGCGAGTGAGGTGACAGGGGAGCTGTGCCACTATTCAGACACACATTCAGAGACAGATTGCTACGATGTTTCCAGGATGAGGGGCTTCCGACAAACAGATACCCTCCACTCTTGCCCAGCGTCTCAGAAGGCTCTTTGCTAGTGGGGCGGGGCTGGAAATGTGAGTGGCTGTTCAGGGTGGGCTGGTGATGCTGCATTCCACAGCCTCACAAGACACTCCCACTTGGCTCCCATCAGACCTTCCACAGGGCATAGACTCAGGCACCCCCTCCCCTCCCAGAGCCCATCCGGAACAACCCCACCTGGATGCTGTGTGACTCCTGTAGCCTCTACTGCCGTCCTCCCCAGAGTGTCAAGCCAGCCGGTATTTGGCCAGGAGGAAGGAGAGCACAGGCTGTTCTCCCAGGGAGTGGGGGTGGGCGGTCCTGATTCAGACACCATGCGTTACCTGGGTAGCAGGAGTAATGCTGACCACCGCCCCGGACTCACAGCCCAGAGGGCCAGTCTGGGATATCTGGGTAGGGAAGAGGCTACACCCCACACTCCGGCCCAGAGACGGCTACGCTTTGCATGCCCCCCAACACAAGCCTCACCCCATTTTTCCTGCCTCCTGCTCTCCTCCTCTCCCACAGTAGAGTCTGATCGTGGCACTCACCCTGGGGGTTGGGAACTTAGCCTATGCGTCCCACCCCTTCCCACCTCCCCGGGGAGATGGGCGGCGGACATTGGCTAAACAAAGAGACGCCCTAATGGAGAAACTTCAGGCACCAAGAGTATATAATGTGGGGGAGAGGTCTGTCCTCAAAAGGAAGGAAGTGTTTCCTTCTCCCCTTTCTGGGCTCTCAGCGCACTGGAGCACGGGAATCGTGGGCAAATCACTGCCTTACTGAGGTCTGAAGCTAACGGTGAGGTAGGAGCAGAGGGAGCGCCCACAGTATTATGTCTTTAACGCCGGTCGTAGGACGGTGCCACCACCCTCAGGTCTTCTACGCTGGGTCCGGAGCCCTCGCTACCCCCTAAACCGCCCTCCTGGGAGGCGGGTGCTGAACCCGCGGCGGAGGGTCCGGGGGACACTCACGGGTGGTGTTGTACTTGACGCCGTTGAAGTACTCGGGGCACTGCCTCTCCACCAGAGCTCCGGCCGCGCTCCGGGGCCAGCACGTCCCGATCTGGTCCAAGGTCGTGTTGCAGTAGGAGTAGGGACCTGGCGACGGGAGAGAGCAGAGCGGGGCTCAGAGGGGTTGCTGGGGGCGCGGGGCGCCGCAGGACGTAGGGCGCGAGGCGCTCGGAGCGCGGGGCCCTGGGCGCACCCAGCGACCCAGGGAAGGAGCCCGCGCCGACCCGATCAGCTCGCCTCCCGCCTACCCTCGGGGTCCAGGGGCAGCCCCCAGCCGTCCAAGAGCAGCTCTTCTGCCAGCTCCAGGCTGCAGTTGGCCTCCAGCAGGCTGTGGAGCAGTGCCGCGTCCATCGCGCCCCGGAGCCGCGCGCCGAGAGGGAGTGTGAGGGCGCGTCCGGCGTGGCTGCCACGGGCTGGGTTAGAGAGTGAGCGGCCGAGAGAGCGCAGGGTCCTAGCCCTGCTCGTCCAGCCCGACCTTCCGGACAGCCTCCGGATGCTGCGCCGGATCGCCCGGAGCTGCCAAGTCGGGACCTTGGCGGAGAGGAGCTGCAAAGCGCACGGAGCTGCCGGTGCACCCGCTAGGTCGCGGCCAATGGCGGCACCAGGGGGCGGGGCCAGGCGGCTCCTCTCGCCCTGGCCCAGGCTCCCGCCCCCGGCCCACCAGCCCTGCCCTGGGTCCGCCTTCTCAGGCCCCGGCAAGGTCCGGGGGAGGGTGGCGGGAATGGACAGTGTGGGCCTGGTGGGCGGAATGACCCGTCCGAGGATCGAGGCCCAGGGGTTGCATGGCGCAGCAAAGCGCGCCCGCCCGCCCGCCCGAGGAGTCAGAATCGGGTGGCTCGCCGCCTGACTTTCTCCTCCTTGAGCGAGGACACTGGAGGGGGCGACAGGGGGAGTGGCGAGTCCACGTGCAGATGTGCGCTCTAGAAAAGTCCCCTTAGCCTCTGGGAAGGAAGTGGATTGGAGGGGCTTCGAGGGAAGCAAGGGAGCCACTGAAGAGTCTAGTGAGATCAAATGGCCTGAATGGGTGCAGACCCGGACCAAGCCGTGGGGGCCGGGATAGAGAGGGACTTCGGGGAGTGCCAGCCCTGGTGAGGAGGAACTGGAGAGAGGAGTAGGTGGGTGGCTTCCAACAGGAGCCAGGAGGCAGGGGTAATGCCAGGGCTCCCGCTTGGGTGACTGGGGGCGGGGTTGGTGTTGTCATTTAATGACATGGAAAAGTCCAGGGGAGAATCTGGCTGAAATTATCTGGAGGATTTCAAACACCCGGGTCTTACTGCCCTGGGTTTCAGAGGGAATAAAGTGAGAAGTGAGACCCTCTCTTCCTCTTGGCTTGGGCAGGGCTGCCTGAAACTGGTTCCACACCAGTGTGTGTGTGTGTGTGTGTGTGTGTGTGTGTGTGTGTGTGTGTGTGTGTGTGTGTGTAGGAGAGATCAGACCCCATAGCAAGTGTGAAGGAGCTAAAAACCTTTATTTGGAATTTGCCTAGGCCCCTCAGGACTGCCTGCTCCATAATTCCCTGTGGTTCCACTCTGAGTGCCTAGGCCAGGCCCACTGCTCATGCCTGCTGAGTGGGGGGATCTGCGCTCAAGAGACAGGGCCTGGGGTGTTGTTCACCCCCTCAGTCTCTACTCTCTCTGTCTCTGTCTCTACTCTCTACGCATTTTACCCCAATTCTCACCCTCTCTTCTGGGGCAGTTTCTCCATCAGTGAAATGTTCTTAGAGGCCCCTCCCAGCCCTGACAATCTCTGGTTCTGAGTTATGAGATGCAAAGGCAGATGTACAAAGGAAGATGTACATGTGTGTGTGAGTGTATGTGTTTCTATCTTCAGAGGGCGGGGAGAGCTGGGACCCAGTCCCAGCTGGGCTGGAAGCCCCAGGGGAGCTAGACCTATCCTTTCTTGCCATCCTCCACTGGGAACAAAGCTGCCAGAGAAGGCTGAGAGCACCCTGAGGCAGCATTATGCCCTGAGCAGGGAGAGGAGAAGAGGCAGGCTGGGCTGCCTTTGTGGGCTCCAACCTCACCAGCCTCCATATAAATGCAGCTGTCACTGCCCAGGCAGGGTCAGGGAGCACTGAGACCAGGGCTGAGCACAGTAATCTCTCCAGGGCCAGCTGATTGGCAGGCACAAGGTGCAGACCAGCCAGCCGGGTCTGTCTTCTGCCTTTTGAATGGACAGAGCCCTTGGCTCAGCTCGGGCAGCTGCAGAGGCAGAGGTCCCTTAGTGTCCCTAATAACCAGTGCCAGGAGCAGGTGAGGATCAGTTGAGTCCCAACTTCAACCCTAGGCAGAGTCCCGTTGCCAGTCCCAGGCTGAGATTCGGCCCTGGTCCCAGACTGAGCCCTGCCCCACAGGGTCACACATAGGCTACAGTGTGGCTGGCAGGATCAGCCCATTTCTTCATTGGGAATTAGTCTCATTCATGCACAAAGGAGGGCTCTCCACACACTGATTCCAGCCCAGGGGGAAAAGGAGAGATCAAGCTAAGTTATTAGCCTGTTCATCACCAGAGCCACAGCACAGGAAAAGCAGCTATCTCATGGGGTGGTGAGTGCCCCGTGACCATAGGCCAAGGATTTAATCGTCTCACACGAAGAATGGAAGGTTGGGGTTTCCCTGGTGGTGCAGTGGTTGAGAGTCCGCCTGCCGATTCAGGGGACATGGGTTCGTGCCCCGGTCCGGGAGGATCCCACATGCCGCAGAGTGGCTGGGCCCGTGAGCCATGGCCGCTCCGCTGAGCCTGCGCGTCCGGAGCCTGTGCTCCGCAACGGGAGAGGCCACGGCAGTGAGAGGCCCGCGTACCGCAAAAAAAAAAAAAAAAGAATGGAAGGTTGGCCTGGGTGACCTGGACTGCTCTTAACTGGGACAGCACATGTGATATAGGTTCCTCTGGGAAGTGACCATTTCAGGGGCAGAGGCAAAGTTCATTCTGCATCTTGACGGGACAGTCAAGGCCTGAGCACAGGCCCACAGACCTGAGGTCCCCTGGTTTCCAGGATGCAGGGCCATTTCGTCATGGAGTTTATTATCATAGGTATGACTGTCTGTTATTCTAGATGTGAGAGAGGAAAATGAAAAAAGGAGCGGCTCTGGAACAAATTGATTTTACAGCTCAGTTTAGTGTCTGCAAATAGGTAAACGAGGAAGATATTGTAAAGAGCGAAAACTTTCCTCACTTAGATTAAAGTCAACTACAATTAATAAAGTCTGGCACGTTTTGCTAGCCAAGGAAGCAGAGGTGGGTGGGAGGTCCCTGGGATGGAGGTGAGCTCCCAGGCCAGGCATTGGGGCAGCTGTATTTGGGACAGTCTGTGTGCCCCCAGTCTGGTGGGACAGGTTGCACATAAGTTCAGGGAAGTGTGACAGGTGCTGGGGAAGATACCTGGGTGTCATGAGCAGAGTGGGGGTGGGTCAGGTGCCTCTGGCGCACCTCTGATGTCAGCTGCAATGGCAGTGGATGGTCCTCCAGTGCACAGCCTAACACGGGATAGGCGTGCACAGCACAATGGAAAAACACACGTTGTCTCGCACAGTCGCGTGTCTGCACAGCACACACACGTTCTCTCACTCATCCCACCACCCATCAAACATCAGCTGGAAAAGAGGATTTGACAGGACAGAGTCTGCCTTTGCATGTCTGATGGGGCTGTGCTCTGTCAGGCTGAAGAGACAGGGAGTATGCAGGGCTGGGACGGGTTGTGGGGTTCACTGCAGTTACAGTGGGACTGCTGAGGACACGGAGGCTTGGGAAAGGCCAGAAGGTGCCCCTCTCTTGCCCTGCAGCACTGGGGACAGTGCCCCCGGCCAGGCCAGATACTCCTTCCCCATCCTACCCCACTCCACGTTGGCACAGGGGAGATGGCCTGGTGTCTTCAGGTTGAGCCTTGGGATCAGGCTTCAGGCCCCTGGCAACCGTCCAACCCTACACTGTCATTTACAGATGGCCAAAGGGAGGCCCAGAGGAGGAAAAGGAACTTCCTCTCCACTGGCTCCCAGGCCATCCTCATCTCCACAGCAGACTGGGCTCCTTGTCTCCCTCACTGGGGGAGGAAGTGATTTCTCTAAGATCGTGTGACTTCTCACAAGAGCGGCTCCCCATTGCCCTCGGGACAGAGCCCAGCTCTTTAGCTGCAAACAACATTCTTCATGATTATCTATTCCCCATCCTCTCGCCCTTCTCAACTTGAGACGCACTTTGGAACAACTCGCCATTCCCTGGGGAACTTCCCTACCTCTGTACCTTCGCATGTGCCATTCCCTCTGCCAGGAATGCCCTTACCGCTGTGCTCCAGTTAGCCTAGCCGACTCCCATTCACCCTTCTAACGTTCAGCTTAGCCCTCACCTCCTTTGTCTTGTCTGGGTGGGTGGCCCTTCTCCGTGCCTCCGTCTGCTGGGTGCTGGTCGATATCACAGCAAGGTTGTTGGTTTTTCTACTGTGACTCCCAGAGGGCAGGGCTGGTCATGTTCACTAAGCAGTCCCCAGCACCCATCAGAATGCTCCAGGCCTGTGCTCAGTGAGTCACCACTGAAAGAACAAATGCCCTGGCAGCAGCCCTGTCTCCCAGACCAAGGTTCTCTTCCCATTTGACCAGCCCTGGGGTGTGTGTGTGTGTGTGTGTATTGGATTAGGGAGTTATTTCAAGGAATCCTTGATTCCATCTGGATCCTTATATTGCCTGTGGACTGAAAAAATAATATGCCTTACAACTTACAATATATGCTCTATTAGATTCCTCTGCGATGAACAAAACAGAAATAATCCACTTAAAGCCTGCCTTAAGTCTCTTGTGATTATGCGTTTTTCCTTTATTTGGACCTCAGGGGCATGCATTTTAATTGATCAGAGTCTTTGAATCATGATCTCTTGTCATCATTAGCCCATATATGGCCCAACTTTATTCTATTTTAGTCTTTTCTTTTTTGGAAGTTTGTACGTAGTAGCACATATAAGGAATCTATTGCCCAATCCAAAACTAGATCATTACCAATCACTTACAAATTTATCTATATACCCCTCCCTCAGAGGGAACATTCTTTTGAATGTTGTGTTTATCATTCCTTTGCTCTTAGTTTTTTCAGTTTTATCGAATGAATATATGTCTAAACAATAGGTTGTTTGCTTCTACTTGTTTCTGAACTTTGTTAGTCAATATGCATTTTCTCAATCAGTGGACACCTAAAAGGAGATCCCTACCACGTGGGGACCTGAGAAACTATTCCTGAAGTCCGAGGGCATCCTAACAGCCTGCATGTCCCACCGCAGGGGCATGGTTAATGAAGGATGATGCATCCCCACGGTGGCTGCTAGGCAGCACCACAGCAACGTGGTGGATGAATAATTAATGACACAGGGAAATGTTCACTCTGAATTACAACAGGAAAAAGCAGGTTACAAAACTGTAGACACAGGATCATTCCAGTTTTGTGGAAAAAAGAAAAAACATGAGGCTCTATGGTTTGATAAACTTCTGGTGGATGTAAACATTATAAAAAATTCCTGGGTTGTGGGATAAAGAGTATCGTCTTCTTTGTTTTTTTTTCTTTTTTTTTTTGCGGTACGCGGGCCTCTCACTGTTGTGGCTTCTCCCGTTGCGGAGCACAGGCTCCGGACGCGCAGGCTCAGCGGCCATGGCTCACGGGCCCAGCCGCTCCGCGGCATGTGGGATCCTCCCGGACACTGGGGAACGAACCCGTGTCCCCTGCATAGGCAGGTGGACTCTCAACCACTGCGCCACCAGGAAAGCCCTGGAAAAAATATTTTTAAAACCCAAAGAAGGGCTCCCCTGGTGGCGCAGTGGTTGAGAGTCCGCCTGCCGATGCAGGGGACACGGATTCGTGCCCCAGTCCGGGAGGATCCCACATGCCGCGGAGCGGCTGGGCCCGTGAGCCATGGCCGCTGAGCCTGCGCGTCCGGAGCCTGTGCTCCGCAACGGGAGAGGCCACAACAGTGAGAGGCCCGCGTACCGCAAAAAAAATATATATATATATATTTTTTCCAAATTAAATATATGTAATATGTATTCCACTTATAAACAGATGGATGATATTACAAGTCAAGCAGGGCAGAGCTCGTGTTTGGAGAGGCTGGGACTCTCTCCACTAGGCTCAGAGGTGGGGAGGATGCGTATCACCTGCCAGGAGTCACGGGGAAGGCGAGGGTCCATGCCACACACTGAGCAAAGAGGGAGGGCAGGGAGAAGGTGGTGGATTTGCTACAAACAGGTGTTGCCTCTGAGAGCAAAGAGCTCTGGCGAGGGGAGGGTGGGAGCTCTCCTGAAATGGGGGGGCCTCCATTTTTTGCCCGATGGCTGCTTGACACGCTGGTGTAGCCATGGTCTCTCTTTCAACCTTCACAGTAAGCCTCTGAGGTCGACTTTGACCAATTTTTAACAGATGAGGAAACTGAGGCTCAGATGTTACAGGCTGAATAGTGTCCCCCAAATCCATATGTTGAAGCCCCAATCCTTAATACACCAGAATTAGACTGTATTTGGAGATAGGTTCTTTAAAGAGGTCATTGCTTTAAAATGAGGTCATTAGGGTGGGCCCTAATCCAATGTGACGAGGGTCCTTGTAAAAAAAGGAGAATAGGACACAGACGCACGCAGAGGGAAGCCCATGTGAAGACACAGGGAGAAGACGGCCATCTACCAGCCAAGGAGAGAAGCCTCAGAAGGAACCAAATCTGTTGACACCTTGGTCTGGGACTTCTAAGGTCCAGAATCATGAGAAAATAAATTTCTGTTGTTTAAGCTACCCAGTCTGTGGTATTTTACAGCAGCTCAAGCAAATTAATACAGATGGGTTGGCTGACTCATCCAGGGTCACAAAGTTGTTAGGTGGAAGAGCTAGGATCCAGACTTGGGTCTGTCTAACCCTAACACCTGAGCTCTCGGCCACTCCACTGTTTAGGAGGGCAGACAACAAGGTTTTCCTCTTTATGCGTGACTCGGGCTGCGTTTGGTGCTGGGTCCCAGTTCTGACCAGCACCCTTGTCTCCTTGTGTTCCGGCAGTAGCTCCAGATCCCAAGGGCACCCACAGCCCTCCTCCTTCCTTGCTGCTTCTGTGGATGCAGCCCTGAGAAGGCCAGGACACTGTGCGGGGCCTTGGGGACATCTTTCCAGAGCCCGTTGAGGCCCGGGGCTCTTCTGAGTTAGCTCTGCAGTGGCTAACCCTGACTCTGAATCAGCCTCCAGGAAACTCTAAGGGGTCAGAACTCAGGGTCCCAGCTGCTACTTCACAGGTTCTTACCAGGAGGTAACACCTGTAGCCACAGGAACGGGAGAACGTGTTTTACACCTTCTGCCGGTCTTGCCGGAGTTTGAGAGCAGCGAGGTGCCCCCTCCTCGGGCACCTGAATGCCAGGCCAGCCAGCTTCCTTGGGTGTAGACGCAGGGAGCCGGGAGCTGGAGGATGACTCCCGGCCAAGTTCTTCATCATCGGTGAAGGACCTGAACCCCAGTGGGGAAGGGGCTGCCCAAGGACAGACACAAGGCCCGGGCCTGGAAGCCAGTCACCCTTCACCACCTGCTGAGCTGGGGCTGGCCCGGGACAGCCCGCTTCTCCCCCAGGCCCTGGGCCCACCCCCAGCTTCCGGGGTCTGCCGCCGGTGGTGGCAGGGGGCTGGCATACCTGAGAGGTTGGTGAGGGTCATGACTGCGTGGCAGTACTGTTCCAGTAGCATCCACATGGGCTGGTCTCTGGGTGCCTGGCTGGGCCCGGCCGCCTAGAGGACAGGAAAAATGAGGGTCAGGCCCTGGCTAGACAGTGACAGCACATGTCTGCCTGTTCCCCACCCCACCCCGCCTCGTCCTGTCACTCATCCCTTACCCCTCTACTGTACAGAGGAGAAAACAGAGGAGGGAAATGCCCAAGGCCACACAGCAGAACAGCAGCCTGGCCAGACCTGGAACCCTGAAAAGGCCTTAGAAGTGATCTAGTGCATCTTGGCTCCCAAGGGAAGACTAATGCTCTGTCCATCCCTTGGCCCCCAAAGGTCTCTTCTTCCAGATGGGATGTGCCCTGTGTCCTTCTGTCAGCAAAGCTGGGGTGGGGGTGTCCACCAGCCCTTCGTTTCCCCAGCAAACATTTGTACTGTGTCTACTGTGTGTCAGGCCCTGGCTGGGGGACATGGTGTCCTCAGGGTAGTCCCAGGCCAGGTAGGGATCCCCTAGACTTGGAAGGTGCAGAAAAGAGGGGAGAAGAGTAGATGATTTGACTTTGTTTCCCTGTCATACAGGTAAACAGGCAGTTACAAATGTTAACACATGGGACTCCTAACTTGGACTTGGGAAGACAGGGGAGGCTTCCTGGAAGAGGTGGCACTTTGGAGGCAACCAGATGGGTGAGTAGGGGAAAAGGAAGGAACCACTGTGCCAATGTGAGCACTTGCCAGGAAACAAATGTGATTGTTGCGACAACGGCAATTCCATCCAAAAGACAGAAACCATCTAGGATCCCATCTCCTGAAAAAATCATGAGGGAGTGCTGGATGTAGAGTGACAAAGTAGATGTGGTTATCTCTGCCCTTCAGGGGACCATCTTCTGGAGGGAAAGATGGTTGGGTAATCAACTTGTTACAGTGTCTACAATGTGCTGAGAAGGAATAAGGTAGCATCACAGAGGGGGTCATGCTGATGTGGGCTTTGAAGGTTGAGTAGGAGTTTGCCCAGCTGATAAGGGTGGGGCCAGGAAAGGCATCCTAGATAGAGAGCAAAACATGTTCAAAGGCAGAGAGGCTGGGAAGTGCATGGTGTGAAACTGAACAAAAGCAATGCCCTCTAAAATTCTAACCCTTGTTTCCCATTTTTCCAAGACCATCACTTCTCTTACCTTGTGGCCAGTGCGTGCGCACACGTGCACTTGCACATGTGTAAGCAAGATGACTTTTTTTTCTTTTTTAATTTATTTGGTTGCACCAGGTCTTAGTTGCGACAGGCAGGCTTACTTAGTGGCAGCATGCATGTGGGATCTAGTTCCCTGACCAGGGATCGAACCCCCGCCTCCTGCATTGGGAGCACAGAGTCTTAACCACTGCGCCAACAGGGAAGTCCCACAAGACGACTTTTGCACGTCCCCCCAACACCGATATTCCTGATCCTGGGATTCTGGAAGGCACTGCCCCACTAGTGGGCAGCCCCTCCCCGTTCTCCTGCCTGTCAGATATTTCCACCCTGGCAGCTGGGTCAATGTTTGCCCCAGGATGTCCCCGGGACCAGAGCCCAACAGCCCTCAAACATCACGTTCCCCATGTCGGGCTCAGTCCATTTCCTGTGCTGGGGCTAGAGGCTGCATGCTCAGCGTCACCACACCGACCTGGAGCCCCTAATTAATGACCCCGTTCGGTCAGGTGGGAGAGCCGAGGACGGCACAGCCACCACTTACAGGCACTCACTGCACCTGGGTTCTGCCAACTGTCTCCACAGGGCTGGAGGCAGGAGGAAGTGCTGGGAAGCAGAGGTGCTGTGTGTGAGATTAGTGTGTGTGCAAGGCATGTGTGCAGGGTGTGTATATGTCTGTGTGGGGTGTGTGGTTGTGTGTGAGAGTAGTATGTGTACAGTGCATGTAGTGTGTGTGCGTCTGGCTGCTGTGAGGGGCTTCCTGAGCCATCAGCCGGGAGCTCTGGCCACTTGGCCTGCAGGACAGACACTGGGGGCCATGGCCTTGCTCTTCACATATCCCAGGGCTGCTACCTGCCCACCTCACCCTTGGCAGAGAGCCACCTGCCAAGGGTGAGGTGGGCTGGGGAGGGGACACTCTGGGTCCTGGGAGTGTTCTGATGCCCCACCCTCAGCTGGGTCAGGGGAGAGTGTGGGCCCTAAGCCCAACCCATCCCCCGTTCCCATCCCCCTTCTCTTCGTTTGAGAAGCAGCTAGTACGCTCTCTCTGGGGGCAGGGGGGAGGGCTGAGTTCCTAGTGAGCCACCAGCCTCTGGAAGTCATGGTAGAGGCAATGCTCAATGCAGAGGCGTGTGGTGTTGATGGTGGACTCTGACCAACCAGATTCTGCATCTTAGATGCAAGCTCCTTTTCTCAAAGCCCCCAGTGGCCACACTGTGGCCCCATCACTCAGGCATCTCATGTTCAACTTTGGGAGGGTCTGAACACTTGGCTCTGAGCTCATGGACGGGGCGGCCAGGCATCCTGTGCCAGGACTCAGGCACTGAGTGGGGCTGTCCTTGTATCAGTTGCTGTCATCTGAGGCTGTGGCTGAGTCTTCTTGCTGAGCAAAGCAGGGGGCACTGGCTGCCGTGCTCAGTATTGATGTGTGCTGTTCAAGCCTGGGCAAAATGGGCGAGCAGATCAGAAGTGGTTGTGAAATAATTCCCAAGTCTGGGCTCCATCTCCAACTCCTTCTCCACTGGTTGAATAAGCTGGCAAAGCCAAAGATGTTCATTCTCTTCAAGGGGGCTGGTTGGGTGGATTTGACTCAGTTCAAACCTGCAACATACCCTGGAGGTGCCCATTTTGGACAGAGCCGCTGCTGCTAACGGTGGTGGGTGGGTGGGGGAGGGGCGGGCAGGGAGGAGGAAGGAGAGACCGGTGCCCTCAGAAAGCCCACAGTGGGCCAGGGAAAGCAGAGACACAGCCATGAATAATTATCCCCAAGGCCCGGGTGATGAGCTCTCAGAGGCAGCAGACTGCGAACATGCCCATGTTCAGGGCTCTGGGGATGTTGCTTCTCAGCTCTGTGGCCTTGGCCAAGTTACTTAAATTTTTTGAGCCTTGGCCTCCTCCTTTAAAATGGGGATAATACAAACCCCATGGGGCTCTGGTGTGCATTAAACAAATTACTGACTGTCAAGAGCTGCTACATAGAAGACACGTGTTACATGGTGGCTCTTGTCAAGGACTTTAGGAGGAGTACAGTTAGGGAGCTCAGTAATGGGGGGTTCAGACCTCATTTGGGGGAGTCCCACAGCCCAGTTCAAGCCCTTCTCCTCTAGAAAAGCCTCTTAGAAACCCCATGCAGCCAGCATGGCTCCCCCTCTCAGCCCTCACCAGCCCTCCCGTGTACAGTGGCCCCTGAAGACGCACCTGCACCTCCCTCACTGGGCTCACTGCTCAGCAGTGCTCAGTGGATGCTGGGTGAGAAAACTGCACATGGAAGCTGAGTCCAGGAGGATGGAAGGACTTGGTCCAAGGTAGCATGAAGGGTAAGAAGAGCAGAAAGAAATTCCGGGGCAGGAGCTGAGCGAGCAAAGGCTCAGAGGCAGGGAAGCACAGGGCCTGCTCAGGAAGCAGCAAGCCTCTGGTTTGGGGATGCTATTAAGAGGACAGAGGGTGGGAAAGAGGCTTCTTGGATGTGAAGTCAGCATTTACTATGTGCTAGACACAGCTCTAAATGCTTCAGGGCAGCCCATTTAATCCTCACCACAGCCTCTGAGGTGGCTGTGAATGACCCCATTTTACAGGTCAGGAAACTGAGGCCCAGAGAAGCGAAGTCACCTCCCAAGGCCACATAGCGGGTAAGGGGCTAAGGCAGGACTGTTCAGACAGTCTGGTAGGTCCCGAGTTGGTCAGACACACACTGAAGAGCTGGTCCCGTGTGAGGGGGTGAAAGTCTGGGGTCCGCAGGTGCTGGGAGGAGCCCAGCTCCAAAGAAGGGTGAGTCAGAAGCAGATCTCACCAGTGGAGTGGGGGCCTGGGGGCAGAGAGCTAGGTCATGGGAGGAGGGGAGGGAGACCCAGCCAGTCTGGCAGGGCCTTGCTCAAGGGAGACAAGAAGTCTGGCTTCTAGAACTGACTCTGAGCCACCTGAAGACCCCATTGTCTCTCTTTTGTGGGGGACACCTTGGACTTCTGTACTGATCAGTGCTTGGCTGTCACAGGGGCAGAGAGCTGCCCCCCACCCCACCCCGCCTCAGCCCCGCCCCATGAGGCTACAGGCTGCTGGAGCTCAGGGCCCATATCTGTCTGCTTCACATCTGGGTCCCCAGTTCCCAGTCCAGAGCCTGGCATGTAGCGGGTTCTCAATAAATGTTTGTTTGGATGAGACCATGGCCCCCTCGGCCAGGGAGAGCTGCACCCCTACCCCCAATTCTGGGAACTCAGTTCTGGGCTTTTCCTGCTTGTCAGGTAGCCTTCTTTCTGAATTCTCCCTTTGAGGACACCCCGGGTCCAGCCTCTGTGTGCCTGGAGTTGGAAGTCCTCCCTTATACAGGGCAAGGGAGAGGCCCTGGCAGGGGGAGCCAAGACAAGAGAGCCAGCTGTTCTTCCTCCACCTTGGGCCCTGTCCAGGCAGAACCTGGGGCCCAGGCGCCAGGCGGGCCTCAAAGGTGCCACCTCCCTGGAGCCGGGGGTCTGGCCCAGCCTTGTGCTCCCTCCTGGCTTGGCGACAAAGCTTCCTCTAAATTTAGCTGCTGGTCTAAGCCTGGGAGAGTTGGGACCACAGGTCCTGCAGCCAGGCTGCCAGTACTGGACAGGAACGGGGTGAGCTCCCTCCCTGCCTTCTCCCTCTCTGCCCAAGGTCAGAGAGGACTCCTCTGGAGTGTGTGTGGGGGGGTTCCTCCCCAGTGTTTTCTTTCATTCACTGGTCTCACTGAGCCTGAGCGAGGAACAGAGGAAGGAGAAACTCAGGCCCTACCCGGGGGAAGGAGGAAGAGATGGGGACACTGAAGACGGGGTATGGGGAGGAGGGAAGGAGGGGCAGAAGAGAGGGAGGAAAGGGGGAGGGATGGGGCGTGAGGAGGCAGAGTCTGCGCCCTGAGCAGACACAGCCCAGACAGTACTGGAGCTGCGGTGGCCTGAGGCAGAGGGTGAGGGACTGGCAGTCAGATGAAGGAAGTAGGTAATTGTTTTCTGGAGTATCCGAGCAGGCTTCCTGGAAGGGGAGACTTTTTAGCTGCTCAGTTCTAACTTATTAGCTGCCGGGACCTTGAGTGAGGGCCCCAAGAGCCCGCAGCAGCTTTCCATAGGGCTCTCCCTATCCTGAGTGTTCCAGCAGTTCCCTCTTTCTAAGATGTCCCACTATCCCATCTAGTCTGAATCCAGCCACCAACTTGCCTGGAGAAACTTCCAGGTCTTTCCTCGGCATGCGTTCTCTCTCATCTCAGAAAGCCTGTGGCTCCCTCTAGCCTCTGTCCCTCTTCTCTGACCTCGGCCAAGCCCTGGGTCCTGCATACAGATGTCTGAGGGAGCAAGGCGGGAGGGAAGGCAGGAGCTGGCCTGCGAGAGGTCCTACAACAGGTCACGAGGCCTAAAATCTCCTTAATGATCAACTCACCTAATATCCAGTTTGCCTAAAAGTCACCTCTTTCTGATTTGTTTTGGCATCTGAGTGTCTTACACTTTCGTGAAGGGAAGGGAATATGGAGTCAGGCTGCCTGGTTTGAATCCTGGCCCTGCTACTACCAGATGAGTGACCTTGGGCACATGACCTTGCCTTAGCTTCTTCATCTGTCAAATGGGGATATTGATGGTCTTATGCCTTAGGGTGGTTGTGAAGCTGAAAACAGGTAATGTGTGTCAGAGCTCAGAACAGTACCAAGCATGTGGTAAGTCCTGTGTAGATACTAAACAGAATTAAAAAAAAAAAAGCTTATTGGATAATATATCCCTCCCTCTGGCAGATTTGAAATGATATCTTAAAAAATTAGAATTTTGGGGCTTCCCTGGTGGCGCAGTGGTTGAGAGTCCGCCTGCCGATGCAGGGGACATGGGTTTGTGCCCCGGTCTGGGAAGATCCCACATGCCACGGAGCGGCTGGGCCCGTGAGCCATGGCCACGGGGCCTGTGCGTCCGGAGCCTGTGCTCCACAATGGTAGAGGCCACATCAGTGAGAGGCCCGCGTACCGCAAAGAAAAAAAAAAAATTAGAATTTTGAGTAAAGTGACTTATGACTGACTGAGGAGTCCTAAAAATGACTAAAATTAGATAAAGTAGAAAATGATAGCTAAAGGAATACAGAATAGTCCCATAATTCATAAAGTGCTGCAAATCTGAGACTTACTAGGAATACGAAATTAAATAGGCAGACAGACAAACTGGTTTTTTAAAAAAATACTAAAACAGCAACAAAATGGCAGAAACAGAGACTAAATTAGCTGATTAGGTTAGAAAACTCTCAGAGAGTAGTTGAATTTGGGGGAAGAGTTATTAGATGAATTAGCTTCTGGTAAATGGCCCTTGAGTCCCCTGCCCTCAACCCTCTACAGACCCCGGGTGTGTGTGCAGGGTCCTGGCCTTGGTTTTGGGGAGAGCTGTGTAGGTTAGGGGGGTGTCCAGGCTTCTGGAATTTGGGCCTTCCGCCTTTGTTGAGCCTTCTCAGGACAGACAGCCCCACCAGAAGCAAGAACCTGGGGCAAGAGACCACAGAAGTGCTGTTCTAAGGCCCTGGCGGGGAGCACCTTGTTGCTCAAAGGTCCAAGGGGTTGGACCCAGACAAGACTTCTTGGGGTCTTCACAGAGGGGGAGGCAAGGTTAGAATCAAGGGGTTTGGAATCCAGCAGCCATATTTCTTAGCCTTACTCAACCTGCATTTCCGTCTGTAAATAACTGTCCCAACCTTCCCAGTGTTTTAGTAAAGGGCTTAGCATGGCACCCGGTGCCCAAGAAGCCTGCATGATTTCAGCACTGCTTCCCAACGTAGCTTCTCAAAGGCCTCGGAGGGCAACTGGTAGCACCAGGGTCAAGGCTTGGCTCCTGCAGGCTCTTGCAGTGCGGGCTGACCCAGGGTGTCCTCCCAACTCAACCACCAGCTGGAATTTTCACAACTGCATTTGAGATCAGGCCCCTCCCCAGCTTAGCGAGCCCTGAACTCCCTGTGCCCTTGGGATAGAAATCAGATCCCACCAGGACCCACCATGCCCCCTGGAGCCTCACACCATCTCTTCTCAGGGTTGGGACTCTGGAGCCTTCCTCCCAGCTTGCTCTTCCCTCAGCCTCCCTCTAGGACCAGCCCATCTCCGTCCCTGCCATCCTGCCCACCTCCTGCCAGACTTCCTCCCAATCCTGGCAGAGGCTCTTATACCTGCACACACTTGTTCTCAGTTCCCATGATCAGAGTTTGTAAATACACACTTAATTCTTAGCCGTTGTTTTCTTCGGCCAGTGGCTTCTTTAGGCTATCAACTTCATAGGGCAGGGGCCATGGGCTGGTGTTTTCACCCTTATGTCTTTACCATGCATGATCTTCCTTAAATACTGGCTGAATCAAGTATTATTGAATAAATGAGAGGGAGGGAGGCCAGACCCTCCTGGATCACCTTCCTTCCCCCCCCACCCGCTCCAGGTCACTTACTCTCTTTTCATAGAGAGCAGAAATCTCAGAATAGTTGGACGAGGACCCAGAAATAAATCCCATTACCACGAAGACCCAAAGCAAGGAAGCCTGCGCTTTGGGGCTAGAGAGACCACGGTCCTCTCTAGCTGGTTACGTGCTGAGTAACTTTGGGTGAGTAACTAGCCTCTAGTCTTGGGCCATCCGGGGAGCTAGGGGCAGGGTCTGGGCTGACTCTAAGAGGAGAGCAGACTGTTGCCTCTGAGGTCGCCAGTTCCGATGTCCCCGGTACCCAGGGTACCCTCTCAAAGACCCCTCAACCTGGCCGGGCTCTGGGGTAGCAACCAGAAACCCTCTCCATCCCACCAGCTTGGGCGGTTGGCATCATGGCCCCCAGAGAGGGATGGCTGAGGGGCCACCCTGGCTCTAACACCAACTGTCTTGAAGGCAACTATCCCCGGAACAAGTGCCAGGGGGCAGAAAGAGCTCAGAGCCCAGGACATCGGGAGTGGGAGGTGGGCAGGAGCGGGTGGTAGTGAACCCACTCCACAGCCTCCACCCATCCCTGCAATGTCGTTAAAAGGACCTGGCAGGTCTAGGGGCCATCTGCCCATCGGGGCACTGACCACACCTCAGCATGGTGCCCTCTCGTCCACCTGACCAGATCCCCTGGTAGGGCAGGGCCCCTAGTGCCTTCATCTCTGCTTACTCTGTGCCAGGCATGGTGCTCAGAGCTTTACCTGTACTATCTCAACTATTCCTCATGACAACCCTATTCAGTAAGCACCAAAATCATCCTCATTTTACCCAGGAGGAAACTGAGGCTGGGGAAATTTGAGTAGCCTGTCCAAGGTCACACACTAAGCAGCAAAGCAGGGATTTGATCAGGTCTGTCTGCAAAGCCACTTTGCCACAGACAGTGGACGCTCACTACCCATCTGTTGAATGAGTGTTGAATGAAGGAGTCCTCTGTGTACATATGGGGATGGGGCCAGGCATCCTGACCTCCAGCCTGGCTCTGTCCCTTGCACTGCATGGCCTCTGAAGCCTTTTAGTGTCATGGCTCTTCATGAAAAGTGTGGCCTAGGACAGGTCACCCTTCCTCTCCGAGCCTCAGTTTCCCCACCTGTAAAATGGGGAGAGGGTAAGAGGTAGATTCCTCTGACATCTGTTTCTGGAAATCACCCCCTCCTAGCCTCACCCCCACTTCTTCAGCTCTTCCTGTACAGCTCCTCTCCATCCCATCACCCTCGGCTCCTACTTGCAGACCCTGACTCTGGCCAGTGGGCACACCCACAGCTCTGAGAAACCCCTGGCAAGGCTGGTTCCCCCAAGTGCCCCCTCTGCCCCATTGCTCCTTTGATACTGAGGGCTGCCTGGTTTCAGGCACTGAGACAAGTGTGGGGACCGGGCTGTAGGAGACGGGGGACAGCTTTCTGGGGGTCCCTTGTGGGGAAGGGCCAGAACTGGGATGGGGTGAGGAAGGGACTTGAGGCTCCTGCAGGGGAGACGCAGCGGGATCTATGGGGGAGGTGACAGAGTGGACAGGGGACAGGAAATTTCTGGACCCGAGGAAGGGCATGTCCTAGACACTAGGGCGTCCCCCAGAATGCTCTGCTCCTCCACAAAGGCTTCCAGGTCCCATCCTAGCTGGTGTGAAGAGTTTCATCTCCCCTCCACTTGCCCCCTCATCCAGGTAGGACATCTCCATCCCATCACCGGGCACAGGGATCCCCAACCCCATCCCGGCTACCATGCCCTAAGACCTCCTCCATCCAACTCCTAACAGGGCTAAGTGAAACCGAGCCCAGTAACTGAGCAGTGAGACCCCCTACCGCCTCGCAGTCAGGAGAGCAAGGAGCTCCAGCTCCCGGCGCCCCGACCCTGCGAACAGATCCCCCCGCCCCGCGCCTCCCCGTCCCACGCCTCCCCGCCAGCCACCACTCCCCGCACTTACTCTGAGCAGAGGCGGCAGGAGGCAGAGCAGGCAGAGCAGCGGGTGCGGGGCGTGGAGAAGGCGCGGGGGCCCCGCGGGACCCCCCATGCCCTCAGCGGCTGCGGACCCGATCGCACCTCAGAGCACAGCGGTCCCGCCCTCCCCCGCCCCAGGCTAGAGCTGTGCGGGCCCCTCCCTCCCCAACGCGCCAGGCGGCCAAGGTATGGCCCTGGGCACGGGAAGGGGGGGTATTCTCCCCGCTCCACGCTCCGCAGTGACACCGCCCCACGGCCCGCCCCCTCCAGGTT
Organism: Hyperoodon ampullatus; assembly: GCF_949752795.1. Classification (NCBI taxonomy): domain Eukaryota; kingdom Metazoa; phylum Chordata; class Mammalia; order Artiodactyla; family Ziphiidae; genus Hyperoodon; species Hyperoodon ampullatus. The sequence goes on from NC_136922.1 coordinate 63,051,197, forward strand.
ATTTATAGCGGTGCTGGGTGGCAGCTTCTGCCCAGGCAGCCGGAGAGAACAGACTCTGCTTCCAGTCTGCAGGGAAGGGGTTAATGCCTTTCACCAGCCTGCCACCTTTGCCAGGGCTGTAGCTGCCCACGCTGGGGAGAGAGGAATTGAGAAAGGGAGGCGGGGGTCTTTGTGGTTTTGGCCAGAGCACAGAGTGAGCTGGGCGGTTCTCATCCCCACCAGGCTTCCCAGCCCTGCCGGCATCTTCTAATTGTCTGGGGAGCTTTTACCACACACCACTGCCCACTGGGACGATCGAAATTTGAACGTGGAGGCCAGATTAAATAATAATTCTGTGTCAGTGTTCAACTTCTCGATTTTGATAACTGCCCTATCCATAGGTAAGAGAAAATTCTTGGTCTTAGGGAGTAATATTTAGGGCTAAAGGGATACCATATCTTTAACTTATTTTCAAAGGGTTCAGAAATACACACACACATACACATACAAATACACATATAGAGAGAAAGAGAACAATAAAACAAGTGAGGTAAAATGTAAATAATTGGTAAATGTGGGCAAAGAGTATGTGGGTATACTTTGGATCATTCTTCCAACTTTTCTGTAAATTTGAAATAAAATGCTAAAAAAATATATCCAACAACAACAAAGGAACAACAACAACAAATGCGGCAATGCCAGACCCCACCCAGAGCTTCTGATGATACAGGCTGGGGCAGGGCCCAGGCACTGATATGTTTTAGTAAATTTCACAGGGATCCTGATATCGGGCAGGGCTGCGCAGTGCTGGTCTCAGATGGGGACAGGTCCAGCCTAGGGCTGGGTCAGGGCTCAGGAGGTGAGGATTCTGGGAACCACTGAAGAAGGCTGTGGAACTCTTCTAACAGGTGGGCCTGGTGCACAGCGTTTAAAAGCTTAAGCAGCAATTCCAATGTTATTAGGATCTGAGGGGAAAGCATTTGAGGAATGTGATTAGTGAGGCACTGAGCTTTTCCTGGAGGGTGCAGACGAGGTGGGTACAGCCCAAGTTCAAGAGCCTTAGACACTCTGTTTACTCTGGTCTCTGCCTGGGATACTTTTCTGTCCCTCAGTTCTTCTCCTCCACCTGCTTCCTCCAGGCAGCCCTTCCTGACTGTACCAGCTCCCACATTGGCCTGCCCTGAAATCTCAGGGCCTAAATCTGAGCCCCTAGATTCTCCTCTATGTGGACTGTTCTCTTATGGCCCCTTGGTTGAGGCTGGCCTCCACGCAGCTTGGTTGGGATGCAGGGGAGGCACTTCTTTTTATTTGTTCCTCCCTTTCTCCTCTGTTGCACAGAGCCTAGCTCCAATGGTGCAGGGGCATTTTTATGGGGAGATCAAAGGAAGAGTTGACCAGATCTCCCCATTCATCTGAAGGTGACAGGGTAGAAACCCCTGAGACAGGATATGGCTTTACTGGACCCAGTCAGATGGGCTTGATCAGAGAGGGCTCCTGGTAGGAGATAACCACTTAGTCGGACTTTGATTGAAGGGTGGGTAGCCTCAGAGCTGATGAGTCATCATGAGGTTCAACAGTTGTTTTCAGCACGTGTTACTGGAACATCTCCATCACAATGGGTGCCGTAAAGCAGAGAGCGGAGGCTCCGACCTTGAGGCCAGGCTCATTGCCTGTGAAGAGAGTGCCAGCAGAGGGAAGGGGTGTGGACCCTGTGAGATCTGGGCCTGAATAACTGTGATACGAGGTGCGGGACAGCTCAGGGAGTGGGGTGGGGGTGGGGGCGCTCTGGGGGAAAGGCACTACAGGAGCTCCTTGAATGATTTAAACAGATGGAGAAGGGAGAGGTCTTTCCTCCAGATGGAGGAGTTGGGGAGAACAGGAGGAAGGAGCTGGGCAAGCACAGCTGGCTGGGCTGGGTGTCTAGCTGGGGTGAGGACAGTGTAGGGTCAGGCAGTGAAGGACAGGCTGTAAGGAAGCTAGATCTGCTCTAGTTCTAGGAGGGTCTACAGAGCAGGCACATGGGTGCTCAGTCTTGATTCTTCCCTGGTAGGACATTCTGTGTGAGCTTCCCTGGCTTTCCTTGTGTTTCCAAACGGTGCCCTCCTCCAACCTGGAAAGTTCATAGGAGGGCATCCCTTGGACAACTAGAGCTGCATTTTGCACCAAGGTAGGGATTGATCCCCAGGAACCCAGGGGTTTACATCTCCCAACCCCCAAAGGTATGCTTTGCCATTGACTGGCTAGTGCTCCTTTTCCTGGAGGTGAACCAACTCCAAATGTGATTAACTTGGGGCTCCCAGGCATCTCACTGCTGGGGGTCTTCTTTCCCTTTTCTGTCTTGCATTGCCCCCTCTCTTACCAGTCTCTCCTGGGAGCACCTCCCTTATGAGTGCTGTGTGGGAATTCTCATCTCACCTCTGGGAATCTAAGGGAGCCTAGAAGGTTAGGAGAGTCTGGACTTGGCCCTCCTAAATGTCATGGGTTAAAAACAAACAGCAACAACAATAAGACACATACAAAAACTTTTGAGCCCCTAAACTGTCCTCTGGACAACTTTTCTCTGCTTTCAGAGACTGCTGGTGGCAGAAGAAACCCTGCCAGCAGCTATGATCTGGACGAGGCTAATACAAATCGTCATTCATAAGCTTTCTCTTCCTAAGGGCAGACTGGCGCAGAGGGGCCTTTTTATTTATGAAAATGCCTTTATGGCCCTTTTTGGTTATGAAAGGCAAACTGAGGATGGTCTAGAAGGGAGGTGGGTGGCTTGCTTTGTAAAATGAAGCAGTGGAAATTCTGCATTTAGCCTAGTTTGGCATCTAAGTCAGTGACGGTGTAGAAGGGCTGGGATCTGGGCCGAGGGTTGTCCCCGGGACTTGGAGAGAAAAAGGGGGGGACAAAGACTGCTGGGTCTGAGGAGGGGTGGGCTGGAGGGGCTTCCCAGAGGTGTGAATAGTCAGTGAACGTGAGCGATGGGGCTGGAATTATTCTCTGCTACCCCCATCTTCAGAAATAGTCCATCCTACATGGCAGCCTGTGTCAGTGGCGCTTGGGGAATGAGGACGGGTGCCTGTGCGTGGATAGAGCTGGAGAGGGGTCAGCAGCTGCAGGAGGGAAGGGTGCTCCACATTGTTTTGTCCAGAACGGTCCTGTCCCTCTGAGCAATGCTCCGTCCTCTGCTCCAGTGTTTCTCAACAATTTTTCTTTCTTGTTGGTTTTTTTTTTTTGCGGTACGCGGGCCTCTCACTGTTGTGACCTCTCCCGTTGCGGAACACAGGCTCCGGACGCGCAGGCTCAGCGGCCGTGGCTCACGGGTCCAGTTGCTCCGCGGCATGTGGGATCCTCCCGGACCGGGGCACGAACCCGTGTCCCCTGCATCGGCAGGCGGACTCTCAACCACTGCGCCACCAGGGAAGCCCCCCCATTTTTTCTTTTTACATTATCATCCCTCCACCCAAAAGGAGCCCTTTTTATATATTTTCCTAATTGCCCTCCCCCCTATGAAATTTTAATACCACAGACGTATTGTATATCTATTTATGTACTGTGGTTCTTTGGAGGGCCATAAACCCTTATAATATCTAAGATTGTTTTGCCTTCCAAGTGCCACTTTTTGCCTCCTTGGGGGCAAGATTCTCCTCCCTTCCTGCCCCCACCCTCCCCAGTGCACGTTCTAATTCAGCCACGTGATTGGATTGGCCTATGCAATCAACCAGGCTGGACAAAGGAGAGGGCCTCACCCTACCGAGCACAGTTGGTTGGTACAGGAGTGGATGGCTGATCTGAACTGACTCAGTCAGAGTCCTTCCCTGGGATTTTTAAACTTTGCATCAAAGAGAAAGACTATTCCTCTTTTGGAGAAACTGACAGATGCAGAGCACAGCCGTTGACTTGGCTGTTGACTGTTGTCTGGGGAAAGCCAAGCTGAAGGAAAGGGGAGCAGAGAAAAGAGGAGGGGAGAGGGACCTGGTGGCCTTTGAGGCTCTGATTCCAGTCCAGCCAGAAACCCACTTTGCCTCTGCCCCCAGAAAGGGACTCTCAATAAATCTTCACTGATGCCTGAGCTAGTTTGAAGTGTATTTCTGTTGCTTACCGTGCAAGGAATTCTGATCAACACAGAAGGATCAAGAATTGAACAGGAGTAGAATTTAGAGTAAAAGGTGACCAGGAAAGTGGAAGACACCCCATGTCTGGGAACCAAAACTGTTGGGGAGAGTCCGACTTTCTGTAAGTCTAATGGGCTGGAACAATCAGGTCATTGTGTGTGGTTATGAAAGGAAAGGGTGACTTTGGAGGACTGGGGTTCTTAGGGACACAGGTTGCATGTGTCTCTGAGTGGAAGAGGGACAGGGTTGGATCTGCAATCTAGAATGCTTGCTTGGGCGGCAGGGTGTTCTTGCGCTAGAGCCACAAGTCTGAAGTTAAGGAGAAAGCAGAGTGGCTGGTGCAGCAGCCCGGGCAAGAGATAAGATGGCGTCTCAGTCCAGAGTCTGAGGGAAAGGCAGGGGCTGCACCACACAGGGGGCATTGTCCATACTCCCTGTCCCGCCTGGCAGGGCCATCACATAGACCCCATCTCTCATTTGGGACTGAGACTCCTCAGACCCATTGCCACAGCAGATGAGGGGGAATGCCCCCTTTATGGCCAGATGACATCTTGTCCCCCAGGTTTATGATGCTATCTCCTTATTTTAGCTGTGGTCACACTCATTTAGCCCCAGACTGCAAAGTATGCTTTTGCGATGCAATTTCAGAACACAATTTTATAGCATTGCTGAAAGAGTAGGCATTGATTTTGCTCTTTTTTTTTTTTTTTTTTGCGGTACATGGGTCTCTCACCGTTGTCGCCTCTCCCACTGCGGAGCACAGGCTCCGGATGCACAGGCTCAGCGGCCATGGCTCACGGGCCCAGCTGCTCTGCGGCATGTGGGATCTTACCGGATCGGGGCACAAACCCGTGTCCCCTGCATCAGCAGGTGGACTCTCAACCACTGCGCCACCAGGGAAGCCCAGATTTTGCTCATTTTTAATTTTTATTTTTTCTGTTGGTTCTGTAGGATATTACTCTGATCTCTCTTTCTCTCTCCCTCTATTTTTTTTTCCTCCCAAATTCTGGTTCAGGGTGGTCAGATCCAAGTATGAGTTATGATCAGCTCTGTTGTCACTTGGCTCCAAAGAAAAACAAGTCATCATGTTTGATTAATAGGGATTAAGTCAGCTCTGGCACAGTTTTTACCTGCTCATCAAGGAGCCTTGAACTTTGTGCCTGGAGAACAGCTGTGGGGCTTGTATTTTCCCGAACAGCTCGGGCTCTGGTGCTGAGTGGCACTTGGGGCCTGACTCCTGGATGTCATGTCTGTGGTTTCACAGCTGCCCCCTGTCTCCTGTGTAGGCTCCTCCTAGGGGCAGGTGCCACGGGCTGAGCTGGGCAGAAACCCACGGAGAGGATCCCGAGGGTGGGGCCGGCCGGGCTGCCGCTGTCCCCTGGGAAAGGGTCTGGTCTATGGTGTCCGTCCTGCTCCAGTGCCTCCTGGATGACACATCTCTCTCTACCTTTTCTCCTCAGTTGCTGTACCTGTCAAGTGAAATAATAACACCTACCATGGAGGGTCTTTGTGAGGACTGGAGGAGAACACCACTTCCTGGAAATGCGAGGGAATATTAATCATTGTCACTCTGTTTCTTCCCATTCAAAGTCAACAAACATTGAGGACTCATTATGTACAAGATACCGTGCCTGGCGTGACTGTGGGTGCCTAGCACGGAGTAGGTTCCTAACAAATGTTTGTCGAATGGACAAAGGAATGGGGATGACCATGGGAGGCTTGGAGTACGAGGCTCAGACAGAGGGATTTGAGATGGCCCTGACACAACGGGCAGACTCTGAGTGTTTCCACCCAAGTCTGCCTTTCCTGGACTCCTGTAAGAGCACTAGGCAGGAAGGCAGAGGACAGTCGGTACAAATTCAATTGCTATTGAGCACCTATCAAGTGCAGGGCGCAGGGAGAGGAGACACAGTGGCTGTCCCAGCATGATGGCAGGAACAGACCAGTAATCAGACAAGGGCTGTGAGGGCCAGTGAGTGTGGAGTCACCAATACCACCCAGCCCCCGGGATGGTGGAGGATGAGCAGAGCTCACCTGCCTGATGGTGGAGGTGTGGAGGCCAGTGGAAGGGCGGTCAAGGTGGAGGGAGGGTCTCCCAGAGTGAGTGAGAAAGAGACAGGCTCGGGGACCACCGGGAGGCTTTCGGCGTGGAGTCAGTCATGGATGGGCAGTGGGGACCACTGAGGTGAGGCTGAGCAGTGGCCAGAGCCCCAGCCAGGGGGCATGTGGGCTGGGTAAGGCAGGCACTGGCTGAACTGGTGACATGGTCACATCGGCACTGTAGAAAGAACAGAGTGGACAATGGCTTGGCTGGGACATGCCCCAAAGGCAGGAGACAAGTCGGGTGGCTCTAAGGATAGGAAGGGGTGGTGGCCTGAGTTCTGGTCCTGATGCTGCTCCGCAGAGAACATCGGAGCTGGAAGGAAGCTTAACAGTCACTCAGTTCCCATCCCCACTTTACTGGTGACAGAGGCCCAGTGAGGGCCCTGCAGGAAGGCTGCCCCTTGACTGTACCACCGGCCCATCCCCTCCCCACCTCTGCCTGCAGAGTGAGATGAGCCCACGTCACAGGTCCCTTCCTCTTCTCCTGGGCCAGGCTGCTTCTGCTGCGGGGTAACTTGTGGGTCGGTCCCCCAGAGGGCAGGAGCCCGAGACATAGCTTAATAAAAGGTGGGTGGTCTGTGAGGTTGATGGGTCCTGGATTCAGCCCTTTGCTGCCAAGAGTCAGGCCCAGTGGCTGGGCAGCTTGGGAGTATCTGACTGAACTTGCCCCAAGCCTGCATTGGGAGTAAGGGTCCAGTCCTTCTGCATGACTTACCAGCTGTCTGCCCTTGGCCAAAAGCTTCACCCTCTGAGCCTCAGGCTTCTCATCTGTCAAGTGAGGATAAGGCTTCTCTGTGGTTGGTGTGCCTTACATTACCCCCAGGTCATGGAAGAGTCTGGAGAAGTTCAGATTCCCAGGGAGCTGGTCTCCCTGTCGGGGTCCCTGGTCTCTGTTTGGCCACTCTCCACACTGGGGGTTGATGGCCTTCCGGGCAGACACTCTGATAACTTCCTGGCCCAGTGGGGGCTGGCAGTTCTGCTTTGCTCCCTGGGCCAGAGCCAGCCGATCAGTGATGTGGGATAAAATCCACTTCCTTCCACCCTGATCTCCTTTTCACCACCGTCCTCAGCTGTGCCTGGAACAAGACAAGGCCCTGAAAATGACAAATTAGGGGACGTGGAGGTTATCACCGCTAAAGACTTGCACCTGCTAATTCACCCCCTTTCATCTTCCCAAGATATACAGAAAATCATCAGCAGTGCCAAAGGCTAGACATAAGCCAGAAACAAGGAGACATTTAATCCAAGCTCTAAGAAAGTCCTGAAAGAGGACACCAGCCGCTCTGGGCCCTGCTTTGCTGCCAATATGCCTGTGTCCCAACTGTGGGAGGGCTGCTCTCCCCTTGGCCTCTCCCACCCATAGCGCTTTCCATGTGACAACAGCTGTCCTTTGAGATTTAGCTCAAGTTGCTGTAAGCACATTATCCCGCATCCCAGGGGAGGTTCAGTGACCTCTCCGGGAGGTCATGTATTCCAGGGAGCTCATGTTCTCATGGTCATCTCTGGTCAGAGTCCCAGCTTTTGCTGGCCTCTTGTCCTGCCCTTGTCTCTTCTGTCTGGCTTGCACAGACCCACACATGCATTTCCCCTGAGCCCCTGACCACAGAGCAGAGTGCGGCTACCCCTGCTACGTGGAAGCTCAGCAGTGAGATCCTTCTTCCTCCTGCTGAGCCAAGACCCTTCTGCTCCTGCTGGCTGTGCATGGATCTGCCGCCTTGAACTTCACCCCTGCCAGGCGCCAGCCCCACTAGCCCCTGCCTGGGGACAGAGGCTATGCAGGGCCCAGCGAATTGTCTGCTGGGTAATAGGGAGGGAGAACAGTCCTCATTAGAGGCCCCACAGCAGGGTGCTTCTGGGTGTGTGTAGTGGGACAGCGTCTGTTGTGGATGAGTGTGCCCACAGGCCACCAGAGAGGTGGGTTCGAGACCGTTCAAATGATTGCCAGAGTGGCGCATTCAGACCACTCTTTCCCTCCAGCCTCTGGCCTGCTGTGACCCACCCTCACGGGTCTCAGAGCTGCTCTGCCATTTGGCTTTGTCTGTGTTCGTCACGGGGTTCTAGACAAACGGAGCCAGTAGGATATGTATACATAAAAAAAATTCATTTTAAGGAATTGGCTCATGCAGATGTGGGAGGGAGGCAAGGCTGAAGTCCATAGGTGAGCTGGCAGTTGGAAATTCAGGTGAGAGTTTGTATTGCAGTCTTGAGTCTGAAATCTGCAGGGCAGGGCAGGCAGGCTGGAAAATCAGGCAGGGTCTCCATGTGGGAGTCTTGAGGCCGAATTCCTTCATCTTTGGGGAAACGTCAACTTCACCTGATTGGACGAGGGCCACGCACACTAGGAAGGTAATCTGCTTTACTCAAAGCCTACTGGTTTAAATGATTTAAAATCTAAAAAACACCTTCATAGCAACATCTCAATGGGTGTTTGAGCAAGCAACCGGGTACCATAGCTTAGCCAAGTTGACACATAACATTAACCATGGCAAAGCCCTATACCTGTCTGTTTTGTGGGCCTGGATGCCTGAACCCCAAGTGTGGGCTTGATTTTGAGTTTTTCTGGGAGTCTCCTAGCTCACATGTAAACACCCAATGCTACTAGTTGGGCTAAAAGGCGGGGTGCCCAACTCCTTCTAGCGGGTATCACAGAAGCTTGGGCATCTACTATGTCTGTATGAGAGGACAGAACCATTTGTTAGACACAGATAACTCTGGGTCACAGACAACTCACAGCGAATCATGGGTCAATGATTTCTTACTTTTTCCTTTGTGCTTTTCGGTATTTTCCAAAATTTTACAAGGGTATGTATTCCTTTTTACTATTAAGAAAAGATGCATTTTAAAATGTAGGAATTAGTTATGGCTTGTTCTGGGGGTTGAGAAGGGGTTTCCCTCAGCCCCGCAGGTAGGGTGAGTGAGTCTGGGCATTTAAGGAAGTCTGCTGTGGAGGAGACCACAGGGATCCTGACCCCTAGGCCTGAGCCTACCCCCATTGCACTGAACAGGCTCATGGTTTGCGGATCTAGTCGAAGACTTGGGGGCTGAAGGCTGCGGGGAGAGTGAGGGCCCTGGGTTAATTCAGCGCCTGGAGTCTGGGGTACCTTGTTGCCCCCCCCACATAGAAGCTCCTAGGGAGTGGTGAGTGGGGATACTGAGAGAGCTGTTTTTGGGTCAGGTGGGTCAGGTGGGTTTTGGCTATTGGCCTGCAGTGAATATAGAAATTGAGAGTAAGTGTGTGGAAACTTTTATGGCAGTTAGCAGAGTAGTTTTATGCTTGTTGAATCTAATCATAAAAATGTGAACATATATTCTGTGTATCTTTATGGTTTATTTCATTTTTTCTAGAAGTCTATTTTTATTGTACAGCCTTTGGGGGTGCCCTCCTCCAGGCTGCTTTCCTTGACCATCCTGGGCCCAGTGATCTCCCCACTCCTGTGTTCCCCCTGAGTCTGAGCCTCATACTCCTGCCCTGGCTCTCCCCTCAGCTTGGTTTCTTCTCACTTGCACCCATGGGTATTCATAAACACTAATTTTAAAAATTATGTTTTATAACATAAGAAACACCCAAATATATTACCATTATTAAAAATAGGGCTTCCTTGGTGGCACAGTGGTTGAGAGTCCGCCTGCCGATGCAGGGGACACGGGTTCGGGCCCCGGTCCGGGAAGGTCCCACATGCCGCGGAGCGGCTGGGCCCGTGAGCCATGGCCACTGAGCCTGCGCGTCCGGAGCCTGTGCTCCGCAACGGGAGAGGCCACAACAGTGAGAGGCCCACGTACCGCAAAAAAATTAAAAATAAAAAAATAAAAATAAATAAAAAAGAAAAATAAGAGAGACAGACAGCCCCCTTGGCCCTCTCAGTTCCATCAACCTCCCCAGAAAACACGTTTTATCAGTTTCCTGAGTTCGTTTTCACACCTTAAATTTTTCATTTATGCTTGAAATTTTGTACTTCTATTTCTTCTGAGGGTGTTTACACAAATGTCATACTGTGCAGATGCACTTTCACTGAACAATATGTCTTAGAGATCTTTCAGTATCAGTACTTATGTGCTATGTGTCATTTATGTATGTCTTCTATGTATATCATCTATGCTACAGAATGAATATGGCATAAAATACCATCCATGGTAATGGTGGCCTTGTGTACCAGAGGGGGGTACAGTGCCCTTGTTAACGGAAGTGTGCTACGTTTCCAGAGTTCCACTGTTATTGACTACACTGCAGAGAACACTTTTGCACGTGCCTCTTTGTGTAACATGTGCAAGTATTTCCCTGGGATACAAACTCCAACGTGGGATTGCTGAATTGGAAGATACAGACATTTTGTATTTTAATAGATGCTGTTAAATTGTCCTCCAAATTGCTGGCTTCCCAGCACCTGAGACCCCCAATATATCCTACTCGTGTCTAGAGCAGTTATTATCAATCTTCATTTTGCCAATCTGATAAACAGGAAGGTGAATCTCATTCTTGCTTTAATTTGCATTTCTCTGATTACTCATGAGGCTAAGCATATTTTCTTATGGTCATTAGCCATTTGTAGAGGAAACGCTCACTGAATGAATTAGGGGCTGAATAAAGATACTGTGAATGGAGGAGAAGAGTAACTCAGCTTGGGACAGATTGCTCTATGAAGTCCAGGCTGGTCCAGGAGGGATGCTCACAGGACCTGGCTGGGGTGTAGGGTGAGGATGGCATTTCTGACACTTAGAACAATAGAGTCACACAGTCAAAGACCAGACTGGGACCTGAACCCGAGGCTTCCTCAGCTCATGGGATCTCACCCTAATTGGTGTTCCTCATTAAAGGATCTGTCACTGTCTGGCTCAGGAACCTAACAGATGTGGTAGGGAGGACTGTAGTCTTTTGGCTACAATTCGTTTGTTATCCATTGTTGCAAACTACCCCAAACGTAATGGTTAAGACAACAGCAATCTTGGTTTGCTCATGCTTCTGCAATTTGGGGAGGGCTCAATGGGAACAGCTCAGTTGTCAATGGCCAGATCCATGAGTTGTCTGCTGGGCCTAGATCATTCAAGAAGGCTTCTTCATTCACATAGCTGGGCCAAGATGGCTGGACCAGTTGAGGCCTGGATGGGCATCGTGCTGCATGGCCTTTTCAAGTGACAGCATGGTGATTTCAGGGAAGTGACATTTTTACCTGGTCATTGGCTCCCCTCAGGATGCACGAGTGAAAGCTGCCAGGTCTTCTTAATGCTCGGATCTGGAAGCCCCGGAATGTCATTGATGCCTCATCCATGGGCTAAATCACAGCCTCAGGGCCAGGGGAGGGGAAATAGATCTCACTAACGTGGAACAGTGGCACGGGCCTATTGCAAATGAGCATGTGGGTTGAGAGAGATTGTTGTAGCTTTTGGAAACACCATCTACTATACAATTAAAATCCTCTCAAACAGACTGAGAAAAAAGAGGGGAATTTGTAAGGATATGGAGTGTCTCAGTGAAGTCCAGGCCAGGAAATGCAGCAGAGGGAAGGTTTGGCTTGGGAAAACCCATCAATAACTCAGACTGCATCCCCCTCACTTCCCTGGGGGCACCAAGGCCTCCTGTACACACCAGTTTTCTCTGCTTTCTGTGTTCATGGGCTCTATGACGCTGCCTCAGGATAGTGCCCTCAGACCCCAAGTCCTCAGCTTCCCTAGGTTTTTGTGAATCCCAGTTCCAAGCCCCAGAGAGTCCGACTGGTCCAGCTCAGGGCAGCTTTTCTCCCAAATGTGGAAAACGAGGCTCAGAGACGCCAAAGGTGTTGCCTGGCGCCGGAGAGCGGCGGGGTCGGGTTCCTAGCCTTGAGCTTCCATCTGATCCAGAGCCAAGGCTCACCCCAGGCTGTCCCTGAGCGCGGACCCCCTCCCCACCTCCCCCCAAGCCCCTGTCAAGCTCAGACCTCGGGAGCTGACAGCCTCCTCTGGTCCCCGCTCGGAAGGGGCGACATCCTGCCATGCAGGGTGGGTAGGGGGCCACTTAGAGGTGTGATTCATCTAGAGTGAAGGGCTTCAGTCACCCCAGCGGGCTTTCTGCCTTCTCACTCTAGCTTCAGCGTGGGCTGGGAGTGCAGAGTTTCCGAGGTGAGGTGCAGAAGGAGGCAGGCAGTAATGCTCACTTCGGAGGCCCCTCGGTGAAGGCAATCCATCTTTCTGGCAGCTCTGATGAGAAGGCTTGTTATATCTCCCTGGGGTGCAGCTGCCTGGCTGGGATGAGACACCCCAGGGCTGCTTCTGACCTCACACCTTCCCCTACAGTCTATCAAAAACCTGGTCTGTGGTCCCACGTCACCTGTACCACTTTCTCGGCCCTACCCAGGGGCTGGTCTGCTCTAGGTTTCCAGACCCTTCTTCTTCTGTGCAGGTCCTTAGCTGATGTCAACCCACAGCCTGGAATATCCCCTTCCCCCTTTTCTACCTAAGTGTACCCTCTCCACCCTCCACGGCTTGCAGCAAAGGTCACCTCCTCCACAATGCCTTGGTCAGGTTCTCATGAGAAATGTTTCTACCTCCCTTTGGACATCTCTCTCCTTTCAGCTTGGATCACTGGGATTCTGGACCCAGGCAGCAAGGCCTGGAACATCTTCATAACATATCATTTATTCATTCAACTATTTATCGAGTGCCCATTCTGTGCCAGGCACCGTTGTAGCACTGGGGAACAGATGAGATGAAAGTCACGGCCTCTGCGGACCTGAGATTCTTTTGTGGGAGGCCGGCGATAAACAAGATGATTGAGTCACGTGCGCGGTGAGTCACATGGAGTAGGTGCTATGGGGTGAGATGAATCAGGGGAGGGAGCATAGAGTGCCAGGGATGGGACAGGATGGGGTGGGGGTCGCCTTCTAAGGTGGCCACGTCACTCACCAGCTGTGTGAGTTTCAGCCAATTTCTTGATTTCAATCCACCAACTTTTAGTTGCCTTGACTATAAAACCAGAACAATGGCACCTAGCTCAGGTAGAAAGTCACAGATAATGGAAAGTCAGTGCCTGGTGCATAGTAGGTGCTTCCTAACTGAGCTGTTACTACTACCACCATCATCGCCTGCCAACAAGGACTTGAAAGCAAAGTTTGCCCGAATAATCCTCCCTGGGCGGGTGGTGGGGAACAACTCCATCTCATCAGATTCCAGCTCCTGAAAGGGGCACAGAGTTCTAGAGGGTTCTGTCGCTTTAAGAGGATGAAAAGGGGGGTAAATCTGCCTCTGCAGCCCCTCAGCTCAGAACACTTAAGCTGACTCCCTTTCATGATTTCAGGCAGTCCTCAGCATGCCCCTGCCACTCTACCTGGGAGTTCAGTTTCTAGGAAGAGTTGATTAATTGGGTGTCAGTAATTGGTTTTGGCTGCTGGAAGGCAGAGGTCACAGATTCTGGGGGGTGGAGCGCTCTGCAAGCGGGATGCACGTAGCAAGGTGGCTGGAGCCCTCAGCTGGGAGGGAAGCATGGGTCCTCTTTCCTGCGTGTGTGTGTGTGTGTGTGTGTGTGTGTGTGTGACAGAGAGAGAGTGAGAGAGAGTTCCCACTTCTCCCTGGGCCTCTGCCAGGACAAAATGGGGTGTTTCAGCAAGGTGGGCCAGCACGTGGAGAGTCTGCAGGTGAGGTGGGACACATCCTCTTGGTAGGCAGAACTTGGTTTCTAGGCTCCAAGAGTCCCCCTGGCTTCTTCCACCTACCAGGTCTCTTGACCATGGGGTAGCCAGCAATTGCGCCAGAGCCACTGCCTTTGGCAGGCCTGGGGCACAGACCTTTGGCTCTGAGGTGGGGACCCGGACCCCATGGCCTCTCTCAGGCCCACCTGGTGCCAGGACTCGAGTTAATGCTCACCAAAAGAGCCCCTTCTCCCTGAGGAAAATTGCTGCCGAGGGGGGATAAATTTAGGACTCCAGATGGTTTCTCAACCACGCAGAAGCAGGGCTCAGCCTGGAGTCTGTTGATCTTTTTTCGGTTACGTAATGTAATTCTACCTTGAATTTGCATAGCCCTTTTTCTTTTCTTTTTGAAGCTCTGTCCCGTCGACCCATTCAATGCCGGCACCTCTTCGCACAGTATATCAGCCAAAGCCTTCTTCCCGCTCTCCAGATGGTCAGCGGCGGCCCCTCAGCAGGTCAGAGGAGCCTGGGCCGCACTGAGCCGTCTATACAGACAGCCCCACCCTGATAGAAAAACAACTCAGTGTGGGTGAGGTCTAGTTAGCCCCTTACCGCCCTCACCCCATGGTGTGGACAGTGCTCTGGGCCCAGAGAGCGTGAGCACAGGGCAGAGGGGTACCCGAAAGTGGGATCCGGCTGCTCGCCGCTCAAAAGCCAATGAAGAGGCCAGGTTGGTGGAAAGGAAAATTTGCTTTATTTTGGATGCCGGCAACTGGGGTCGGGGGGGTGGGACATCTGCAGGCACATGTCCCCAGTGTGCACAAACACAGACCCTTGCACGAACACGCACACAGAGGCCTGCATACACACACACATGCACACACACACACACAGAGGCCTGCATACACACACACATACGCACGCACACACCTGCATAGCCTGCACCTGGAACTTGCCAGCCGCTCTCCCTTCTCAGGGTCCTTACACCTGCTGTTCCCTCTGTCTGGGAGGCATCTGCCCTGATACCTGTGTGGCTCCCTCCCTCACCTCCTGCTTCAAATGTCACTGAGGCCCTCCCTGGCTGCCCTGCAGTGGACACCGCTGTGCCCCACCAGATCACCTGCCTTTAGGCTGGTGCACCGTAGAGATGAGTTGGAGAGGAGAGGCCTCGGATCCTTGGAGGAGACCCCGGGCAACACCTTCCTTCCACTACCTCATGTCAGGGAGGAGTGACACATGACACTCAAGGCCACACAGCTGATGAGAGGTCCAGCTGCGCCTGGAATCCAGGCTTTCCAACTCCTGGCTAAAACTCCGGGGCACAGGGTTACCACCCGGCTTCATACCCTCAGGCTGCTCCCCTCTCCTGGGGTCTCAGTTTTGCCATCCGTGAATTGGGTGCTTGTCTCCATGGCCTTTGAGGGACCTGCCTTCACTGGGACTCCCCTTTCCTGCCAGCTCTGGGGAAAGATAGACACTGAGCGGGTTCCATCTATGGTGTCCTTCTCCCAACCACTTTGGGATTCCGTCCCACCTTTCTACTCCCCAGCCCACCGGCCCCCAGCACCTCAATGCAGGAGTGAGGGGTCACTTGACTGTCTGAAAGCCAAATGCTGGGCTCTCTTAATGGATTTCAGAAGCTTTCTGCCTTTGCTGCCACAGTAGAAAAGACTTTCTTCTTTGTGGTATTGAAGGAACTATAAGCAGTTATGCCTTTTGAGATCTAAAATGAGCACTATAACCCCAGGTGAGATGCGGGGCGGGTAAATTACTGGCCGGCAGAACGGACAGTGGCCATCTTTCTCAGATCCAGAAGTTATCATTACAAAGAGAAATTCATTCTTTTCTTTTCAGCCTAGGGGGTAGGCTACCAACAGCACGAAGTGGATTTCTCCCTGAATTACAGATGTGCACTCCCACTGTCTGTAGCCATTCAGCCCCCGTCGGGTCTCAGCTGGGCCAGCCTCTCCAGCAGGAGCGGCTGCATCTGCAAAATAAGGATTTCCTGGCCATGTTCCCTCTGGGAAAGCCTCTGACCCTCCCTCCACCATGGCCACAGAGAAGCACGTCACCCTCCTTCGCTCTGGCCCTCCCCTTCCCAAGGAAGAGGCATCAGGAGTCCTGACATGCCAGACCCTATTTATTCAGACCCTTCTTGCTTCTCCAGCCTCTTATCCTCTGGTCCGGCACCCACCAGCCACCCAGCCTTCCTGATCTGGGTGCCCCATGCCTGCCCACCTTCCCACTGCCTTTGATCACACCAGTCTCTTTGCCAGGATGATCAGCCCTAGACCGGCCCCTCTGCCTGGGGAAACCCCTCCAGGCCCATGCCAGCCCCTGCAGGAGACTTGATGACTCTCCCATGCTCCTTTCCCTCTCTCCTGGTGCTCACCCTGGCTGTGCCCCCTCTCAGGGGCAGCCAGCCACACCCATGTCACACACCCACCCTCAGCCTGAGGACTAAAAGGAAGGCCACAAGGTACCTCCTCTAGACCAACTTCCCACCGGGTGCTGGGCTGCAGGAGCCCCTCTCCTCCATCCTGCAGGAGCTCTCAGCCTCTGGTTACATAGCCCACAGTGACGGGGAGCTCACTCCCTTCCTCCTACACCCATACACACACTCGCCCACCAGCCTCCTCAGTGGATGAATGTGTGCCCTTCCTTGTGTTAAGGCCCCATCACCCTCCCCCAAGGGATGACTCTTGCCCCCTGAGCCCCTCCTGCTTCCCCAGACATCCCAACACCCATGGGGAGCTAGATGGGCAAGACGTTGTTGCCTTCACGGCCATGCCAGGGGCAGGGGGGTGGGTCTGAACAAACCTTCACCCCCCTGTCTTTTGCTCGGACCGTCGATATTGCACTATGATCTGGGCTGTCCCGAAGTGCCCTTATGCTGTGCCCCCGACATGGAGCTCAGGACCCACCAGCAGATGAAGATTCACTCAGCATGTCAGGAGGAGACCACCCACTGTCATCCAGGTGTGTGGGGAGGGCAGGGCCTCAGAGCCCAGCCTCACCCAGGTTCCCACTTTCCTCAGAAGAATCTGAAAACCAGACCAGGGTCCTACCACACAGGCCAAATCTGGGAGAGAATTGGGCCAGCCTTGAACATGCCTGTCTTCTAGAGGTTTCCAGAATGCTCAGCTTCTGTGTATCTGTAAGCTGGATTCTAAGACTCAAGTATTCCATGAATGTTTGCCACTCCCAGTCTGGATTCCAAGTTCAAGAATTCCCAAGGTGTGCACGTTTATTCTTTGGTGTTTGTCAGGCTGCTGGGCTCCACTTCCTGTTCTGGTCCTCAGAGAGCTTGATGGCCATTGCAAGGCTGTCCGTGACCAGCGCAGCCGCTGAAGCAGGAGCCCAGGGCTGCCTTCACGGTGCCGACCCCCACAGCAGCATCCCAATCCAGCCAGTCGCTCATCCCATCCATCCAACCCAGCTGGGCTCTGTCCCCACTCACGCCTCAGCTTCCTCTCCTATCACAGTCTCCTCATAACGCTACCTCACCTGCACACGCCAGGTATTTTCCCCTCCTTCCTGTGACTGTGTCATCCTGGAAAGGTGATGTCCTCCTCATCTTCCTTCTTCAGGGTCAAGCCCTGTGCCCTCCCCTTGCCTTTAGGGGAGCTCCCTCAGGGCCCACTGACTTCCTTGGGGTTCCCTAAATCCCTATGGACCTCCTTGGGAGCCCCCCGGCTTTGCATGCTGGAGCCCACCCTCCAGCCACCTCTGACTGAGCCACTGATTGATCCCTGGATGCCCAGCAGGGTGGGAGTTTCCTCCTCTGTGCTCACTGGACATGAGTGGAATTAAAAGGGAAGGAGTCCTGACAACAGCCAACGCTTCATAGCGCTTACCTTGCACCAGACGAGATGCTGAGTGCTTACTATTATATATGAACTCATTTCATCTCCACTATCACCGCATTTTGCATATGATGAAACAGCGTTGGAGAGAGCTTAACTAACTTGCCCAGGTTCATATACCTGAGTGTCAGGATCAGGATTGAAACCCAGGTAGTGATGCCTTTGACCTCCACTCTCTACTGCCCTCTGTGATACAGCGATGGGGAGGACAATGGAGGGCTGTGTCCAGTGACGATTAGCTCAGCGGACAATGGCTAACTGAGAAATGTGCTCATCTGTGCTGATTCCCATGTTAACATGCCATGTTCCAGCCCTGGGTGTACAGAAGTAGTTAAGACCTGTCCCCAACCTGATGGAGCTCACAGACTTGTGGCAAACAAGATGACGGGTCCACAGAGCCTTGCAAAATACCATGTGGCACTGTGCTGGTGGTGAAGGGGGAAGGAAAGATGCTCTAGGTGGAGCAGATAAACTACCTGGGTTTAGAGCTAAGGGGAGGATCTACCAAGTATGGCCACAGCCAAGGCCAAAGGCATGCAAAGCAGAGTAAACAGCACATGCAAAGATCCTGAGGCAGGGAGGGCTGAGGTTTGGGAACAGTAAGGTCAATGTGGCTGGAGTGTTAGGTCACGTCAGGTGACCCCTAAGGAAGTTTGGAGGAATTTTTGTTATCTTCCCATGTGGGGTGTGAGGGGCTGGGGTGGAGGACCCTTCCCTTCCATAATTCCAGGCTCCTCTGCTGAAGCTTACATCTGCCTTTCCTGGATTTCTGGATTTCCTGCTATTTTAAGCCCTGATTTGGCCCCAGCAGGACAGAACTTGTTCCTTGTAGGTGCCAGTAATTATGGTGTAAATTTCTTCTTCCTACACAATCTGTTTCTTCCCTGTTGCTTTTTTTTCCTGTTGTTTTGTTCTCTAGTGATTAGGTTCTCCTCACATGTGTGGCAGTCCTTAGCTGTCTGTTCATACTTGGAGAGGGGCACTGCAGAGGTTAGAAGCTCTGTATTCATGGGGGGGGGCGTGATCTGGCTGAGCTATTTGTTGGGGGACAACCGATGTCGATTCCTTAGGTCAATAGGACACCTTAAGTCAACTTCTCTTGCCTTGGTCAGATTCTCCAGAGAACACCCCCTCCACCCGGCCTCCTGCTAGAGGAAAAAACACTTTGCAGCAGGCATTCTGGAAGCTGAGTAAGAGGGAATAAGCCTGGGGTAGGGGATGGCCTTGATATTCAGCCTGTAAGTCTTCATAATCCTTTTATTTTCAGGATGGTGCTTCTCCCATCCACTCGTAGTCCATGGTCCAGCCGCCCTCTGTTTCGCCCTCTCTGAGAACCCACCTTGGTCCTGTGTGTGGGGGGTGAGGAGTGCCAGCTGCCCTGGGTTGATGAGCAGGGTGTGAGCACCTGGCCTTATCCCACACAGTGTTCAATAACCCTCCGGTTGTGTGCCCACAGTCAGCCCACTTGATCTGCCTTTTCCAGAAGCAGCCAGTCCAGTCTCCTAAAGCAAATCATGTTGCTTATCAGCATCCACCACTGCGGGCTTATGATGCAGCGAAGTTAGGGACCACTAATCAGGCTGACCCCCAGCTTTCAGAATCGTGGTGAGGTCATCTCCTTTCCAGTTTGTCCTTGTGGGTTTATGGTGTTAAATAATGTTTGCTGTCATTTTAGTGGGGTTTAAGAACAGATCGAGCTCAAATGTGTGTTTGCTCTGCCACTTTAATTGAAAAATCTGTTTCAGTTATTTTTTGTGTGGTAGCCACTTACCCCCCAAATTAGAGACTGAAACCGAGAAGCATTTATTCATATATATTTTTTTGCGGTACGCAGGCCCCTCACTGCTGTGGCCCCTCCTGCTGCGGAGCACAGGCTCTGGACGCGCAGGCTCAGCGGCCATGGCTCACGGGCCCAGCCGCTCCGCGGCATGTGGGATCCTCCTGGACCGGGGCACGAACCCGCGTCCCCTGCATCGGCAGGCGAACCCTCAACCACTGCGCCACCAGGGAAGCCCGAGAAGCATTTATTTTTATTTAATTATTCTGTGAGTTGGCTGGGCAGGGCTGCTGGTCAGGGCCGGTTTGGCTACTCTCTGCACTCAGGTGGCACCTTGGCTGGGCTGGTGGTCTGTCTGGGAGCCCCTCACTCGTTTGCCTGGCAGTTGGCTCCATATCAGCTGGGGCGGTAGGCACGGCCACCAGGATCCAGAGGCCACCTGGGCTTTTCAACATGCTCCAGGTCACAGGGTTCCCCAGAGCAGCAAGAGAGGAAACAAGCTCCAGTGTATGAGCACTTTTTTAAAAAAGAGACTTTATTTGTTAGAGCAGTCTTAGGTTCACAGTGAAATTGAACAGAAAGTACAGAGGGTTCCCACTTTCCCCCTGTCCCTCAACTTCCCCCACTATCAACATCCTTCCCTAGATGGGTACGTTTGTTGCAATCAGTGAATCTACACTGATATCTTATTACTCAAAGTCCACAGTTTCCATTTGGTTCACTCTTGGGGTACATTCTATGGGTTTTGACAACTGTAGGTAAAGACATGTATCCACCATTACAGTACCATACAGAATAGTTTCACTGCCCTAAAAATCCTCTGTGCTCAGCCTATTAATCCTTCCTTTCCCCCATCCCTGCAAAAGTTGATCCTTTTACTGTTTCCATAGTTTTGCCCCTTCCAGGATGTCATCATATAATTGAAATCATGGACTATGTAGCCTTTTCCGATGGGCTTCTTTCACTTAGTAATATGATTTAAGGTTCCTCCATGACTTTCAGGGCTTGAGAGATCATTATTTTTTAGCACCAAATAATATTCCATTATCTGGATGGACCACAGTATATTCATCCATTCACCTATTGAATGACATCTCAGTTGCTTCCAAGTTTGGGCAATTATGAACAAAGCTGGTATCGACATCTGTGTACAGGTGTTTGTGTGGACATACATTTTCAACTCTCTTGGGTAAATACCAAGGAGCGAGAGATGGAACAAGCCCCATGTGCAAGTGCTTTTCAACCCCCTGCCAGCATCACCTTTGCTGATGCGTATTGACCAAAGCAAGACACATGGCCCAGCCGAGACTGGGAGTGGGGAAGTGATGCGGAGGAATAGATGTGACCTCCCAGTGGGAGGAGCAGCCAAGTCATTTGCAAAGACAAGTTGCCTGCTGGAAAGGGAAGAATTTTGGTCAGTTTTGCAATCTACCCCACCCTGGTACATGCTTTTGAAATCTGGATGTTCTGCCTGAAGTATAAAGTTGTTGGATTCTGGCCCATTTGAAATGTAAAGAATGGGACAAAGCTGTTGGATTAGACAGTTTTGGCAGCTTTGAAGTTCAGAGGGTGAAGTCCATAATTGTAAGTTTCACACAGTCAACTTCTTTATTTAAAAATAGTTGTGCAGCTGGTACCATGTGATGGGCACGGGGGGTACATCAGGGAAGGAGAGAACGTCCTTTCAGGGGAGGGAAGGGGATAGAGACAGCAAAGAGAATAACATGTGCCCTGAAGGAAGAAATGGGTGATGTGGTGGGAATGGAGGGGGTGAGGAGGGAGAATGTGCTCTGTGTAGGGAGGTGGGGACCCCCAACCACTGAGCTGAGGCAGGAGGGTGAGGAAGGCCGGAGAGGAGGCTGCTGGGAAGGAGCCCTGCTCCCTCTCCTCTGCCCTTCCTCCCCCTCGGCATCCTGTCTTCATCTCTGCATTTCTAAATCAGGGCTTTTCAGGTTGTAGCGCAGGAGAAGCCCCTGGGGATCTTGTTAAAGTGCAGGTCTGCTTCAGCAGGTCGGGGCTGGGATCTGAGAGTCTGCGTTTCTAACAAGCTCTCTCTGATGCCCATCCTGCAGCCCAGAGTCTGTGGGTGGGGGAGCCCTGACCCTTCTCAGGCTGGGGTGTCCAGGTTCAGGGAAGGGCCTGGCTGGTGGTGAGGAGAGAGGGAGGGAAAAAGGGGTCACCCCTGGGATCAGGGGGCCCCATGGCTGTTCTCTCCTGGGACACTCAGCGGACCCTCCTGGCTTCTGGGGAGGAGTAAGCTACAGAAGATCACATCCCCTCACAGGGATCTCAGAACTGATGTCTAAGCATCTTTGGGTACCATTTCAGATGAGGAGAGTGATGCCGGGGGAAAGAAAGTTCTTGCCAAAGGTCAGCAAGTGAGTGAACAGAGCCGCCAGGACTGGACACCAGGGCCCCTGACTCTTTCCTTCATGCAGGTGGCATTTATCAAACCCCTCCTGTGTGGCAGGCCCTGTGCGCTCCAAGGAGTTTATTGGCTGGTGGAGAAGATAAAATACAGGCACAAAACAGCAGATATGGAGGCTGGGACCGGTCAGGAATGCATGGCAGAATTGAAGTGAGGATAATATGGCTGGGTTCAGGCAACGATGGGGTTGAGAGCAGTTGGGTGGATTTGAAGAGTTGTTTAGGAGGTAACATGAAGAGGCCTGGGTGAGCCAGGGTGACAAACGATGGTGAGAGAGGAAGGAGGTTGGGATGGGTGAGGGCATGGACGCAAGTGTCCTCACTGGGGTGGGGACGGGGGAGGAGGAGAGGGATGGGGGATGGGGACTTTGCCTTTGCACCTGCTGAGTTAGAGGGGCTGAGGTCTGGCAAGTGGAGGTGGCTGGACACTGTAGTCGGGAGGGCAGGAGAGCAAGTGGGGCTAAAGTACAGACAGTCGCTCTGTGGATGAACTTCTAGAAGGAATGAGTGACTCTTGGATGCTCCCAATGACATATTAGTAGAGGCAGCACAGAGAGATCTGGCTTTGCTGATTCAGAAGGCTTTTGTGAATCGGTCAATACCCCAGGTCTGAAGAATGTGGTCCATTGGGGGTCATTGCTTTGCTTTGCACTTGGACCACTTTATTGTGTTCCTCAGTCCCCCTCCCCCAGCTAGCACGGGCCCAGGCTGGGGGGACGAGAGGAGGTCCCCCCGTCTGTAGTCTTGTTTCCCAGACTGGTTCTGGGATCAGCTGCAGAGGCATCACCTGGGGACATGTTAGAAATGCAAATTCTCAGCCCATCTCAGACCTATCAACTCAGAATATGCATTTTATTAGAGCCCCAGGTGGTCCATGAGCAGTGGCCCAGGTGAGTAGTTCTCCATCTGGGTTCCACACTCGAATCCCCAAGAGAGTGTTACGAAATACTACTGCCTGGGTCCCTCAACCCAGAGCTTTTGATGTAGTTGGTCTGGAGGAGTTCCCAGGCTGCAGGGAGGTTCCAGCTCCCTGGGTGACTCCATGCCCATCCAGGGTGAGAACCCCAGTCCGAGCCCCCAGCCTTCTTTGAGGGACTCGTGCTGGGAATGTGGAAGGGCAGTGCCTTTGTGGAAGCCACTTTGCATCTTTGGTCCTCATGTTAATCCACCCTGTCCCCTCTGCCTCTTAGGAGCTCAGAGGAGGGCAGGTGATGTGGCAGGTTGAGGGGTGTCTTAGTCATGAAGGGCTGGCAGGCAGGCATCTAGTTGTTTGAAACACATGCCGACCTCAGCAGCAGCAAATCCTGCTGAGTGAGGAGTCTGGGGGCTCCCTCAGTCCATTCCCTGAGGACTTCCATCTGGAGGAGAAGCTTTCAAAGAGCAGAGGGAGGGGAGAGCCCACCAGGCCTGGGTTAAGAGAAGGGGAACCGGAGATGTTTTCTGGGTGGAGTGCTGGGCCTCCTCCCTCTCTCACCTGGAGCTAGGGACCAGAAAGTTAGGTGTGCCAACTCCAAGGTGTGCCCAGCAACCCTGTTACTCAGGGGGAAAGCAGAAATCAAGATGCATTCCTTAATGCCTTGACCTTCAAAGTATGGCCTTTGGACCAGAAGCATCAGGATAGTTTGAGGCTTGTTGAGAATGCAGAATCTCAGGCCCTACTGGACTGGACCTATTGGATCATAATCCATAGTTTAACAAGCTCCCCAGGTGACTCACATGCACGTTAGTTTGCAAAGCCCTAATCTCCTGGGCCCCAGCTGACATGCAGTGTCCAGGACCCACAGAGACAGCAAGTCCCGGTATCATGGAGGCTCTTCCTGTCCAATGGTTTCCAGGCTCCTCTGACGGGTCTGGTTATGGCTCTGGGCTCGGTGAGGCCTGGCAGGACCCAACTGAGCCAAAAAGGGGCCCAAGCATGGAATTGTCTTTCCAAGCAAACCTCTGAAATCTGCTCTCCTTGCACGTCTGCCGGCAGCTTTCTGCCCTGCACTGCCCTCTGGTGGTCATGGGGAGCCATTGCCGCCTCACATTGCCCCCTCTCTCCTGTCAGCAGCCCATGTTTCAGCTGACATTGGAAGGAGGAGGACTGTCCTGCTGCTGCCCCCTGCCTTAAGGCTCAGGGACCCCCAAGAACACAATAGAAGCAGTTTGGAAAACACTGGGCTTTAGCAGCAGGTTAGCAAATGGAGGCTGCCCTTTTGTCTGGGTGAAGAGTCCTGGCTCAGCCCTTCTCCCTGTCACTGCTGTGTCCTGGACACCTTGTTGGAAGCTGTTCAGAGCTGGGGCATGGGCTGGAGGAGAGAGAACGAGTTTCTGGAGTAAGGACGTGCAGGTGGGAGGAGGCTGGACGTTCAGGGAGCCCTGCGTGGTAGCTGCAGGACACGAGGCAGCAGCCAGGTTGCGGAGAGCCTCGTGGGCCGTTACCTGTTGGGACCTTTTCCCGGGGCCCACGGTTCCAACAGGGCAGAGGCTTGACTGCATTTGCTCTGGGAGACTGCTTGATGGAGCATGGACTAATGTAGACACTGGGAGCTGTGAGGGGCCCATGCCATAGGTCAGAGAGCATGAAGGGCTTTGTATGAGCCAGGCTTTGGTGGAGAAAGGCCAACACTCTCCCACATCCCAGAGAGAATATGTCAGCCCAGAGTCAGGAGCTGGCTGGGATGTGAGCTGGCCGGCTGTGTGGGCAAGGAGTGTCTCGAGAGACACACGACTTCGTGAAGTTTCTTCTAGGGATGTAACCCAGGTCTTCCCAAAGCTCCAAGAGCTTGTTTTCTTGGTCATATGGATGGAGAGGCCTGACTCCCTGCCCTGCCTGGCCTAGTTCAGCTGACCACTCCCTGGGGCTCCATCACCTGCCAGGTCCATAGTAGCCTCACTTCACACATATTCTGGGGGAGCTGCCTTGGCCCTCTGGTTGCCCTTCTAAGCTCAGGGTACTGGGCCCATGGGGTGACCTGAGGAAGAAAGAATGAGGGGCACAGAGTCCATGGGCTGGGTACAGGCCCCTGCCTCCCCCAGGTTCGCCAGGTCTCCCTTTGTACCCTCTCCTGGCAGCTCCATCCCCCATCCAGGTCCATCCTAACCTGGCCCGCGGCTCCAGCTCCGGCTCTGCAGTGGACTCACTGAGCCATCAGGAACCAGTCACCTCTCCTCCCAGATCTTGGTTTTCCCACCCAAGGGGGAATAGGAGTTTGGCCCGGAAATCATCTAGTTCTTGCAGATGGCTTTCGGCTTTGAGAACCTGAGGTCCTCGTCCTCCAGCAGAAGGGCCAGGCTGCCCAGACCAGCCCCACCCTCCAACTTCCAGGGACCAGCCCTGCAGGTCTTTGTCTGAGTGTCTCTCCCTGTTGCACATGATAGGCAGGCTCAAAAATCCTGGCCAATTCATGCACCCTGGGCAGCCCTCAACCACGACCCTGGGAGTTGGTGGACAAATGCCTCAACTTCCTGGAGTGGGGCGACTCTGAAGCCCCCCGACAGGTGATCTCCAGTTGCCCGCAGTGGTGACGGGCTTGATGACACACCCTTTATTACTTGCCTGTCTGCCTGCCTTCCCTGCTTTCCTTCCCACGCTCCTATTGGTGTTTCCTGGGATCCTCTCTCAGATAAACTATTTGCTCTCAAATCCTTGTCTGAGGGTCTGCTTCGGGGGGGTGGGGGGAGGAACCAAATTAAGGCAATATCTAGCTGAGCCACTTTATTTTCCTGATTTTTTGGTGCAGTATGAGCCAGAAAAGGGTGTGGGGGACGGATCCCTGGGCTGGGGGCAGGGAGACCCTGCTTTTCACCTGTGATCTTGGGACATAGTAATAAGAATGAAGGGATAGGGTTCAGGTTGGCCCTGCATCATTAGGGGGCTGTGGAGTGAGACTCTAAGAAACGCTGGCCCTGACTTCCCTTCTGGGGCAGGCCCTCTCTGCCAGGCTGGCCTCAGGCCCCGGGACCCTTGCGGGCGACCACAAAGCAGATGCCCTCGTTGATGCAGTGGGCCTCTGAGTAGCTGACGGGGGAGTACTGGCACCTCAGCACCTGGCAGCCGGCCTCCTGCAAGGCCTTCTCCACCGTCTCCTTCTCCAGGTGGAGCCCAAAGAACTTCTTGGCGCCCACCATATAGTGCTGGGTGCACAGGGCTACTGCGCACGGTGACCAGGTGCCTGCCCGGCTTCAGCAGGCTGACCAGGCCTTGCCTGGCCGCCCGGTAGGCGTCCACGTCATGGCAGGCGCACTCCAGGGCCAGCAGGGTCAGCACGCAGTCAACTGGTGGCACCTGGGCAGGCCCCAGTGGGTGCGGCTGGTTCGCGTCACGCTTCAGTAACCCGCGTGGCTGTCCTTCGGAGACGGGCCTCCTTCTCCTGCCACTTGCTCCTGTGGGGGAGGGTCATGGAGGTGATGATGAAAGTTATGACAACATCCCTCCACCCCTCGCCCCCTATGCAGGGGCTCCCTATGGGCAAGGCCCATGATTTAACCTGTTGAGCTACTCTTTGAGGGAGATCGTATTTCCCCCATTATACAGATGAGGAAACTGAGGCACAGAGAGGTTGAGTGATTTGCTCAAGGCTACACAGCTGGTAGGTGACAGGGGATTTGACATTTGATTCTTCCTTCTTCCTCTTTGTCCACTTCCTCCTTCCTCTCCTTCTATTTATCTTTCTTCTTGATAATTCAAAATAATTCAATTTTTGATACATTGCCTTATTAATTTTTCAAGTTGTAAAATATATATAACAGAAACTTGCCATTTAAATCACTTTAAATGTACAATTCAGGGGCCTTAATTGCATCCACAATGTGTGCAACTATCACTACTGTCTGCTTCCAAAATTTTTTATCACCCCATACTGAAACTTTGTCCCCATTCAGCAACATATCCGCATGCTTCTTCCCTGCAGCCCTTGACCCTTTAAATATGCTCTGTTAAACATGCTCTTTCCCATTGCTGGGACTTGGCCCTTGCTGTCCCCTCTGCCTGACACTCTCTTTCCCCAGATCTTCACATTCTTTCTCCTTCACCTCACCCAGGAAGCTGCTCCGAGGGCTCCTCCTTGGAGAGGCCTCCTCTTACCATCTGCTGTGGACGGAATTGTGCCCCCCTCATAATCATATGCTGAAACCCTAACATGAATGTGAGGGTATTTGGAGATGCAGCCTTTGGCAGGTAATTAGAGGTAGATGAGATCATGAGGGTGGGGCCTCTCATGGTGGGATTTGTGCCTTTTAAAAGAAGACACACTAGAGAGCTTGCTGACTTTCCTTTTCCTTCTTGTGAGGACACAACAAGAAGACGGCTGTTTACCAGCCAGGAAAAGGGCCCTCACCAGACCTGATCTTGAACTTCCAGTCTCCAGAACCGTGAGAAATGAATGTCTTTGTTTAAGCCACTGGGTCTATGGCATTTCTATGGCAGCCTGAGGTGATTAAGACACCATTCCACCTAACACAGCACCCCTACCTCTTGTAGGCCTCTACTCAGCTGAAGATTCTTCTCTAGAACACTTGCTTTTCCCTGAATATCTACCTCTATCTAGCTTGGTTGTGTTGTCTTCCCTACTAGAATGTGAGCTCCTTGGGGCTGAGACTTTGTCTGTTCACTGTAATAGTTCCAGTATCTAGAAGCAGGCGTGACCATCAGAATGCTCTCCGTGAATGATGACAGGAATGAATGAAGCCCAGGCTGGGTTGATGTGGAGACCCTGTGCTTAGAGACCCTCCAGCTCTGTCCCCCTTCAGGCTGCCCCTACCTATAACTAGGTCAGAGCCCCATGGGCCAAGGATGGGTCAGGAATTTAAACTCTGATCTTTGTCCTGGCTCTAAGGTGTCCTAGAGGCCACTCTCCATGTCTGGGCCTCAGTTTCCTCAGCTGCAAAATCAGGGCCAGCATCCTGCCTGTGACCCCTGGGGCTCTGGTAGATGGGTTCCCTCTCTGTGAATTGGATGGGGAAGGTGCCTGGAGGGGTCAGTGCTGTTGGTCTGTGGGATTTTGTAAGAGTGCTTCAGGGGGATTCCTTGAAGCCCATGTCTTCCCATAACAAGTCCCCCTCCAACATTAGGGTTAAGGAGAAGCTGTACCAGAGGGAAGTGAGATCTGTGTGAGCTAGAGCAATCAGGGGAGGCTTCCAGGAGGAGGCGGGACTGAAGCTGGTTCTGCAGGATGGGTGGGATACAAAGTATGGAGAGCCCAGTAGGGCAACCAAAGCTAAGAGCACAGGCAGCTCTGAGGCTGGAGGCAGGACTCACTCAAAGAGAGGGAGGTGCTCTGGGTCAGAGACCCAGGTCAGGAAGAACCTGTAGGGAAGTGGCAGGTGAAGCAGGGTGGCAGGTTCAGGCTCTGGCCTGCAGGTGACGGGGAGACCTCATCTGAGAGGGATGGTGGCCGTGGGTACCTGTCTCCCTCCAGCTCACACACGTACTGCATGGCTGGGGACCAGTCGTAGGCCCCTGGCTCCTTCTTCAGCCACTTCTTCAACTCCTGGGGGTTCTGCTCCGAGTGGTCTGAGGCGATGATCTCCCGGAAGGCTTCACAGGCCGAGAGCAGCTGGTAGATGGTGGGGCCTGGGCCAGTGTTGATCAGGACGTCACCTCTCACTCCTGCTGCAGGAGACAGTGTTTTCCAGGTGCGTGGGAGCGGGGGACACCCTACTCCAGGCCCAGCTGTGATGGATGGAGATGCCGGGCTCTGCCCTGCCCCAGGACTTGCCAGCAGGGGAGGGTGGCTCACAGGGGACCCGACCCTGCCTTGGGTAGCAGCCAGGCTGTGTGGGGAGTCCAGACCCCCATGCCTGGGGCTCAGGGGGTGACGGCTGGCAGGTGGGGCACAGCCTGGCGCACACCACGTCCCCCTGCTGCCCCAAGGGTTGCTACCAGAGGCCTGATAGGACAAGTTCTGCACTTCTGGGCAGGTTTCAGATTGACTTCTTGGTTGGAACTGGTTTGTTTCCAACAGTCTTCTGACTCTGGGTTTAAAACAATGGTGAGAGTGACCCCCCATGGCCCACTCTCCCACCTCCTCTGTTGCAGAAGACAGAGCTTCTGATAAGGGATAAGACCCGAGCCAGTGGGTTCAAAACTGGCTCAGCCAATCAGGGGAGGCAAGGGGATCCGGTGATGAGTTGAGGGGAAGGATCTTTGCCTCGGAGAAGCACTAAGTGCACTTCCCTCTTCTCCCTGCTTCCCCCCTCCTCCGCTCTCCATTGAAACACACCTGTCTATTTTTCAAGGCTCAGTGCCGGTCCTTCCTCTAGAAAGTGTCCTCAGATGTCTCTGTGAGCCTTAAGCTTTCTTTCATCTGTATTTTTGTGGACATTGCTTAATATACCGTTCTTGGCACTGATTACATAGTAAGGCAATGTTTGCTGAGTGACTGAGTAACCCCTAATTGTTCAGTATACTCCCTGCCCAACTGTGCATGGCAGCCCTGCGTTAACTGATCTTGAAGTTCGCTGCTGCCACTGACTGGCAGTCTGACCTGGTCTGGCCACCCCCTTCTTTCCCACCTCAGCCTCTCCTTGTGTGCACTGAGGAACCTGGGCGATAATCCTTGCTGATCACCCAGCCTGACGCCCAAGAGCAGGGTTTTGTAAACTGAGCTGTGGTTTGGCTTTGTGTATCCATGAGCTCTCTTAATTCTGAGTAAAAGATTAGGAGTGTGACTGTGTGTGTGTGTGTGTGTGTGTGTGCGCGCGCACGCCTGTGCACCAGAGCTTTCCTCAGATTTTCAAGGGGATTCAGGAGCCAAGGCTACAAACCCCGGCTTTACGGGAAGACAGGCAGAGATAGTCAGATGCGGGCAGTGTGCTCATGTCTGTTGTCTCAAATCCCCTCCAGCATGAGCCTGTGAGCCCCACAGCTCAGGAGTTACCTTCCCATTTCACAGGGGGAAGAAACTGAGACTGACTGTCACAGACTCAAGCCTGGCTCTTTGGCTTCTAAGGCCAGTGCTTAGGTCCCGCTCAGTGGCCACCCGGCAGAGGGCCTCATGGGTTCACAGGCTGAACTGCCTTTGCAACATCCTTGGTGAGCAGTGTCCCAGAGCACAGGTCCCCTGCCGCCGGCAGCTCTTCCTGTCAGGTGCAGCCCTGTCTCTCCCTGAGATGGAGACCAGACACTCACCTGAAGAGAAGGTTTCAAAGAGGTTTTTCAGGTTAAATGTCAAGATTTCATTTTCAGCTACGGTGCCTGAATCGAAGGTGCAGTACGTCTTTAAGTAGTCCTGGGAGTCGATCTCTTTCCTGTAGTCCTCTCCTGTGTACAGCTTGCCCTCCATTCTAGCTGGGACCTGGCTGTGTTTCCCATTGCTGTAGTCCCGTTATATCCACTTTCCTCTCCCTGCCTCTTCCCATCAGGAGTTTCATAATCTCCTTAGACAGACCCTCCCGCCCAGGGAGGAGCTCAGATTCCACATAGTTGGAGTCAGGCCACGATGTTAGCTTTTCTGGCTGGAGTTTATCTGTTTGATAATTATTTCAACACAGAAATGCAACAGGGTGGCCAACATGTGCTCCTGGGGGTTCTCAGTGCTTGGCTCGTGAGAGGTGATGTTTTGAATGCACGTACTGCGGGTGAGGGTTAAGGTTGGGAGGGCATGAAGCAGAGGGGCAGTGCCCCAGAACTAAGAGAGAGACACAGATGGACAAAGACACAGAGAGACCAGCATCTGGAATAGGTCAAGGATGCTTCCCTCTTTGGGATTGGTGGAAAAATGAGACGAAGAAAGGAAAAACCCGTAGGGTGGAAAACAGGATGCAAAGGTGGCTAAGATTTCACTGACTGAGGTCAGTGAGCTTGCTCTTGAAAATAGTTTGTCCTGACCTTGGTTAAATATTTCCTCCTGTCTTCAATCCTGTTTACTCTATTTGCTTAATCAATCCTTTATTTATTTATTTTTTTGCCGGTACGCAGGCCTCTCACTGTTGTGGCCTCTCCCGTTGCGGAGCACAGGCCCCGGACGCGCAGGCTCAGCGGCCATGGCTCACAGGCCCAGCTGCTCCGCGGTATGTGGGATCTTCGCGGACCAGGGCACGAACCCGTGTCCCCTGCATTGGCAGGCGGACTCTCAACCACTGCGCCACCAGGGAAGCCCAATAAATCCTTTATTTTGCTGAGGGTAAAAGTAAACTTAACCGGGGCCCCTGAAAAGGTTGGGAAGCCTCTGTTTGCACAAACCATTTAAAAACTATTGGCATACATAAACACAACATGTGATTAAATTGCATAGAATTTGTGCAAACACACACACACACACACACGCAAACACACACATATGACTACCAGTAAAACTAGGAAAAGATGAATAAGAGCAGTGGGTTGTATCAGTGACAATATCCTGGTTGTGATATTTACTATGTTTTGAAAGATGCCGCCATTATGGAAACTGGGTAAAGCATACGTGGATCTCTGTGTATTATTTCTATAGCTGCATCTGAATCTACATGATCTCAAATAAAAGTTTTATATAAAAAAGTGTTGCCAAATCTCTTTCAAAAATTCACCTAAGATCAGAGATTTCAGGTAGCAAACTCTAGTGTGTTTTGCAAACAGGCAAGTCTGGGGCCCTGGCCTATAATACGTGCCAGGTGTGTCCCCCACCCTCGTTCGCTGCCGTCTTCACAACAATCAGTAGAGAGGATGTTGAGACCCTCCCCCCTCCCGTTGGAGATGAGGAGGATGAAGGTGACGGGCCTTTTCCCAAGGGGGTCCTGCAGCAAGTCTAGGTCTAGGTACAGATTCAAGGCCCATGTCCAAAGCCAAAATAAAGACCAGCTCCAAACCTTATTCTCTCCCCATCATACTGCGCAGTCTATCCAGGTCCCTTAGCTGTGCTGCTCAAACTAGTGTGCCTGGGAATAGCCTGGGGACCCGGCTAAATGCAAATTCTGGTTCCCAGGTGATACTGAGGCCACTGTGATGTGAGCCGCACAGCCCCAAGTCCTACCACCCAGAATCAACATTTATTTTTCAGGTTTTTGAGTTTTAACAGACTAGAAACTCTATTTTATTGTTTTCAGTGCAAATTTCCCCCTCTTCTGATATTACTAGAACCTGTACTTGTGCTATTTCCACTCAGTGAGAAAAGGGTCTATTATATAATAAATGGTGAGGGCACAACTGCCTGTCCAGTTGGAAGAAAATAAAGTTAGATGTCTCTCCAATTTGTTAAAAAAGTATTTTATATTCAGACTCAATTAACATAAACTCTAGGAGGATTAAAATTATTGGTGACACTGAGTGTGTCATATTTGTCACAGGGTTTCTTGTTATAAGTGTGCCCCCAGACATGTGAACCTGCAGTGTTTTTGCAGGGCCGTAGAGTCACCGTGTGTGCCCCCCATGCCTGCTTGGTTGTCCGGCACGGGGTCAGCATCCCTTCTCTGTATCACTCTAAATGAGCTCGTAATGTCAGTTTTTAGTGTTGCCTAATAAACAGTACACAGAGGTCCAAGTAACTTGACTTAACTGCTCCCCAAGTGGTTGACAGGTAAGAGACTTACAGGTGTTCATTGTTATAAATAATCTCATAATTAATATCCTCGTGCAATAAGCTTTTTCTGTATTTTGGATTCTGGCTTTGGGCTGGATTCCTAGACATAAGATTAATGGATCAATTTTTAAAAACTTTTCGTACAAATAATTTAGGTAAATACTTGCCAAATTATTTTTCTAAGGAAAACAATGCTTTTGCTGTTTATTGTTTCAGGACAAATATTTAATTTTTCTTTAATAAAATGTGTTAAATTATTTTTCCTTTGGGCTTGTTTCTATCTAAGCTTTGAAAATCCTTCCATGTCCAGAGATCTGATAGCTATCCAATTGTGATAGCTTCTGTGATGATTTTAAAAAGATATTTAGCCTTTATTTTGGTGTTTGGTATGAGATGAGGCTCTGTGTGACTGCTTACAACTCACTAGAGAAAAGTCTTGTTTACCCCTGCAAGTTCTGGACTCATTTCTTCACCCCACAGGCTCATGTGGGAAGAAAGATAACAGGGGTATCAGAGCGGGAGATGCTGAGATGATAGTTTTCCTAATCTGGAGAATGAGACTGATTCTTTTCTCAGCTGGTCGACTCTTAAACAGTTTATTTTCTTGATAGCTTGAAAATGTGCTCCTGTGTTTGAAATTAGGGCAGAAGTCTTCTTAAATGGAAATTTTCCTGAGTTATTCAAAAGTCACAGTATAGAAGGATGTTTAAGATGATGCAGACATTCTTAAAAGGGACTGAGACAGCCCTGGCATCAACAAAATGTCAAATTGATGAAGGCAAACCTTAGGACAGTGGTTTCTACACTCACCCCTCTACAGTCTATTCTCAACCCCAAAGCCAGAGAGATCCTGTTAAAACCTAGCTTAGAGCCTGTCTCTCCTCTGCTCAAAAACCAATTCAGAGTAAAAGCTCAAGTCCTTCCGAGAGCCACAGGCCTTCGTAGTGGGTCTTGCTGCCTCATTCCCTCCTGGCCTCCCTGTTTCACAAGCACTCAGGCTCAATGCTGTCTCAGGACCTTTGCACTTGTTCCTTCTACCTGGAGTGCTCTTTTTCTGAGTATCTGCATGGCTTTTATCCTGTCTTTCTTCAAGTTTTTGCTGAAATACTACTATCTAAGTAATCGTTATGGTCTAATGTTTGTGTTTCCCCTAGATTCATATATTGAAATCCTAACCGCTAGCATGATGGTATCAGGAGATAGGGCCTTTGGAGGTGCTTAGGTCATGACGGTGGAGCCCTCTTGGAGGGGATTCGTTCCATTATAAAAGAGGCCCCACCAAGCTCCCTCACTCTTTCTGCCATGTGAAGATGCAGTAGGAGGATAGCCATCTACGAACCAGGAAGCAGGTCCTCACCAGACACTGAATCTGTCGGTGCCTTGATCTTGGATTTCCATACTTTCCTTTTGAAATAAATCTAGAAACATGTATGATGGCTTAAAGTCAATAATATGTTAAGTAACAGTATAGGTTTTATGGACTGAATTGTGTCCCTCAAAATTCGTATGTTGAAGTTCTAACCCCCAGTACCTCAGAATGTACGTGTAGTTGGAGACTGGGCCATTAAAGAGGTAATTAAGTTAAAATGAGGTATTTAGCGTAGACCTAATCCAGTTAACTGGTATCCTTTTAAGGAGAGAAGATTAGGACACAGACATGCAGAGGGAAGACCATGCGAAGACACAGGGAGAAGGCGGCCATTTATATGCCAAGGAGAGAGACCTCAGAAGGAACCAACTCTGCTGACACCTTGATCTTGGACATCTAACCTTCAGAACTGTGAGGGAATACATTTCTGTTGTTTAAGCCACCCAGTGTGTGGTACTTTGTACACCAGTGCTAGCAGACCAATACACTGGGTGATGCGCGGATGGGGCGGAGATTGTGAAGGTGGTCCCCAAGTGACTGAGTTTGGGGAAGCTGATACTGGGCAAAGGCATGGGTTTGGCTGGAATCCTAGCCTTGTCAGTTCCTAGTTGTGTGATCTTTAGCACAATCTTAACGTCTCTGAATCTCAGTGTCTTGGTTTAAAGAATGGGCCGATAGCAAGCACCTTGCCTGGAGGTTGTAGGATTAAAGATGTGATAACGTGTGAAAATGCCTGGTGTTCAATAACTGGCAGTCTCCTTATGGGACAGCAGGCACCAAGGGGGCCAGGGATTCATCCTTTAATTTGAGCACCAAGTCAGCAGAGAGTCCTGGGCCTCCTTATCCTTGCAGCGGAGGCCAACCAAGGTGGGTCAGCCTGGGGGAACCCAGGAGACGGCTGAGGTGCTGGGGGTGGACCTCTAGGGGCCACTTCACTGGGGGTTTACTCCTCTAGGAACCAGGAGCCAGGCACTCTCCCCAATTCAAACCTTGTGAGATGCTACTCAGATTGGAACAGCGACTTGTTCTAGGCCACCCAGATGGACAGGGCCAGTGCCAGGACCTAATCCCGGAGCCCGCGGCCTGATCCCTGGGATGCACGGAGCTTGTACCTTCTGGGTTCCGCCTCCAGCTCTCAGGGCAAGTTTGAAGGTTGCTCCGCCCCTTCCCTCCCGCCTTCCCAGCCCGCGCGCTCCCAGGGAAGGGGCGGAGTTCTCCGGGTCTGATGACACCGTCGCCGCGGCAACGCGGCCATACTGGCCGCGACGGACCCGGGATCTGGGGCTGCGGCGCTGCGGCCTCGTGGGCAGACCGGAGCATGGACAGCCTCTTCGTGGAGGAGGTGGCGGCCTCCCTGGTCAGGGAGTTCCTCAGCAGGAAGGTACGTGGCGCCGCCCTCACAGCCCTGGGAAGTTGCTCAATTTTGGGGGTGGCGGGGCGAACAGTCTGGAGGCACTCCTGCAACCTCTGCACCTTGCGGGAGGGAGCCCTTCCTCTACCCGCTGCCTGCCCTAGAGATGCCCGAGGCAAGCGCCACTTTCCCGGGCCTGGGGAACTACCTTTCCCAGGAGCCATTTCTCTCACGGTGCACTTCCCGCAAAGCGGGGCGAGACCGCGGCCGTCCTCCCGGGCGTCTCCCTCCAGGGCGCGCGAACCAGGGGCCTGGGCCCTCCCCATTTTCCTAAAGTTCACGAGGCTCTGGGAGCCCAGCAGGCCGGCCTTGCCGCCGGGCTCCATAACCAGTCCCAAGGCTTACATCCCACTAGGAAAGAACTTACCCCCAAAGGAAATCCAAAGGGCTAAAAAAAGTTGTTGTCAGTCAGACCTTTTAGTCTTGTTCATCAGTGGGAAATTCAATCGTTGAGGTCGTTTTGTTTTTAATTTCTCCTATTGTCTTGTCCCAGGAGAGTTTTCAGAGAACTCAGAAGTTGGGGAGGTCCTTGGCTCCCACCTGCCCTGACAGTGGAGATGAAGGCAGGCTGGGGAAAAGGTCACTGGGGGTCACTGTGTACTGGTGTGTAGGGAAAGCACCCACTGCTGACCCAGGCTGACCACCTGCTATGTGTTTGGTGTCCTCCTGGCGTCATGTTGGGCGGGGACGATGGGCTCTTGTCTGGCATTAAAAGACACAAACAAAATAAACAGTGTTTTGAATGGGGGAAAGGGAAGGGCTTTGGAGTCAGAGGGAACAGTTCAAATATCTGCTATTAATTAGCAGCTCAAGCTGGAGTACCTTACTCACTGCCTTGATTTCCTTATCTGTAAAAGAGGAATAATAAGACCTACTCTTGGCAGATTTATAAAGAGGATTAATAATAATGTACGGGCAGGTCCCAGCCACTGTATCTGGCACATAGTTGGCATTCAACATTGTCTCCTCCCCCATCTCTGATGTGCACTTGTTTTGAAAGTGTCTTTCTTTGCTTTTTGAAAATGTATTTTTATTTAAAATGCAATGTGGCCTCACTGTACCTGCTCTGTTTTTATGGCTAATTGACCTGCCATCACCTAGTCCTGGCTACACAGGGGATATCAGTGATACACCCTGTGAGGCTGACCACAGCCATCGTTTCTTTTAAGTCTGGGCTACCAAGCAAAACTCTCTGAGAGTTTTCCTCATACGTATCCTTTCTCGAGTACAAACGAAATCCAGAGACCTCACCTGATATCCAAGGCTCCCCTGTAGCTTGACCTCACCTTACCAGCCCAATCTCATTTCCAGCTTCTCTCACATGCTTTCTTTTCCCTGTTCCACCCATGGCCCATCCCAAGTTCCATTTCCTTCAAGATGTCTCAGGTAACTGCGGCTGAAATAACGGATTCATTTGTCTGTGGTTTGCTCATCGGTGCTCATGTCATAGTTTACACATCTGCCTGTCTCACCCACCAGACAGGTCCACAGAGCTGACACCTGAACTGGGCGGAACCTTGGCAGTCGTCTGGTTCACTTGGTCTCCTCTCCTTCCTACTTTTCATCGGGCACACTAAAGCCCCGAGAGGAGAAAGGAGTTGCCTGCAGTCATTCAGAAAGTCATGGAGAGTTGGAACTGCAGCTCAGGTTGGCTGCTTTGCTTATCACCTTCTGCTCTGGGGCAGAGACTGTGTACTCCCCTCAGGGCTTGGCACAAGGCAGGTACCGAGCGGTTCTAACCAAGAACGTGCCCATCGTGGTGCAAGGTACCTTCTAGATGCCTGTTTGTTTTCTCAAATCCTCATAACAGTCCTGAAAGAGGTATAATTATTTATTCCCTTTCACGAAAGACTATGATCAGACTGGCAGGCGAAGAAACTTGCCCAAGGTGAGCAGGTCAGATCATGTCACTCCTCTGTCCAAAACCGTCCATGTGCTTCCTTTTGCAATTAGAATAAAATCCCAGGGAAGGCCTCACCAGGGCCTACCAGGCTCCCCATGACGTGGCTGCCGGTTCCCCCTCGAACCTCACCTTCCACTACTCCTCCTCTACCCTCCAACCTACTTTGTACCCAGCTACACTGGCCTCCACCAAGCGTGATCCCCCTGCAGGGAGAACCATGACAGTCTCCTGGCAATGGCAGGGTCCACCAAGGTGACTCTTCTGGTGCCCTAGCCTTCCAGGCCTCCCTCCTCTCGTGCCCCAGCCTCCCTCTCCTGCAGGGACCTGTCCCATCTGACCTTTGACACTCCTTCCAGGTGGTCATGCCCTAGGCTTGTTTCCATAATCTCAGTTCCAAGCATCCCATCGTCCCTCACTTCCAGCTCACCCCCATCAGTAGCCCGCTATAAACTATTCTTCAGCCTCATTCCCATCTCCATTCCACTGTTTCTGCCAACTTTTCATCATTCCTCAGCCCTCTGTGACCTCTCCTCACGTCTTACCCGCCCATCATTGTAATCACGCCCTCAACACCACGCTCAACTCCCTTGCCTGTCTCTCCCTTCTTTATACTCCTCTGATGTTAAAAATTCAGCTTGGTCTACTCTGTGCCTGCACTGCAGAGCTGAATGGGGCTGGGGGAAAACACACCACCATGTTGATGGTTTCATGCCAAATTCATGGCCACTCACTCCTGTGATGCCTCAGGGATGCCTGCCCATCTGCTTATACCTCTCCAGCCCGTTCACTCTCTCAAATCTTGACCGACCATTTCACACATCTCTCTCCTCAAGCTCCAAAGCCCCCTCCTCCTCTAATTTCACTGAGAAAATAGAAGCAGCCTTGAGAAAACTCCAGCACGCCCTACCACCATAGTAACTAACCTTCCTGGGCCTGAACTATTTGCCCCACCCTGCCTCCTGTTCTTAGGGATGAATTCTCCATCTTCCTGGGTAAGGCCAACCCCTCCCTGTGTGCCTGTCCCCTCTTGTGTGTTCCAGGACACTGGTGCAGTTATCATCATCTCTCTGTATTGTAGCATACATTTTGCTTTCTCTACTGGGTTAGTCTTATCAACGTGTATACGTGCTCCTACCAATTCCATCTTGACCCCCAAGACCCTCCAGCTACTAGTCTCTTTCTCTTTTATAGCAAAACCCATGAAAGGGCTCTGTATGTTCTGATTCTAATTCTTCTCCTTGTTTTCTCAAACCCACTTTAATCAGGCTTTTGTCCCCATCACTCCATGGTAACAACTCTTGTCAAGTTCACCAATGACTTCTGATTTTTGTTCCTTACACTTATTGATCTAACAATTGTGTTTGACTCAGTTGATTATGCCTTTCTTGGAAACTCATTCCCCTTGGCTTCTGGAGATCACCCCCTCCTGGTTTTCCTTCTATACCTTCTCAGGTTCCTGGCAAGTCCCCCCTGGCTTCCTGAGCTGTGCATGCTGGTGGGCTTAAAGACTGAGTCTCTGGCCCTCTTCTCTTCTCCATTCATTTCCCAGCCACTTCCACCACTGTTGTGGGTTCCAATACCATCGATATGCTGACAGTTTCCAAATGTCTAACTCTATCCAAGACCTCTCCTTGAACTCTTACATTCTTTCCAACTGCCTATGTTACATTTCCACTTGGATATCCAATAAACATCTCAACTCCACTTGGATATCCAATAAACATCTCAACTTAACACGTTCAGAACTCAATTCCTGATTCCTTCACCTCCTGCAATTTTTCCAGCTTCAGTAAGTAGCATCACTAACTGTCTGGTTGCTTGGACCAAAACCTTTGGAACCATTCCTGGCTTTTTTTTCCTTTTTGTGCACCCTGCATGCAGTCCATCAGTAAATCTGTGGGCTTTCCCATCAGAGCACTTAAAGAATGTAGCTACTTATTCCCACTTATGCTGCAACCACCCTGGTCCAAGTCACCTCCATCTTTCATGTGAGTTGTTCAATAGCCTTCTAATCTTAATATGTGATCCCCTATCTCATACAGTCTGTTCTCAACCTAGCAGCCAAGTGATCCTTTGCAAATATAAGTTAGTCCAGGATGCTCCTTTTTTCAAATCCTCCAGGAGCCTTTCCATTGTACAAAAGCCGACAAGGCCTTTCCTTAGCAAGCTCTGGGCAACCTCTCTGACCTCATTTCTTGACACTTTTCCCTAGTTACATGGCTCTAGCTGTACTGGCCTCCTTGTAGCTGCCACAGGGCCTTTACCCTTGTAGAACACTACCCACAGGTGTCTGCACAATCTGCTCCCTTAGTTCCCTCATGTCTCGACTCTAATGTCGCTTAATCATGAAGCCTTTCCTGATCACCTTTTATAAAGTAGCAACCCTTCCCTGCACTCCCTCCTGGCCCTGTCTGTTTCCTGACTCTGCTGTATTTTTTTTCCCATAGGGTATTCTATTTGTTGTCTTTTTCCTGATAGTAGGTGAGCTCTATGAGGGCCAGGACTTTGGTCTGTTCACTCCTCTGCCTCTAGCAGATGAACGAGTGGACTAATGGTTTGTTCCTTTCATTTCACAGATGGGGAAACTTGAAGACAGGAGTGAGCACATGGATGATGCTCAATAAATAGCTGACTACCTAAAATAGTGTCTCCCCTCTCTCTGTTTTCTCTGTCTTCATAATCGAGCATATTAGCAGCTGGTGTACTGTACATTTACCCCTTTGTTTATGGTTTGCTTCCCTAACAGAATGTCAGTTCCATGAGGGCAGGACTTGGTCATAATCCATCTATATCTCCTGCAGCTAGAACAGAGCCTTGTTGTGCACAGAGTAGGTGCACGACAAGTGTTTGTTGAATGAATGATGGGACCGATGACTGGCTGATTTCTGAGGGCATCCTTGTCCACTGCTCCAGTGGTTTTCAAATGCCAGTTTGCACCACAATCCCAGGGAATATGTTAAGTGTGCCAAGACTTGCTGATCTGAACTGCTGACAAACATCGAGAGTTACCCAGAAGAGAGGGACCCTCATTATACAGGTTTCCACATCACTTTGGTGGGAAAGCTATGGTTAAGCCCCCATGAAATGCAGGTGCCTCTTGAGTCTCACCTCTCCTTCCGGCTGACTCTCCTTAATGGACCCAGGCATGTCCCTACCTTTTCCCCAACATTTCTTTCTGTTTCCCCCCTCCCCAAGACTTCTTTTCATTCCTTTTGGTTCAAGGTTGTGTTCATATGTCTTGTTTCACAAATTCTTCTTGTCCCAATTCATGGCAGGCAGCAGGTTTTGTCTTGTTTTCCCAGCACTGAGAGCCTCTGTAAAATTCTGAATACAAAGCCTAGGGGAGCCACTGAGGCCTGGCTTGCACTGGGGTCTGGATCCATCAGAAGCAAGGGACTCCCTTAATGCCAGGCTGAGCTGTGTGTGAGGCATCTCCTCATCTTCCGCCATTTGGTTATCACTGCGTTCTGGGGAGGTGGGCAAGCCACAGCTGCTGTCGTTTTCAAATGAAGAAGCCAGGCTCTTAGGGGGAATAGTGCTTCCCATGGCTGGCCTTCTGGGAGTTCAGGGCCGGATGATGGAAAGCGGCTGCGCTTGGGCACTGCAGACGCTTACCACGTGCTTCGTGTGAGTCTGGGTCCTCGCATCACTGCCTCGCAGCCTGGGATGGTCAGAACTCCCGCTATGTGAGTCCACTGTGTTATGTTGGACAAATCGACCCTGGTGCCCCATCTGAAAGAAGGAAATGAATATTGGCCTTTTGTTTATGCTTTTCCTTTTGTTTATTTTTAAAGCTTCATGTCCTGTGGCCCCAAATCTAGGCCAAACCCAGGGCTCCTGAGCCAGCTTTGGGCCAGACAGTTGTTACCCGGATTTCACTTTCCTTTTCTGTAAAACGTGCTGACAACTTCAGCC
The DNA here is from genome assembly GCF_949752795.1 of Hyperoodon ampullatus. Classification (NCBI taxonomy): domain Eukaryota; kingdom Metazoa; phylum Chordata; class Mammalia; order Artiodactyla; family Ziphiidae; genus Hyperoodon; species Hyperoodon ampullatus. The sequence goes on from NC_136922.1 coordinate 63,092,126, forward strand.
TGAGCCCGGCCCACAGGGTGGCTGTTAGATTCGGAATAATAATTGTGAAGATGATAACAAGTGTAAAGGTTATACAAAAATAAATGCTTAAGTCAGTTTTTGGTCCTCCCAATATCCTGAGAGGAGGGCAGGAGAAGATGATCATAAAGAACATCAACAGTCTTTTGTTTATCCTCTGCGTCAGAGCTGGAAGGTTTTGATTTAAAATGGTAAAGAGTGATTCAGAGTTCTTCCCTCAGGGCTTAAAGAAGACGTGTGTGACCATGGACCAGGAACGCCCGCGCTCTGATCTCAGCATAAACAGCAGAAACCATCTCCGAAAGGTTTTGCATCTTGAAGTTCTCTACAAGGAGAACAAGGTACGTGCTTTTAACGTGTGGTACGGAGTTCTGGAACGGAATGTGGCAACGTCAAAAGCACTCGTGAGCCCTGCCAGGTCATCCGAGACCAGTGGGCGGAGGCTTGCCATACATGCGGTCAGGGAGAAACAGACCAGGCTGAGGGCGGACAGATCCCAACTGTGTGTGTGGGGTTTCCAGCCTGAGTCGGCAGCGCCCAACTGGCCTACCGCGCCGCGCATGCGCAGCTCTGGGGCGCAGTTTGAACCCGAGCCTGCAACAATTATTCCCGGTGCTCCCTCCTCCCCGCCATGAGGCTATTTTTAGTAAGACTGTACTTAAAAATATAGCATTCAGTTATGCTAAAAATTTCCATTCTCTGCCTGCATATGGTTTTCCTTCTGCAGTTCTGAGTAACACCTTTTTCTTAAGGTCACTGTGACGTTTAATTCAGGCAGACGCAGGGCTTGGGTTCAGCTAACGCGGGTGTGTTGGAGTTGAGGTAGCAAATGGAACAGGCACCTCGGGGTGCTTCCCTGAACCCCCAGCCTCGATGCCCCCACTTTCTGTTACAAGCCTTCAGGGTACCCCTTATTTTTCCTTTGTTGTGCTTATTATGTTTATAATAGAATATTTGTGTGGTGGTTTAATTAGGATCTGCCTTCCGCACTACCTTGGACGCTGCAGGATGCGTTGTATCCCCATACTTGACATGGGGCTGATGACATAGTAAATAGTCAGTGTGTATGTATGAATGAATGAGCGAGTGAATGAATATACACGCACGAAGGAATGAAGCCACCGTTCTGAATTAATTGCTCTTTCTGTAAGAAGAGAGAATGTTATAATTTGATTCAAGAATGGGCTCTCCAGCAGATGCCCTGTGGGAGGGCATAGTGTCAGAGGTGGAAAGAACTTCGTGATCCTGTCGTTCAGCATTTATCACAAGGGGCAGCCAGGTGAAGTCCTACCGGAGGCCCGGTAAAGACCTTCACCCTCTGGGTCCTGCAGTGACACTTGGGCCCCTCCATCTCCTGTAGACAGAAGACTGTTGCCCCAGGCAGCAGATACTCAGCAATCCTCCTCTGGCTGTCTTTTAAGGCAGGAGAGTAGACTGTACATTTTAGAAAGATTTTCCACAGAGAGTGAGACAGTTAAGCAGAAAATTCAATTAACCATTGCTGCACAGTGGAATTTTTATATAAATACATCTTTACCTAATTTCCCAGAAGCATCTTTGCCATTCAAGTTATTATTATTATTATTATTTTGCGGTACGCGGGCCTCTCACCGCTGTGGCCTCTCCCATTGCGGAGCACAGGCTCCGGACGCGCAGGCTCAGCGGCCATGGCTCACAGGCCCAGCCCCTCCGTGGCATGTGGGATCTTCCCGGACCGGGGCACGAACCCGCGTCCCCTGCATCGGCAGGCAGACTCCCAACCACTGCGCCACCAGGGAAGCCCCTCAAGTTATTTTTATTTCTTCACTGTGGTATAGTCTCCCTAAGGTAACTATTATCTTGAGATACTTAAGATATTTTCATTAGATCTTGATAAGTGCCCTGATAATTTGATTTATACAGTAGTTAGTAGCTGTTATACAATGAATTGGAGCTTATATTTTACAGGAAAATATACTCATTAATCTATCTATGGCATTATAATTTTGACGTTCACTCAGCACAAAGCTAGAGTGATTCTGGGAAAGCCCTGCCAATTTAATGTTAATTCCAGTAACTTGTTTTTCCCTATTAAGTGTGCAGTAGATAAAATGCCTGTGTAAAATTGAGGTTTTGAAAAATGGTATCTAGATTCATATAAAGGCTGTATCTATTACGAGCAAAATGATGTAAAAGGCCACAAAGTACAGTTCAGGTATTCAGGGCCCTAACTCTCTCCTACTGAAAGAAGAACAAGAAGGTTGAAATAATTATTTAACATCCCCCCCCCAAACTGTCTTCCTTGTAAATTTCATCTAGACTTAGACAAAATAGCTTTTTGGGTCCCATTCTAAAAAAAATAAAACTGTCCCCTGATTTTGACTGCCTGATAATTCTGTTGAGTTTGATCATAACTCTGTGGGTCTTGGTCCCAGAGTTCTGCTATGTAGGTCAAGGGAATAGAAAGGGGGAAAGACTGGATACACCCGAGAGTTCCCTCTGTGCCAGGCTCTTTATCAGGCGCTTTACCACTCTGACTGCAAACTCACCACATGCCCCACGCCTGGCCGCAGTTCCTAAAGGGCCTGGGTGTTACTGGGCAGGTGGGCGGGCTGACACATGGTCTAGCCCGTGAGGCCAGCCTGTGGATTGCTGCTTGGATAACTGTGTCTGTACAAGTTACTTAGGAGACTTTCTAAAAGAAATCAAGGTTCTAATCTTGGTGATTCTGGCTTAGTAAGACTCAGCGGGGCCTGAGAATCTGTCTTTTATTTTTTTTATTTTTCCACTTTTTTATTTTTATTTTATTTATTTATTTTATTTCTTTAGTTTTTTCTTTATTTATATATTTTTTTATTAGTTTCTGCTTTATAGCAAAGTGAATCAGTCATACATATACATCTGTTCCCCCATCCCTTCCCTCTTGCGTCTCCCTCCCTCCCACCCTCCCCATCCCACCCTTCCAGGCGGTCACAAGGCACCGAGCTGATCTCCCTGTGCTATGCGGCTGCTTCCCACTATCTATCTACCTTACGTATGGTACTGTATATATGTCCATGCCTCTCTTTCGCTTTGTCACAGCTTACCCTTCCCCCTCCCCATATCCTCAAGTCCATTCTCAAGTAGGTCTGTGTCTTTATTCCTGTTTTACCCCTAGGTTCTTCATGACATTTTTTTTTCTTAAATTCCATATATATGTGTTAGCATATGGTATTTGTCTTTCTCTTTCTGAGTTACTTCACTCTGTATGACAGACTCTAGGTCTATCCACCTCATTACAAATAGCTCAGTTTCGTTTCTTTTTATGGCTGAGTAATATTCCATTGTATATATGTGCCACATCTTCTTTATCCATTCATCCGATGATGGACACTTAGGTTGTTTCCATCTCCGGGCTATTGTGAATAGAGATGCAATGAACATTTTGGTACATGTCTCTTTTTGAATTATGGTTTTCTCAGGGTATATGCCTAGTAGTGGGATTGCTGGGTCATATGGTAGTTCTATTTTTAGTTTTTTAAGGAACCTCCATACTGTTCTCCATAGTGGCTGTACCAATTCACATTCCCACCAGCAGTGCAAGAGTGTCCCCTTTTCTCCACACCCTCTCCAGCATTTATTGTTTCTAGATTTCTTGATGATGGCCATTCTGACTGGTGTGAGATGATATCTCATTGTAGTTTTGATTTGCATTTCTCTAATGATTAATGATGTTGAGCATTCTTTCAGGTGTTTGTTGGCAGTCTGTATATCTTCTTTGGAGAAATGCCTATTTAAGTCTTCTGCCCATTTTTGGATTGGGTTGTTTGTTTTTTTGCTATTGAGCTGCATGAGCTGCTTATAAATTTTGGAGATTAATCCTTTGTCAGTTGCTTCATTTGCAAATATTTTCTCCCATTCTGAGGGTTGTCTTTTGGTCTTGTTCATGGTTTCCTTTGCTGTGCAAAAGCTTTGAAGTTTCATTAGGTCCCATTTGTTTATCTTTGTTTTTATTTCCATTTCTCTAGGAGGTGGGTCCAAAAGGATCTTGCTGTGCTTTATGTCATAGAGTGTTCTGCCTATGTTTTCCTCTAAGAGTTTGATAGTTTCCGGCCTTACATTTAGGTCTTTAATCCATTTTGAGCTTATTTTTGTGTATGGTGTTAGGGAATGATCTAATCTCATACTTTTACATGTCCCTATCCAGTTTTCCCAGCACCACTTATTGAAGAGGCTGTCCTTTCTCCACTGTACATTCCTGCCTCCTTTATCAAAGATAAGTTGACCATATGTGCGTGGGTTTATCTCTGGGCTTTCTATCCTGTTCCATTGATCTATCTTTCTGTTTTTGTGCCAGTACCACACTGTCTTGATTACTGTAGCTTTGTAGTATAGTCTGAGGTCAGGGAGCCTGATTCCTCCAGCTCCGTTTTTCGTTCTCAAGATTGCTTTGGCTATTCGGGGTCTTTTGTTTTTCCAAACAAAGTTTGAAATTTTTTGTTCTAGTTCTGTGAAAAATGCCAGTGGTAGTTTGATAGGGATTGCATTGAATCTGTAGATTGCTTTGGGTAGTAGAGTCATTTTCACAATATTGATTCTTCCAATCCAGGAGCATGGTATATCTCTCCATCTATTTGTATCATCTTTAATTTCTTTTATCAGTGTCTTATAATTTTCTGCATACAGGTCTTTTGTCTCCTTAGGTAGGTTTATTCCTAGATATTTTATTCTTATTGTTGCAGTGGTAAATGGGAGTGTTTTCTTGAGTTCACTTTCAGATTTTTCATCATTAGTGTACAGGAATGCCAGAGATTTCTGTGCATTAATTTTGTATCCTGCTACTTTACCAAATTCATTGATTAGCTCTATTAGTTTTCTGGTAGCATCTTTAGGATTCTCTATGTATAGTATTATGTCATCTGCAAACAGTGATAGCTTTACTTCTTCTTTTCCAATTTGGATTCCTTTTATTTCCTTTTCTTCTCTGATTGCTGTGGCTAAAACTTCCAAAACTATGTTGAATAAGAGTGGTGAGAGTGGGCAGCCTTGTCTTGTTCCTGATCTTAGTGGAAATGCTTTCAGTTTTTCACCATTGAGGACGATGTTGGCTGTGGGTTTGTCATATATGGCCTTTATTATGTTGAGGAAAGTTCCCTCTATGCCTACTTTCTGCAGGGTTTTTATCATAAATGGGTGTTGAATTTTGTCGAAAGCTTTCTCTGCATCTATTGAGATGATCATATGGTTTTTCTTCTTCAATTTGTTAATATGGTGTATCACATTGATTGATTTGCGTATATTGAAGAATCCTTGCATTCCTGGAATAAGCCCCACTTGATCATGGTGTATGATCCTTTTAATGTGCTGTTGGATTCTGTTTGCTAGTATTTTGTTGAGGATTTTCGCATCTATGTTCATCAGTGATATTGGCCTGTAGTTTTCTTTCTTTGTGACATCCTTGCCTGGTTTTGGTATCAAGGTGATGGTGGCCTCGTAGAATGAGTTTGGGAGTGCTCCTCCCTCTGCTATATTTTGGAAGAGTTTGAGAAGGATAGATGTTAGCTCTTCTCTAAATGTTTGATAGAATTTGCCTGTGAAGCCATCTGGTCCTGGGCTTTTGTTTGTTGGAAGATTTTTAATAACAGTTTCAATTTCAGTGCTTGTGATTGGTCTATTCATATTTTCTATTTCTTCCTGATTCAGTCTTGGCAGGTTGTGCATTTCTAAGAATTTGTCCATTTCTTCCAGGTTGTCCATTTTATTGGCATAGAGTTGCTTGTAGTAATCTCTCATGATCTTTTGTATTTCTGCAGTGTCAGTTGTTACTTCTCCTTTTTCATTTCTAATTCTATTGATTTGAGTCTTCTCCCTTTTTTTCTTGATGAGTCTGGCTAATGGTTTATCAATTTTGTTTATCTTCTCAAAGAACCAGCTTTTAGTTTTATTGATCTTTGCTAATGTTTCCTTCATTTCTTTTTCATTTATTTCTGATCTGATCTTTATGATTTCTTTCCTTCTGCTAACTTTGGGGGTTTTTTGTTCTTCTTTCTCTAATTGCTTTAGGTGCAGGGTCAGGTTGTTTACTCGAGATGTTTCCTGTTTCTTAAGGTGGGATTGTATTGCTATAAACTTCCCTCTTAGAACTGCTTTTGCTGCGTCCCATAGGTTTTGGGTCGTCGTGTCTCCATTGTCATTTGTTTCTAGGTATTTTTTTATTTCCTCTTTGATTTCTTCAGTGATCACTCCGTTATTAAGTAGTGTATTGTTTAGCCTCCATGTGTTTGTATTTTTTACAGCTCTTTTCCTGTAATTGATATCTAGTCTCATAGCATTGTGGTCAGAAAAGATACTTGATACAATTTCAATTTTCTTAAATTTACCAAGGCTTGATTTGTGACCCAAGATATGATCTATCCTGGAGAATGTTCCATGAGCACTTGAGAAAAATGTGTATTCTGTTGTTTTTGGATGGAATGTCCTATAAATATCAATTAAGTCCATCTTGTTTAATGTATCATTTAAAGCTTTTGTTTCCTTATTTATTTTCATTTTGGATGATCTGTCCATTGGTGAAAGTGGGGTGTTAAAGTCCCCTACTATGATTGTGTTACTGTCGATTTCCCCTTTTATGGCTGTTAGTATTTGCCTTATGTATTGAGGTGCTCCTATGTTGGGTGCATAAATATTTACAATTGTTATATCTTCTTCTTGGATCGATCCCTTGATTATTATGTAGTGTCCTTGTTTGTCTCTTCTAGCAGTCTTTATTTTAAAGCCTATTTTGTCTGATATGAGAATTGCTACTCCAGCTTTCTTTTGGTTTCCATTTGCATGGAATATCTTTTTCCATCCCCTTGCTTTCAGTCTGCATGTGTCTCTAGGTCTGAAGTGGGTCTCTTGTAGACAGCATATATACGGGTCTTGTTTTTGTATCCATTCAGCCAATCTGTGTCTTTTGGTGGGAGCATTTAGTCCATTTACATTTAAGGTAATTATCGATATGTATGTTCCTATTCCCATTTTCTTAATTGTTTTGTGTTCGTTATTGTAGGTCTTTTCCTTCTGTTGTGTTTCTTGCCTAGAGAAGTTCCTTTAGCATTTGTTGTAAAGCTGGTTTGGTGGTGCTGAACTCTCTCAGCTTTTGCTTGTCTGTAAACGTTTTAATTTCTCCATCAAATTTGAATTAGATCCTTGCTGGGTAGAGTAATCTTGGTTGCAGGGGAGGGAGGGGCACGGAGTGCGGGGCGAGCCTGCAGCGGCAGAGGCCGGCGTGACGTTGCACCAGCCCGAGGCGCGCCGTGCGTTCTCCCAGGGAAGCCTTCCCTGGCTCCCGGGACCCCGGCAGTGACGGGCTGCACAGGCTCCCGGAAGGGCGGCGTGGACAGTGACCTGTGCTCGCACACAGGCCTCTTGGCGGCGGCAGCAGCAGCCCCAGCGTCCCACGCCCGTCTCTGGGCTCCGCGCTTTCAGCCGCGGCTCACGCCCGTCTGTGGAGCTCCTTTAAGCAGCGCTTTTAATCCCCTCTCCTCGCGCACCAGGAAACCAAGAGGGAAGAAAAAGTCTCTTGCCTCTTCGGCAGCTCCAGAGTTTTCCTGGACTCCCTCCCGGAGTGGCGCATTAGCCCCCTTCAGGCTGAGTTCTCGCCGCCAGCCCCAGTCCTCTCCCTGCGCTCTGACCGAAGCCCGAGCCTCAGCTTCCAGCGCCGCCCACCCCGGCGGGCGAGCAGACAAGCCTCTCGGGCTGGTGAGTGCCGGTTGGTACCGATCCTCTGTGCGGGAATCTCTCCGCTTTGCCCTACCCAGGTACGTGGGGAGTTTCTTGCCTTTTGGGAGGTCTGAGGTCTTCTGCCAGCGTTCAGTAGGTGTTCTGTAGGAGTTGTTCCACGTGTAGCTGTATTTCTGGTGTATCTGTGGGGAGGAAGGTGATCTCCGCGTCTTACTCTTCCGCCATCTTCCCCTCCTTTTTCTTGTAAGAAACATTAGCAGGTGTATTTATGCCCTACCTTATACATTTTGATAAGCCCTTTGGGAACCTAGAAAATAATTTATCATGCCTCTCTTCTTTACCCCAGCATAATAAGAAACAAGCTCTGGATCAATAGTTGAAATGTGCAGGGGCCACCTACTTAAAGTGAGGTTTCAGCAGGCTAAATTCCTCTTTGAGCATGGTTAGGGATTGTATGTGTCTTCAAAACCTGTCACAAAGGAAATAAAGTTTAGAACATTGTCAATCCCCACTTTATACCTCAATCCCTACCATAGTCTCTTCCACCAACGCTACTACAACTACAACCTGACATCCAGACACTGGCGGCATCTTTCTCAAAAGCCCAAGACGTGTGCTCCCTTGCCCAGTTGGCTGAAACACCTCCTGATGTCCAGCCTGTGTAGTTCTAAGGGCCAATGAGTCAATCCCTCAGCCCAGTTGCCTGTTAAGCACTTTGAATAATTTATGCATAATGTTAAAAAAATTTAACATTTTTTTTGTGCTTACCGTATGCCAGGCACCATGCTATGTGCCTTATGTGTATTAGTCCATTTGATTGTCATAAAATCTTATTAGGCGGGTGCTACTTTTATTCTTAATTTTATAGATGAGGATGCTGAGATTTGGAGAAGGAAAGTGACTTGCTCAATGTCTCATACCCGCCTCTTAAGTTGTAGAGCTGGGATTTGATCCCAGATTGATTTGACCCCAAAGCCAATCTCTTGGTCACTTTGCTATATTGTCTCTCAGGCCACTTGGTCATACCAACTAAATTATGTACAAATCTCAACACCTCAGTCTAACTCAGATTTTAGAGCCATACTGTCACCTGCGAGTGAGACCTTGGGCAACATACTTTAAGTCTTTGTGCCTCAATGTCCTCACCTGAAAAATGGGGATAACATTACCTACCTCATAGGTGGTAAAAAGGATTAAATGAGTTAATGTAGGTAAAGCACATTTAGAAAAACACCTGGCACATGGTAAGTACAGAATGGTTAGTATTATTATTTAAATCAGAATGTGCCATGGGGAATACTGTGTCCTCTGAAACAATATCCAGATGATGCTAGCCTAACAAACTATGGTAATCCCAGTAGGCAGAGATTATTTTTTGCTCTAACATTGGCATAATATATTTAGGAGTTCTGCTCTAGTCACTGTCTGTCTCCTATATAAATAGAGAAACTTTGTTTTTCCCTGTAAATCTTTTAATCCACAAATATTATGGAGAAACTACTAGCTGTTTTAGCACTGTACTAAGAGTGAGACCATTACAAAAGAAATATGAGATAGGAGCCCTGTCTTCAAAGAACCAACAGTCCAGTGGAAGAGAGTAGCACAGGATAGATAACAATGAGGATGCTGGGCAGTACCAATTAAGTGCTCAACGATATGGTCCTTATTTGAAGAGACGTAAGAGTTCAATTCAAAGAGGTGAATTGGAATCAATATTCACATCTAAGCCAATTGATGAGAATATTCACTCCTAAAGCATGCTGCAGAGCTGTCTGTTTGCATGTTCACTAAAGCCAGAGTCAGTCTAGCCTAGTGGGCATTGGGGCAAATGTCACCTAGTCGCCCAGCAATTCCCTATTTACTCTCCGAACTGTTTCCTACCCAGCTGCCTTCACTATTTATCTCCTTACCCTGTGTTCTTTTTCTTAATAGCATTTATTACTATCTGACTGGACCATATATATTTACTCATTTTGTCCTAGTCCGTCTGTCCCACTGGATTCTCTGCTCCTTGACAGCGGGAACTTTGTTGTCGTCACTGCTCAATCCCCAGGCCCCACAAGAGTGCCTGGCTCACAAAATATTCTTTGGGACAAAGGAATAAACCCTTACCAGACCTGCTGTCTCCAGCTTTCTCCTTTGTTCTAAAGCCAGGCTGTCCCCAGTGCTGCTGCAGGTAATTATAATAGTTACTGTTTATTAAGACTTCCTATGGGCCAGGCTATGTAATGTGTTCCACACAGCCACCCCAGTGAAATCAAGAATGTTATTCTTTCCAGCTTATCAATGCAGCAACTAAGGCCTAAAGACATTGTGTACCTTGTCCAGGTTCACATACTTAAGAAGTGACTGACTTCCAATAAGGGTTGACCTTATGCTCTCTGGCTTTAATCTAGCAGTATTGGGACATGGCCAAAATTTGACTCCTTTTTTTTTTTTTTTTTGGCTGTCCCACACGGCTTGTGGGATTTTAGTTCCCCAACCAGGGACTGAACCCATGCCCTTGGCAGTGAGAGAGTGGAGTCCTAACCACTGGACCACCAGAGAATTCCCGAACATGCCCAGAATTTGAAGCAGAGAAGTAGAACCCTAAAGAGGCAGGAGTGGTGGAAGGGTGGATGTGAGAGTCAGTGGGTAGGTGTGATGGGTTGAATTATACCCTGCCGCCCTCCCAAATTCACATGGTGACGTCCTAACCTCAGTACTTTAGAATGTGACCTATGTGTAAATAAGGCTGTTGGAAAAGTAATTGTTTCTGATGAGGTTATACCGAGGTGAGGTGGAGCCTAAATCCAACATGACTGCTGTTCTGATGAAAAGGGGAAATCTGTACATGCACACACAAGGAGAATGCCCTGTGAAGATGAAAGCAGAGACTGGAGCGATTGCCAGCAAACCACCACAAACTAGGAGAGAGGTGTGGAATAGATGTCTTCCCCGCAGTTCTCAGAAAGTACCAACACTGCCCATACCTTGATCTCAGACACCTAGCCTCCAGAGCTATGAAGCAATAAATTTCTGTTGTTTAAGCCACCCAGCTTGTGACATTTTGTTATGGCAGTCCTAACAAATTAATACAGTAGGAGTAGGCAAGAAGACTGAGAGAGAGAGAGGAAAAAACCTCTCACAGCTCCTGGTGGGCGTTCTTGCCCGTATTCCATCCTTGCCTCTTCTACCTTCACCCACAAGCCAATCTGGCATTCTGAAGACATAGCTTTCTTCTGGCAAGACCCTGGCAAGCCTTCTGAAGGACCTAGTGATTTCCTAGGAGATGAAAGCGAGCTTCCTGATTGTCCTTGTTAACTCTGTTAACCAGGCCCACAAAGTGGATCATAGTGCACAGATAGCCACTTAGAAATTTCACTGCCCCGTGCAAAGAAACCTACAGGGACTTCACAGGCTCTGTGGCCTCTCCAAGGCCAATGTTGCCCTGAACTATCCCAGATCTTTGTATGAACATAAGCTTTAGAAAATCCCATGAAGATAGCTCCCTCATCATTCATATGTTGGTGGCCCTGCTTGATGGAAAAAGTTGGAAACGGGACATTCAGGAGGAAGATACATCCCTAATATCTGCAGCGTCTACTGCGGGATATTGATTCCATTGTCCTTTAACCCGCTGGCACTGGGTTGATAGTATATTACTGGTAATGAAGAGAGAATCCTGCCAGGAATTGTTAAATGGTTGCAAGTCACTATAACAAATCTTTTCACAGTAAAAATAATGAGGGCTCAAGATGATTTCAAAAAGAATGGCAAGAAAAAATGTTTTTCTCCATCCCAGGCCCAATACCCATCCCCACAAACCTACTCAGGGAATTTCAGCAACGTGTAGTCTCCTTCCAAGCCCCAGAAATTTCTGTATTGGACAGAACTTCCCTGTCATGACAAAAGGAACCTTTCCTCATGCGTGGGGTAAGTGTTTGATTTCTATAACACAGTGGTCAGCAAACTTTTTCTGTAAAGGGTCAGACAGTAAATAATTTAGGCTTTGAGGGCCATCACTGTTGCAACTGCTCAGTCGTGCTATTGTTGTGTGAAAGTGGCCATAGATCTCACACAAATGAATGGCTCTGGTTATGTGCCAATAAAACTTTATTTAAAAAAACAGGCAGGGGCCAGATTTGGCCTATAGGCCATAGTTTGCCAACCCCTGGTGTATAGCACAAAAAGACTAGAACTTTGCTGCCAATGGAAACAGTGCTCCTTTTTCCAAAGTTTTGGTGTCCAGCTCTTTCCTGGGAAGTGTCATCTCAGGGCTCACATTCTTTTGCATCGCTGTCGTGAAACAGAAGAGAGAAATGAATGAATCTATCTCATTATTCCTTTTAGGGCTCCATATTGCCAACCAACACTGAACTAAAGTGATGCCAACCTGTAACCCTTTAATTTCTTCCCCTAGACTTTATCAGCTCATAAATTTTGTGATAAAGAACAAAGAAGAAATTGCCTTGCAGAATGTCTCCTTCAGTGATGAAATGGCATTGATAGAAGAGTACTAGGCTTTGTCTAGAGCCCTGACTTTTTGTTCCTGTCTCTGCCCCTGACAAGCCCAGTGACCCCTCACAAATCATTTCATCTTTCTGGTGTGACAACTCCTTCCCTTCCTACTTTATGGGATTGTCACGAGAATAAACTAAAAAGACCACAATAACAGACATGAAAACATTTTACAAAAACTTAAATTGTCACAGATCTATTGCTCCAAGGAAGCAGGAGGATGAGAGGGGTGCTTTTCTGCACAGGTGGAAATGTTACAACTAAAATAGAACTGAACCCTTGTGATGTAGAGGGACCAGGACAGGAGAGGGCAAAGGGCTGCACATGAAGCTGTGGCAGTTTCAAGCCTGCCCATTAGACTGGCTGGCTGTTGTGTCATTTATATCTAAATTGATTCCTTTCACTTTTGGTTGTTTCCCAGCAAGTCTATTGGAAAGAGCAGGTGCTCATTATTGAATTCCCTTGTTTATTTTCCCCCAAATCTATTAAATCAGTACCAAACACTTAGAATTCTCTGACACTAAAGCAAGTGATTTATTTATCTATAGCTATCTATTGCATCTGGCTTTGATAGGCTTTATCTCTATGTGCTAAAAACACAGAGCCCTTTAAAAGTTTGATTTTATTGCAAAAAGGAAAACAGCTGTATAGGGGAACCTGGATGGGAGTAAAGGAGAGCAACTCTCTGGCTGACAAGTCTAAATGTCAGTGCTTTTTTCAAGCGCATCAAAACATATAGAATCCAATTGTGGACCAAGAGGCCAGACTTTCATAAATCCTTATAGGGAACTTTGTTTGGGTTTAAGCCTAGGGTGGGAGATTAGGTGTAGAGGAAAGAGCGGTGGGATCAGGAGCCCTGATTTAAGTCTGGGTTCTGCCACTAACTTGCTGTGTGATTTTAGCTAAGTTACTCCGTCACTCTTGACCAGTGTCTTCTCATTTGTAAAGTGAAGAGATTTTAATTTTAAGACTCCTTTTCCTACCCACTCTCTAGGAATTAAGGATTCAGTCACCATGATGCATAAACCAATAGTGCCTACTATGGATCTCATCATTCATTTGTTCAGGAAACATTTATTGAGATGCTACCGTGAGCTAGGCACTGAGGGTATAATGACAGACAGACACACTCTTTTGTATCCCATGGAGTAGAGAGGATCTCTCTCTTCCCTCCTTTGAATCAGAGAAGCAGAAGGGCTTTGATACGATCATTGTTCAATTACTCTTTTATTATCCTTCACATTATTTTATTTTTTAATTTTTATTGGAGTATAGTTGCTTTATAATGTTATGTTAATTTCTGCTGTACAACAAAGTGAATCAGCTATATGTATACATATATCAATTATTTTAGCCCATTCTTTTGAATAGCACAGATTTTACCCAAGTCTTAGCACAATCTTGACCTGACCTAGAAACAGATTCTGATATGGTCGTGAACACATAGTTTGACTATGCACGTGGAAGATATTTTTTGACTTAAGGCTTATTGGAGGCTGGTTTCCAGTTTGGCGCAAGAGTTGCCAAGCTTTTAGACCTTGTCTGTTCAGGGACTCTGGTTAGCCCTGTAACCTCACCAGAGGCCTTGAGCCCAACTAGCTCTACCTTTGGACTGGGCCAGGGTGGGCAGGACTGGATAGAGGAAAAAGCAGCTTGAACAGGCTCTCCAGAGAAAAAGACAAACCCAGAGCTCCAGAAAGCATAGGATGTGAAAGAAATGGGTAGGATAGCACAGAAGTGTTTAAAAGGGCTGGAATGACTAGGAGGGATAGGTAAGGGACAGGAAGAAGGAAAAGTTGGGCACAGTTTTCTGGGCTCATAATAGACAAGCAGAGCCATGCTGGGGCTACTACATAGCTGTGAAAGTTAAATATTCACCCACTGACATTTATCTGCTGAGTGCCTAATAGGTACTTTGCTAGATTCTGGAGATGCAGAGGTAAATTAGACTTCATCCGTGCTCTCAGAGAGCTCATGGTCCATTGAAGGAGGCAAATGAACAAATGGTCAATTAGAATACAGACCTGAACTAGGTGAGGACAGTGTTCTAGTCTGCTTCATTCACTGCTGTTTCCTCAGCTTAGTATATAACCTGGGACAAGACTTTGTTGTAGACCAGATGATGGCTCAGAGAAAGAGGGAAGTGGAAGAATCAAAGAGATATTAAGGAGAGAGACTAGACCGCATTTGATGATGAATTGGAGTTAAGGGCAGAGGGAAGATTCAAGGATGACCTTCAGCCCTCTGATTAGGACAATTAAGTGGACGGTGATGCCATTCCCTGAGAGGTGAACCCAGAAGTTTGAGGCAAGTACAGAGACTGCTGAATAAGGATTGGGATGCTGGTAAGTCAGTAAATAGTGTCTAGTCCCTCTGTCTTCAGGAATTCCAATGCTTGAGTAACATCCTGAGGTTTCTGAAGGGATAAAAGAGAAAATCTACTTGGGGATATTTCACCTAATGTCGGTGATGTATCTCAGCTGATAGACGTGAGTATAGGGTTTGCCTTTCATCTACAAAGGACTATGACCTCATCTGTGATTCCTTGAAAATTTGAGGTTATCATTCTCATAAAGGCTTCTTTTTAGCACTATTATGGCAATTAAGTTCAGGCAGAATGGAGCCACATCCCCAAATATTATATTGGGCAGCAAGATGAAAAACCACGATGAGATACTACTTCATACCCACTAGGAAGGCTATAACTTTTTTAAAAGGAAAATAACAAGTATTGACAAGGATGTAGAGAAACTGAAACACTCATACACTTCTGGTGGGAACATAAAATGATACAGCCTCTGTGGAAAACATTTTGGCAGTTACTCAACAAGTTAAACATAGACTTGCCATATTACCCAGTAACTCTACTCCTAGGTATATAATGAAAAGAGTTGAAAAGGAGGGAACAACAACAAAAAAAAACACAGGTGAATTGAGCAACACAAAAGCAAAGGGCAGATAATGTTTCAAGAAGTAAAAAATGGTCAACTTTATTAAATACCTTTTACAGGTAATATAGGGACAGACAAATGACGATTGAACTTGTTAGTAGAGAAGTCATTGGTAAATTTGATAAAAAGGAAATTGAAAGAGTGGAAAATATTTTAATATAAACCTGGATGTGTATTAAGGAGAAAATGTGAGATCAGAAAGTGAGGGGCGGATAGACAATTTCTTTTGAGAGTTTTGGTGCTAAGGGGAGGAGAAATATGGGACTATAGCTGGAGGGGGATTTGGTATTAAGAGAGTGTATTTTTAAGAGGGTAGATTCTAGAACGCATCTAGCCAATATAAATGGCTGAATGAAACTGATGACATAAAACACCAAAGGGATAATTGCAGAAGAAAAAATATTGAGAAAGCAAGAAGGGTATTCAGAGCACTAGTAGATGGGATCCGTAGCAAATGTAGAAATGTTGGCTTTCCATGAGAACGAGTAATATTTATAGATTTTGCAGTGGAGAAGGAAACGATTATGGTATGATTACAAATGCAGGTAAGATGGTAGATTTGGTGGGGAAGATATAAAAGAATTTTCTCTTGACTCTTCAGTTTTCTCAGTGAAGGATGAGATAAGGGCATAAAATAACAAGAGTGAGGGTAGGGTTTTGAGAAATTGAGGGGAAGATAAAGTATTGGATATTCATTTTGTATAATGGAAATGGGTGTATAATATGGAAAGATTGATAATTTAAGATATGTGGTCAAGAATTTAAGGTGAGATCAGTTAGCTTTGTCTTGTAAATTTCTACAGCAACATCCATCACTTGTATATAGGAACAAAGTAGGTAGATAGCTAAATTTAACAAGGGTTGTGGTTTTGCCAGGGAAGTACTAGGGTGGGAAAGTGAGTAGGGAGATGAAGGTTTATGACCCCCCTCTGCCACCTGCAGTCTCCGCCAGTGAAGGGGCTTCTAGTGTGTGGAAGCCTTTCCTCCTTCACGGCTCCCTCCCACTGGTGCAGGTCCCGTTCCTATTCTCTTGTCTCTGCTTTTTCTTTTTTCTTTTGCCCTACCCAGGTACGTGGGGAGTTTCTTCCCTTTGGGAGGTCTGAGGTCTTCTGCCAGCGTTCAGTGGGTGTTCTATAGGAGCAGTTCCACGTGTAGATGTATTTCTGATGTATCTGTGGGAGGAAGGTGATCTCCACGTCTTACTCTTCCGACGTCTTGAAGTTCCCTCCAGTCTATTTTAGAACGTTCTCAACACCTCAAAAAGAAGCCCTTGTATCTTTTAGCTATTAATCCCCTGTGTTCCCAACAGCTTCTGCCTCAGCCTTAAGCAATTATTGATCTATTTTTTATCTATAGATTTGCCTGTTCTGAGCATTTCATATGAATAGAATCACATAATATGTGGTCTTTTGTGACTGACTTCTTTCACTTAGCATAATGTTTTTAAGGTTCAGCCATGTTGTAGCATATATTAGTTCTTCATTCCTTTTGATGTCTGAATAATATTCTGTTGTATGGATTTGCCACATTTTGTTTATCCATTCATCAGTTGATGAGCATTTGGGTTGTTTTCATCTTTGGGTATTATGAATATTGCTGCTATGAATATTTATGTACAAGTTTTTGTATGGACATATATTTTCATTTATCTTGGGAATATACCTACAAGTGGGTCATACAGTAACACTGTTTCACCCTCTGAGAAACTACCAAACTTTTCCAAAGCAGGTATACCATTTTACATTCTCACTAACAGTGTATGATGGTTCTGATTTCTCTAAATCCCCACCAACAGTTATGATTATCTTTTTGATTCTAGCCATCCGAATGGGTATGAAATGGTATCTTTCTGTGGTTTTGATTTGTGTTTTCCTGATGAATAATGATGTCAAGCGTCTCTAATGTGCTTGCTGGCCATTGGTATATCTTCCTTGGAGAAATGTCTATTTAGATCTTCTGCCCATTTTAAAAGTTGGGTTATTTACCTTCTTATCACAGGCATGTAAGAGTTCTTTATATATTCTGAATAAAAATCCCTTATCAGATACATGATTGACAAATATTTTCTCCCATTCTGTAGGTTGTTGTGCTATATTCTTTACATGAATTATTTGAGTTGATCTTTGCAACAGCTGTATGAGATATTATCCTTCTATTTTTTTTTAGAGACCAGAAAACAGGCTCAGAGTGGTTAAGTACCTATCCTAACTCACAATGCTAGCATGGGATGGTTCCAAGATTTGCGCTTAGATCTCTATTGGAATTTCAGTTAAAGTCCTCCATCCTCTTGCCTTGATGCTCATATATACGGTTTGTATTTGATGAAAGAAATTGAATCTTAGGATTGTATTGCCCTGTCTATTCTTCACTCCTAGACATTCCAGGGGATAAACACTGAAAATGAAAACACTTTGGCAGTACTCCTCAAATTGATTCTCTGGGGACCATGCTGATTCCCAGCAAGAAGGTGTAGCCACAAGGCTCCTGAGGTTGTTTGAATTGATGTTCTGAGTCTGGATTTATAAGCATGGGGAATTGTTCCTTTAGAAGACAGTGACAAAGAGAACCCTTTTAATGTGAGCCAGATGCAGCCATGATTTTGATTAAATGTTTGCTGGTAACCATACTTAGGCGGGAACATTTGCCCACTGATGAGCGCCCTGGAGTTTTAGCAGGTGAATTTATGTAGGAAATACAGCTCCAAGTACTTCTTCCTGAGGAGAGATGTTAGGCAAAAAGAAGCTTAATTTCCTTTCTTCCATTTTTTGTCCACCTGCCATTTAGGAAGCCTAAGTAAATACATTCCTGTATTGGGATAATACCACTTCCCCTTGGCCTTCTATCTTCCCCAGCTTTGGCTTTGCAGGTGCCCAGTAAGTGTTGGTGCTTGCATCTGGGCCACATCTGTGCAGGCATCTTGGGTTGTCCAAGAATAGTGCATGGCTCCATAAGCCTATAGTAGCAACCCTCTGACATTAGAATTTGCTGTTGATATTTTTCATACACACTCACACTCTTAAGCAAACACACTCCTTTCCTTTCAGACCTACCTTCTTAGATGTCCTTACTAGTCTATCTTTGAAATGCTGGATCATCATACAGGATACATGATATTTAGAGGAAACAGGTTTCAATGGTGTTTCTGGATTCTTCTTAGTTCTAGGTCAGCCTAGATTAAGCAATCTCTAGTCTGGAGGGCTTTACTCACCTCCCAATCTGCCATGCAGTCACAAGGTCCATCTTGTCTTATCACTTTTACTTAAGTCACCACCCTGCAGATTATCCATCATTAACTAGACCCTTATTCACGTATTGCTCTGCACTTGACAGAATTGGACCCAACTTTCTCCCCAACTTCATGAGCGCTTCTTTCCTGCCATCTGTAACTCATAGTCTATCATTAAGAGACTCCCCAGTAGCTTCAAGTTCTTCTCTCAGTGTTCCCTTAATCTCTGTTTTATAACTGGAATATGGCTGTGCCTTGAGGAAATCACTTCCCCTGCAGTCCTCTTGAGCAAACGTTAGTTTTCCTCACATACCCCAAGGAGTCGACTCATTGTCACTTTCAAACCATTTCTGCTCCTTTCTCTTTCAAACTTCAGAGCTCATTTGTAGTTCTTGCTATTAGATAATAGCATGTGCTACCCCATCTTATTTCTTTACCTTCATTCATTAGACACTTTCCCAATCTTCTTCTCCACTTTTAGTACTGCCACCATCTTGGCAACTTCAACATCTGTCATCTATGTGGATATTCATCCAGCATTTTTGGCCTTGCAAATCTTTCATGCCCTCAATTCCAATGATATTTTTCTTCCATCATACTTAAGCCACTCACTCTAATGCTCATGCACTAGACATTGACATTCTCAAAAATTACAGCAACTCTGAAATCCTGATTTTAAAACATACATCTCTTGGGCTACAACTGATTATTCTTCCTAGCAAAATACTTCTCTCTCATGCAGGTATACACACCTACACACACCCAACTCTAAAAATTCTTCAATTTTGAACTCCAGTCTGTGAATTCTACTACTTTTCAGCATCAGCCACATTTCTCTTTTCACATTTCCTCATTGCTTACCAATTTATCATTAGTATCATTTACTTTCATAAATCTAACGACTAATGGTATTGAGCATTTTTTCATATGTTTGTTGGCTATTTGTATATCTTCATTAACACAATGTCTATTTAAGTCCTTTACCTGATTTTCAGTTGGGTTGTTTGTATTTTTGTTGCTGAGTTGTAAGAGTTCTTTCTGTATTCTGGATACTACACTTTTATTAAATATATGATTTGCCAGGATCTTTCTTTGGTGTGCCTTTTCGCTTTCTTCATGGTATTTTTTTGCAGAAGAAAACATTTTAAAATTTTGATATAGTCCAATTTACTCTTTCTTTGTTGCTTGTGCTTTTTGTGTCATATCTAGGAAACCATTGCTTAACCAAGTTCTATGTTTTTGATCCCCATAACTGACCAAAAAAGTTGAAACCCATTCATTCAACAGAAATATTCATGGCCACCTACTATGTGCCAGGCTCTACTGTAAATACTGGGGAGAGTGATGAACAAGATGGTGGAGACAGAGATTGCTAGCTTATCTCCAACATTTAAGTTCTCTTCTACTAGGTAGACTACATTTCTTATTTTCTCTTGTAGTTAGATGTGGCTATGTGAGTTTTTCCCAATGAAATGTGAGCAGGAGTAATGCATACCCCTTTTGAGCCTGGCCCATAAATATTCCCATGTGCCCTCCTATATGCTCTTTTCTGCTTCTGCAATTGGAATGGAGATGTCCTGGCAGAAATGACAGAAACCGCTCTTTTGCCACTTATCTCGATAGGGTTGTGACGAGGATTAACTATGTATATGGATATTTAGCATAATTCCTACATAGAGTTGGTAGTCAATAAATGTTAGTTTCTGTAATCATTATTACAGTCTTTGGATGCTACACTAGTCACCCAGGATGGGAAACATGTTAGAAACCCCTCATAATTCAGCAGATAGTACAATGAAGTCTGCTCTTTTGTGACCAGTGTGTCAGACCTCCTGATGCTAGCAGTCTTTTCTCTTTCTACACAGTTTCTCTGTGATGAACCAAGATAATTCTAAGCCACCTTAAATAATATTTAAAGGACCATAATTTGGGAAATACTAATCTAGTGAAACGTAGTTTAACTGAAAACAATATAAGTGTGGTTATAATGGTTATGAGAATTCTAAACTGTGCTAAACACCTTGCATTTACACAACATTATTCTATAAAAGAGCCCTACCACTGCCTCTTCCCCTACTTACCTATATCTGATAAGAAAGCTCAGGTACTCTCTCTTCTGTGGGCCAGGAGGAAGTTCAGACCTGACCTGTGTGTGGGAACACTCCAGCGTCATCCCCTCACCACCATAAAAGCCAAGCCAATCTCCTTCTTCTGCTCTCTTAAGCCATTCTTGAACCTGCTTGAGAGCCTGCCCTGCTCTCCCCAGAAAGCCTCCTTATGTAGTAAAGTTTTTCATACTCTCTAGGTGTATGTGTTATCAGTCTCGACATCCAAACCGAATTTGGGTTGAAGGATCCATCCTGTCTCTGTGGTGTGATTACAACAACTGCTCCTGTGAGCAGGACATCAAGGTGCTATCCCTTACTACCAGGGGTCTTTCTTCTCTTGCTTTGGCTTTCTAACTGGCTCTGCTGTATGCTGGTGAACAGGCACTTGGGCTACTGCCTGCTGGCTAGCTTGTGCTTTGAACTTGCTTCTTTGTGCTGCATTTGTTAGTCCTACTGAGTGTCTGCTAAAGCTTTGACCAACATAAGTCAGTTTAGCCACTTGGCATATAGTGAAAGGATTATTGGATTGGGACCTTTCTTAAAGCAGTCCTGAATCCTGTGTCTCAACCTGGACCTATTTGTGATTCTCAGGTTGAATCACGTGTTTCAATTCCAAAATAAGGTGTGACTGACACTAACCTCAAAGAAATGACTCTTACCTTGTGAACACTGGTTGTGTCTCAACCACATGTTGGCCCCCTTTCTATATAGAGCTCAGGAGAAAGACTGACAGTCTGTTCAATATACAGGTCCATTGGATGGTCACTCGTGTGGAGGAAGAGCAGTTAACTATGTGGGATGCTGAGGTCATACTTCTAAAAGTAAATGACTCACTAGTACCTTACAAAATGCTTCTGCTGCTGCCCCTGTGCCTCTGTCATAAATAAAAATGATCCTGATCCTCAGACCTCTAGAGAGAAACATCTGTGTCACCTCTGTGACAAAGCCAAGAGATTAGTTCAACCATTGCCATGGGGAAGTCCATAACACTGATGGTACTGACTTGATTTGAGGTTCTCTGGAAGAAGAAACTTATAAAAACTTTTACCTATAAGAGCAATAACATCTGCAGATCTAATGTAAAAGACAAAACACAAAACCCCAAACTGTCAAAGTCTTCAAAAACAAGAAGTCTAAAAAACTGTCACAGCCAAGAGGAGCCTAAGAAGTTATAACATGGAATGACTACATTTAATGTAGAATCTTGGTTGGGATCCTGGGACAGAAAAAGAACATTAGGTAAAAAATAAGGAAATCTGGGGCTTCCACGGTGGCACAGTGGTTGAGAATCTGCCTGCTAATGCAGGGGACACAGGTTCGAGCCCTGATCTGGGAAGATCCCACATGCCGCAGAGCAACTAGGCCCGTGAGCCACAGCCACTGAGCCTGCGCGTCTGGAGCCTGTGCTCCGCAACAAGAGAGGCCGTGACAGTGGGAGGCCCGCGCACCACGATGAAGAGTGGCCCCTGCTTGCCACAACTAGAGAAAGCCCACGCACAGAAACGAAGACCCAACACAGCCAAAAATAAAAATAAATTAATTAAAAGAAGGCTCAACATTTAAAAAAAAAAAAAAAAGGAAATCTGATGAAGTACAGACTTTAGTTAATAATACTGTTTCAGTGTTGGTTCACTAAGTTGAACAATTTTACCATACTAATGTACAATGTTAATAAGGGAAATTTGTTGTGGAGTATATGAATGTGATCTTCACAATTATTCTGTAAATCTAAAACTGTTCTAAAATAAAAAGTTTTTAAAAAACCACACAATACTAGGTGATGAGATCTGGGAGACAACAGAATTAAACACTGAATGGGAGTGGCCATGTGGAATGGTTTGGAGGGAACACCTTCTTCCTAACATGTGCACCACAAGAATTGAACCAGAGAAGATGAGGAAGAGTGGAAGGTCAATTTGGGAAGGCTCTTTAATGGGTGTTGAGGAAGCAGTCCCTTTCTCTAACCAGAGCACCTAGACTTCTCTGCACCCCTCCCCTCCCCCCATGTATCTTCAAGGGTGGTGCTTTGTGATGTCACAGCCACCCCAGCACTACCATTGGCTGACCAATCAAAGCTGATGGGTGTGGCTCTTCATTGTCCTGGCAGGGTATATATAGAGAGGCCAGGAGCCTTGGAGTAGACCACACTGTTGCTACTGACATGGCAGAGGAAACTGAAAACCCACAGGAGCCTAACTGCGATGCAGAGACAAACACTGAAAGTTCAGAGCAACAGACACCAGGCGTCCAAGGCAAGAGGGAGAGGACGAATTCTCCACTCCAGGGCTATAAGATGGAGAAGGTCAGATTACCCGACTCACGTGCCTCCTCTTCATCCCCCACCCAAGACTTACCCAGCCCTTCCCTGGCACAAACCCCTTCTCAATCCACACCCATTCTCTCAAAGTTCTCCTTCCCATCCTCTTTCCCCAAATCAGTATCTTTCTGTATCACTTTGTTTTCCGACCAGATTCGGAAGGTGGTCGAGTTAACAAAATCAGTCCGTCTTCAGAATTCGGGAAGAGGTCCTACACAGAAGAAGTCAGAGGTACTACTGTTCTACTCCCGGCGGAGTACAACAATGACTAAAGAGCCAGAGGAGGATGAAAACGTCCCAGAGGGCTCTTCCAGCAGTTCATAAAGTGCTGCCCTGGGTCTATCAGGTGACTGAGACCTTGCTGTCTCTGTCGTCTCTCCAGAAAAAGCACTGGAGAAATGGTCATTTGTGTCGAGATCAAACACAAATGGTCACCTGTGTAGAGACCAAATAAAAAAGCCCTCAGCTATTGATTTACAAGCTGTTGTAAAAAGATGTGTGTGTATCTCTGTCTGTTCTTCGGTGATGGGGAGTGAAGGAAGGCAGGAAGGGGCAGGCGTGTGAGAAGGGAGGGAGGTAGTATCCTGCCAGTGTGGGGCCCAGACCAGCCAGTCCATAGTTAGCCAGACACTGGGAATAAGGACTGGGTGAGGACTGAGCTCTGAAGACAGATTTCTTCCTGAACACTTTATCCTGCTGGTGAGGAGGAAAAGGACTTGGTGTTTCTGTGTGTGTTTGGGAGGTCCCACATGGGGAGAGGGGTGATGTATGGGTGGTGGCAGTGTGTGTCATAATCTGATTCCACTTTTGATGTTTGACAGTTGACAGTTTTGAAGCCTCATTAATTCCCCTTCCCCTTCTGGCCCACGTCTGGCCCACACTGTATGTCCATCTACTCCCAGCCAGGGCGTAGGTGAACATAAAATAGAAACAGCTATGCCTAACCTGAACCATCCGAATTATTTCCGTGCCTAACTTTTCCATAGCCAAGACATCCATTACCCTAAAATATCCTCTAGTGCACGTGGAGAACCTGACCCAATAAGTAATAAAGTTAAGTCTCTGGCCCTTATAATCAGCTTGAAAACTATGGGACCCTATGGACCTTTCCCTCTAGTTAAAATAATACCTTTCACCTCAGTGTTTAAGAAAAGGCTCAATCTAAATGAAAGCACGGTTTTCACAGATTGAAACCCATTATATAAGACCTATTTAGAGAAGGTGTGGTTATCCCCACTTCTGCTGCCTTTAACAGCCAAGTTTTACTTGTTCTTAAACCCGGGAAAACAGGACCGGTGCCTCAGTGTGAATTCGTACCCTTGGCGTCATGGCCCCACCCACTAGGGCTCCATATATATTATTGAAATGACTGATTCCACCCAATAATAATAAGTAACTGGTAAATACTTTGTAGTTATAGCAAAGTATTTGGCTAGCATGTTCTATTCAGTGCCTATTTCAACAACCTCTCAGCTGCAGTTAACCTTCACCTTTAAAGGGACACAATACACCTTCACCTGGGTACTCAATGGGCTCAGTCTCCACGCCTGCCATCTCACATAGTCTTCACAGGCAATATTTTAACCAGCTCTAACTTTTTTCGGGTACACAGTTATGACATCACACTAATGACATCCTCCTTTGAGGAGATTCACATGAGACACATAGTACAGGGCCCCACCACTTCAGTTAAGTTCCTGAAAATTATTTAGTAAGTTGAGGGCTGCTCCAGTCCTGACAGTGTCAAGAAACAGCTTTTAGTCTTCTTAGTACCCACATTGTTAAAACAAGCCCAACATGTTTTCGACATTTTTAGATTCTGGAGGCAACATTCCTCATTTACAAAGCTTTTTTGTTCTGTAACTTGCAAATAGGCCCAACTTGAATGAGACCCCCTGTAAAAAGATACTAGAATCTGCCTGAATTGCCATAGAACAGGCATTCCTGTTACGGCCCCCCGAGATTCCTTCACTGTGGGAGCTTTAGCAACCTTCTCTCATATATCTTGGAGTCCCTCTACCATCAGTGATGGCCGTTAGTTGCATGGGCTTCTGATACAAGGAACTACCTTCCTTGGCCCAATGCTGTATGCCATTAGTGTAGCAATTGGTGGGTACATACTGGACTTTCCTGGAAATATAGACTATCTCAGGTCCTGAACCTGTGACCCTCAGTATACAGCTGCCCGTTAGGCCTTTGATCATGGAAGCAGCACCCTGCAAGCCTAGCACAGCTAGTGAGGCCTCCTTGCTACAGGATGGAGCTGAACCTGGGCCCTCTGCATACCCTACTTTCAGGAGAGGGTAACGTCCCCTGTGCTGGGTCCCTTGCTGGATGCCACAGTGCTAGAGGAGGTCATCTCTTAGAACACTTGGATACCTGGGGAGCCCCTTAGGCTCAACACAGTGAATACCAAAGGGAGTTCATTCACTTAACCAATGGCATTGTCACTATCACACTTAATGGAGCTTGCTTGACTCTTGCTTCTTTTCATCTCTTAATCAGAATGTTCCTGATAAAGGACAGGACACAGGGTCAGCTCAGTTGGCCAAACTTTAGGCAGTTATCTTAGCACTTGGCCATGTCTTGGCCAACAATTGGCCTCATCTGCACATTTTTATAGATCTTTGGGCCACTGCCAGTGGTCTGACCATCTGTTCTGGCCAATGAAAACAATTCCTTCTCCAAGGTTGCCTCATTTGGGGTAAAGAACTCATAGAATCTCTTGCCTCACGGATACCCAAAATATAAATCAAGGTCACACATCTTCTGCACATATTAAAGCCACAATACAATGTCTCACCATAGCACTCTTTATCTTTGAAGTTCTACACACTGATAGAGAGACTAAGGCACTCATTTCACTTCTCAGAATATATAGTACTAGCTCTTGATAGTACTAGATATTCAATGGAACATTCACCTTTCTTATTGGTCTCATGCTGCAGGTGCCATAATGGCTTACATAAACAAGTCCAAATTAAATTAAATAAACAACGCAATGTTTTAGTTATCAGACAAACACCATGAGTAAGTTGTCATTGAGACTGATCCCATTTTTTTCAGTTTTATTGAGGTATAATGGATAAATAAAAATTGTGTATACTTAAGGCGTAGAACTTGATGTTTCAATTATTTCTATATCTATACCTATATCTATAGAATGAAAGAATCACAACCATCTAATTACCCATCACTTCACAGTTACCAGTTTTTTCTTTTTTTTTTTTTTTTTGGTCTAACTGCATTTTTGATGCATAACTCATTATGTGAGTAATAATCCTTTTCATACCTTCTTGGTATATGTGTGGCATCATTAGTCTTGACATTCAAACCAAATTTTGGGTGGGGGATGTACATTCCACTTCTGTGAGGTGACAACAAGCTCACATATCCATAAATATATATATGTAGATATACTCATAGGCATATGAGTATGACACTTTAAAAAAGATACCAGTATTTCAGGAAACAAATATGTCCTGAGTGCCTAGTAGGTGTCAGATATTACTGTTGGTTCTGGAATTAGAGTGAAGAACATGAAATCAATAGTTCCTGTCATCAAGTAACTTCTGTTTTCATGGGCAAAGGGGTCGTTCTTGTTGTTGGTGTGGGGAACCTTCTCTAAGGAGCTGATATTTGAATCAAGATCTGAATAATGAGGTTGAGTCCCCCCAAGTGGAAAGGTGGAGTGCCCCCATAATGCACTGGGGAACTAGGACTGCTTCTCAAACAGCAAACACAGCCTTTCCAATTTCATAAAGGAAGAAGCTGAGCTAGCTGACACCTCTGCAGTTTGGCTAGGGACTGTAGGAACTAATGACCTCCACTAGAATTTTGGGGGCGGGGAGTCCTCCTCGCCTCTGGACACTGAGTCTCTCTGTCCCTGTCAACCCAGAGCCCACGGGATAAACATAACCAAGTCATGTTCTCTTTAAAGGCAGAGGGTGGAAGGTGTGAAGCCAACTGTGTGGGGTGGGAGATGTAAAGTGCTTGACGAGTCTGAATCACTTTGCTGTACAGCAGAAATTAACACAGCACTGTAAATCAACTGTACTTCAATAAAATAAATTTAAAAGTTTTTAAAAATAAAAATAAATTAAAAAATAAATAACGTGCTTGACGATCGGTGCCAGATGTTGGACTTAAGCCCCTGAAGTTTCCCCTCGTTGCTCTAGTTTGGGAATGGACGCATTTCATGACGGTATTATTCACAGCCTCTGCTGACTATAGTGGTGCAAGAGAAAGAACATGAGTGTTCTCACCGTGTGAACCCCACCGGCGCCTCACCACCCACAGTTCCTTTTCTCACACTTATAAAGCCAGCTCAGAGGGTCCCAAGAGATCTTTCTGACTTCCTCCCCCAAATCTGTAGCTGAAGAACCAGGGGTGCAGAGCCTCAGCAGCCAGGCCAGAGACATGCCTCAGTAAATTAATGGAAAATTAAAACTCAAAATCAAACTTCCTTTGATGAATAGTGAACTATAGCTCGTTTCCTTACCAATGACTGTCAACTGGAGGCAGCACTGGCTCCCGACCACCACCAAG
Source organism: Hyperoodon ampullatus (assembly GCF_949752795.1). Classification (NCBI taxonomy): domain Eukaryota; kingdom Metazoa; phylum Chordata; class Mammalia; order Artiodactyla; family Ziphiidae; genus Hyperoodon; species Hyperoodon ampullatus. The sequence continues at coordinate 63,119,477 of NC_136922.1, forward strand.
GGACATTTGAAAATTGTGTGCAGACATTTTGGGTTGTCAGAATGATTCAGGGTAAGGGTGCTCCTGGCATTAATACTCAGGGGTCTGCAGTGCATTAGACAATCCCACGTTACAAAATGCCAGCATGTGCCATTGAGAACCATTGCAGGCCTACACCAGGCTGTATCCACTTAGAAAAATACAGAAGAATACAGTCATGTCTTCACCTTGTCTCCTCCTTCTCCTCAGCAGAAAGCATGAGGAGGGTGAGACTGGAGACCTCGGTTCTAGCTCTAGCTCTGGCATTACATCATTGTGATCATGGTAATCTGGCATTACATCATTCACACAAGCCTTCCTCTCTGGACCTCAGTTACCTCATTTGTAAAATAGTGGTTTTGCCAAGATGGCCCTCAAGAACTCTTCCGATTCAGCATTCTGGGCCTTCTTCTTTCAGAATAGGGTCCAGGCAGTGCTTGGGCTGCAGCTTTTTAAGAACCCAGATTTCTGGACCCCTCCATAGACATGCTAAATCAGAACTGATGAAGGTGGGGCACTGGGATCTGTATTCACCTCCCCCCACAGTGATTCTGAAGTACAGTAAGTTTGAGAACCATGCTACTGTGGCCCTGAATGGGAGGTGGGAATGATCTCTTTATACTCTGTAAGTGCTAGCTGATCAAGTATAGCTCTGCCGTTTAAAACATTAGAAGCCTGGTTCTCAAACTTACTGTGGGCTCCCTGCCAGACCGCTGAGGTCTGTGAGCAGTGGTGGGGGAGTCAGCTCAGGGACTGGGGCTGGTGGAGGCAAAAGGTCTCAGAGGGTGCAGTCTGACTTTTGAAGACTGTAGGGCTTACTTCTCTAACTGAGAGGAGACAGCCTGCACCTGTTACAGCTGCACACCTGCCACTTGCCTTCTCAAGCAGCTACCCTGATGAGGCTGCAAGCTCAGGCTCCATGCTTCGATGGCTGCTAACTACAGAACTTCTTTATTTGGTCTAAGTAGGGCCTCTGCAGCCTGTCTCCTTCATCCCAGCACAGGGGGTGGAGCCTGCAGTGAGCATGTTGTGTACAACACACCCAGAGTGAATTGATGGCTTCTTCCTGTTGGCTCATAGAATGCTTTGCTCTTCCATCCACCAGTCCAAACTTGAAGGCCTTCATCAGTGCTCAAAGCCAAAAGGCTAAGACATAGAGTTCACCTTTGGCTAGTTTGGTGGAAAAAAGGTTGGTTCTTTGAGCTTGGAAATAACGTGTCAAACAGACTGCTTTTATTCATCATGCAAAAGATGCGAGAGTTGTGTCCCAAGGAAGCTTTGAAGATTTATTGCCTGGCATTCTTGATGACCTTCAGGCTGACAGGCCATCGGTAATCACCCTACTAAGTAATGCAAAACATGTTGGCCACAGTTTTCTCAGGGAGTCTCAGGGATTTCGAGGCCTCTCAAGAAAACGGAGGAAGGGAAGAAGTTAATAGCCAAACATAAGCTAGTGTCCTAATTTAGGATGTACCCTCTCTCCTATAGATAGCAATCTCTCTCAGTTTATTTTGCCTAAAGTCATAAAATATATAGATGGGAGGTTGTGAGTGAAAGTTAAAATAGCAACATTCCAGCATACTTTTCTTATGTATTACTTAGAAATAATCTGTGTTTTCCCCTCTGCTGCCCCCCCACCCCCAGAGGGGGGGAAAAACCACCATTAAAGTAGTGTTTACAGTTCCTGAGCACCAGTTTCTGCTCAGAGAAAAGGCCAAAGAATGTATATGTCCATCATTCAATGGTTGGATGTAAAGATTTCATTACAAGTAATTAATTTATTGAGAGTAAAAAAATAAGTCAAAACAAAGGCCAAAATACGATGCACTGTCAGTGAGGTAGGGCCCACTTTACACCTGTTGGAAAGCTTGCTAGTTTTTAATCTGCCCTGATAGGAAGAAAGCATTTTTGTACCTGACAGCGTTGATAAATGTGGCGAACACTGGCCCTACATTTTAAAATCAATATGGAATGTTTTTCAGAGCAAACCTGGCTCAAGCCAGCATACCAAACATAAATGACTAACAACCAGCATGGAGACTAATTGTTTAAATGAGTTCCAGGGGACAAACAAAAATCACAAGAGGGAAAGACAGAAGACAAGGCTGATAAAAGGAAAATGGGCTCAGCTTGGTTCAAGGAAACTTTTCTCTAATAAAAAGGATCTTTGGAATGTGAAAGGGACTTGTTATGGCAGAAAGCAGTAAAATGCAGGCAAGAAATGAGCAGGCATTCATACAGTACTTTACAGCTAGTATGCACTTTGGGGCTGAAAGTCTGAACTATGAATCAGAATCATACAAAGCTATAGTGCAGAAGCCCTAACATAACCTCAGAATCTTCCAGGTTAGAAGTATCCAACTGTAGCTTATAATTTGCCTGGATTCATTTATTTCTTCAACAAGCATTTATAAAGAATTCTGGAGAGTCATTAGTGACTAGAACAGTGTCCCTGCCCTCAAGAGGTTCACAGGAGAGTAAGATAGAGATATGGAAGAAAATTTCCAGCACCATGCAATAGTGCTGTGATTGAAAGAGGCATGGGGGCCTGTGAGAGCACAGAGCAGGGGAACCGAGTCCAACCTGGCAGGAGGAGAATCCAGGCAAACCTTACTAGAGAGAGACTATGGGGTCAGACAGGCCTGAGTTCTTAACCCAGGTTCTACTGCCTTGTAGTTGTGTGTGACTTTGAGCATTTACAGATGAAGAATAGGAGTCTCAGAGCGTCTGACTAACTTGTCATGATGGTTAACTTTATGTGTCAGCTTGACTGGGCCACAAAGTGGCCAGATATTTGGTCAAACTTTTGTCTGAATGTGTCTGTGAAGGTGTTTATGGGTGAGATTAACGTTTGAATCAGCAGAGGAGAGCAGATTGCCCTCCCTAATGTGGCTGGGCCTCATCCAATCCATTGAAGGCCTGAAGAGAACAAGATGACTAAGGGGCCGCCTCCTACCAGACTGCCTTCTAGTGGAGATATAGGGTTTTTTTTTTCCTGCCTTCAGATTCAAACTGAAACATTGGCTTTTGCTTATTGGCTTTTAAACTGGAGTAACACCATCAGCTTTCCTGGCTCTCAGGCTTTCCTACTCAGACTGGAGCTACACCCCGGGCTGTCCAGGGTCTCCACCTTGCTGACTGCAGGTCTTGGGGCTTGTCAGCTTCCATAATCACATGAACCAATTCCTTATAATAAAACATACTCATTCCCCCTATTGATTCTGCTTCTCTGGAGAACCCTGACTAATATACTTGCTCAAGTTTACATTGCTGGAAAATGGCAGAGCTGAAATTTCGGACAGGGTCACTCTTACTGCAAAGCCCACACTCGTGACCACTGCACTGCCAGGAGAGTGCATGCTACCTGGGAGCTACCATCCCACACCCCCACCCCTTGGTAGGGCATTCCTGTATAGAGTGCTCAGGGAAAACTTGCTTTCTAGACCCTTCTCTTCTCTGACAAGGAAAGGAAGCACTTGTGCCTGCTTCTGATTCCCCTTACTCATACCTCATTCTAGGGCTAATGTGTTTTTTACACCCAAGACAAATTTAGGATTCTTTCTGTTCTAGATATTTGAAATCATCTTTTTTTGCATGAAGATCTCAGTTGCCTACAGGTCAAACAAGAAACACAGGAATCATATGTGTATGTATTCAAGTTGATCAAAATGATATTGGGAGCTTGAGTTATACATAATTTGCCTAAATTATTTTCTCATTAAATAGATAAGCCTTCTAGTTGCTTTAACCGATGTGGACTATATCACTACTGTTTAAAGGCAAAGAAAAGTAAAGCTGTCATTTGTTGAACATCTGTTATATGCCTGGCTCTGTCACTGTAATGGTTAATTTTATGTGTCAATCTGACGGGGCCACAGGGTACCCACATAATTGAACGAACATTATTCTGGGTGTTTTTCTGATGGTGTTTTCAGATGAAATTAACATTTAAATGTGTGGACTCTAAATAAGGCAGATTGCCCTCCACAGTATGGGTGGGCTTCATCCTTAGCTGAAGGCCTGAAGAGAGCAAAAAGATTGACCCTCCCCCGAGTGGAAGGGAATTCTCTAGCTGACAGCTTTGGACTTTGCACTATCAGCATTCCCTGGTCTCCAGCTGGCCAGCCCACAATGCAGATTTGGACTCGCCAGTCTCCATAATTACACAGGCCAGTGCCTTATAATAAATCTCTTTAGCTAAGTATACACATCCTATTGGTTCTCTTTCTCTGGAGAATCCTGACTAATATAGTCGCATATTTTATTTTATTCTTTAAAAAGTTCTGTGAGATTTAAACATTATTATGCACAGTTAACAGACAAAACAGTGAGGCACAGAGAGACTAAGTACGTGCCTAAGACTACAGAGTTAACCCATGCTTTTCCCCTTCCCCAGGCTGATTCCAGACCCCTGTTTATACTTCCCATTTGCACAGAGCAAAATGTTACCAGTGGCTTAGAAATGTTACCAGTGATACCAGTGTCACTAGTGGTTCCAGACTATAGTGCATCCAGCCCAAACTGTAATACCCATTGAAGGACATGGCACAGCACACACAGACACACAAATCTATTTGCTCTGTGCAAATAGAGCTATCAAGGTGGGAGTGTACTTCAGTATTCACAAAAGCTACTTCCTCATCCAATATGCATTTCTCCAATCTGAGAGCCTGCTCTGCACAGCAAAGACAGAGCTCCAGCAAATTTAATTTTTCTCCAATGCTGAAAAACTCCAAGTTTGGAAAACTCTTTCTCATTTCTTGTCAAGGTGCTGGATGTCCTGGGTTAAGTCCAGCCCCTTATGAAACTACTAAAGGAAAAGGGCATCACAGGACACTGGACAGCAAAGCGGTGTCAGGAAGAACTGGGGAGAGGATCAGGTGGTAGACAGGGATAGATTTAGTTGAGGAGTGGGCTGGCCTCGGGTTTTCTGGTGAAAGGTTTTTTCATCCAACATTTATTAAGAACCTGTGCTGTGCCAGGCATGGGAAATCCAAACACAAGTAACACACTGGCTCTGCCTTCGAGTCCATAACCTAGCATATTTCACAAGACGACAGGGAATTCATTCATCTGTAGAACAAACAGAACAACTACCAACTCTGTGCCAAGCCAGTGTGCTAAGTGCTGGGCATAGAGTGGTGAGTAAATCATGTATTATGTACAGCAGAAAGTAACACAACATTGTAAATCAACTATGCTCCAATACAAATTTAAAAAAAATAAAAAGGTATAGATGCATACAAAACATCATGTATTATAGACTCCTAACCATAAGTAGGCTCACAGTCTACTGGGCCATTACACCTGGCTTCACAATCCCCAGAGTGGGGAGAGGACCCTGGAGCTCCTCTCAGATCTCCTTTAGTTGGTCTCTTCTGAAACAATATGCTGTGTCTCTCTTTGTAGATTCTGAATTCACTCCCTACCTCAGGAACATTACCCTGTGACTGGGGAGAGATTATTGTATTTTCAGTCATACTAAGCTAGTGCTTTGGGGAAAAAATAAGACAGACAGACACTATATTCAGACATGCAACCTCCTCAGCCAGGAAGCAAGGCAGCCAGGTGGAGCAGTGACGGCCATCAGTCTTCCCTAGCCCAACCCAAGAACAAACAATCCTACAATAGCAAAACAAGGAAATTGACATTGGTACAATCTACAGAGCTTATTCAGATTTCATCAGTTTTACAATGCACTCGTGTGTGTGAAGGTCCATGTAATTTTATCACATGTATGGATTCGTGTAACTACCACCATGATCACAATATGGAGCTGTCTCATCACCACTAAGGTCCCATGTATTGTTCTTTTATAGTCACATCCATTTCCCTGTCATCCTCCCCATCCATAAAAGCTGGCAACCACTAATCTGTTCCCCACTTCTTTAATTTTGTTATTTCAAGAATGTTACATAAATGCCATCATACATAATGTAACACTCTGAGATTGGTTTTTCCCACTGAGCCAAATTCCCTTGAGATTCATCCACGTTGTTACATGCATTCCTTTTTATTGTTGCATAGTATTTCTGGGTATGGATGTGCCACAGTTGGCTTAATTATCAACCTGCTGAACTACATTTGTGTTGCTTCCAGTTTTCAGCTATTACAAATAAAGTTGCTATGAACATTCACATACAGGATTTTGTGTGGACATTGGTTTTTGTTTCTCTGGGATAAATGCACGAGTGTAATTGCTGGGTCATATGATAATTAGTTTTAAAAGAAACTGACACACTACTTTCCACATGGCTGTATTATTAAAGGTTCCACCATAAACATATAGTGATCCAAACTCTCTGCATCTTCACCAGCATTTGCCATTGTCAATATTCTATTTTATTTTAGCCATTCTGATAGGTGCATATCATATATCATTATGGTTTTAATTGTATTTTCCTTAGTGGCTAATGATATTGAACATTTTTTTCATGTTTTAATTTTCCATTATTATATCTTATTTTGTGAAATGTCTGTTCGTGACTTTTATCTATTTTCTATTGGATTTTTAAAAATTTACCATACTGTTTTATCAGTTTGTTAGTATTCTAGTTATGAATCCTTTGGCAGTTATATAGCTTGCAAATTATCTTCCAGTGATTGGTTATTAAAAGTATATAATTAGTGGGACTTCCCTAGTGACACAGTGGTTAAGAATCTGCCTGCCAATGCAGGGGACACGGGTTCGAGCCCTGGTCTGGGAAGATCCCACATGCCACGGAGCAACTAAGCCCATGAGCCACAGCTACTGAGCCTGCACTCTAGAGCCCGCAAGCCACAACTACTGTAGCCTGCACGCCTAGAGCCCATGCTCTGCCACAAGAGAAGCCACTGCAATGAGAAGCCCGCGCACCACAACCAAGAGTAGCCCCTGCTCGCCTCAACTAGAGAAAAACCACATGCAGCAACAAAGACCCAACACAGCCAGAAATAATAAATAAATAAATAAATAAATAAATAAATTTATTTTTTAAAAAGTATCTAATTAGGGAAGGCCTTTGGGAATGGTGGAGTTAGGGCCTGTGAAAATATTTTCCTTCATAAAAGCCATGAGAACACTGGCAAAAATTCTAAATCAACTTTTCGAGAACTCTGGAAATTAACCAGAACACATAAATAACTCTTACAACTTGACGATAAAAAGACAATAACCCACTTAAAAATGGTTAAGTGATTTGAATAGTTATTTCTCTGAAGACTACATAAAAATGGCCAATAAGCACATGAAATGATGCTCAACATTGCTAGTCATTTAGATAATTCAAATCACAACCACAATGAAATTGCAGTAAACACACCCAGTAAAATGGCTACATTTTTTTTAAAAGACAGTAACACATATTAGTGAGGATGTGATGAAACTGGAATCTTCATACACCAATGGTGGGAATGTAAAATGGTGCAGCCACTTTGGAAAAAAAGTCTGGCAATTCCTCAGAAACCTAAACATAAATTTACCATATGACACAGCAATTCCATTCCTAGGTATATACACAAAAACTTTTTTTTGAAGTATAGTTGATTTATAATGTTTCAGGTGTACAGTAGAGTGATTTAGTTTTATATATATTTATATATATATATATATATATATATATATATATATATATATATATATAACTTTTTCAGTTATATATAAATATAAAACCTTTTCAGATTCTTTTCCATTATAGGTTATTATAACTATATTCAACTATATTGAATATAGTTCCCTGTGCTATACAGTAGGTCCTTGTTATCTATTTTACATATAGTAGCTTACAAAAACTCGTACATGAATATTCACAGCAGCATTATTCACAATAACTAAAAAGTGGAAACAACACAAATGTCCACCAACTGATGACTGGATAAACAAAATGTGGTGTATCTATACAATGGAATATTATTAGCCATACAAGGAACAAAGTACAGACATATCTACAACATGAATGAACCTTGAAACGTTATGCTAAGAGAAAGAAGGCAGACAAAAAAGGACACATATTTGTATGAGTCCATTTATATGAAATGTCCAGAGTAGGCAAATTGATAGAGACAGAAAGTAGATTAGTAGTTACCATGAGCTGGGGGAAAGGAAGATTGAGGAGTGACCTTTAATGGGTATGAGGTTTCCTTCTCAGGTGATGAAATATTCTGGAATTAGTGGTGGTGTTTGTACAACTTTGTGAATATAATAAAAACCACTAAATTGTACACTTAATTTTTTTTTACTTTAACATTCATTTAATCAAACTAAAGGAAACACATATATTAAGAGAGTTTCACTAAGAGTAGTAGAGTAGGTAGGCTCACAGTTTCTCTCTAAAGTCAATAGCTCTTTGGCTTCACAGAAATGATGGGCGGGGCGGGGGGTGGTGTCGATGGATCCTAAACCAGGAGGACAGGTTGCCACGTTAACAGCCCAAATGAGTTCTCGAGGAGTTTGGGGGGGCTTCAAAATGTGTCCTCTTCATATGCTCATGTAAACAATCTCAAGTATTATGAGCTACAGTTCAACAAAGCCTCTGACAGAATTGGTTACCAGAGATGGGCAAGCCTGGTTGGTCCCACAGAAGGAGCTGGCATCTGGACCATGCTGGCCGTCCCTGACCCCAGGAAAGAGCTGCTCAGTTCTCTGAGCTGCTTTGCAGGGACAAATGCCGTGGGAAACGCCCCCCTTGGTGGCGGTACAGGAAGGTACAGGCCACATATATGGGGAAAACCACGTCTTGGTTTTCCAGGTTCATTACCTCTAGCTCTTGATTCTGTCTCAGAGAAAGCATCCGGTATTCTGTGCGCTTCCTGAAAATGGCTCTCCCATTCCTGTCCAAGGAGAACAGGCGCAGGCGGAACACGACCTTTCTCCTCCCGTGTAGGCTGACCCCGAGGCTGAGGGACTTTTTCCGTGCGCTGCACCGGCTAAGGGACTTTTTCCGTGCGCTGCACCGGAAAATGATGCGCTGGTTGGCGTAGCACAGCACCAGGTCCCAGCTGAATTTTAAGCCTTCCAACCGCCAGCTGCACTGCTTGTCCCTGTGGAGCTGGCCCCCGCACCGCATGCTTCTCTCCTGGGGGTCGGACACGTAGACGCCCACGGGCCAGAGATTTCTGGTCTGCTCAGCCCGGAGGGGGCCAAGCCAATGCTCGTTGTACAAGGGACACAACCAAGAGGGAGGGATCAGCGCATCCTGCTGGATGACGTGTGCTGACGTCGGGTCGCACATTACGTAGGCAAGCCGCAGCTGCTGGAACACTGGCACGAAGGCTCTGCCCTGCTCGGTCTCCAGGAAAGGGGTGCCCTCCGAATCCCACCTGTAACTGGCAAACCATGTGTTGGTGTGAGGCAATAGGGCACAGCGCGGGCCCCTCCATGTCGGCTGCAGCTGCAAGAACATCCACATTTTCAGCATGGTGTACACGTCCATCTCCACCCCCATCACCAAGAGCCGTGAAGAGGCAACGACCTCTCGCATAAGATCCAGGCTGACTTCTCGCAATAGCTCCTCACTACACTGGGTCATCACGTTGTCCAGCAGCCACTGAAGACACATGGTCCTGATGTTCTTGAGTCCGTAGCTTTCAGCAGAGTAGTAGTAGCTGCACACGGTCTGGGCACTGACAGTCTCCTTCATGACCTGCCCGCACCGCTGAATCAGCTCATCCAGCTGCAGCATGCTGGCTGTGGCCAGGATGGCGACGACTCGACCGGGTGGGATGAGAATGGAGCCTCGGTACAGGGAACCTAAAGCCTCGTGCAGTGCCTCGCGATCAATGTTCTCGTCAGGCATCTGCAACTCTATAGTATCCATGTTTGTCTCCCGCCAAGTGCCACTGAACATGCTAGCAAAGTACCCTGACTGGCACAAGTAGACCCTATGCAAGTTCCACTCCTCCCCCAGTGCGCAGATCCGCACGTCGCTCCCTTCTCCTCTCAGGAAGAGTGCCTCATAAATGGACCCTGAACGATCTTTAGCACGTTTCCAGGGGGGCTCTTTTGTGAGCGGCCCCCCTGGGCCTGTCTTCCGCTTGCGGCTCCTCTGACGGGCGGCGGGTCTCGCCTCTTCACTCTCCTTCCCTTCCTTTCTCTCTGCCACTACTGCCTCCTCAGCCGCCTCCTTCCCCCCACTGGCACCTGGCTCCTCTGGGGCACGCCCCCACCAGTGCCGTGGCATCCGACTGCTTTGTGCTCCCATGGCCTATACCTCAGTGGTGCAGTGGACAAGCTTCCTCTCCAGGCGCCGTTGCCGCGGGCACGAGCTCATCCCAGAGTGCTGCTGGGTACTATGACGTTTGCTCTAATGGTCTCTCGAGAGGACGCCACGCTAAGCCACACCCACTAGGCCCCACCCTGCCGGGTAAGGGCACTCCGTACCAGGGATTCCACTCTGTTTATCTTTCCCTCCTGGGATGACTGCTCTCAGGCTCCCTTCATAGGATGATGGTGGAACAGAGGCCTTTGTGTGCCAATTTTACCCATTAATTTCAAGAACACAATTCGCTCTTGCCCATCTAAAACAGTTAGTGATTATTCCTTTATGGAGAATTACATCTTGGTCCCAGCTCTGTCCTCTAGGCACCTTAATTTCCATAATTAACTTCTTTCTTTCTTTTTAATTAATTAATTAATTAATTTTTTATTAGTTCCTGCTTTACAACAAAGTGAATCAGTTATACATATACATCTGTTCCCATATCCCTTCCCTCTTGTGTCTCCCTCCCTCCCACTCTTCCTATCCCACCCCTCCAGAAGGTCACAAAGCACCCAGCTGATCTCCCTGTGCTATGCGGCTGCTTCCCACTAGCTATCTACCTTACGTTTGGTAGTGTATGTATGTCCATGCCTCTCTCTCGCTTTGTCACAGCTTACCCTTCCCCCTCCCCATATCCTCAAGTCCATTCTCAAGTAGGTCTGTGTCTTTATTCCTGTTTTACCCCTAGGTTCTTCATGACATTTTTTTTTCCTTAAATTCCATATATATGTGTTAGCATACGGCATTTGTCTTTCTCTTTCTGACTTACTTCACTCTGTATGACAGACTCTAGGACTATCCCCTGAGAAAACCATAATTCAAAAGAGTCATGTAGCAAAATGTTTATTGCAGCTCTACTTACAATAGCCTGAAGATGGAAACAACCTAAGTGTCCATCATCCGAAGAATGGATAAAGAAGATGTGGCACATATATACAATGGAATATTACTCAGCCATAAAAAGAAACGAAATTGAGCTTTCTACTTCTTTATTCCCTTCAAGTAACCAGGAAATACCAGAATTTCTCCTGACCTTCCTTCAGGTTTTTACTGCTTCATTCTAGTCTCCCTTTTGCTGCTAATTAGGAGGTAAGTCATCCACGCAGAATTTGTACAACCCAATCAAATGAGAACGTTCTGTCATCACTGAGAATCTGTATCGTGTAGCTGATGCAAATCCTCCAATAATGAGAAAGTTTCATGTTCTGTATGAAAACAAATTTCCGGTAATTAGCATCCTCTTGTCATCAGTGTGTTCCGGCAGGTTGGCTGAATGGCCTGGGCCAAGGGATTGGCAGCTCTCCAAAGCCTCAGTCTGTTGGGAGTTCAGGCCTCTCAATAGTCTGAAAGGAAATAACTTACGAAAGAGGGAGAATGCTCAGCACTTTTCATTTCACACCATAGGAGTGGCCTAACACTCAGCACCCTCTGTGCAGAAAGCCCCCAAACACTCTCCTGTCATTGTCACTTTCCCATTCAACCTTCTTGGGTCTATTGCGACTTCAATGTTTGACTTGGGAAAGCCTCCTTCCTTCTCTTTGTCTCAACCTTTTCTGTTAATTGAGTAATCTAGGGGAGGGCCAGGAGGAACTCTGGATCTACTGGATTTGTATTCTTTGACTGTCTTCACCCCCACCACTACCACCAACACCAAAAAACTCCCCAGGTAACTAAAAGGGGTTCTACGCTGAATTCCAGTGTGATGAGGGGAGGTTCCCCACACCAATGAGCATTTCTCAGACGCCAGCTGGGCATTCTACAATTCATCTCAATTCTGAAACTACCTACCCGGAGACAGCATCAGATTGCACGGGTTAAGGGTTCAGTCCTACAAGGCTGCCCCACCCCCTTCAGACGGCAGTCACAAGCCCAGGTTGTCACTTGTGCTTCTGACCGACCAGCTATGTATTAGAGGTTCCAATGGCTTCCTCCTTGGGTTTGATTAATGTGCTAGAGTGGCTCACAGAACTCAGAGAAACATTTTATTCACTAGATCACCAGTTTATTATAAACGAATATAACTCAAGAACAGCCAGATGGAAGGAGAAGCATAGGGCAAGGTATGTGGGAAGGGGGGCCACCCTCCCAGCACCTCCAAGTGTTCACCAACCTGGAAGCTCTCTAAACCCAGTCCTTTTGGATTTTTATGGAGGATTCATTACATGGGTATGATTGATTAATTCCTTGGCCATAGATGATTGATTCAACCTCCAGCCCCTCTCTTATCCCCAGAAATCAGGGGGAGTTCCAACTCTCTATTCATGGTTGGTTCCCCTGACAACAAGTCCCCCATCCCCAGCTGCTTTCCAAAAGTCACCTCATTAACATAAACCTAGTTATGGTGCAAAGGGGCTTGTTATAAATAAGAAGACTCATTTCACCTTCATGGCTCTGAAGTGATTTCAGGAGCTGAGGACAAGAGACCAAATTTATGACAAAAGATGCTCACATTGCTCTTATTGTTCATGAAATTCCAAGGGTTTGGGGAGCTATGAGCCAGGAACTGTGGACAAAGAACAAATTTATATGAGAAATACATTTTGGTCCACTGAATGACCAAGTATAAATTTCTTATAAATCACAATATTGCAGTGACTGAGACAACAGCAACAAAGGGCTTTATTGGCAGGATATTGGGAGGCTTGCAGATGCAATGGGAGGCTGGAGACAAGGCTAGGAAACAGAAAGGAACCAGGACAGAAACAATTTGAGCTTAAACTGCTGCTTGTATGGATGACTTTCAATCATGTGTATTTTGTGCTTACATCGCTCTGCTTAAGATTGAAAGTGCTGGGATTTAGAATCTAGTTGTCTCTATTTAGGTCACCTGCTGGCCTCTTGGATTTGGAACAAGGGTAGGGCAGCAGGAGCCTCCAGGAACCCTTTTGACTTCCATTATGGGAAGGCAAGCTTCCTGATCACCTCTGCAAATTCAAATAGCATGATCAAACTATTCCGTTTATTGACCCGTTAACAACAAACAAATATCTTAGCTTCCCACTTTTGTAGCCTCAGAAGCTGGAGTCACATCCTTCCCTTTTCATCTCCTCACTACCTTCCTCCAGCTTTTATCTGCTTGTTCCTTTATTTTTCCTATTGCCAAGGTTGATAAAGTGTATGCTTTATTTTGCAACCATGCTTAAGTTTTCCATGCTTTTTCTATAGATTAATTTTTTAAAATAAAGTTTAACATTTATTATTTTTATTTATTAACTATTTTGTTTACACGTCAGTCCAGTTGATGTCTCTCTAGTTATTTTGGTTGTCTAAAGCTCATTTTCTAGTAGAGTTTTCTAGTAGAGTTCTGCTATGTAGGTCAAGGGAATAGAAAGGGGGAAAGACTGGATACACCCGAGGGTTCCCTCTGTGCCAGGCTCTTTATCAGGCGCTTTACCACTCTGACTGCAAACTCACCACATGCCCCACGCCTGGCCGCAGTTCCAAAGGGCCTGGGTGTTACTGGGCAGGTGGGATGCGGACTGACACATGGTCTAGCCCCTGAGGCCAGCCTGTGGATTGCTGCTTGGATAACCGTGTCTGTACAAGTTACTTAGGAGACTTTCTAAAAGAAATCAAGGTTCTAATCTTGGTGATTCTGGCTTAGTAAGACTCAGCGGGGCCTGAGAATCTGTCTTTTAAAAAAACCTCCAAAGGTTATATTTAGTGCTATCAGGGTAGAGAAATACTGATACCACTTATTTCCAAAGCTTACTACTAAAGAGTTTCATTTTGGACTTCCCTGGTGGCGCAGTGGTTAAGAATCCACCTGCCAATGCAGGGGACATGGGTTCGAGCCCTCATCTGGGAAGGTTCCACGTGCTGCGGAGCAAGTAAGCCTGTGCACCACAACTATTGAGCCTGTGCTCTAGAGCCTGCGATCCACAACTACTGAGCCCGTGTGCCTAGAGCCCGTGCTCCACAACAAGAAAAGCCACTGCAATGAGAAGGCCACGCACCACAACAAAGAGTAGCCCCTGCTCATCGCGACTAGAGAAAGCCCGCGCGCATCAATGAAGACCCAATGCAGCCAAAAATAAATAAATACATAAATTTATTTTAAAAAAAAGTTTCATCTTGTCTTTTTTAAAGATTGGGGTGTAAACTGAGTCAATCCTGACTGCCTCTCTCTGCTCTTGCGCTAACTTTCTGCAGCGTTGTCTCTGTAATTCCTTATGCGCAGTGTTAAATGTAGAGTACATAAACTAAAATCATTCAGGTCCCAAATGTTTATAAAGTTGTAGGGTTAGCGATCATAAAGACTTATTTTTTTAAATAAAAAGATACATATTTTATAAAGTTATTCCCAGGAGAAAAAAACAAGAGGAAATTTGCTTGGGTATTCCTCTGTTCATATCACATTTTGTTACAATTGTTCATTGAATCTCCTGACTCATGCATTGGATGCTAGTTCTTTTAAGGTACTGATTTTTGTCTTCATCTGTGTTGCTACCTAACACAGTACCTGATATATAATAAGCAGTCAGTGAATGTTTGCTGAGAGAATGTATGGATGAGTAAGAAGCTGATAAACTATGTCAAAGAATTGTGATGGCTGTCTTTCCCACCCTTCCCCAAAGCTGTACATAAAATTAATGATTTTTTTTCTTCTGATGATAGGCAAAGGGAAATCCTCTAAAAACAAACCTTGAACTCATCACCAGATATTTTCTGGATCACTTTGGAAATACTTGTAACAATTTTACTCAAGAGACACCAATCCCTGCACTCTCAATACCAAAGAAAAGTAACAAATTACCATTGAGATGCTCAGAGACCACGCTGGTAAATATATATGACCTTGCAAATGAAGATGCGAGTTGGAGAACATCATTGTCAGAAACAAGCAAAGCCAGGTACCTCTTCTCATTTATACTGTGGATTAGTTTCTTATTTCTGCTATAACAAATTACTGTAAACTCAGTGGCTGTAATAGGGTTCTCCAGAGAAACAAAACCAAAAGGAACCAATAGGATATAAATGTGTATACGTCTAAATATATATGTGCATAAATATATATTTAAATAAAGAGATTTATTTTGAGGAATTGGTCCATGTTGTTGTAGGGCTGGCGAGTCTGAGATCTATAGAGCAGACTGGCATGTTGGAAGCTCAGGCAGGATTTCTGTGTTACAGTCTTGAGGCAGAATTACTTCTTTGGGAAACCTTTGTTTTTGCTCTTAAGATCTTCAACTGATTGAATGAGGCCCACCTGTATTATCTAGGGTGATGTCCTTTATTTAAAGTCAACTGATTGTAGATATTAATCACAATATGTTAATTAATCACAATATAAAAAATATCTTCACAGCAACATCTAGACTAGTGTTTGACCAAACAACTGGGCACCATAGCCTAGCCAAGCTGACATACAAAATTTAACCATCATGGTGTCCTAAAGCAACACCAATTTATTTATTTTACAGTTCTGAGGTCAGAAGTCCAAAATTGGTCTTACTGGGCTAATGGCAAGGTGTCAGTAGGGCTGGTTCTTTCCAGAGGCTTTGAGGGGAGAATCTGTTTCCTTTCATTCTTCAAGTTCTAGAGGCCGCCTGTATTCCTGGGCTTGTGGCTGGCTGCTTCCTCCATCTTCAAATCACATCACTACAACCCCTGCTTCTGTGTCACATCTCCTACTACTGACTCTCATCCTCCTGTCTCCCTCTAATAAGGACCCCCGTGATTGCATTGGGCCCACACAGTCAATCTAGGATAATGTACCATCTCAAGATTCTTAACATAATCATGTCTGCAACGTCCCTTTCTTTTGCCATGTAAGGTAACATATTCACAGGTTCCAGGGACTAGGTTGTGAACATCTTCAGGAGGCCATCACTCAGCCTCCCATCCTCTGCATTTTCAGAATCCCTGTCATGGAGCACTGTTCTTTTCCTCTGGAAGCCATGAGAATGGACCACTTTGTGATGGAGGATACTTATTATGCAAAATGTTTAATTTAAATTCCATGATTCATAAGGTTCGGGGGCTTCCTTTGCATTTTCTTTTTTTTTTTTTTTTTTTACACCCAACACCATCAAATAATTTATTTGAAATCAGAATTAAAAGAACATATGACAGTTGTGAAATGTATGTTGATTCTGTTACTTCTCATCAGTTGTACAATTAATCTAGGACAAATTACCAGATAAATTTTACATTATTTCTTCAGGACTGTGGTTTCTCGACGACTTCAAACTTGGGATCTTCAAATGTGAAGTTAGGGAACGTATTCATGTCTGCTTTACCATACATTTGCTTAAACTTAAAAAGCTCCCTGTGTAGGTCTTGCTGATACTCTGGGCCAGCATCAACAGGTCCTCCAGATGTCACCATGGTTGATTATCTACCCACTTACTGTCGCTTAGTTCTATATTCTCTAATCTTGTCCAAGAAGAGTTTCTGTACAGGATCAAGTTCCTTATTAAATGCCACTGCTGTAAAACCGATGTTCCTCCTCAAAGAGACCGAGACTGCAGACTGAATGACAGAGGTCAACCTGAAGAGCCTCTGAAGAATCACGGTGATTCTGTTACCTCCCAGTCACCTTGCACTCGGTCCCGAGCTGCCAGAGCCACCGCCGCCACCGTTTTACTTCCCCTTTGCATTTTCTTAAAAACAGGAGTAGAGAATTCTAAAAGGCCACTAAACACTGGAGCGATGGAGAAATCTGAAAAATAAGGCCTTTTGGAACTCGGGAAGAAAATGAACTGGCATTCTTGATTGTACCTCTATTATTTGGAAAACAGTTATTTTTTTTCTTCCAGTTTTATTGGTATAGAATTGACATACAGCACTGTATAAGTTTAAGTTGTACAACATAATGATATGATTTATATATGCCATGAAATGATAACTACAGTAGGTTTGGTGAACATCTATCATCTCATATAGATACAAAAGAAAAGAAAAAGAAAAAAATATTTTCCCTTGTGATGAAAACTCTTAGGATTTCCTCTCTTAACAGCTCTCATGTATAACATACAGCAATGTTCATTATATTGATCATGTGGGACATCACATCCCTAGTGCTTATTTATCTTATAAGTGGGAGTTTACACCTTTGACCACCTTCATCCAATTCCCCCTCCACCTACCCCCTGCTTCTTATAACCACAAGTCTGAGCTCTTTTTCTATTTTGTTTGTTTGTTTGTTTTTGAAGTATAAGTGGCCTACGGCACTATGTTAATTCCTGTTACACAGCATAGTGATTCGATATTTTATACATTACAAAACGATCAGTGCTGGAGAGCAGTTATGTTAAGTTACAACCTTAACACACTGCATGTCATCACCAATAGTGAGTCTAACTTCCTGGGAAAGGGTGTTTTCTTCCAGCTCTGTTGAAAAACATTTCCTTTCCTGAGGGTAGCCAAAGCTTAAGGTCTGGGTGTCAAGCTGCTAAAAGATGGGGACCACCAAAAAATTAACTCAAGGCTTAAGATGTGAAAGGAAATGAGGGTGGTATGAAAAAGATGGTTCCTCCTTCAAAGACACTGCCTGGCTGGGAAATTAAATTCTTCTGAGCCGATAAAAAGCCAGCAATGCAGAGGTTGAAGCTTCTGAGTTCCACCCAGTTACCCAAGCTAGAAACTTCGGTGTTATCCTTGACTCCTCCTTGTCTATCTTTTTTTTTTTTTTTTTTTTTTGTGGTACGCGGGCCTCTCACTGTTGTGGCCTCTCCCGTTGCGGAGCACAGGCTCCAGACGCGCAGGCTCAGCGGCCATGGCTCATGGGCCCAGCCGCTCCGTGGCATGTGGGATCCTCCCGGACTGGGGCACGAACCTGCGTCCCCTGCATCGGCAGGCAGACGCTCAACCACTGCGCCAACAGGGAAGCCCTGTCTATCATTTTTGCATCCTTTTGTGTCCTTAATGCTGCTAGACTCTTTCCCCACTTTCTCTGTCTTGCAACAGCGGCCTCCATTCACACTCTCACCTCTTTCCCTGGCTATCTCCCAGGGTCTCTTTCTCTCATCTCCAGGCCCCTGGTCATCTTCTCAAATCCACCCTTGACCTAAGATAGAGTGAGATTTCCACAAAACAAGCCTGGCCATGCTCTTCCCTGCTGAAAGGCCTTCAGACGCCCCCTGTAACTTTTAGGATAAAGTCCAGATTCCTTAGGAGAACTTGCAAAGCCTTTTCCACATCAGCAGGTGTCCCGGCCCCCCGCCACCAACCAGCTCACCTGAGCATGTCCTGCTTTTACAGGACTCTGTGCTGGTGCCTGGGGCCTTCTCCTGGTTACCTGCTGCCTACTCATTCTTTCAGACTCAGGTTCTGCCTTCTCTGGAAGCCCTTCTAGATTTCTCTGGGTTTGGTTCCGGATCCTTCCTCTGCTTGGCATGTCCCAATCATAGCACACATGACCACTTCTGTCACGCATGACCCAGTGCGTGGTAAGCAGCTTGGCACAGAGTTGATGTCGATGCCTCTTTATGCCAGAGTTCGGTAGAGCATTGCCCAGCCTGTGTCGGAGGGGTTCTGGGCTCTCAGTGTCCACAGGTGGGATTCCTCTTTCCCTGGGTCTCTTGCTCTGTCTCTTTCTCATTCTTGTTCTTCCTCACTCCTTGCTTTTGCTCTCAGTCTCTTACCCTCTTTTGTTCTCTCTCCCTCTCTTAAACACACACACACACACACACACACACACACCCTCTTTCTTTCTTACTCTTCCTCTCTTTCAATGCCAAGCAACCCAAGAAAAGAAGCCGTTGGCATGCCTAACTTTACTAAACCTTAACTGGGAACGCCAGGTTTTCCAAAGGTCTCTATCCACCACCCTCAATGGTGTGCAGTAACTGGGCTCCACCCCTCTCATCACTATACCATTGTCCCCCCTTATCCATGGGGGATACATTCCAAGATCCCCAGTGGATGCCTGGAACCATGGATAGCACCGAACCCTATATATACCATAACGGGAGGGGGGGACTATTGTATTGAAGGGCTACAGTTTTCCTTAATCACTGGGGTCTGGGAGAAACAAGGCTGCTCTTCGTATTGAAGATTCAAGGGATCCTATCATCAGTCATCGACTCTGATTTTGTTTCTTGTTTCAGGTCTCATTTTGTAGGCCAGACTCGCCCTGATACAAAAGTATTTTCTTTTCCTTGCCTTTATTGATAAAGCACAGTCCGGTTAGAAGTCATCACAGATTTGTGAATGGGCTTGCTATGGGTGCATGTGGAATGTGGAATTTATCATCATTGCTAGTGATTCCTTTTGGGGAATCTGTTTTAATGGAAATATCCCTTTTTCGCAGACACGACCATCTTAATGGGGATGTACTTGGTAATTTTGCATCATCCAAAAGGGCCTCCCACAAAAGTAAGGCCTTGCAGACTGTCCCAGGTGAAAGCCCTCCCGTGGCTCCTGCTTGGGAGAAGATGGACAAGCTTCAGTCATCAGAGCCTTCCTTGGACACGAAGAGGATGGGAGAGAAGATCAGACCAAAATCTGGCCTGATTGTCCGAGGCATGATGGCCGGGCCCATCGCCAGCTCCCCACAGGTGGGCTTGGTGCTCTTACTATTATTATGAGCATGGAAAGTGAGGACCGAACAGGGCTTAAGGGGCTGCCTGGCTTTATTTGGGGGTACCCCACGAGACAGCTCAAGAAGGGAGGATCTGCGTGGTAGATGGGAAGAACACTGGCCTCTGTTTCCTCCCTGGCTCTACTGTCAGGTCTCTGGAGCCATGGGTAGGCCTCATCACCTCCCCTGCCTTCGGTTTAACTATCTGGTCAACCAGGTGGTTACCAGGTGGATTCCTTTGCAGGGTGAGAACCCAGCTTCATCTTTGCCATTCAGGCGTGGGGGGACCCATCCCAGTCTAAAGGACATATTTTTTTTTTTTTTTTTTAACACATGGTAGTGAAAAGGGAAAAAGAAATCCCAATCCTTATAGCTTTGTTTTGTTTTAAAAAAATTCTAAAAACTTAACACCGATGTTTTATAGTCTCCCTTAAGGAGGGGCCGTGGTAGGGTCCCATCAGGTGGGAGACTAAACCAAAGGAGAGAATGAATGTCAAAGGGGTTTGTAAAACAGAAGAGAAACAGAAAAACAAAGGAAGGTCAAATGCCAAACTCAAAGTAGAGTATCAGTCAAATCAGGGAGCCTCAGCCAACCAAAAATAGGTCATCTGTGTCCACACTGGTCACCTCCACCCTCATGTGTGGCATGTTTACGTGTGGGTGTGGCTGCAGATGCCAGCACTGCTCTCCCAATTCATCTGGAATCAAGGCAGCAAGCAGTGGACCTTCTCCCTGCCTCAGCCTACGTCCTGTGAGATTTTCGGACAAGATCTTTGTTCCTCTTGGCCATGGTCTAGTTTGTTAGACCAGGTGTCTAAGATCCCTTCGAGATCTGGAATTTCATGGCTCAGTGATGGTCATGCAGTTGGGAAAGGGAAAAGTATTTTAATAGTCTTTTCAGAAAACTAGGGGTATTTTTTAATATTACACCAAACCTAGACAAGTTGAGAATTACGTTTTATTTGACGGACTTTCTGAGGACTTAAGCCTGGAAGACAGCCTCTCAGATAATGCTGAGGGACTGCTCTGAAGAGGTAAGGGAGGAGCCAGGATATACAGGAGTTTTTGCAAGAAACCAGCTAGTAGGAACAATCAAAAGGTCACTGTTAATTAAAGAAAAACAGGGACTTCCCTCGTGGTCCAGTGGTCACGAGTCCAGGCTTCCATTGAAGGGGGTGTGGGTTCGATCCGTGGTTGGGGAACTAAGATCCCACATGCTGTGTGGCGTGGCCAAAAAAAAAAAAGAAAGAAAGGAAAAAAAAGAGAAAAACAGACATCTCAAGTTAATGAAGTTAGCACTTTTCTTTGTACAGGAAGATGCAGAATCGGAGTTCATTTAAACCATTCCTTGAATACGCACCTTATCAATGGAAAAAAATGTTGCCTGCCATTTCAGTAAGCAAAGGATGCGGCAGCCATCAAGCCATCACACTACAGTGGCCTGATGGTGAGCCCTGAGGGAACTCAGGGTAGAAATAGGATGCCGACCATCAGACACTGCAGCCACCACCAACCCCCGCATAGTGCACCCTGAGGAGACTCAGGATGTGAAAGCACAGGATGCTGACCCCAGAGAGCTGAGGTGCGCATCAAAGGAATGATTTCAGTGAGCCCTAACTTTTGCATCTTCCCATATATAGAAAAGTACTAAATTCCTTAACTTGAGATATCTGGTTTTCTTTTTCTTTTTTTTAAAATTTATTTTTTATACAGCAGGTTCTTATTAGTTATCTATTTTATACATATTAGTGTATATATGTCAATCCCAATCTCCCAATACATCCCACCCCCACCCCCCCGCTACTTTCCCCCCTTGGTGTCCATATGTTTGTTCCCTACATCTGTGTCTCTATTTCTGCCCTGCAAACCGGTTCATCCGTACCATTTTTCTAGGTTCCACATATACGCGTTAATATACGATATTTGTTTTTCTCTTTCTGACTTACTTCACTCTGTATGACAGTCTCTAGGTCCATCTCCCTCTCTACAAATGACCCAATTTCATTCCTTTTTATGGCTGAGTAATATTCCACTGTATATATGTACCATATCTTCTTTATCCATTCGTCTGTCGATGGGCATTTAGGTTGCTTCCGTGACCTGGCTATTGTAAATAGTGCTGCAGTGAACATTGGGGTGCATGTGTCTTTTTGAATTATGGTTTTCTCTGGGTATATGCCCAGCAGTAGGATTGCTGGGTCATATGGTAATTCTATTTTTAGTTTTTTAAGGAGCCATACTGTTGCTTAAAACATACTGTTCTCCATAGTGGCTGTATCAATTTACATTCCCACCAACAGTGCAAGAAGGTTGGTTCCCTTTTCTCCACACCCTCTCCAGCATTTGTTGTTTGTAGATTTTCTGATGATGCCCATTCTGACCGGCGTGAAGTGATACCTCATTGTAGTTTTGATTTGCATTTCTCTAATAATTAGTGATGTTGAGCAGCTTTTCATGTGCTTCTTGGCCATCTGTATGTCTTCTTTGGAGAAATGTCTATTTAGGTCTTCTGCCCATTTTTTGATTGGGTTGTTTGTTTTTTTAATATTGAGCTGCTTGAGCTGTTTATATATTTTGGAGATTAATCCTTTGTCCGTTGATTCGTTTGCAAATATTTTCTCCCATTCTGAGGGTTTAGACAAGTTGTTTCTTAATGTGGAATCTGAAACCATCCCAATGAACTTTTTCTACATATCAGTTTCCACTGGTTTGTCTTGAACTTTGAATGACTCTTTTACCACTGCATGGTTTAGTAACATGATGCATTGGATCATGTGGAAATTATCGGTTTACTAAGTTATATGGATCTTCTGAACATTGACACATTTCAATATACAAAAAAAAAAACACATAAAAATTGCATTTGTTGATGTCACTACTCAACTTATCAGAAAGTTTTTGAGAAGCCCTCCAGTTCACAATGGCAAACACAAGTGTCCTCAGATTCTAATTTTTACCTGATGACTTGTATTTTATCACGGCAACAGTGTATCATTTATTTTCCTTGACGTGACAGGCTCAGTTTATTTTCAAGAAAATGCCTGCCAAATACTCAATACTCAGTATTCAAGTACTGAATAACCATAGTTCATCTGTCAGTTGTTCCATGAAAAAAATAGCAAGTTTAGCTCACAACTCAGATGGCTGCATGAGTGCTTCTCCTGGTGACAACCTCATCCTCTGCATCCCGCAGAATGTTTATATATACCTCGCATTTTGTCACACAGACTATTAAAGAGATGTATAACATAGGGTCAAGATTGAACACAATTAATATTTTTTATGCTTCAGCATGGACATTCTTAAGTGAAATTGGCATTTCACTTATTTACTTTTATTGCAAGTGGTGTTAATACCTCGAGTACTGGTAAAGTTTGGTGCTGCTGCCTTGATTCGTGCTAAGGGCCAGCCAACAGTTTTTCCCACCAGTGCTTTATGCCATCAGTACAAATGTGGACACAGTGAAAAAGGCAAATCATGTTGTATTATTATTATGAAAATAATTTTGAGCTCCCTGAAAGGGTTTGGGGTTAGACCTGTAAGGTCGGTGAACTGCGCTTTGGGAACTGGTAGACCAGATGAACACTAGGGTCCTGTCCTATCATGACTTTCTAATCATCAAGTCTGTGCAGTTCAGACCCCTTCATAACTGAGGTGTAAGGAAGATGGCTTGTACCTGCTTTACTGCTGACAGATTGCTGCAAACTTCTCCCCAAAGGAGAAGTGATTGTTCTCGGAGGTGTTCTTTTCCCCTGGGGTATCTGAATCCCGTGAAGAACATAGAGGTAGAATTTCCCCAGGTATTCTGGAAGGTGTTCTGTGGGCCTTTGAGTACCTTGGCCATACTTATTGGTTGCTCAAGAGAAAAGAGCAAGGTTGCTAGGTATGACATCATTAGGTATGGCATATGGATCAGCTCTGCACTTTTGAAGAATGAGTAAGAGGCTGGGTTCCCTGACCTTGGCCGGAAGTTTGGGTCTCTTTGGGAATGTTGACTAATGTTTTCCTTGTTCTGTGGCAAGGGATGCCCTGGGTGGCTTTCGGAGGAGGTTTAGTGCCTAGTAATTTCCACCGGGTGGGAATATGGCAGAATTAGCTGTTCTTTTTCCGGCACAGGCTTTACAATTTGGCTCAGGATTATTTCTGGAAATGCTGGGAGGTCCAGAATTTTAAACCCAGGAAGAGCCCAGCAGGTGTATTTTTGTCCCCTACCCCTCTACCTCAGATTGGTAACAACATGAGTTCTCATTTCATTGGTTAATGATTGATAGTGAGAGAGGACATTTCTGTTGACTCCTCTGAAATTCCTTCATTTCAAAAAGTAAGCATTGCTTACTATGTATAGGTCACTGGGCTGGGAGCTCTGGGGACACCAGAGTTGAAGGAAGAATGGCCTCCATCACCTGGTCTACTGGCAGGAAAGGTTAAGGCCATATGTAAGTGGGGACGGGGGCAAAGATGCATAGTAGTAAGTAATATTTGCTGGCTGCTGTGCAGGGTTTGGCTCTGTGTTGGTGCCTTACATGGGTCTGGGTCTCTCCTTTAGTCCTCACCATGGTCTTGTGGGAGATTGGCACTGCAGGTCCCCAATCCCTCATCCAAAACCTTTGAGCAAATGTGTTTTGGAATTTAGATTTTGTTTTTAAACTTCAGAAAGGAAATACAATGCATAAACCACATACCAAAGAATGCCCGCAGTAGGGTTTGGAGTAGCATCCCATAAACAAAACATTTCTGCAGCAAAACATCTGAGTATTCACACTTAAAAAAGGACCGCAATGGAATTCCCTGGCGGTCCAATGGTTAGGACTCTGTGCTTTCACTGCTGAGGGCCCGGGTTCAATCCCTGGTCTGGGAACTAAGATCCCGCAAGCCACGTGGCCAAAAAACCCAAAAGAAACAACAAAAAAAACCCAAGAATGCAAGCAACCTACCTCATAAGAATGAAAAAGAATTTGCCATGGGATTCCAAAAGAAATGTTCATTTTTTAGGGGCTTTGGGATTTAGGAATTATTGATAGCGGGTTGTGGACAGGTTCTATTGCAGGTGGGGAAGTGAGGGACAAAGAAGTTCAATGACTTGCCACAGAGCACACGGCTGGCAGGGGGTGGCACAGGAATTAGAACACAGGTGTGACCCTGGAGCTCTCTGTAAGGGGATGGGGGAGGCCGAGGCATGCTCCTGGGATTTATGTGGGTGGGGTTCTGTGAAAGCGTTACAGAAGTGGTAGCCCCTGCGTGTCTCCTCAAAGGGTGGGTAGGATTTTAAGAGAAGGAGTTGAGGATGGGAAAGACATTCCTGGGGGAGGGAAGATCATGGGTAAATGCTTGACGTGGGTTATTTTCTCATCTCCCTCCAAGGGGATCCTCACCGCTGCTTTTGTCCTTGCTCTTTTCAGGATTCCCTCCGCAAACGCTCGCTGAGGCAGTTCCTGGCCTTGAGCAGCACGACCCAACCCCACGAGGAGGGGAGCCTACAAGTGCCCGAGCTGTCTGCTCACACCCCAGCCTGTCCCCCGCCTGTCCCACAGGAGGGCCCGGCTTCCAGCACCACCTCCACCCCCAGGAGCACCCTGGACCTGCTCAGCCAGCTGACTTTGGAAAAGTGGAGAGCCTCGCCCAGCAGCCCTCTTCACCTGCCAGGCAAAGGGCTTTCCCAGAGCGGGAGCGGCCGGTGGAGAGACCTTTCAGAGGACAGCCCAGCCGTGGACAACGGCCTAGAGGCCGACAGGACCGCCTTGAATTTCTCCTTGTCCAGTGGGAATGCCCCGACGACCCAGGAGAGGCTGGAAAGAGTGTTCAAACGGCAGGGGAGCCAGCCCCCAGCCCTCAGGTGAGTGTGCTGTGCCCAGATGATGGTTTTCGGAGAACCGTCCAGTCCCGAGTGGCTCCTTGGGCTCTCTGAGCGAGGCTGTGAAGTAGGAGAGGTGATGATAGTCACTCCACCAGGGAGAAAGCAGCCCAGAGTGCACACACCAGGAGGCTTTGCGGGGGGGTGGTTCTTTAGCCCTTATTACTTCTTCTCAAGGGTCAGCCTGATATGGTGCAAGAGATGCATCGAAGCCAGAGGTATGGTGGTGAATCAGTTCCCACAAGGCTCCTCTGGTGCAATTTTTTTTAACCCTATCCTAAGTCCTTTGCTTTTATTCTTTCACAATAGACCTTGGTGATCCCTACACTGATTGTTTTTTGAATGTTAAACCAACCTTACATTTCTGGAATGAACCACCCTTGGCTATGACGCATTATCTTTGTATATATTGTTTGATTTGACTTACTAATATTTTGTGTAGGGTTTTGTATATAAATTCATGAGGGAGATTGGCTGGCAAATTTCCTTTCTTGTAACAACAGCCTTGTCAGATTTTGGTGTCCAGGATATGCTAGAAGTGGTCCCTCTTTTTTTTTATGGTCTTGAAGAGTTAGTGTGAGATTGGTCTTATTTCTTCCTTAAATATTTGGGAGAATTTTCTGGAGAAGGCTTCTGAGCATTGAGTTAAAAGGTTTTAAATTGTGGATTCAATTAAAAAAATTTTTTTAATTAAAATTTTCTATTTCTTCTTGTGTCAGTTTTGGCAAGTTGTATTTTTCAAAGGAATTTAACCACTTAATTTATATTTTAACTTTACTGATATAAAATTGTGTAATTATACACAATTTTTTTTATTGGAATAAAATTGCTTTACAATGTTGTGTTAGTTTCTGCTATACAATGAAGTGAATCAGCTATATGTATACCTATCTCCCCTCGCTCTTGGACCTCCCTTACACTCCCCACCCCATCCCACCCATCCATGTTGTCACAGAGCACCGAGCTCAGCTCCCTGTGCTATATAGCAGGTTCCCACTAGCTATCTATTTTACACATGGTAGTGTATATATGTCAACCCTAATCTCCCAACTTGTCCCACCTTCTCCTTCCCACCCTGTGTCCAAATGTCCATTCTCTATGTCTAGGTCTCTATTCCTGCCCTGCAAATAGGTTCATCTGTACCATTTTTCTAGATGCCACATGTATGTGTTAATATACGATATTTGTTTTTCTCTTTCTGGCTTACTTCAGTCTGTATGACAGACTCTAGGTCCATCCACATCTCTACAAATGACCCAATTTCATTCCTTTTTATGGCTGAGTAATATTCCATTGTTTATATGTACCACATCTTCTTTATCCATTCATCTGTCTTTGGACATTTAGGTTGTTTCCATGTCCTGGCTATTGTAAATAGTGCTGCAATGAACATTGGGGTACATGTGTCCTTGTGAATTATGAATATCCTCTTATTGTCCCTTTAAAGTCTGTAAGATCTGCAGGGATGTCTCTGTTTCCATTCCCGATACTGGTAATTTGTGTTCTATGAATTATATGCTTTCTTCAAAGAGCTAACTTTTGGCTTTGTAAGTTTGTTTTCTAATTAATTGATTCCCACTCTTACTTTTATTCTTTCTTTCATTCTGCTTTCTTTGAGTTTAATTTGCTATTATTTTCTATTTTATTTTATTATTTATTTCTATTTTATCTTCAATTATTGATTCTCAGCCACCTCGTCCTCCTTCTTCTTGTTCTTCTTCTCCTTCCTCTTCCTCTTATTCTTCCTCCTTTTCTTCTTTGGGCATTTCTGATTCTAATTTTTAGGGGGCTTTGTGACTGCTATTTCAGGATTATTTTCAATATTTCTTACATATAATTATTAATATTGAGTACTACCATTAATTGAGAGTTTACTTAGTGCCTGATACTATACGAGGCATTTTCATATATTATTCTATTTCATACTTGAAAAAACCTGCAAGGAGGTATTATTATTCCTCAATTTACAGATGAGGGAATACAGACTCATAGAGGTTATCACTCCCAAGGTTGCCTAGCCAGGAAGTGAGCGGGGATATGAACCTAGGTGTTTCTGAGTCCAAAGCCCATCATGCCTGTAAGCACCATCCTGTTCTAGTTAGGTAATTGCATTTTTGTTTGTGTGTGTTGTGTATGTTTTAAACACTAGTAATTTTCTTGGAGAATTTCTGCAGGGGTGGGTATAAGAAGTATTAGGCATCCTGGTTTGTAATACTGGCTTTTTTTTTTTTTTTTTTTTTTTTGCGGTACGCGGGCCTCTCACTGCTGCGGCCCCTCCCGTTGCGGAGCACAGGCTCCGGACGCGCAGGCCCAGTGGCCACGGCTCACGGCCCAGCCGCTCTGTGGCATGTGGGATCCTCCCAGACCGGGGCATGAACCCACGTCCCCTGCATCGGCAGGCGGACTCTCAACCACTGCACCACCAGGGAAGCCCAATACTGGCTTTTTAAGTCGTTTACTGTGTGCCTAATATGTGCCAGGCACTTAGGCACTGGTAGTGCAAGGCAAGCTAAACAGATATAGTGTATTAACTCCCTTTGTGACCATAGATAAGCTGGGCCTACTTTGCTTACACATTTTGTGACTATGTTATTTGATGCATACACATATAGAATTCTTATAGCTTCCTGTCGGATAGTCTTTTCTATCATTATGAAATCTCTCTTCATCTCTAATAATGCTTATTGCCTTAATGTCTATTTAGGTATAGCTACTTCAGCTTTCCTTTGATTAGTGTTTTCATGGTATATCTTTTTCTCCATCTTTTTACTTTCATCCATTCTGTAGCTTTACATTTAAAGGTGCCAACCAAAAGTCTGTGCGGTTTATCAAGATCCTTCACCCTTTAAAAAAATAATTATTATAATTTATTTAAATTAAAATAAAGCAAAACAAAACAAAACCAGTTTACCCATTTCTCCCACCTTCTACCCACCTCAGCCTTCTTCTTTTTTAATTAATATCTTTTAAGGCTACAAATTTCCCTCTAAGTAATGCTTTGTATCCCAGAAGTTAATAAATTATATAATCATATAATTTAGTTTAAATATTTTCTAATTCCCATTGTGATTCATTCTTTTGACCTGTGGGCTATTTAGACATGTATCGACTAATTCACAGCATTTGGGCTATTTTTCTGGTTATCTGTTTGTTTTTGATTTCTAGCTTATTTCCACTTTAGTCATAATATATTCTGTTTGAAATATATGATTTCAATCCTTTGATATTTGTTGAGATTTCTTTATGATCTAGTATATATTTAAAGCTTATCTCTTATAACCAGCATATATGTGGATTTTAAAAAATCCAGTCTGATAATTTTTTGTTTTAGTCGGAATAATTATTGCATTTATATTTTCCTTTTGCCTGAAGAACTTTCTTTAGTATTTCTTTAGCAGGTATATTACAATAATTTTTTTTTCAGTTTTTGTTTGGTAATGTCTTTGTTTTGCCTTTATTTTTGAAGGATATTTTCAATGGGTATAGAATTCTAGATAGGTGGTTTATTTTCTTTTCAGCACTTTAAGTATTTAATTCCATTATCTTACCTTAGTCTTTCATTATCTCTATTGATAAATAAGTTGACATTTTTTATTACTACTCTTTTGAAGGTAATGTGTCTTTTTTTTAACCTCTGACTGCTTCTTTTTAATTTTTTTTTTTTGCTTCTTCTCATTCTTTAATTTTCAACAGTGTTACTATGATGTACCTAGATGTGGTTTTCTTTGATGTTTCCGTTAGTATATGTAGAGCTTCCTCAGTTTGGGGTTGATACCTTTCATCAGTTTTGAAAATTATTGTCTATTGTCTTTTCAAATATTGCTATTATCCCATCCTTTCTTTTCTCTCCTGGTACTCCAGTTATACATATATTACTACATATTTTCACTGTGTTCTATAGGGTTTAAAAAAATATTCTTTCCTATGTTTTCTATCTTTTTCTCTCTCTGTACTTTAATCTAGATATTTTCTCTTGCTCTATCTTCTGGTTCATGTTTTTTCTCTTTTGCCATGCTATTAAATATATATAATAAATTACTACTTTCAGTTATTTTTCAGTTTTATAATTTCTGTTTCTTTGTAAAAAGTAGATATCAGTCTTTTGTGAGATTCTCCATCTTTTATTTTCTTGAGCACATTATTCATAGTCATTTTAAAGTTGCTGTCTGGTAACTTCCATATCTGGATCACCTATAGGTCTATTGATATTGTCTTTTTTCTTTTGGGTTTTGATAATTTTGTCCTGTTTCTTTGCATTTCTTATAATTTTGATTCAATTCCAGACATTGCATGTGAATAATTGTAGAGGCTCTGGTTAACATTACCTTCCTCCAAAGAGGATTTAATTTTCTTTTGGTAGATATTAATCTTTTGTTAGTTTTAGACTTTGTAAAATATCTTTTCCTTTGTTGGACAGAAATTCTTAATTTTGGCATAATTAACCAATCTCTTGTTTGGCATACGATTTGCATTTTTTCTTTATTAAGTCCTTTCTTTCCTTTAGGTTTCCATAGTATTCTCCTGTATTTTTTTCTATTAATTTTGTAATTTTAGCTTTCACATTTAGATATTTAATCTTTTGTATTTGTTAGGTTGAAAGACTCACTTTTATTTTTCTCCATATAGTAAGACAGTTTACCTAGCACCACCTACTCTACAATTTGTTCTTTACCCCATTGATTTATGGAGCTGCCTTGATTCTTTTCTAAGCTCCTGTATAGATTGTCCAGCCAGTGCAATAACAGTGCTGTATATTCAGAACTTCTTCCCCATTCCTTTTTCTAACTACGATTGCTGCAAAATTGCAGAGACCTTATATAGGCAATCATCAGAAATCGTAATCCATCCTGGTGCCTTTTAGGGTATCCACAGAGACACTCTAGAGAACAGCCTTATCTACTTACTAGTTTTTAAACTAGAAATGGTAGGACTGGCTGTACATTTAACAAATATTTAATATATATATTTTAAAAGAATCATGACCATCTAACAATATTTTAAGGTTGCAGCCATGCACAAAATATACTAGCTCACTCTTGTGTTTCATTGGTCATGACCATAGCTTTTATTACTATGGCTTTGTAGTTATAACCTGGTATCTTGGTAGGGTCAGTTCCCTACTTCTCCTTTCTTTCAGGATTGACATAGCTATATACAGATCTTTTTTCTTTATGTAGACCCTTTTTCCTATTCACCCAACATGTCTAACTTATTTCTACAAGAGGGATAACTGGTTTGTCCCTTTGCTGTAAAGGCCTTGTTCTCAAACCATCTCATGAGTGTCTCTTTCTTGTCAGTCAGGTGTTTTATGCTCATAGTGGTTTTCTTTGACTAACTTCACCTCCACCCACTCACCTCTAGCCTGTTTTATTGTTATCACAGCACCCATCATAACCTGAAATGGGCTCTGGAGTCTGATGACCTGGACTGGCAAACCACCTCTGCCCTTTATAACCACTGTGGCCTTAGACCAGTTCTTTGGCCCTTGAAAGATGGTATGGACTTTGTCTTAGAGGAGGAGGAAGGTAGCAGGTAAATGTGCTGCTACAGACCCCTCCCTCAGGACCAGGCGAAGTATGACCAGGAGTGCTTAACACGTGATAATAGTGTTGATCTTTATATCAGTAAATGTTTTGGGAGCTTTGTTGTTTACCCACTACTTATTCCCTGTATGCTGAGCACCATGCTAAGCACATGTGTGTATTATCTCATTTGCTTTTTACGATAATCCATTCAGGTGGATATTTCTGGTTTTCTTCTCAGGGTGGGGGAGGTTCTCATTAAATAGTATTCTTCTCCTCCTGAGTTCTGAACAAATTGCCAAGTAAAACAAAGGATATCAACTAGATTGGGGTAAAATACATATCATCTCTGTGATTGATAAAGGGAAGGTAGGGGACACAGCAAATCATGAGGCCTGGTGGGCCCAGAGCTGGACAGACTTCTCCACCTCATCTCAGGCTCAGGACCATGTGGTGGGAGGGGCCAGCCCCTAGAAGAGCAGCTCACTCCCAGAGGAGAAAGGGTGCAGCTGAGCCTAATGCCCCTCTTTCCTTTCTTTCCCAAATTAACCAATCAGGTCACACATCCTCCCTCAGGATGGAGTGAATAAAAAGGAAGAGAGGAAAGGTCTACAGGGTAGACCAGTAGAACTCCTTCCAAACTCCCAGGAGACACTGGGAGTTGAGAACAAGCATCCTCCCACCCCAGCAATTATTATTCCATTTTAGATGAGGAAACTGAGGCACAGAGAACTAAAGGAAACTGTCAAGATTCTGGGTAGATGCAGGGCTCATGGTTTGGCAAATGGAATATGGGTTGGATTTCAGCAGTCTCTCATCCCCTCAGTTAGGCAGCTTTGTGCAGTGCACATACTACTCAACTGTATGTGGCACCCTTGGTTTGAAACCAGGGCCAAAGTAATCCCACTTGCTAAAACTACCTACCTCCTGCCCTTCCCAATACCCCTCCAACAGTCTTGTCTGCCCATCACTTGTTTTTTTCATTCAATACAGTAAACATAGGTCTGAGACCTAGTGTGTATAAGATCCTGTGAACTCTTCAGGTGAGAGAGTCGTGTGCATATGTAATTCTTTTAAAACATGACGAGGGACAGTGAGATGACAGCAGAGCTGGCTCGCATGCATGGCACATGCTCCATCACTCAGCCCTAATGAAGCTGGAGGAAAGGTGGCTACTGGGAGCCTTTGCTGGGCCTTGCAACATCAGGTTTAGGGATGGCCATGGAAGTCACACCTGGGGGTGGGGGAGTGAGCATGTGTCCTGGGAGAGGGGGCAGGTGGAGGACGTGACCTGCTGAGATGTCAGGGAACATGAGTATACGTGCAGTCAGGCCCTTCTGACACTAACTCCTTAGAT
Organism: Hyperoodon ampullatus; assembly: GCF_949752795.1. Classification (NCBI taxonomy): domain Eukaryota; kingdom Metazoa; phylum Chordata; class Mammalia; order Artiodactyla; family Ziphiidae; genus Hyperoodon; species Hyperoodon ampullatus. The sequence continues at coordinate 63,151,986 of NC_136922.1, forward strand.
CTGACTCCGTTGCTGAAGGAGCTATTTTCTGCTTTGATTTTTGTTTCTTTCTTGTGTCCTTTGATCTTAGAAGACGCTTAGAAAATGTCACCTTCTCATTGTTGTGGCAGTTTGGGGCCATTTGTCACTTGTCACTGGCTAGTCAGGGCTGCCCTTGTTGGACTCCTCTCACAATCAGTCAGATCTGCTGGGCCTCTGGCCCTGACCTGGGTGGTCCCATAACCCTTGCCTCACTCTGCTTCCTCTATACCTTTGCGTATCTTGCTATCATCTACACACCTGGCCCAGACTAGGCCCTCTAGAAACCTCAGGCGCAGGACTAAGAGCATCAGAGCAGTGATTCTTTATTTACAAGCCCCGGAACCCAGTCTGCCAAGCCTGTGGCTCCCCAGGTGGCACTTAGTGAAGGTTGATAGTCTGGTTGGGGGCAGTCTCACTTGTGGTGCTTATGCTCTCTTGGGGCCTGATGGCCTGGCCTGTCATTTGTCTGAGTCCCTCAGAGTGAATCCTTGGGGCTTCTCATGGCCACATGGACCCTGCTGTGGTTGATTTTCTGCATGTTAGTTCAAAACACATCATGCCGGGCATTTGACAATAAGGACTAGCTTCAACTTGTGTTTTTCAGATGTGTGTGGGCTGCAGAAGCTGCAGCCACGTACATTTTGCCCAGTCTCCTTTGGAAACATGGGTGTAATCAGTGTCATGAAGTTGAGAAGAGTTGTTGGCCTCCCTTGGGAGTTCAACCCATGGCAGTGGCCCAGCAGCAGTGTCTAGCTTCTGGAAGATACAGGTCAGAATTGGGTCTCGTTGGGCTGAAATCAACATGTTGACAGGGCTATGGTCCTTCTGGAGGCTCTAGGGGAGAATCTGTTTCCTTGTCTTTTCTAGCCTTTAGAGACTGCCCACTTGCCTTGGCTTGTGGCCCCTGTTTTCCATCTTCAAAGCCAGCAATGTCAGCCGGGTCCTTCTCAGGCTCCCATCTCTCTGATTGTCCCTTTCGCCCCTTTCCGCCTCGCCTCCTTCTTCCCCTTTGAAGGACCCCTGTGGTTCCATTGTGTTCACCTGGATAATCCAGAATAGCCTCCCTATCTCAAGATCAGCTGACCAGCAGCAACCTTATCTCTGAGAATTCCCTTTCCATGTAACCCAACATGTTCGCAGGTTCCAGGGCTTAAGACAAGGGCATCTTTAGGGGTGGGCATCATTCTGCCTGCCACAGAGGGCAACTGTTTTTTTCTTGCAGTGTTTAAAATCTTTTTTGGTCTGATTATTTATTTATTTATTTATTTATTTATTTATTTTGTGCTACGCGGGGCATCTTACTGTTGTGGCCTCTCCCGTTGCGGAGCACAGGCTCCAGACGCACAGGCTCAGTGGCCATGGCTCACGGGCCCAGCCACTCCGCAGCACGTGGGATCTTCCCGGACCGGGGCACGAACCCGTGTCGCCTGCATTGGCAGGCGGACTCTCAACCACTGCACCACCAGGGAAGCCCCAATCCCTTGGTTTTGGAGAGGCTTGATTTCAGACCCTGAGTTCATGGCGTTTGTCCTCAAAAAATCCCCATCAATTCACAGAAATATCCATTTATTCAAGTAACTTATTAACAAGTTTTTAATGAGTGCTGTAGTGTGTCAGAGCCAGCTTGTACTGGCTCACGGACCTGATTGTTGCCATGTCTTCCTGACGTCAATGTGGTAGCTTGAAATTGGTCATGGTAGGAATATTTACACCGTGGAAACTGGCAAATGCTGCAAATTAGCATCCCCCTTCCCTGGAGAGCCGGTTGTTAACTTCTACCAGCACGCCACCCGTGATGGCCTACTATGTGCCAGATGCAGTTCTAGCCACTGGGGATTCCACATGGATGAAACAGACCAAGTCTCTGCCCTCTTGGAGTGTATACTTCTGATGGGGAGAGGCAGCCCACGACAACAACCCAGTGACTAAATATATAACGAACCTGGGTGCCACGAGGAAAAGTAATTCAGGGAAGTGTGACGGGGAGCCCTGGGTTTGGGGTTACTATTTTACAAAGGGGTATCTGGGGAAAACCTTTCTGAGAAGGTGACGTGAGAGGAGACCAGAAGGAAGACAGGGAACCAGCTTTTGATCCCTGGGAGCAAATGCAAAGAGAGCAGCTGTGCACAGGCCCTGTGGTGGGAACAGGGTGCTTGTTCAGGCTGAGTCGATGAGGGGGAGAGGCAGAGAGGGAGGGGGAGAGCGAGCAGGGGCCTGGAGGCCGCTGAAAGCGCTGGCTTTGCCTCTAGGTGATGCAGGAGCCTTTGGAGGTTGGGCAGAGGCATGGCCTTCTGTGACTTGTGCTCAGCAGGATCCCTCTGGCTGCTGGGTTGGGGTTGAGAATAGATTCCAGGAGGCAAGGCTGGAAGCAGGGGGACCAGGAAGGGGGCGACTGCAGTCATCTGGAGGAGAGCTGATGGTGGCTTGAATCAGACAGGGCAGTGAAGGTGGCGAGATGTGGGCTGGATTATAACACACGCACGCACACACACACACACACACACACACAGGGATCCTCTGCTTTTCGAGTTAGCTTTATTCCACTTCACTTTCACTAAAGACCTACGTTAGCTAACCAAAATAAATCCAAAGAGGATTTTCACTTTTAAGGAAAAAGGCAAAAAGTGCAAGTGGTGATCAGCGTTTTATAAGAAGTCGTTACAAAGGCAGCTCGCACTCTGAACAGCAGCCAGGGAGGCACCGCCAAGCTCCTTCCCTGGGAGCCATACTCAGCATCAGGCCGCCATAGCCCTGAACTGGTCTGTGAGCCTCTGTGCTTGATCTCGATTTATTTTGTGCCTCCATTAGCAAGATGTGTCCTAAGGTAATTGCTTCTTCGCTTTACACCATCTCAGCTTAGGAAAGGTTTCATAGGAATGCTCTACTTTTGGGTAGAAGGGGAAACCTGCATATGGTAGAGTCAGCAGGATTTGACCATGGATTAGATTTGCCTCATTAGAGAACGACAAGAGGCAAGGATGACTCCAAAGTTTTTGGCTGAACAACCGGAAGATGGAGTTGCCGTTCCCTGAAATGAGGAAGATGGTGGGAGAAGCAGGTTTAAGTCATGGGCACCAGGCCACAGTCCATTGTCCTCCCTGCCCTGATACTTTTTATCTGGCCAGTCGTGTTTCTTTGTTGACTGGCCTCCCTGTGGCCTGAGTCAGAGACCGTGTGTCTGGAATCCACGGATGTGAGCAGTCAGCTGTCTTGTGGTTCTCATTTCAGGCCCTATTGATGCTATTGTGACAGGACAGTTCCTTTCTGGCCTCAGGGTCTTATTGAAGCTGTGAAGAGGTGGTTTCTCACACCAAGACTATTACTAGAGACCATGTAATAGGATTGCTCACGGCTTTTCTCTGAGGACAGTGAAAGCAATTGTCTTGCCTTTAAATCGAGCACTTATTTTTCCTGTGTTTGCAGGTTGAATGTCTGCCTTGGTCAGATGTCCAGCCCTCTCTGGGCCTCTGTGCTCCTGTCTGTAAGGGAAGGGGTTGGATGGACTGCTCTTTAGGGGCTCCTCCGTCTCTGACATCCCCCTCATCCTACACTGTACACATGGCCTTGGGCGTGTCCAGGCCAAACTTCCACCTTCTCTGTGATCCAGGAATCATAGTCTATTCAGCTGGTCACTGATGTTCATCTTGTGTAAAGAATGAGCATGTAAACGGGGCCCTGTGCCTTGGGAGTCCCTCCTAGATGGTGGGCTCCTCTGAGCTCCTATAGTAAAATGATACAGGACTCAGCAACATAGATTCACCCCCAGCCCCGAGCATGAGGGTCTGTTGCTGGAGGCCTGATGATCTCCTTTTCTGGCTGCAGGGTTTTGTCTGGGAGGCTGGCTGAGTGCTGCATCCTGCCACCTCCAACCCCTTTGCCTATTACTTGTTGAATGATTTCTGTCTTAGGTCAAAGTGCCAAGAACAGCTATTCTCAAACTGTGATCCCTGGACCAGCAGCACCTGCATTGCCTGGGAACTTGTTAGAAACACAACTTGTCTGACTTGCTGAATTGGAACTTTGGGGGTGAAGCCCAGCAGTGTGTTTTAACAAGTCCTCTAGGTGATGGGCTGCAGGCTAAGTTTTGGGAACCAGTGCTCTGGAAGCTAAGCCTGAGTTGGAGGGTCAGATGCATGTGATCTGTTGGGCGTGTGCTCTCAGGAGAAAGGCAGCAAGGGAAGCAGGACAGGGCAGGGGAAGGTCTCAGCAAGGATGTGGAGGGTCAGGTGGCTCCCACAGGGAGATGAGCGTGTGAAGTGACCCAGAGCTGCTCCCACCTTTAAGCTAGGAGAGGACTTATCTTTCTTGTGTCAGTCATTGGCTATGGGTGGCCCATCCTGGGGTAGGGCAGGCAGTGTGCCATCTCCTGGCTGAGTTTTGCGAAGAAGAGTTCTCTGGAGAAGGGTGCAGCTGTGAGCCTTTAGCAGCCAACGTGGATAGCAGCTGGGATGGGTGCGCCCAGTCAAGGTCATCTGTGGGGGACACCTGCATCTTCCACGTCAGTTCTCATGGTTCCTTCTATACTCGCCCAGCTCCCAGTGGGATAATAGAAATAGACAATCTCGAAGCTTGCTCATGGCCATCACTTCTGGTGCACGGGATGTCCTGGTGAGGCAGGCCAAGCAGGGATCATTTACAGGTGAGGAGGCAGACCCCAGAGGGGGAGACTGGGAAGAAGCTCGATAGAGGCCCACAGACAGCCCCTCCCGTCACGACACCCACAGCTCACATTGCAAGAGCACCATGTTAACCCATCACTGGCTTCAAGCTGGGTGATGCCCTGCTGTCTCAATCAGACAGGAGGTGTCCCTGAGCTTTCTTGGCACCGAGATCTGGCACTGGGGATGTGGAAAGATGAGATGGCTCCCTGCTCTGAAGCCAAAGGCCCGCTGAGGCTGTATGTAATTGGGTGCTTAACTGTGGCCCTCAGAGGAGTGGAAGATCCGGAAGCATGTGGAGGTGCTGTTGACAGGGCAGGAGGGCCTTGGGCTTGGAGAGGCTGTGTTGGATGCCAAGACTTGATGGTGAACTAGTAACACTGGGCGAGGAATAGCTGTGATTAGCCTGCCTTGTTCTGCGTGGATCTCTGCAGCCTGGACACAGACACAGCCCCACTAAAGCATCAATGTGTGACAGCTCTGTGTCAAGGCCTGTAGTCAATTCCAGGGATACGGCGGCTGATGTAGGGTGTGCCCCCATCAGGTTTTCGGGTTTTGCAGGAGAATGGACAGTAGGTGGCAGCAGATCTTCATCGATCTTCAGGACCCCAGAGACTTTGGTTGGCCCTGTTGTGTGATTTTAGCCAGCAGACACTCACCAGGCCCCTACCAACGATGATGACATGACGACACACTCAGGTGGGAGAGAGATGAATGAGATCCAATCCCTCCTGGGTCCTCCCCACTGCCGGGCTCCAGATCACTAGCCGAGACCTGTTTGCATCCTGAGAGGGAGTGAAGGATGCCACCTGGGGCCTGGCAGAGGCTGAGCAGAGGATGTGGCATTTGTGGTTTATTGACTGTTCCCCATATCCGAGCATCCAGAGTCTGACAACATCTGCGCTGCATGGGACGAGTAATGGGTAGAGTTTCCATTTTAATGTGTCTCTGCACGTTATTTGGACTTTATGTCAGACTACGGAGGTTCGAAATTAGCTGAGTCTTGAAACATACACAACACACAGTTGCTTTCCTGTGTGCCAGAAACCCCGTGTGAACAGGTGGCCTGCCTGGGGCTCCTGTGCTGGTCCAGCTTCCCCTTCGTAACTGACTTCAGGGACCTGTCTTCTGGGTCAGTACGGCTGCCCCTCACACCTGCCATCAGTGCCCTGTGCCTCGCTGGTTCTCCTTCCCACCTCTTACCCACATCCACCCTACACGTGTGTCCCCGGTCCACAGTGGAATGCCTTCTCTCTCCTCCGAATGCCGGCCTCTCCCTAGCACGTCCAGGACTTTAAACACGAGAAACGGCTCCAGCGCACATGACAGGCCACTCGGAGCCCTCCAGGAGCAGGGTTGATGCTCTCACCCCTGTGCTTTAATGATAGCTGCTACCTACCTTCAGTTCAAGGGTTTCTGAGTCTTTGATCCAATGCATCCCCCAGGGGAAAGAGACTTCTCATGAGTCAGATTTCCTTTGAGATCAAGAAAGTGGAGCTAAAGAGGCAAGAGAGCGTCCACACCTCTCCTTGGAAGGGTGAATGATCTCATTTTGTCCATTTTTGGACATTAAGATGGCAGCTCTGAGATCCTCCTCTGCACACACCTGGGCCCTGCCAGCTCTGCCCTAGGCCCAAGTCCATGGCACGCAGGCTGGTAAGACGTTCCGTGCAGGGGAAGCCACTGCTGCTAGATGGAAAGAAGCTGTTAAGGCTCAGGGATAATTTTTGGGAGGTGAGTGTCAGAGAGCAGGGGAGGGATATGGAGACTCTTATTTCCTGGGTGCTTTTTTCCCCTCATTCCAAGATGCTTACTGGCTGGTCTGTGAGCTAGCTTCCAGCAGACCCTAGCTACCAAAACCCCAAAGAGAGGCCCATATGGAGATTAGCAACAGGGTCAGGATGAGAGTGAAGCAAGTGAGGTATCTCAGGGGCAAAATTTAAAGAGGCACTCACTCTTACGGTGTTTCAACTGCAGTGTAGGCACCTCCATGAACCTTGAGACTGAGTGCCTCCTTAAATTTTTCATGCTAGGTACCTTGTTATGTTTCACCCTAATTCTAGCCTGGTCCGAAGTCTGGCTGCTTCTCTTCTGCTTCTCAGTATCATGGGTAATCCTCAATAGAGCATAATGATTTGATAATTCATCTTTACTTCCATGAACTCTTTGAGGATTGGAGTGGGCCTTATTTCTTTGTTGTTGTTGTTTTTCCTAGCTATATCCCTGGACCTGGCAATCTGTATGGAGCAAATGAGAGAATGTACATAGTAAAGAGAATGAAAGGGAAAACCATGCTGATCTGTTTGGGACAGTGTCGTGAAACTTAAGTTGATAATCTTTAATAGAATTGGAACAATCCAAACTTTCTCTTCAAGTTCACTTGTCAGCATTCATTCATTTACTCATTTATTTTTTATTCATATATTCATTTAACCAACTAATCATCCAGCCAACCAACCATCCATCCAACCAACCAACCAAGCAACACAACCCCTCACAACTGTGATGTCCGGTATTGAAGTCATCTTTTTTTTTTTTTTCTTTTTTTTTGCGGTACGCGGGCCTCTCACCGTTGTGGCCTCTCCCGTTGCAGAGCACAGGCTCCGGACGCGCAGGCTCAGCGGCCATGGCTCACGGGCCCAGCCGCTCCGCAGCATGTGGGATCTTCCCGGACCGGGGCACGAACCCACGTCCCCTGCATCGGCAGGTGGACTCTCAACCACTGCACCACCAGGGAAGCCCTGAAGTCATCTTGAATGTTGCCTTCTTTAGGAAGCCTTTCTGATCTCTTCCCTGCTCCTATACCTGGACGTGATCCCCTTCTCATACCTCTCATAGCACATGTCACACTGGAGACCTGACAGGCTACCATGTTTCTCCTTCTGGATTGTCAGCCACCTGAGTATGGGGATAAGTCGTCTGTGACCCTGCCTCCCTCAGTTTTGCTCAGAATTGTTCCAGACTTATTGGATGGAGCTGAATTATTGGCGTGGCCTTGTGGGAGGGGGAGGTGAAATGTCAAGTCTTCCCCTTCATTCAGGGGACACACAGGAGAGTGGGGCTAGTGATTTAGCGAACAGGAAAGTCACCTAAAAATAGGAGGCAGATCTGTCCCAGAGCCAGATGGATGGTGCCCATTGAGGTGCCATAGGATCTTAGAGGGGGTGGTGCTGTTCCTGGGCTGGGCCTTGAAGTCTGAGCGGAGTTGGAATAGACCAGTTGGGGGCCAGCCAGGGGCCTCCCTGCTGTGCCTGACATACTCGTCACTCTTCTGCACCTTCCTCCAAGCCTGAGATTTTGGCGGGGGGGATGTTTGCTCGTGTCCCTGGGGATCTCATTCCTAAAGACTAAAGCAGCTCCCTTGCTCTTCCTCAGCCCTTTTTTTTTTTTTCTGGGGCCTGCATTGTGTTCTGCTGCATTTGCAGACATTTTTGGATAATGTGCACTTATGGTGTCTCATGGAGAAAGAGCCTAATCGCGTAGCTTTCCTAAGGATTGGGAAAGGGCACTGATTTAGGGAAAAGATGGGCATCCTTGTTCTCACCCCAAGTATAACCCTGATAGGCTGGCTGCCTTGGGGCCTGGGTGGAGCGAGCTGAAGTCTTTCCCCTGTCAAATCCTGTTGCATCCTGCTAGAGTGGACCTTCCCTCGTGACTCCTCAGCTGGTTTTCCTAAACGGTGGCCATGACTCACTTGGGCTGGTGCTTCCACCTTAGAAAGATGGCCTTTGATGCTGAGTTCTGTCAGGGGCATTTGGGGTAGAATTCTTCAAATCACAAAGATGACCCGCCAGGGCAGTTTCCTGTGTAGCTGGATTCTGTGTGTGTGCCTCGTTCCAGAAAATTCTACTTTGTTTTCTCTGCTCATCGCACAAGAAGTTACTAAAACCATGGGATTCCTTCCATTTCCTGTAGGGGCCGGTTTCGCGGCCATGGGTCCCTCAGAAGTAGAGCGTCTTCGCGATAGAGTAAACAGTTTTTGATCTCTATGTAAATACCTGTTATTTAATTTTATTCAGTTCAACAGTACATTTATGGAGTTCCTCTTGCTTGTTCGAATAGCGCTGGGGAGAGATGCTGAAGATGTGGCTCTTGCCCCAAAGAGGCCGAGACCTCCATACACATAAAATCATGATTAAAAAAAAAAAAAAAGAAAAGAAAGTGACAAGTGGACAGGGCAGGTGCCATGGAGCTGGAGTCTAGATTGTTTGAAGGGTAATTGAGCTGCTGGTATTTACTGAATACTCGTTCTGTTGCAAGAGCATTCGATGTATTACCTCGTTTAATTCTGACAGCAACACTAAGAGGGTTATCAGCTCCGTTTTACAGATGGGAAAACTGAGGCACAGAATTACCAACCAGCCTGAGTTCATGCAGGCAGTCTGGCTCTAGGGACCTCAGTCTTAACCCCTATCCTCAAGCCCCTGTCTGAGGAAGAAGGACTGATGGGGAGCCGACATGGGCGAGGACTTAGAGGGTTGGTCTGGTGATTCAGGGAGTGGACGCATGCCAAGCTGAGGGGCCAGTGTGAGCAAGTGTGAAGAGGCAGGTGAGGTGGTGTGGCTGGACCCCAGGGCATGTGTGGGGACCAGGAGGAGAGGAGACTGGAGGACTGGACAGTGCTTGAGAGCCAAGCTAAAGAGCATAGAGAGGAACAGAAAGGTTTCTCGAATTTTTGGTTAGGTGGTGGTGGTTTTTTTTAACTGGTTAGAGCTGTGCTTTAGGGAGATTAGTCCAGGGGCGCTGCAGGGCTGACAAGGGTGACCAGTAGCAGGAACCTGACCTAGAAGGTGGGGTGGGCCCTGACCCGACTGTACCAGAGGGGCGAGGAGCAGGGGATCTGGGAGGAGAATCCTTGGGACTTGGTGTGCAGGGAGGTTTTGGGCCTGGAGGGCCGGGAGGCTGGGCGTGCAGATGGCAGAGAGAGGGGACCTGACTCGGGGAGGCACTGGGTCAGGAAGCGGATGAAGAGGCTGTGCCTGGAGATGTCCAGTGGAGCTGTTGTTTCCGCAGTCAGGAGTGGGGCAGAAACGCAGATCCTGGGCAATGTTGCATGAGAGGTTGGGAGGGGGCATCTGGGAGGGGCTGGCACGGGGCTGAGAGCTGAAGTCCTTGGAGGGGTGGACATGGCCAAAGGTACAGGATGAAGGGGCCAAGGTCAGAATCCTGCAACGGGAGAGCCACATGTTTGATGTGGTAAGGAAGAGGGGTGGTCAGAGCAGAGGGGGACTTGGGAGGTGAGGGAGGAGAGGGTCTCCAGGAAGCAGGAGGTGTGGGCAGCTTCGGAACCTTAGGGGGGAGATTGCAAAGGTCACCAGGTCTGGTGACAGAGTGGCTTTGGAGAGAGCACTTTCAGGAGGGACTGGGGGCAGAAGGTCACCTGCAGCAGGGTGAGGACACGCACGAGAGCATGCAGCTTTTTAAAAGAAGTTAGAGGGCTTCCCTGGTGGCGCAGTGGTTAAGAATCCACCTGCCAATGCAGGGGACATGGGTTCGAGCCCTGGTCCGGGAAGATCCCACATGCCGTGGAGCAGCTAAGCCCTTGTGCCACAACTACTGAAGCCTGCGCGCCTGGAGCCCGTGCTCCGGAACAAGAGAAGCCACCGCAGTGAGAATCACGCTCACCATGACGAAGAGTAGCCCCCGCTCGCCACAACCAGAGAAAGCCCGTGCACAGCAACAAAGACCCAACGCAGCCAAAAACAAATAAATCTATTAAAAAAAATAAAAGAAGTTAGAGGGGATGAGAAGCATAGGGACAGTGGGCAGCTCAAGAGGGTAGAGGGTTAGGGCACAGGGTCTTTCTTTCCAGGATGGGAGAGATAGGAGCACATTTGTAAGCCAAGGGCTGGGCGGCAGGAGCAGAGGGGAGAAACTGATCATTAATAGAGACTCTGAGGGGACAGGAAGTGTGGGCCTGGGCGGGCCCGGGAGTGGGCAGCGGCCACAGTAGCCAGATTCATCTTCTGCCAAGCTCCACAATGATAATTGATGTCCGTAATGACGGGCCCGGGGCACTACAAGTTCCCAAAGTACCTTTTAAATCCTCAGTGAAAGAGCCAATTCTGCTCAGCAGAGTTTCTGAGTTATTTGAAATTTATTCCAATTAAGCAAATCTTTGTTAAGTTACTGAGGACTGCTGTTTGGGAAACACTGCATTTTATTGTACTCTGAGATTTTGCAAGGTGGCTCTCCATCTTTAATATATTTTAGTAACCCAGCATGGTGAGGTTGAAAAGGCCCGAGATTTAGAATTGGACAGATCTGTCCCTTACTAACAGGGTGACCTTGGGCACAGTGTGTGTGTGTTTTCAAAAAAATCTTTACAACTTACTTTCTTCATCTAAAAAATGGGATGACATGCCTACTTTTATGTTTATGTTATCTTTATGTTATGAAGAGTAAATGAAATAATGTATGTAAAACATTTGGCCTACAGTAGCTACTGTAATAAATACTTCCTTTCTTTGCTACTGTTTAGTTAGCCCAAACACCCTGTTTCTTGAATGGATGGACGTGTTCCTGAATAAATGAACATTTTGTAAGAAAGGGATGGGAAGTGAGATTAGAGGCAGATTATGCAAGATGGTGATGGTTAAAGAGAAAAGTTGAGCCCTATTGTGTGGGCTACAGCAAAGGGCAGTGAGGAGTGTGGGCTGGGTTCCCTGACTCAGGCACGGAGCAGGCCCGCCTCCGCAGGGCATGTCCACCCTGTGCACTGAGGGCCCAGGTGAGGCGGGGGCCACTTGGATGTGCGCTCCCGCCTTTCTTTTTTTCCAGAAGCTCTCCGGAGGCCAGGCCTGGATGGTGGGCAGGCACAGTGAGCTGCCCTTGCCCGGGCCGGCACGGCTGTGGCCCACACTCTCACGGCTTCTGCTCCAGGCCTGGGGCTTCATTAGATTCCTTGATGGAGTGTAGCGAAAGGGGAAGTCCATGATGGAGGATGGCGTTCCTATATTTGATGATGACGCTTCCTTTGCTCCCACTGTCACTTTGTTTGGCCTTCTCCCTTCTTCTTTTGAATGAGAAAAAAAAAAAAATTGAACAAACTAAAAAAGTCAGTGACGGAAACCAAACCAAGTACCCATCTGGGGACTGGAGGCCCTTTTGCAAGGCTTAGAGCTGCCTCGTTTTTCTTATTCACCTCCTCATGGAGCAATGACACATTGAGTGTTCATGTTCCAGAAGCTACTATCCAGAGGGCAGATGAACTTATAAGGGCATTTCAACAAGTGTCTAGGAGCCAGTGCCAGAAGCTGCCGAGGAAATCCAGCCACACGCCTCTATAACTCACAGCCTCTTCTCCCCACACCCTACACAGTGTATTAAAAGAAGAAGAGAGAAGTTGAAAGTATCCATGTTAGATAAAAACCAAAAACAGACCTGGCCCATTAAAGGCATTATGACTGATTTATCATTCTTCTTTTTCAAGAAAATAACTCCAAAATAGTACACTTATCAGACACAGGAATCTGGGAGAGCTTAAACAAGGATCCTGTTTTTCTGGGTTTTTTTTTTTTTGTGGTACACGGGCCTCTCACTGCTGTGGCCTCTCCCGTTGCGGAGCACAGGCTCTGGACGCGCAGGCCCAGCGGCCATGGCTCACGGGCCCAGCCACTCCGCGGCATGTGGGATCTTCCCGGACCGGGGCATGAACCCGCGTCCCCTGCATCGGCAGGCGGACTCTCAACCACTGCGCCACCAGGGAAGCCCAGGATCCTGGTTTTAAAAAGTGTTGTCCTACAAATAAACCCCCCGTGGATTTTGTAGGAGACTGTTATTGTTCTTAGGAGTTAGGCTGACGTAATATCTGCAACTTGCTTTCAGATGGTCCAGCAAAAAAAAAAAAAAAAAAAATGTGTGTGTATGTGTGTATTTGGAGAGAGAGAGAGAAGGAGAAGTAGAGAGGGAAAGCAAATAAGGCAAAATATTAACAATTTGTCACTGTAAGTGAGGGGTATACCAGTGTTATGGTATTAATCCTTTCCATTTTCCTGTAGATTTAACACTTTTCAAAATAAAAAGGGAAAGTATGTATGGAACAAATAGGAAAAATGAAGAGTCAATAGGATCTATTTTTTGTCTCTCAGAAAAGATCATGAAGAATGTAATAGGGTCATAGTGAGTCACTATGGAATGGTGGCATCCGGGTGAGGTGACGGTACAGACACAGGGCTAGCCCAGGAGACACCGAGGAATCACCCCAACACAGCCCCTTCCTTGTTGTATATGGGCATTCTCGAGGCCTTTGACCTCCAAGGAACCAGTGGCTGTGACAGAAACAAGAGCTCATATATGTTTTCCAGAGGCACAGAAAGCAGCTTCTTTTGGTGTTATCCTGGTGGGCTCTGCGAAGCCCATTCCTACCCTCCCTCACCAGATCCATCCTCCCCCACCCACGCTGTTGGGCCTGGAATGCACACGCCCACAGCCTGGCTGCGTCTTCCCGCTCCATACCTTCCGGATGTTTTCTCGAAACTCACAGTTCCTTGATTACACCCACATCGTGAAGCTCAGTGTGACATTTCCAACAGGAGACTGCCTGACGTGGGTCCAGCTGCTTCACATGGTTTTTCTATTTGTCCTGGAAAAAGCTCCAGATACCTTTGGTCAAAGCTCTTCCAGTTGGCCGTGCTCCTTGGGACCATTGCTCGCCCACACGGTCCAGCAGGGGCTGCAGTCTGCAAGTCCCTGCACGTCCACCCTGCCAGGGATAGGTAACCTTGGCAGAAGGGAGTGGCCTGGAGAAGCAAGGACTCCAGGGGGGGTTTTGGAGGGCGTGTGCTTTCAATCTCCTGCCTGTGTTATTTGCATTTAGATCCCTAGAAACCAAGGGAGTCAGAGCCTTGCCAAAGGGCTTCATTCCGCTTCTGCAGAAGTTCCACTATTAAGGAGAAAAGAGAATGTGCTGCTTTGATTTTTTTTTTTTTCCTCCTTGCAAACTCACATGGAATATTGTTACCTCTTAAGGATCTGGGAAGGAATACTTGCCCTGTGCTAAAATTCTCAGTCCTCAGGTCCTGACTTCTTTGTGAGGTGGGTCCTGCGCTCCCCTGCTTTGGGGCTCATGGAAAGTTCCAGCACAGGTTCCCCACCTTTGAGCAGCTGTGCTTATCCACATCCCAGCTCCCACTGAATAACCCCCTGCCAGGCTCTCCACCTGAGAAACCCTCATTAGAGGCAGGGGTGGTAACCCCAGAGGGGTGGGGAGGAAAGGCTCCCACACTCTGGTTGGTACCCGGGGACCCTCGCACCTTATTTCAAGTGCAGACACTACCTGGAGAGGCACAGGGAGGCCACCTAGCTGGCCCAGGGACACGTCTAATTTTAGCCCAGGGTGTGCGTGTCCTGACGGGGGCTGGCTCACCCATGGAAATTCCACAGCTCTCCGGTTTTATGTGTGTGAGTGGTGTAATGCTCAAAGTTTGCAAAGCTCAATTGGGTTTAAAGCAACATTTCTTTCTCCTTTTTCTAAGAAATGCCCAGAAAACAATCAGTCCTCTGTGGTTTTGGTGTAAGTCAAAATTTCCTAGAGATTCCTTTTTTGTGTGTGTGATGGGGCAGCATGGGGTGGAAGAAAGGGAAGCTTCATGAGCCAGTCTTGGCTGGACCTTTCTCTGTATGAACTTGGACAAGACAATTACAGGGTGTCTGGGGCGGAGGAGACTTTGGGACATCTCTTGGTATGATGGGTCACTGGGAACTCATGGATCAGCCAAATAAAAAAGGAAACAAAAGAACAAACTCCTTGGGTTCAGGTTCAGATCCAAACATTGTGAGCCTGAAACTTACACAGTTTGGGTGCCTCTTGAAGACAAAGAATATAAAATTACCTCATTTTTACAAATTTGACAAAAATAGAAGACCATGCCAACATGTGCTAGGGCCTCTTGGAATGGCCTGTGCAAGGGAGGGTCCCTGAAGCTTAAGCCCCATTAACTTCATGGTAAATCAGACACTATTCAGGTTGTTATTATTTTTCTGGCTAAGTAAGAACATTAAAACAATTCTGTAAAATGTAAATATAGATATAATCTTGAAAGAAAAGTCCAACCTTTGAAATAAATAACTTAAGCCTCAAGAAAGATTCACAGTATTGTATGGTCCCCATTTGGCCATGGATCTGTGTGCCACGGACTGGTTTGTATTGGACGATTTTCGGTTTTCTGAGCCTCAGTGTCTTCATTTTTGAAAATAAGGCTAAAAAGTCCCTTTGCTACCCCCCACACAGGCTTTTTGTGAGAAGTAAATTAAAAACTGTGCTTTCAGAGTGCTTGGTAAAGTAGAAATAAACGCCCAGATAAACAATTCCTATTGTAAGGACAAAACTTAGAACCCTTAGAATGTCACAGAGAAGACAGTGGAAGCCCAGGGAAGGTGAAGATTCATCCATGTCTGCTTTGTTGCTTTGTTTTCAAATTGATATGAAGTTAACCTCGGACCCAGACAGTATTGTTTCAGACTTGCTGCTCATGGCTCTTTTATTAATGCTTATGCAGGGGAACGTTTTGTGAGTTTAAAATGAAAATATTTCTTCCCAGAAGTTGTTTTACGCCACCCTTTGGCATATTTTACCAAACAGAACCTAAGTGGGTTTAATGTTTAATGGGACTTGGAAAAAGTCGGCCCCTCTCGTTGGGACAGCTCCTTCCCTGGATGCGTTGTCCTTTACTAGCACAGTAAAGAGCAGTCATGGTGCCCAAAAGCAGTTTCTCCTAGCAGCTAAGTAAACATCTTCGCACAGCTTTCCAATCCACGATGGAAACTGGCAGCAACTCTTATGGAATGTCTTTCAGGCGCACGTTAGAACCTTCCCTTTTATAACTCCGAGTGTGACTTTAGACTTCCTGGGGCCGGGCCAAGGTTGTAGAGGCAATCCTTTCCATCCTGCGCTGTCACACGAGCCTCAGGGAGGGCGGGGCCAGGGGGAATCTCTGTCTCTGAGGGAACCATCCTATTAGGCCCTCACTCCGCTGCCGGGAGCCCTAATCAGAGGCAGCCTTAGGGATCCCACCTGCTGGGTGTGCAGTCTGGGGCTCACACCGGGAGGGGGCGGGGCTCACGGCATGGGCCTGTTACCACATCATGTCTCTCGCTCCATCCCTGGTCACTGGGCTCATTCTGCATCTCACAATGGCTGGGCTTGGCTGAGCTATGCAGCCAAGTGCTGGTGGGCAGAGCGGAGGAGGCAAGACCGAGAGGAAGGAAGGTTGTGGGCTAGCAACACAGTGCTTGGTGAGCTGCACAGTTTGGGTGAATGAGTGCTTACTCAGCGGATCTGGCCGTGTCCCAGAGGTGTACTCCATAGAGACCACTTGTCCTTCAAGAGGGTATTTTTCTTTTCCTGGAGCCACCTTTTCACCTCCTGTTGAGCAATGCCTGCCTCTCAGCACCAGTTGCCATGTGGAGCTGAGCTCAGCCACACCCGGGAAACTGCAGGCTGAGAGAAGGGCAGAGCGACAGGAGCTGGAGGAGCCTCCAGTCCTGCTAGTGTGCATCCCTCACCGGAGGAGCGAGCAGCCGGTCCCAGTGCATTCTGGGTCTTAAGGAAACACAGTCGGTGGCTCCAACATCCAGCATGGGATAGATGAAAATGAGCTAAGGTGAGAGTCTGGAGCCTGACATTGTATTTTCTGCTTTGCCCACGACCCAGGGGTTCTTGGTAGAAGCTCTGCCTTCCATTCCCACCCCTGACAGACTAGACGGTGTGGGTTAGCCCTTCCAGCCCTTCCAGATGGATGAGCCTTATCTAGGTGAACTCTGAGTACTCCTCAGCTTCCAGAGGGAGCATCCATTAAACACCAGATGTATGCCAAGGCCTCGTGGGAGAATAACATGGAAGAAGGGCACATCTGGTACAGTTTTGTTTTGCCAGTTGTGTGCCCATGCAGGAACCCTCCCAGTCTGATATCTTGGTGACCGGGGTACATTTCTTCTCTGTTCCTGAAATGTGCCAGAATCCAGCCCAACTCAGGGAAGGAGAAATGTTGGACTTGGTTGTGGATCTTGCTCTGGCTGTGCACACTTCTGGCCAAGGGTGTTTGCCAAAGCCTGTGGGGAGGGGTGCATACGGAAAGAGAGTTAAGCTGATAAATCATCACCCTCAAAGAACAATGGTTCAGGAGGCGAGAGTACAGCGTGTGTTCTCTCCAGCTCCACAGGCTGAGCCGATTGCTTTTCCAGGAGGATGCAGGGCCATCAGGGACCCCTCCCCTCCCAGTCCGTTCTCACACGGTGATCCCTATCTTTGTCCAACCTTTGTCCAGCCCGGATGAGAGAGTCTTGGCTATGCAGCCCAATTCCCAATTAAAGTTTTTCACTAGTTTCAGTAAGATAATTTATTTGGGCTGAATTGCTAAGGCAGATTGCTTTCACAGTATTCCAGGCAGAGCACTTTCTCACAGGAAATCTCAGACCAGGCAGTTCCAGTCAGGTTTTCCACATCCTTAAGAGAAAGGAGAGAGGAAAACAAAAAGATTCCTTTTATATGTTGACGGTCAACAGCTGGAGAACTGGCAACTGCTGGGGATAAGACTAAGATCTGTGCACATGATGACTTCTTGATAACCCAGCCCTTAATGAGACCTCATGTTCTTTGACAGCTTAATTTTAAAAATGCCTGTGGATGTGACAGCCCAGGGAGGTGGAGCGCTTCCTGCGGCTGGGACTCGGATCGCTTCGGGCTGAGCACCGGGCGGTGGAGACACTGGAGGAGCCCCCTTCCTCTCCAGAGTGCAGTGTCCTCATCTGTAAAACCAAAGGTTATGGCAGATGACTCCTGAGCGCCTTCCAGGTCTAACTCACCATGATTCTGTACCCCGTCTTCATCTGGGGGAGCTTGGCTGAGCCTCTGCAGGAAGCCAAAGGACAGGAAAGTCAAAATCTTTTCTTCTCTGGAGAATTTTTTTTTTTTTTTTTTTGCGATATGCGGGTCCCTCACTGCTGTGGCCTCTCCCGTTGCGCAGCACAGGCTCCGGCTGCACAGGCTCAGCGGCCCTGGCTCACGGGCCCAGCCGCTCTGCGGCATGTGGGATCTTCACGGACCGGGGCACGAACCCGCGTCCCCTGCATCGGCAGGCAGACTCTCAACCACTGCGCCACCAGGGAAGCCCTGGAGAATTTTCTTAAAAGTTCTTTTTACATTAGTTTGCCGTCAGGGATCCACCTCACTAAGGCTTACC
This sequence comes from Hyperoodon ampullatus, assembly GCF_949752795.1. Taxonomy (NCBI): domain Eukaryota; kingdom Metazoa; phylum Chordata; class Mammalia; order Artiodactyla; family Ziphiidae; genus Hyperoodon; species Hyperoodon ampullatus. The sequence goes on from NC_136922.1 coordinate 63,169,846, forward strand.
CCTCCCGAAGTTCAGTCTTTGATAAGACCCTGTAATCACAAGGGTTGTGCAGAGTCACCGTTGGGAAGGCAGGGAAGGAACACGACACAGCACAGCCGTTCCTCCCAGGGCACCTCCTAGGTGCCTGCCAAGCGCACAGATGGCCAAACAGCGCCTGCGGGTAGGCATTCGGTGGGCCCGAAGAGCTGAAACCCAGAATCACTGGAGGTGATGGCCCTTGCAGCTTCACAAGGATGACCCTGGTCAAAGGGAAGTTGAGACGTGAGGCAATCAGTCTATTGCCAGATGATGCCAGTCTTCTCTGACACGAGCTGGACCTGCGGCTCATCTGTCCAGTTTCGGTATGTCCATTGACAACTGCATGGCCCTCTGCTTCATTACCATCGAACCTTCTTGTTTATTCCAAAAGGATGTTCTGTTTGAAGCAGGATAGTAGAAAGAGTGGTGAACCTAGGTCAAGAAACCTGGACCCTGGCCCTGGGGTTGTCAGTTTCACTTGTCTCATTATACTGCCTCTAGCATATCTCTGGTATAGTTTGGAATCTCGTGGGATAATGGACATCCTCATCAGGCTACTGCCTCCAGTGGGGAAGCTTCTAAAGCTTCAGTGTTAGGATGCTCTGTAAGCTTCAAATATGTACATATCAAGTAAAGCAAAACCCTTCTCTTCCCTTGAGCTTGCTAAGTTTTAATTTTTTAAATTTATATGAGTATTTATTTTTATCAAATGCTTTTTCTGCATCTATTGAGATTGTTTTACATGTCTTCCCTCTTTTGGGGAACTTCTAGGTTTTCTAGGGAATTATTAGATTTTCTAATGTCAAAATATTCTTGCATACCTACTTGGTCAACATTTTTTTCAACCTCATGGCTGATGAAGTGGTCTTTTATTTTAGTTCATAGTTTTGCACTTACGTTTACAAGTGTTAGGTTTTTGGATCAAGGTTATACTTGCGTCATTAATGATCATCATCTCAGGTAACACATAGTAATTTAATTACTCTGTCAGATACTATTCTCAGCATTTGATATATTAACTTGTTGAATTCTCGCCACAAACGTTTGAGGTAGGACTATTACTAACCATTTTACAGAGGTTCATGATGGCTAAATTTCCATGTTGAATCGCTCCTTTTGTTATTCTGCAACAAGTAGGTTTATCACTAATAATGCTTTTTATCGGAGAGTTTATTTTTATCCGATAGCATTTAGCTACATTTGCATTTAAATGGTTGGCATACAAGTGACATATTTTTTCCCCATGCTTTACTCTTTTCCTTTGTGTCATGTATCATGTGAAACAGCATATTGCTAATTTAAAAAATCAATCTGAGTGTGTCTGTCTTTTAACTGGAAAGTTTAATTTATTCACCTTTATTATAGTTATTGATATACTTGAATTCATTCGTCCTGTTATATTTTACACGTTGGTTTTGCCATACTTTTACTTTCTTTTTTTCCTTTTTTTTTTTTTAAAGATTTTTTTGATGTGGACCATTTTTAAAGTCTTTATTGAATTTGTTACAATATTGCTTCTGTTTTATGTTTTTTGGTTTTTTGGCTGTGAGCCATGTGGAATCTTAGCTCCCCGACCAGGGATCGAGCTTGTACCCCCTGCATTGGAAGGCAAAGTTTTAACCACTGGACCTCCAGGGAAGTCCCTTCCTTTCTTTTTCAACGTAACCACTTTAAAGTGAACAATCCAGTGGCATTTAGTGCATTACAAATTTGTGTAACCACCAGTTCTACCTCGTTCTAAGACATTTTCTTGTCTTCAAAGTAAAATCTCTTCCTATTAAGCAGTTTCTCCCCATTCCTCCCACTCCCAGCCCCTGGAAACCACCAGTCCACAATATTTCACATAAATGGAATCATATGTGACCTTTTGTCTCTGGCTTCTTTCACTTAACATAATGTCTTTTTTGCCTTTGTTTTTTATAAATTTATTTTATTTATTTTTATTTTTGGCTGCGTTGGGTCTTCGTTGCTGCGCGTGGGCTTTTCTCTAGTTGCAGTGAGCGGGGGCTACTCTTCGTTGCGGTGCGCGGGCTTCTCATTGCGGTGGCTTCTCTTGTTGCCGAGCACGGGCTGTAGGCACACAGGCTTCAGTAGTTGTGGCACACGGGCTCAGTAGTTGTGGTGCATGGGCTTAGTTGCTCTGCGGCATGTGGGATCTTCCCGGACCAGGGCTCGAACCCGTGTCCCCTGCATTGGCAGGCAGATTCTTAACCACTGTGCCACCAGGGAAGCCCTAACATAATGTTTTTGAGATTTATCCATGTTGTAGCATGTATCAGTACTTCAGTGTTTTTTATGGTGGATTAGTATTTCATTGTGTGATGTATAACATTTTGTTTATCCACTCATCCATTGGTGGACATTTGTGTTGTTTCCACCTTTTGGCTATTGAGAATAGTGCTGTTATGAAGGTGTGTCCCTGTTTTCAGTTCTTTTGGCTATATACCTAGGAGTGGAATTGCAGGGTCATATGTTAATTCTATGTTTAACTTTTTGAGGAACTGCCAAACTGTTTTTTACAGTGGCACTTTCTTGTGAATTAACTGATACGTGTTCTTTTTTCTTCTGCTTTCTGATTTGGAAGTTATATACTATCTTTTTACTCTTTTAATGGTTACTCTTAAATTTTGATCATAACTGACTTAAAGTTTTAAGTTTAATCACTATCTCTATCCCCTCAAAAAATGCAAAGATTTTAGAAAGCTTTAATTCTGATCATTTCCCCTTCCCAGGTTCCCTGTTTATTATTGTCTCGTATTATCCCTTTGTTTTTAACTCCCCCCAGATTAGTTGCTATTGTTATTATTTTTATTGTCAGCTCTTATTTAGGTTTATCTAAATGTTCACAGATTTCTTTTCTGCCATTGCTTGCTGCATCCTGCTCTTTCTGGGTTCAGTTTTCTTCTCCTGAAGTAAGTCCCTTAGTCGTGCATTCAGTGAAGGTCTGTGATGGTAAACTTTTTTAGTCTTTGTCTGAAAATGTTTTCATTTTGTCCTTACCTTTAATATTTTGAATACTGAAGATGTCTTTTGTTAAAGTAATTATTTTTTATGGATAATCTATCTACCTTTTCTCTAAGATTTTTCTCATTGCCTTTGGTATTCTGGTAGTTTTAAGATGACATATCTAGGTGTGCATTTACTTTCATGTGTATCATTTGAGACTTATTATGTTTCTCTGAGGATTCATGTCTGGTAGGTTCTTAGCAATTATATTTTCAATAATCTCCTTTCTCACATTCTCTTTATCCTTTCCTTCTGGAACTCCTTTTAGATGTATATTGGACTTAAAATTTTTTCCCTCCATGTCTCTTATTTGTTCTTTCATATATTTCATCTCTCTTCTGATTGAGTTGCATTCTGAATAAATGTCATCTGACTGTTCCTAGTAATTTACTATCTCTTCACTGTATCTAACCTCCTTTTTTAAGTTTACCAGAAGTTTCCCCCAACTTTAAAAAAGTTCTAACCCATAGAAAAGTTGAAAGAATCGTACGTGAAACCTACCTTCTGCAATTCTAAGATTTTTTTTGCACTTGTTTTCTCTCTCTTTCTTTCTCTCTCCCCCACATTTTTGATGATTGATTGAAAGTAAAATTCAGATATCATGGCATTTCACCCCTAAATATTTCCGCTTGCATCTCCTAAGGACAAGAACATAACCACAGCACCATTATCACATCCAGGAAATTTCACATTGACTCAATAACATCCGCTAACATAAAGCCCATAATCAAATCTCTCCCAAATGGCTCCAAAGCGTTCTTTGAGACTTTAGTTTTTCAACCCAGGATCCATTTAAGGTTCACTCATATTTGGTTGCCATGTCTCTCTAATCTCTTTTACTCTCAAACAATTTCCCTCCTTTTTTAGTTTTTCATGATGAATGTAGGCTTGGTATCTCATAGAATGACCACATTCTAGATATATCTGTTTCATTATTGGATTTATGTTAAACAATTTTTGGCAAGGACAATACATATGTGATGTGGTGTACTTCCCAATACATCACGTCAGGAGCACGGTAATGTCAGTTTGTTTTATTTTTGGTGATGCTAAGTTGGGTCAGTCCGTTAGGGTTTTGCCAATCTCTCTGTTTTTGGAATTAACAAGGAATCTGTAACTTTCAGACCATATGAATATCCTGTGCCTCAGAAACCTTTTAACCCATGGTTTGAACATCCATTGGTGATCTTTTCCCATATTAGGAATTTATAAAATTGTGATTTTCTAACTTTTGTCATTTTATCGTTCCTTTTTCATTTATTAGTTGACAGTGTTTTACAGAGAAGAGCTTTCTGTTATCTATCCCTGCCCTCCTTCCTCCTCTAGTAGCAGACTCATGGATTTAAAAAATATGTATTTAATATGCTATTATCCATCACCATCATTATATGCCCCAGAGTTTTCTTATTTCCGTGACTGTATTTGCTTTTCAGACTTGCCCATTCTTTGCTTAGAGTGTCTATTTCTTTTCGCATGATTTCCATTCCTTTTTAAAGAAGTTCCCCTACTCTCTCTAATTACAGCCTCTTAGATTGCTGTTCTATTATCTCAAGTTCTTAGGAATCCTACTTGCTATGTCAGTTGGCTTTCACTTATGGTGGATCGTTTTCTCACATATTTAACAGTTTTTTGTTTTGAGCATATTTTCAGTGGGACTTAAAAAAAAACAACAACTCTCTCTCCCCTGGGGAATCTTGTGTGACCTGCTCTGTAGAAGTGCCCCTCCAGATAATTTTGCATGGCTTGAGTTAAGGTGTGCTGGCATATCACTGGCTCGGGAAAATTTTATGTAAATTTCTTATGTTCTGGATTCTTGTGCTGTGTGAGTGGGGTCAATTCACACTGGCATCAGTGTTTCCATCAAATAGAATATATAGTAAGTGATCAATATCTTTCTTCTCATGGAATATCTTTCTTTTGTAATCATAACTAATTTAGCCAAGTATCCAGTACCAAACACAGAGGAAGGAGCATCTCCTTGTCTGATTTTAATGCTAAGAGCTGGTGAACTATTCTGAATGTTGGGTGTGTAAGCAGTTGAGCATCTTCAAGAATAACATGACCCAGGCATGTCAGTCCTCTCAGAGCCCCTGCACCTGGTCATGTTCCACAGCGAGTGGTCTTGCTCAGGCTTTCCCCAAGGTAGAGATGAGGCACCTGATACCCACAGAGGTAGGTGACTTGCCCAAGGTCACTCAGAGTCGGGGGATCAGAGGCAAGAACTCTGGTCTCTGAGTGGCTCTTTCTACCCACCCAGGACCCAGTTATCCAGGGATTGAGTCCTGGCCCTATGTAGCCCCCGACACCTGCGATGCCCTGGCCCTTGCTCCTCCCTTGGGGGCACGAAGAGGAGCTTGGCTGGGAGGTGGAGACCTCAGACCCAGCAGGCAAGCGCGTGTTTACAGCCTGGCTCCCGAGGATTTATTAGATGCGCACTTTAACACATGTCTCCAGGTTATATGCACAATCGCATTTTTAAAAAGTGTTTTGAATCCTTGATTTATCTTTTTGTCATTGTTTTTCATAATAGTTTTCACTCAAAGGCAAGAACATGCTTTTAAACTGACCTTTTAAACTTTGTAATGCTTATGCCACAAAGGGACACATAAAAGGAACAATAGGGCATTCCCTAAGTGTGAGCATTACTGAAGTCTCCTCTGGTGAAGAGATCTATGGGAAACGGCACAAAGCATCTGAGCTGGGCTCTTGCAGCTGATGGATGGCCTCAGGGTGGACGTCTCATGACTGGGAAGAGGCCCAGCTGTACCCTACACAGCAGGAACATCATCCCCACCCTCTCCCCATGGCTCGTGGCCATCCGCGTGCCCCTGCGGCTTTGCCCTTGGGAGCCAAGGGGACAACTTGGGAGGTTTGGACTTTGTCTCCTGGTCCACAGGAAGCCGTGGAGGGTTCTGGGCAGGGAAAGGAAGCATAACATAGAAAAAAGAGCAAAACAGAGCATTTGGAGCCAAGGGCCTGGGTTTGAGCCCTGGCTCTGGCACTTCTACGCTGTGTGACCCGTGTGAGTCACCTAGCTTGTGAGAGGGTCACTCTGGTATTGGCACCCATGTATGGAGCAGTGACTAGGTGCTGGGCATGCAGGTTACAGAGGCAATCAAGAGAACCTCACAGTCCTTTGTTCCTCCTTGATTGTTTCTCTTACTGTGTGTATTAGTTTCCCATGGCTGCTACAACAAATTACCACAATTTAGTGACTTGAAACAACATGAATTTATTATCTCACTGTTCTGGAAGACTGAAGCCTGAAATCAGTTCCACTGGGCTAAAGTCAAGGTGTTGGCAGGGCTAGTTCTTTAACAACTAGAATCTGTTTCCTTGCCTTTTTCAGCTTCTAGTGACCACCCGCATTTCTTGGCTTGTGGCCCCTTCTTCTGTCCTCAAAGTGCATCACTTCAACCTCTGTTTCCATCGTCCTCCTACCTGTCTTCTTCTGTGTCAGATCTCCTTCTGCCTCCCTCCTATAAGGACACTTGTGATTAGGTTGCCCCCACCCGGATAATCCAGGCTACTTTCTTCCATTTCAAGATCTTTAACTTAATCTCATTTGCAAAGTTCTTTTTGCCATATAAGGTACCATTTTCCATTTCCGGGGATTAGGATGCAGATATCTTTGGGGACCATTATCCAGCCTACCACAGCATGTCATAGTGCAATTTATGTCTGTTTATTGTACACAACTGGGTCTCCCTGGGGCAGGAAGACAGCCCTGCTGGACAGCTGCCACATGTTTGCTAAGTGAGTGAAGACATGAATGAATGCATGCTTTGCATTTGAGAGGAAGGTAACATTCCAACGGGGCTGTAGAGGATGAGTGTGAGTTTGCCAAAGGATATTCTAGCTGGAGTGAACAGCTTGTGAAAAGGTGTGGAGGCGTGGGCTGAGAGGTTAGCGTGGAGGACATGCAGGTGGAGTGGGAGAGTGCAGAGGGAGGTGATGCTGGGGTGGTAGGTAGCCAGGTCACAGGCAGCCCAGAGGGCACCCTAATGGGCTTGGGTTTTGTCTTATGAGGAAGCAGTGTATGTCATGGTTGTTGCCGTTATCTTTGGAGTCATTGCTTAGGTTCAAATCCCTGTGCTGCCACTTATTTGCTGTGTAACTCTGGGGAAATTACTGGACCTCTCTGAGACTCAGTGCCCTGACTACTTCCTAAGGCTCTTTTGAGGAGCAGATGACATTTTTTTTTTTTTTTTTTTTGCTGTACGCGGGCCTCTCACTGCTGTGGCCTCTCCCGTTGCGGAGCACAGGCTCCAGACGCGCAGGCTCAGCGGCCATGGCTCACGGGCCCAGCCGCTCCGCGGCATGTGGGATCCTCCCAGACCGGGGCATGAACCCGAGTCCCCTGCATCGACAGGCGTACTCTCAACCACTGCGCCACCAGGGAAGCCCACAGATGACTTTTGATGCTTGCAAAGCACTTAGCACAGTGCCTGCAACAGTCAAAGGAATCAGAAAGTATTTGCCGCTATAATTGCCATCATTTTTATAAATATGATGTCTCTTGTTGATGATGATGCTGGGGAACCTTTGAAGAATTTCAGCCAGGCCGTGGCATGGTCAGATTTGCTTTCTAGAAAGATGCCTTTGACACTCATGTGAAGATGTGGGGACCAGCATGGGGTGGGGCATCACACGGGGGGTCAGGAAACCAGTTAGGGGGCTGTGAGAATGATCTGGGTGAGAGACGAAGAGGCAGAGAGCAGAGATGGGTCCAAGAGAGATGTTGTTGCCATCAGGGTGTTCCAGAGATGTCTTTACTCCCGATGTTCCCGGCTCAGAATGGTTCAAGGTGGCTTCCAGAGACCATCTAGCACCTGCGCCTCAGTCCTTGCTTTTCAGACACCTTGCCTTAGTCTCTGGGTGAAATAGTGACACAGGGGATAGAAGGGATGGGACTCAGGTCCTCGGCTTTAGTGGCAGTGAGGATGGGGGTGGGGAGAGGTGTGGCTGGCTGGTGGAGGCTTCTGATGAAAGTGCAGCTCCTTATTGCTGGGCCCTGGGGAGGGGGGCACAGCGTCTGTGTGGCCTCCCCCCACATCCTCCTGCTGCCCCTCCGTGCCTTAGCCCCCCTTTCCAGCTTGTTCTCTCACCATTCCCCACAAGAACACTTGCAGAATCCTGGTAGCCTAGGGGCGTAGGAATTTTGTGGTTCTGAGTTGAGGAAAGTGGGCTTAGCTGCGTGGGGGAGGAGGAGGGGCTGCCTGGGGGGGCGGGTAGGGAGGAGCTCTGTGTTCCAGCGCCAGAGGAAGAAACCCGGAGTCCAGAGCAGGACGTGCTCAGGGATTCGGTACTGCGCGTCCTCCGTGGTCTTCCACTCACGCGCCTTCATACATCTTCAGGAGGAAGCCAATTCAATAGAACCTACGTAGCAAGATTATGATTGTTACTTCAATCATATCTTAGCCTGCAAGGATGTTGGAGGAAAATATATTTCAATGCCACGTTCAAAAGAGCTGTCATTTTTAACATTGTAAATGGATTTTTCAAGGGAGTGATGTAATGTTGTTATTTTGAATACATTCTTTTTAAAAAATGATTTTACTTCAGTTCAGATCGATGCATGCTGGGGGGAAAAAATATCCAAAGGGAGCTGAAATACAGGTGGGCCATTTAAAGAAAGCTCTGTGTGCACATCTGAATTTACAAGTCAGGATCACAGTATGTATTCTTTGGTGCATTCTTGAGGTTTCTGATAAATGGCTGCTGATAGCTTTACAAGAAAGCTGGGAGAAAGGGAACAAGCAAAAAAATGAGACAAGAAAATCTGTGCAGTGATTGCAGGAACTTGATGTGTGTGTGTGTGTGTGCACGTGCACGTGTGAATGTGTTCCCCAGCAGTATTACAGTGGCATCAGCAAATTAGCTTGCATTCGGTTCTCGGGAAGTGCCAAACTACAGGGTCCATCGTCCTGTATTGGCTGGTGTGTGTGTGTGTGTGTGTGTGTGTGTGTGTGTGTGTATGTGTACAGAATTGAAAAGCACCCCAGAGGTGATTTGGTCCCTTCTGATATGGAACCTGTGGCTCAGTGAGGTAGAGTGCTGGTGCAAGGCACACACAGAACAGCCGGGCCAGAGCTGGAGAGAACCTACCTCCTGAAGCCCCATCTAGTGCTTCTCCCACTCTTCTCTGCTGTTTGTATTTCTCTGTCATTCTCCTATGGTACATTGACATTTCCTTTTTTTATTTCTAGGAGTAATCAGTTGCCAGCATCCAACAAGGTCGATGGTGAGCTGGGTGTGCTGCAGCTTGGTGGGTACCACTGGGGCCTCTGTGCTGTGCCCATCAGGGCCCAGGGGGTCTTCATTTGGTCTGCCTGGGAGGTAGTGGGTGGTAGCGCTCTCTGCTGGCCTGGGGGTGGGGCTCCTTTCTTCCCACCTGACCTCAGGAAGGAGGGGGCTGACCTGGTGTGTAGAGCAGGCTTCTCTCTTTTTTGGTTGATGTCCAAATCCGTCTTCCACTGCCTATCGCTCCCGGAGAAATCCTTATAAGAAGTCTGGACATTTCTAGATTCACACTGGGAGAGAGGGGGCAGAAAAGCCTTTTCTGCATTTGGGGGTTCTTTTGGGGTTACTCAGAACCCATAGAAGTCTCTAGAAACAGTGCTCAGTCAAAACATTAGTATATCTCTGCCTGGAGAAGCCCATCCTTTAAACATTTCCCCCCACATATCATTGAGGTGTAAACTACAAATCGTGAGACGCATCAGTGCACAAAACTTTAGTGTTCAGCTCAGTGCCCTTTCACATGTGTATACATCTGTGTACCTCCTCTGCAAGATCTAGATAAGAACATGTCCATCCACTCTTTCGTTTTGAAGCCATCTGTTTTTTTTCTCTTTCTGGAATTCTCTACTCCCCAAAGACTGATGTGTTTGCAGCCCTTGGTAAAAGCCAAGGATAGAATAAAGGAGGACAACCAAGGACCAGACGTGAAAGGACGAGGCTTGAGTGCCACTGACCTTTGCTCTCCTCGTGGAAGCCAGCAATTTACCTGTTGGACCATTTTGGCGTACAAGAGCTGAGAGCTGCTCACACCCTTAAACGTCTCCTTTTAAGCACTCCCTTTAACATGAAGGAGGAAAGCAGCTCGCCCTTTAGAAGTGACTTGTGTGAGACATGCTATCTGACAGTTTGCTTTGATGAAGTTGAAAGGCAGGGGCAGGCCTCCGAATGATAGAGGCAGGGGTTTGTATTCTGCTTAGTTCTCCTCAGAGGTAAGAGTTCCTCAGAGTTTTGGGGGTTTTTTTGTTTTTTTATTTTTGTCTGCATTGGGTCTTTGTTGCTGCGCACAGGCTTTCTCTAGTTGTGGCGAGCGGGGGCTACTCTTCGTTGCACTGTGCGGGCTTCTCATTGCGGTGGCTTCTCTTGTTGCGGAGCACGGGCTCTAGGCGTGCGGGCTTCAGTAGTTGTGGCATGTGGGCTCAGTAGTTGTGGCGCATGGTCTCAGTAGTTATGGCTCACAGGCTCTAGAGTGCAGGCTCAGTAGCTGTGGCGCATGGGCTTAGTTGCTCTGCAGCATGTGGGATCTTCCCGGACCAGGGCTTGAACCCGTGTCCCCTGCATTGGCAGGCGGATTCTTAACCACTGCACCACCAGAGAAGGCCCCTCAGAGTTTTAATCACCAGAAATGGCTGGTGGGATCATTTGGCCCACCCAGGAAGGGGCAGATTTCACTGGGCACACGGCTGTGCAGAATGAAGGCCGGAGCCGGGAAGGGCTGGCATCTGAAGGCTTTCTGTGAAGCGCTTTAAGATTTTCTAATAAAAGCCACTCCTGTTTGGACATAAAGTGAAGCAGTTCCCGGCCTTGGGAACCCAGAGGGCTTCTATTGGGAGGAAGGCTTTTAGCAGTTCTCTCAGAATGCAGCTGTTTGAAGTGTGTGTGCCTTTTCCGGAGGGAGGCCGACCCCTCTTTGCTGGTGGCTCAGCTGATGATTTAGAGAAGAAGACGGAGGTAAAAGATAAGAGGGCATGCAACCCAGTCACCCAGAGAAAGGGCAAGAGAAGTTTGGGGTGGGGGGTCAGAAACAAGGAATAGCACTCCCTTCCCCATCCCAACTCATCTTTCTTTGGTTCAAGTCAGCAAACTTTGGTTAGCATTACATGCCTGGGCACATACAGGGCTGTCAAAAGCACTTTTCATCGCTATGATGAAAAGCGGCCTCACCTTCTTGGAGGGTGGGGCTGGGTGAGACGAAGGAATAGAGGTGACCCCTGATAGCAACACACAAAGTGGATGACCAGCAGCTCCTCACTGCTTCAGGAGGTGAGTAGGCCAAGTCTGTGGTGGGTTCCGGAAGTTTCCATAGTGAGGTGGCATTTAGACTGAGCTTGATGGATGAGCAAGGTCTTGTCAAGCAGACATGTGAAGCGAACGATGTTTGAGGCCATCTCTGGATGCGCGTGGAGGATGGATTTTAGGGACAGGAGTCTGCACGTTTGGGAGACGGGTGAGGGTCTCTTGGAATAGTCCAGAGAAGAGGTGCCTGGGGCCCTGTTCTATCTGGGGAAATCCTATGGGTATTTCAAGACCCTGATCAAATATTTACCTCTTGTGGGAAGCTTCCCTGACAGTTTAAGGCAGAATTATTTGCCTCTTCCCCTCTGCTCTTATAACCTTTGCACCCGTCTCCATTTTAGCACTAACGTCGTGTTCTTTGTTTGGGGCTCTGTCTCCCCCTCTAGGCAGTGAGCTCCTTGAAGGCAGGGGTGGTGTTTTCACCATCTCTGGACCTCCTCCGTCCCACATAACCAGTGGCACATCATGCATGTTCAGCAAAGTGCTTGATGAACAAATAGAAAAATGACAACACATTCCTGTAACAGTGGGGAGAGAAAGGGCGGGGGGCAGCGTATGAGGATTCTGGAGGCAGTATAATCTGGAGGCTGGAGCAGCATGACGAGAGGGTTGAGGTTTTGGCCTGGGTCCTTGGTGGAGGGTTGGGGAGATGGAGTCTTATCAAAATGGAAGCCTGGAAGGGTTCTGTGCTGAGAACCCTGAGTCCGGGGCATTGGGGTGCTTCCAGGAGAAGATATCTTGCAGTCAGTGTGAAGTACTGGGTGGGAACCTGGAAAAAGAGATATACGGGCCTCTATTAAGTACTATCAAGTATATGTATATGTTTTCCTCCAAAGGGTAAATAAAATGGTATGGGAAACAAAATCCCTTGCTTCTTTTCAACCAGGCATTTACACCAGGGCCTTAAAAATAGCATTTTCAAGCCACTGGCCTTTGCAGCTGGTTTTGTCTGCTTGGCCAACATGTCATGCTGGAGTGCTTTGTTTTCCTTTGCATGGCCATCCCGCCACACCTGGACCTGCCTCGTGGTCCTGAACCAGCTCCCTGCGCAGGCGCCAGCTGCCTCCTGGCAGAAGCCGAGGGAGGCTGCCTCTTCCCGGGGGCTCCATCAGTCAGCTCCCCTTGGGCCCCCAGCCTCCAGCCTCAGACTTAGTTCATGGGACTCAAGCAGAGCACGTTTCAGCCCTGGTTCCCTTCAGGACAGCCTTACACTAAACAGAAGCCTCCAAATAGGCTTAAATCCTGCCCGCTCTGGGCCTCCAGGAAACAGTCTGGCTGAGGCATCACAAGGACCCTTCAGGGCCTGGCGGAATGACTCAGTTACTCTCGCCCTCTGTCTTGGCCCTCAGATGCCTAGGATTGGATTAATCACACATCTCTGTTACTTAATTAACCTTCTCAGTATTGATCTTTGCAAAGCCTGCTCATTGGCCTCCCTCTTGCCTTTCCTTCCTGATTTCCCTTTAGCCTCATGCTACACTCCCATGACCCTTGTCTCCATAAGCAACCACTCTCATGTATTTAGTGATTTCTTCCTGCTTGTGTATGTTCTTGCAAAAATGTTTAGTGTTGTTTTGTGTGCATGTGTTTATAATGGATGTAAAATCGTGTTGTGTTATACATCCCATTTGCTTTCTTACTTTCTCTACCCAGAGCCATGTTTTCAAGACCCGTGTGTGTTGCTGGGTGAACATCTGGTCTTTATTTCAGGTGTTTTTGTAAGGCCATGGTCACTGGGTGGCTTTTTTAGAGACCCTAACTAAGAAAGGTTCTCATTTAAATTCCAGACTTGTTTAAAATCTTTGTTTCACCCTAAAGGTAAAATCTGTCTCCATTTCAGTGGACCGAGCCTCTAGGAGTTGGCTTCGTGCTGTGCCTGGTCCTCTTCCAGGGGAGAAAAGGAGGCTGTAGAATAAGATTTATGGCATGTGTTCTGGGGATGTTGGCCTTTGCACACCGTCTCAGAAGATGCGGGGCAGGGACTGTGACATTTCTGTAGTCCCAGATGCACAGAATTATGGCAGGCAATGTTGGTTTCTATACAGTGTGGCGTGCTTTTTAAATAATCATTTAATCTTGGGGAAAGGGGGATGGAAGAAGTCTCCAGAGGCTCTCTGGAGACCGGCCTGCCCAGCTTTGCCAGCATAATTGCCTTGGGTTGTTTTCACTTGGGTCCTGCATCTGAGGGTTCTGGTAGATGCTGCGGCAGTGCGTATCATGGCGAGAGGGAGCCTCACTGGCTGGGAAGGCACAGGCTGGTGCTGTCAACACCTACGCTGGGACCCTCTCTGGGCCTCAGTCACCTCAGCTATGAGCATGTGACGTAGTGTCCCTTCTGGCTGGAGGTCCAGGGAGGTCTGACTGGCAGGATGGCCGAGGAATTAGGAGATGGCCTGGGTTTATATTCTATCTCTGCAACTTTCCATCTGTGTGACTTCTGGTCAGTTACTTAACTTCTCTAAGCCTCAGTTTCCTCATCTTTAAATGGGGATGATGATAATTGGAGCTGTTCTGGGGCTTAGATGATAAAACACAGATGGTAAGTAAATGAAAGCCACAATGGTGATAATCTATTATAACTATTATTATTCTCTCAGGAAGGGCGGCATCTTCTTTCCTAATTCCGCCCTCTTCATGTTTGTCCTCAGGGGGACAGATTTATGGGTCACGCCCACCTTATGTAAGAATTGTGTCTGAGCCAGGCTTTCCTGGGCCTGACTCGACAGCTTAGGCCTAGGCCCTTGTTTCTGCATGTCCACAAGCAGAGCTTTCTAGTGGACTGGTAGCCAAGTCCCATCTGCCAGCATCCTTGGACCAGCGTGGGGTGACAAGGATCAAGGGCTCTCACTCTGCCTTTTTCCTTCTGATGAAGCCTTGAGAGCCTCCGCGGGGACAGGGGGTGGGTGGTGGAGGAGCCCTCCTCTCATTCCAACCACCTCAAGACTCATCAGTGTCCTGGGTGTTAAACGGCTTCCCAGTCTGTTCTCTGTGAGTCATAACAAGGAGCTCACGTGGCCACGGTTTTCTTTCAGAGGACGTGGAGGATGAATTGGTGAGGGAAGAAGTCATCCTGTCTCCAGTGCCATCAATGCTCAAGCTGCAGGTAGAGTCAAAGCCCATCGACCTCTCAGTGGCAAAGGTAGGTGTCAGTTGAAAAGTGCGAGGTGATGTGTCTGGATTTGAGTTGGTGTGCATTGAAGGCGTCTGGATTTGAGTTGGTGTGGATGAGGTGATTTTCATCTCTCTGGCTCCATTCATCCCGTTATAATCTCTCAGTCACCGTTAAAATGGAAATTTGCGTGTGACGTGGAAGAAAACCTGAGCGGAGAGTCAGGAAAACGAGGGCCTAGTCCTGGCCTCTCCCTCTCCTTCTCTGAGACAAGAGGTGAGGATACAACCTCCTCCCATTCAAACATTCTGGAATCCAGCTTTTCTTTTGGTCCAGAGCTCTGCTTCCCATGTCCGCAACCGGTAACTCCAGGGTTGTGATGGGAACACGATAACTGTCCTCATTAGCTTGACTGTGCTCCTGCACTGGTCCCCTGAGCTGGGCTCAGGCTGGGCTGCAGTGAGGGAAGGACAGGGAAGTGTTACCAATTCCTCAGCGCCACCTGGGTTCACACCAGTGACCTTCTGGGTTCACACCAGTGACCTCCTGGAGTCACAGGACTTCGGGAGCCGGTTCCTGGCCTTAGCAGCCTCCTCTGTGGGGATGTCCTGGATTCCTCACCATCTCTGCTGCCATAGGGCCTCGCCCTTCTCCGTGGCCAGCGGTTCCTGCGGGATGGAATGCTGCCCCTGCTGTCCTCTGCTGGCTTTTCAGCCAGGATCCAGGAGGGAAAAATAAAACTCCTGGGGACACAGCTGACCCTGTTCTCTTCCTACTTACCAAGTATTTACTCAGCACACAGATGAAAAGTCAAAGGTTTTTCTAGAGGTTTTGTCCCTCCCCATCCTTCTCCTCCTTTTCCCTTCCTTCTTCCACAGGGAGAGGGTCAGACACAGTTAAGTGGCTCCAAGCCTGGGAGTAAGTGCTCTGGTTGTCTGTAGCCACAGGGCTATGATTCTTTGCAGTGGGTACCGCTATTTTGGGAAGGGTCCTCAGAGGCCTCTAAAGACCACCCAGTAGTAGCATCTCCAAAAGCAGCTGAAAAAACCGAGGCCCACACAGAGAAAGGAGGACCCAGGACACGTGGTGTCCAGAGCAAGCAGGACCCAGGTTTCCAGGCTCGTAACCCTGTGACCTGGCAACCAAACTGTGCCTAGCTGGGAGCTGTCATTCTGTGATTGAGAGAATAGACATGGGCTTCAGCCAGAAAACTCAAGGTCCTGTAGTTTCTAGGCTCTTGGGAAACTCAGTCCAAATACATGGATGATTGTAGTTGGTGCAAGAAGGGGAACCAAGCCCTGACAGACGGATTTACCCACCCCTCTCTCCTGTGTGCCACCAGCCCACATGTGATGACGTGTAGACAAACGCTCTGTCATAGAGATTTTCCTTGTACTTAGTGAAAAGAAAACAAAGAACCGATTCTAGAGGGAAACGTGAGTCTATAGGAAAGGTATGACCTGGAAAGAGACAGTCTGAGGGGGTAGTGACAGAATCCACATGCTGGCCCTTCAGATACTCTCGGACGTAAAATCATGGCGGAGAGAGAAGAGGCAGCTGGCATGGGGAAGGGGCAAGTGGAGAGAGGCTCTGCTTTCCCATCCACAGGCTGGCCAGTGGGGAGGGGTTGGCACTTTCTGGGGCTCTGGAGGGTGAGGCTTGGGTTGATGGGAGATCCGTATCAGCCAGAAGTTTTGAGAACACAGAGCTGTGAAAAAATGGAGGGGCTGCCTTGGGAAGTGGTGGGAACCCTCTTCACTTGGTGGTTGGACTGTTCAAGCCAAGTTTATGGGGGGACCACTCTCTGGTGATGTTGCAGAGGAGATTCTTACATGTAGGAAGGGGTTGTACCAGTGTGGGGTTGGCAAACTTTTTCTGTAAAGGGCTACATAGTGTATTTTTGGCTCTCGGTTGCAACCACACAGCTCTGCCATTGGAATGTAAAAGAAAACACAGACGATATGTAAACAAATGGGCATTGCCGTGTTTCAATAAAACTTTATTTACAAAGCCAGTGGAGGGTCGGATTTGGCGTATGGGTCACAGTTTGCTAGAGCACCAGTTCTCAAACTTGGCTGTACGTTGGAATCACCTGGGGAGCTTTTGATAGTACAGATACCAGCGTCCGATGCCCAGGGGTCCTGCTTTAGTTGGCCTGGCACGGGGCCTGAGCATCAGGATTGTTCAGGGCTCTGTAGGTAATTATAATGTGCAGTCAAGAACCTCCAAGGTCTTTTGTAAAACTAAAATTTTGTGTATCAAGGAACTTCTAAGGATGCTCAAAAGATTTTGGCCTGGGTCAGCACAGGCTGGTAAGGTTTACAGATATTCCAGAGGTAAGACCCTGAGGGTCCATTTTCTCTTTCCTCAAATATGAGAAGAATGGGTTTGCAAAAGAAAAAGAAAATAGATTACCCTGCTGGAAAACAGACTACCCTGCTAGAATTCAAGACCAGCTCCTGTGGGAATGCAAACACCCAGCAGTGTACTGCTGTTTGCTTTTTTTTTTTTTTTTTTGCGGTACGCGGGCCTCTCACTGCTGTGGCCTCTCCCATTGCGGAGCACAGGCTCCGGACGCGCAGGCCCAGCGGCCATGGCTCACGGGCCCAGCCGCTCCGCGGCATGTGGGATCCTCCCGGAGTGGGGCACGAACGCACGTCCCCTACATCGGCAGGCGAACTCTCAACCACTGCGCCAGCAGGGAAGCCCTGTTGTTTGCTTTTAAAACAACCAATACAATTCTCTCTTCTTTTGACAGGACATAAAGACAATTCTGTTTGGTTCCAGCTTTTGCTGTTTCAATGAAGAGTGGAAACTTCAGAATTTTTCCTTTAACGACTCAGCATCATTAAAATATGGCATCGTGCAGAACAAGGCAGGTTGTTTTTAAGTGCCCCCGGGGACTCTGCTGTGGGCCCATCATGGACAGGGGCACACGTCCCCCAGTTTCGTAAATCCTGTGGGTGTTGCCTGTGCCAGCCCCTCGTTTGCTGAGTTGTCACCCAGGGCAGGAACTTCACGTGTGGCTGGCAGAGCAGAGCGGGGCAACATGACCGCTGCCGTGAGGGGTGCGTGATGCTGGAGGGGACAGGGAGCAGGAGGGGCCTGTGTCTGCTCTGGGGTACCAGAGAGGGTGCTGAAGCTAAGTACTGAGAGACGATTTTGCAGGTAGAGCTGGAGAAAGGACACTGGAGGCAGGGGGCAGCATGAACAAAGGGAGGCTGTGTGAAAATACAGGGACTGCAGGAAGGGGCAAAAGTATCAAGCGTGAGGACCAGAAGTATACGGGGAGGATATGATATAAGACGGGGAAATGGAGGTAGATTGTGGCAGGATTTGAACATGGCTTATACACAGTTGCCAAGATACACATTTTCAGGGCCAGAAGATAACTGTAAAATCCGGTAGCTTATCCAGGTTCCGTTTCTCAAGCCCCAGGAGCCTCCTCCTGCCCCACACTGCCTGAGGAAGAACCCCAAGACCACCCGCTTCTGCCCCTAATTTGGCCAAGTCAGCACATCTTCTTGCACCCCGAGTTCAAGGGCACTCACGGCCCCTGCTCTGACAGTCCTTGTACTTGTTGATGCTTACAGGGGTGAGCTCCTCAAGGAGCCCTCTCCCTCCAAGTCACATCTACTAGGTGCTGAGGCAGGCCACCGGCTGGGGAACAAGATTGCTTACACAAGCGGAGGCTGCCCAAGGGGCTTGCTTCTAGCTGAGATGGTCAGGGAAGCCTTCCTGGAGGAGGAGGCCTTTAGGATGGGCCTTGAAGGCTGGGTAGACAATTGACACCGTCAGCCTGTGGACACGGAAACATGTCTCTGGATGCCTGGACACCCATGGTGTCAGCCCCTGACGGGTTGTGAAGAATCACTTTCCCCCCATCACACACTACAGACTTTGCTCCTTCCTCTAGCGATGGGCACCTGGGCCTCTGTCACCCCCTCTCTGTGACTCAGGGTCAGCACTTCACAGAAGTAGTTGCCACGCAGGAGACCCCTGTTTGAGGCTCTGTAACCTGTTGGAGGAGGCTGGTTCTGGAGGAGCAGGTGGCCCTGCCCTGGGTCAGTTCTCACAGGCACTGACGCGCGTCCTTCTTTGCAGGGTGGTCCCTGTGGGGTTCTGGCAGCTGTCCAAGGCTGTGTCCTACAGAAACTCCTGTTTGAAGGAGATAGCGGAGCTGACTGTGCTCGGTAAGTCAGCGCTTATTCCGGCAATAGCTTCTCTTCCCAAGGCTTCTCCTCACTGTCCAGAAAAAATAAGCAAGGAAATGTGTGTTTGTTCCCTGATATTTCCCGTCTTCTGGAAAGGGAAACGGTGGCTGGCTAACAGGGCCAGTGCTGACCAGTTTAAATGACCTGCATGCCATTTGTTTCTAAGGGCAGGGAGGCTTGTTAAGTCCTGTGCCACATGGGAAGTGGCAGTGGGAACAGCACTGAAACTCAGGCCACCCCCTCAGGAGTGGAGCACAGCAACCGCCCAAATCCCGTCCACACCCAGGTCAGCCTGCTGACCCCTCCGCTGAGCCCAGGTCTCCCCTCCCTCCCCTCGTTCCCCCACCTCTGCTAACAGCCATCTCCACAGGGTCCAGCCAGACCTGCAGGATATGGCTTCCTCCCCTTGGCCATTCTTTCTCCACCTCACACACTGAGTGTTTGCACACAGCCCCTCATTCTCATCCTCACTCCCTCCACAGACATTTCTGGAACATTCTCTCTGTGCGGGTACCAGTGATTCAGAGAGGAGTAGACACATTCTCTGTTCTCCAGAGTGCTCTGTGAAGTTGAGGGATGGAGAGGAATCCATAATCCTACCTTGCGGTTGGTGCTCAGGTAGAAGGATTATCGAGGGGCTACCCAAGGCTGGGGCCAGCTCGGCCAGTTTGAGGAGGCAGCCCTCTTACCTTAACCAGTAACTGTGTGCCCAGTGGTACTGAGTCACCCTCAGATTTACAGAACTTCTGGCACTTCTCTTTTTTCTTTTTTAGTTCAGATCTAATATACATACAGAAGAGTACACAACTCAAAAAAGGGCACAACTCATGTATGTTCTGCTTAATGAATTATTGCAAAATCACACACCCATGAACACATCACCCAGATCAAGAAAGAAAATATTTCCAGCTCCCTGGAAGCATCCTCCTGCCCAGTAGACACCTCCATTCTCTTCTCCAAAGTTGTGATTAAGCGGATTTGAAAATCACAGCTTAGTTTTGACAATTCCTGAACTTTAATGAAAGGGATTTGCCTTTTTTTTTTTTTTTTAAAGACAACAAGGCCCATCCCCCATTTATTCACGTTCAAATTCCTGGGAAAGACACTAGTTCCCCAGACATCCAGCCAAGCTTGTACAAAACGAAACACATTTTACCAGCTTAGAGGATGTGGCCTTAGACAGGATCCAAGTGAAGGTGGCTTTTCATGCTTGGCATTTCAGAATTTGTCCGATAATATGATTTGTCTAATTACTTTACAAGGTAACAATCAAGGTGCTTGGTTTCAAGCTGAAAGATGCTAACCATAAGCATAGCGTAACTATAGCCGGAAGCCCAGCGACACAACATTTGCACAGCAAGGTCTGACCTTGTGCTGTTCTTCTCCCCAGTGCCTGCTCTGGAGTCCAGTCCAGCAAAGTGCGGCCCGCACAGTGAGTGTCTGATGGTCAGGGACGCTCCTGGCTGGCTGGCTGGCTGGGACTGGCTAAGCGAGGGACCTCTGGCTGCCTGCCCTCTAAGGGCGCAGGGACCCTCTCGGAGCACATATGCACCTCCACCCCTACCTTCCCTCCTTGCCCTGGAGAGAGGCGCACGGGGAGGACTTAATAGGCACTTGGAGGGCGTGCGGGCCTCAACAAGGCAGCTGTGGCCTTGCCCTCATGGCACCTACGACTGAACACGAGAGCCAGATGAACAGGAGGTCCCAGGGGGACGTGCAGGGAGCTCAGGGCCCACCCGGACGTGAAGAGGGTCAGGCAGGCTTGCTGGAGGAGTGACATTTTAATCTTACTGAGATCCGGAGGATGAGCAGGGCTCCTGACTGGCTTCGCACACACCCTCGCACAGGCTTGTTCCTCCCTCGATTTCTCCTTTCCCAGCAAATCCCTCAGCCTCCTTCCCTGGCTCCTTACGTGCAGAGGCCATGGCCTCAGGGCTGCCTTCCCCGACCTCCCCAGACGCTGCGGCCCCCACCACTGGATGCCCTTTTTATCCAAGTCATTACCTGTCCATTGTCTGTGCCCCAGAACACAAGCCCCCTGAGAACAGGGGCCTTCCTAAGCTGCCTGGGCCGTAGCCCATCCCTGGCATCCAGCCCCAGGCCTAGTGCACAGAAGAGGCCCCTCGGAACTTTTGTTGAATGAACGCATGGACAAACATATGAGTTATCCAGACTGACTGGGAGGGGAGGGGATAGTATTCCAGTAAGGAGAACAACATGTGCGGAGGCCCGAGGTCAGGGAGTGGCCACGGCAGAGTGTAGGGGGCAGGGCGAGACCCAGGTCAGGCTGCCAGAGGGCCCGCAGGGCCCAGCGGCTAGCTCAGGTCAAGCCTTGGCCTTGGCCCTCGTGGGAGGTGTTTGATAATTCATTTCAGCCCCACGTCCCTTCACAGCTGCTTTTGAACTTGGACTTTGGACTTCTTGGGGGAAGTTGTAGATCATTTCCCAACAGTCAGGAAGGGGTGTATAAGTTGGTTCCCGGAAGGGCCGTTTCTGCCCAGGACACAAGGCAGGCTTGGCTCCCTGTCACCTGCCCTACAGCCCCACTAAGGGGATGTGACAGCCTCTGGATCCCCAGGCACGTCCTCGGGAGAGAGTTCTGCTCGCCACACCTGAGAGGGGAGCTAGGGCTTGGAAGGCAGAAAGCCATTCGGGCTGGGGGCCCAAGACGGGCTCTGGGTAGAAAGAAAACTGTACCAGCTGTGGGAAGAAGAGTTGGGGCCAGCCTAGACTGAAGGCCCTCGGAGGCCGGGCTGGTGGGGCAGGAGGGGAGGAGGCTGGAAGGGGCTGCTGGCTGCTGGGAGCTACGTGTGGGGTGTGCCTGGTGGGAAGGAGCCCCGCTCTGGGGGAAGGCTGCCTGGGTGGGCCAGAGGAGGCCTGTGCCGAGCAGCCAGGAGAGCTCGGCCTGCTGGCCAGGCAGGGTCCCGCCCACGGGAAGCGCGGAAGGGTTCATGCTGCAGAAGAGTGACCTCACCTTTCTTTGGAGTCCCACAGCCCACAGCCGTGGGTGCTCCTCGTAAGTCCCTCCCCTGTTGCCCCTCCACGCCCGCGGCCCCAGGCCCTGCACCCAGAGCTGCTCTCCACGCAGGCTGAGCATAGTGGTCTGGCTTCCTGCTGGTGCTGGTGGCCGAGCAGGCCCAATAGTGGGCATTCTTCCTACCCATCCGAGAGGGAGGGGCGGAGAGCTTGGCCTAGTGACCTGGCTGCTCTCATCTAGCCCAGACCGCTGAAAGTGCCTCAGGGGACTCAGGGAGACAGGGCTCCGAGGGAGACCAGCTGGGGGAGGTCCCAGTGGTGATGGGCTGTGGGCAAGGAGCACCAGCTGCCTCCACACCCCCCATCCTACGTCTCCTCCTCTGGCTTCCGCTGCTGTGGACCTAGCTTTGCTGAGGCATGAGCCTGCCTTGGGGCTGGAGGCTGACTGGGGGCGAGAGGAGAGAGTCCTCCTGGGTTCAGGCTAGGACTTGGGTCAAGCAAAGGCCAGGGGAGTGAGCGGCCGGGGCCTGGGCCTGGCAGCCAAGGGGGGAGGTGAGAGCGGAGTCTGGATCGCCGTTTGCTGAGGTGAGGCCCTGCAGATTGGAGGCCACAGAAAGTCGTCCTTGCCAAGTGGGTGTCGGTGCAGCCTATAGGTGCCCGTGCTGAGGCTGCGGGGAGTGCCCAGCTCTGTGGTCCTTAGCCTGTCCCAGGATGGCGGTTGCTGAAGAGAGCACTGGACCAGCCAGAGACCTGGATTACAGTTGTGGGCCAGCAAGGCCTCACTTCCTCCATTTGTGAATCTCTGTCCTGCCCAAGTCTGACTCAGTAAGGAAATGCAAACCAAATCCTTTGTAAATCAAGGGCTGTGCAAGTGGGTGGGACCTTGAGATCGCCTGCTGTGGTACATATGGGGAAACTGAGTCGCAGAGAGGGAAAGATGCTTGTCCAGGTTCACACCTGACCTCCGGGGCAGAGCCAAGCACGTCTGTCACACCACACTGTGCCCTAGAAGAGACTCTGAGCCCCAGGCGAGCCAGAGAGGCCAGGAGGCGCTGGTGCTGGGAGGCTGAGTGTCATGGGCTTGAAACACCCAAGGGCTGGACACCCAGATGGACTCTCAGTGACCAAGGTGCAGCTCTTTAGGCTCTGTAGTTCACGAAGGGCTCCTAGGCAGAACCTCCCCATTTTTCCTAATTTGGGGAAAAAAAAAAATCAGAAGAGTACAGAAGAGTAATACGGCAACCCCCTGGGGACCTGCTGCCTCATGTGAGTAAAGGATGACATTCGACATCCCTGCGGGAACCTCTCGCAGCCCCGGCTCCTCTGGTTTCCTTGATTCATTTATACAATCTTAATATTGATTGTTTGGGTCATTGATGTCGCTGCACAGGCTGGTGTGCTGAGCTGGGTTTGAGCCTTCAGTACTCCCTTTTGACTCTGAAATTCCAAGATTTCAGAAATGATCTGGTTTTAAAAAAAAAAAAAGGGAAGAGAAAAGCAGGCAAGCTCTTCTGTTCTCTCTAGGAGCACTGCGTTGGCCCTCATGCCACACAGAGGCGGCACCTACAGCTGCTGAATGCTGGGCGCTTTGGGAGCTCTGGGACCAGGGCCGGTGGGCCTTCCTGCACTGGGTCTGCAGGCCTGGGCGGGCGTGGCCCCCTGCTTGCCATCTCCCCACACGAGGCTGAGTGTCATATGAGCTTGAAACACCCGAGGGCTGGACACCCAGATGGACTCTCAGTGACCAAGGTGCAGCTCTTTAGGCTCTGTAGTTTACGAAGCCGCACGAGAATGTGACTGCGGCCTCCAGGGAAATCATGCTGAAATAAAGGCTTCTTGGCAGAGGTGGTGTTTTTTCTGCAGGACTGTCTGGCTTCATTAAGACTCATCCCATCAGGCTGGCAGCCGGCCTCTCCTCAACTGGGGACGACAGAGCCGGGCGGCAGGGCTCGGTGTTTTTCCACTTGAGGAGGGCTGTGCCAGCCGCCTCGGCTCGTGGGAAGCGATGGTGAGCCTGGTTCCCCTGCGGGCTTGGGGAGTGCCACAGGCAAGGGAGCTGTCCTCTGGCCTCTACTTCCCTTTTCAACTGGGGAAGTCGAGGCCCAGAGAAGGAGGGGCACTTGCCCAAGGCCCCTCTGGACCCATTAGCGGAGCCAGGCTTGGAACCCAGGTCTGGTGGTCCCCAGGCCAGCTCTGGCAGCGTTTGACCCTGAAAGGGGGCAGAAAGGTCTGCAGTCATTCGCCAGCTTTCTTCTGATTCTTCTACAGGCTCAGACTAGCGGGCACGTCAGGGTGGACTGGTGAGCCCTGTTCTGAGTTAATGATGGTAGAAACATCTTTTTAATCTGAAAGACTTGGGTAATTAAGCCAAACTCAGGATGTATTACTTCCTGACGCCCATCGTCCATCCTTAGACAAATCCTGCACTTCTTCTGTGAGGTATTAGACTCTTTTAAAGAAACTTCTCTTGGTGCGAGAGCCCGGCCAGGTGCTAGATTTCGCGGTAGGGGTTGGATAAGCGTGTGTGTGACTGATGAAGACAGTGCAGGACCACCCTGGTCACCGAGGTGAAGGCAGACCCTGAGTTCCCCGGTGAAGGTGGAGGCCGGCGATTCACTGCAGCGCCTCCCTCCTCCCTCCTGTCATCCGCACGCACCCCAGCCCTGAATACCCTGTGGCTGGTTTACCTGGCAGAAGGGCCGGGCTGGACTGATGCTTGGGGGCATCTGGCCCAGGGTCTGCATTCTGGACATTCATTTCCTTGGAATCACAACCCACGGTAGTGGACTCCGTCATCCCCAGAGCGTGTTTCCTGCCCCAGCCCCATCCAGGTGACCGTCAGTCGTGTCTGTCCCACCTCCTGAGCACCTACGCCCATCCTTCCCGCCCCTGCCCAGGACTGGGGTGCCGTGCTCCTCAGCTGAGCTGTACGGCCAGTGCCCGACCAGTACTGCTGCTCCATCTTGCCGTCCCTCCAGTCCTCACTGTACGTACTCACCACAGGCTCCTTTTACAGCACAGGTGTGACCAGGGCACTCCCCAGCTTGATCCCTCGACATGGGCAGGAGCGGGGCAAAGTTATGCCTGGATTGTATCCTCCGTCTAGAATGTCTATGCTGGAACACCTCCAGACGGAGCTACCAGGTCACCTTGCAGACGTTCACTATGGTCCACACTAACTTACTGAAGCAGGTAACGCTTGCCTGAAAGCTTCTCAGTGCAGCCACAAATAAGATTTTAAAAACCAACATATATTAAGTACTTATCGCATGCCAGGCACTGTTAGAAGCACTTCACACGTATTACTTCATTAATCATTAAAACCACCCTATGAAGGAGGTACTATTATTGTCCCCTTTTAAAAGGGGGAAACTGAGGCACAGAGACTAAATGATTCACCCAAGGTCACACAGTTAGTAAAAACTGGACAAAGTGAAACAGCAGTGAGGGAAGAAGGAGAGCGTGGCGAGGTGGAACCAGCCATCTGGAGCTCCTGGTGTTGGGGACCAGCATCCCTTTGCCTCTGAGCCCATCTTTCCTGCACCTGCAATGCTATCAAGAGACCTCGCTCCTGGGCCCGGCCTATCTTCCAGGTCTCACAGGCTCTAATTACAGACCCTCTGAACTTCCGTGTTTCTACACAAAAGTTCTCATTCTTTTCAATGGCTTCCATTTAGTCTCTCCATCCTTCCCTGTGTCTTCTCCAGCATGCTCTTCCCTGCATCAGCTCCAGACACAGCTTTCCAGAAAACAGTAGCACTGGGAGAAGTGCGGTGGTCGGGCCTGGGTTCCATTCCTGGCCTAAGGCCTTGGGGAAGCCCCTTGCCCTTGCTGGCCTTCGCCTCTGCACCCGGATCCTTTCTCCTTTGTCCAATGAGCCCTGCTTTCCAGGCCCTCCTTCGTCCTTGGCAGCTTCTCCTGAATCCCAGAGCAATGTTTCCTCATTTTTGTTTTCATAGTTGACAGTGGCCCAGGGCCAGTGCTTCCCAAATCTCAGGTGCCCGGTTTGCTGGTGGTGTGGTAGCTGTTTCCAGAGGAGCAGGCAGGCTTCCTGAGGCTGCAGACATACCAGGGAGTCTGCATTTCATTTCTCAAGTGGTTGAGTGCTTGTTTGTCTCATTGAGTTCGAAGGACTGCCTGGTGTCAGCGGCTTGTCATCACTTTCACATCAGATATAGGGAGTTCACCATCCTGTGAACTCTCTGGCCACAGCCAAAGTGGGCACTTGACATTTCCATAAAGACAACAGCAATGGGTACCCTTTATTCTCCCCATGCCAGGCACTGGGCCATGGACCTTACACAGATCATCTCATTTAAAGCTCCCAACACGATGAAGGAGGTACTACTGCCCCAGCCAGTCTAGGGATGGGGAAACTGAGGGACCCTGTGTCACGTTGCCTCCCACTTTAAAGTCACTGGACCACAACAGCCTGGGTGCAGAGGGCTGGCTCTGTGGCCCAGGGACTGGGCCGTGACCACATGCTGCCCACCATGGTGACCTGTGTCTTGGTCTCCGGGTTCTCCTCTCCTATCCTGGAGAGGAAGGACAAACACCAGTTTTCACCTGCTTCCCACCCAACAGCTCAGCCTAGAGCTTAGGGTACTTGGTGGCTGAAAACATGGAAGGTCCCTCTACGTTGCTGGGAGCCCTGGCGTCAAGCCCCTTTTGTTTGTTAGGTAGTGAGACACTCAGACACTCAGCCTGCCTTCGTAGGAATTTAAGAAAACTTCCCAGAATCCAGGGGTGGGCAAGGAGCACAGCTCTGTGGAGCCCTAGAGACAGAAAGAGCGTCTGTATGTGGCTGTCGCTTCTTCTGTCTTTCTCATGGACTTCATGCACTAAGGGCCTCTTCGTTACCGTTTTTATGTTAAGAAGTCTCTCTGCCATTTTTTTTTTTTTTTTTTTTTTTGCGGTACGCGGGCCTCTCACTGTTGTGGCCTCTCCCGTTGCGGAGCACAGGCTCCGGACGTGCAGGCTCAGCGGCCATGGCTCACGGGCCCAGCCGCTCCGTGGCATGTGGGATCCTCCCGG
Source organism: Hyperoodon ampullatus (assembly GCF_949752795.1). Classification (NCBI taxonomy): domain Eukaryota; kingdom Metazoa; phylum Chordata; class Mammalia; order Artiodactyla; family Ziphiidae; genus Hyperoodon; species Hyperoodon ampullatus. The sequence continues at coordinate 63,196,519 of NC_136922.1, forward strand.
ACCAGGGCATGAACCCGTGTCCCCTGCATCGGCAGGTGGACTCTGAACCACTGCGCCACCAGGGAAGCCCCTCTCTGCCATTTCTGACACCACTGACTGCCTGTCCTTCTCCAGCCCTTTTGCTCCCAAGACTGTAACGGCCCGTCTCCGAGCTCTGCCCTTCCTGCCTGCCTCCCCTGCCTCTCCCACGCGCTGGAGTTCCACTGGGCTCCAGCCTTGGCCGCCGCCTCTGCCTTCCTCATCCTCTCTCTGGGAAATCTTAGCCACGCGGGGTGCCGAGGACCCCTCACACGCTGCTGGTTCGTAAGCCTCTACTCAGCCCGAGCCGCTCTCCTGGGCTTTAGAGCGACGGCTTCACCTGGGCATCCCACGTGCACCTCCAGCTGCCCACGCCCCCCACCGCCGTCCCCACCCCGTATTCCCCATTTCAGTTGGTGGCACCGCCATGCACTCACCGGAAGCCCTGCCGTCCTCCCGAATCCTCCGTTTCCCCCGTCCCCACGCCCTATGTCCAAGTAACCATCAAGTCAGGCTACTTTCCCCTCAGCACTCGTGGTCTGGTCTCCTATCAGCTGGGGGAGCGCGGGGCACCTGCTTGCGTGAGCCGCTGTCTCCAGGGGCCTGGGTGTCGGGACTGGCCAAGGCTGGGCAGGGCAGGGCGGTGCCCCTGCCTGGGATGGCAGCAGTTCCGGGCTCAGTCCCCTGGGCTTTGTCAGAACCCGCAGCCTTTTCTTCCACTGCTCCGGGCCCTGCCGAGTCTCCAGAGGCTGCTTCGCTCCTGTGGGCGATTTCCTCAGCCTGTTCCTCCTCCAGCCCTGCCAGGGCCCCTCCCTCACAGCTCTTCCCTTGGTCTTCATCTGCAGAGGCCCTCGTCCCAGGCTCTGCCCAAGCCCCTGGGCCGCAGGGCTCCGCTGGGCAGCAGAGGAAAGGACAGGCCATCTTCCACAGGGCTGCGCTGTCGCTGATGTCTGTCCCCATAGGCATAAACATACTTCCCTTTTTGTCCTCAGGCAGCTGCAGCCTTCAAACGCTCGTAGGACCCGCTGCCTGGCCCTGGCCATTGCGGACATTGTGTGGCGGGCTGGAGGCCACAAGAGAGCCGTGGTCACGCTGTAAGTGCTTCCCTGGGCTGTGTTGCTACCACTCCACCTCGGGCGGGCACAGCTACAGGCCAGCTGGCTGTGCGCTTTCCTGTCCTTGGGGAAATCATCGTCTTACACAGGCTGTCTGGGCTTGAGGACTGTGTCTGTGTCCTCCCAGACCCCTGCCCTGTGCTCCAGGCCAGGAGGAGCCCAGATAGTTGGCCTGATGTGCTGGGCAGCCCCACACCAGGGGAGGGCCAGCCCTCCACATGGCTCCAGTCGAGAGGGGTCGGATCTGGGGATCCTTCTCTGCAGGGGGTGCTGGCGGATGTAACCTGCCTGAGAAAACCCATGCCCCCGCCCCCCGACACCGGCAGCTTGCTCCCCTCTACATTTCTCTGATCTGGAGGCCTCGGAAAACAGCCTCTAGGTCGACCCAGTCATTTGTACTGCTCCCCCCAGTCCCCAAAGCATGCTCCTATTTGTTCTGTCACTTGGATCCCCGTTCCGGTGAGGAGACTCAGAGAGATGAGAGGTCAGCGGTGGAGGCAGCGCATTCTCCTTCCCCGCTACCTCCGTCCTACTGGTGGAGGATGCCATGCTTGTAATCTATGTGGATGGTCTGCCGGCTTTTCAGCCTGACCCTTCAGAGTGGAAGCATCACTTCATCCCAGCTGTGTGGCTAAGCTTTAGTAAAGGGGGTGCCCTTTGGATACAAGGGCCACACCCTGGAAGGGGGCACAGTGGTCAGTAGGGCACAGTACTTAAGAGACTCCAGAGGCTGACTCCCAGTGCTGTTGCTTATTGACTCTATGAGCTTGACTGACTGACTCGACTTCTCTGTGCCTAGCCTGTTTACTCACCTGGAAAATAGGGGTGATAGTAATGATTACTTAATGGGGTGAATGTGAGAATTGAACAAGTCAACATAAATAAAAGGGTATATAATGAATGACAATATCATCGATCAGTTTAAATAATTTATCTGTATAAATAAGTGATAAAGAATAGTATGAAGCACTTAGGATAAGGTCTGGCTCATACTAAGTATCGTGTCAGTGTTAGATATTATCATCATTATCACTATTGTTCTTATCGAGTGCTTGTCCTTGGTACCCACGTTCCAGGTGACTTACAAACCCTGGCCCTTAGGATCTGCATGGCAGCCTTGAGAGCATATGGGGCAAAAATTCAATCTCTCCTTACTTTACAGATTAGGAAACAGAAGCCCAGAGAGGGGCAGTGGCTGGTCCAAGGCTGCACAGCAGGCTAATGTCATAGTGGCCCCAAACCCAAATGCAGCTTCTAGTCCATGCCTTCCCGGGCCGCACATGCACGTGCTGTGTAAACAGATGTCCTCCAAGAGAACAGAGGCTGGACTTCCTCAAGTCCCTAAAGACGAAGGGCAAGTGAGCATTCCTTAGTCTGGAAGCACGCTCGTCGGTGGGTGAGAGGCAGGCTTCCTGCTACCAGGATTTGGGTTTGGTTATCCCGAGCTCTCCTTCGGCTGTCTTTTTTCCATCCCATGTTAGCACCCGCACCTCCACCCCCTCCCCTTTAGTGGAGTTCTCCGGACCCGGCCTAGCGGGTGAGTTCAAAGCGGGGAAACGAGGTGTGCTTGGCTCCCTTCTTTCCTCTGGGCCACCTTTTGGGTTGTCCTCATTGAGCAGCCCGTGTGGGTTTTGCCCTGGCTCTGGGGCACGTCTTCTCTGCGCGCAGAGACTCATGCATCTCCCTTTCCTTTTCAGGGCTTCGAGAACGCAGCAGTTCAGTCCAACCGGGAAATACAAAGCAGATGGAGTCTTAGAAACAGTACGGCTTTCTGGAAAATTATCACGCAACCTTTGGCTTTGTTTGGGGACAGTCTCCTTTCATATAAGTAAATCCTTCCTCAGTTGGGGATGGACCAGCCTTCCCTGTGGCCCAGGCCAGCAGCATCCTCCACCTGGGATTGGGGTGCAGGCAGAGGTGGGGGCCTTTGGGATGAGCTCTGGCCAGAACGGGCTTTATGGCCAAAAGGCCGATGGGCGCCCTGTCATGTTGAGCTTGTACAGAACCTGACGTCCCTCCAGCATTCGGTGCCCCATGCCTTTTGGCTAAACCCCAGCCTTCCCCGTGTCCCCCTTTACGTCATAGCGTCGTCTCTGGGATTGCTATGAGAGGGTAGTGGGGGTGCGAGAGAGAGGAAGTTAGAGAGCAGAGAAGAGCTTTGATGGACGGAGCACCAGCTGGAAGCCAGATCCAAGTAAGATAAAGGACAGGAGAGAAATGAGAGACGTGTGAAAATGTGGAAACTCTGAGACTTTCCCACAAATTAACCTCCTCTTCACTGAGGATTTTTGTTCTACTTAGCTTGTTTCCTTTGACCTTTTGGGCATGTGTGGCTCTGGGATCTTAATTAAGCATCTCCCTTTGTTGGATGTTATCTGTGAAAGTGTTTTTTTCTGACCTGCATGAGAAAGCACAGGAGACGCATAACCACTGCTTTGCACCGAACTCAGGGCACTGCCTGCTGGGCTTAGAACAGGCCTGGTGATGGCGACCTGAGTGGGTCACCCACCCTGTACTGCCCTGTCCCCCCACCCTCCCCGCCCCCAAGGGGCTCCTCAGATATCTGTGACTAACCTGCAGGGTGCAGCCCCGCCCGTCAGGGCCATCCATGCATGATGCTGGCTCTGTGGCTTTAGTTCCATGATGTCTCCAATCCTGGGGCCTCTAAAGGCAGGCCCAGTGTTGCTGCAGGGCGGGAGCCCCAGAGCCCCCAGCTGGGCCCTGCAGCCTTTAAATCACACACAGGTGTAGGAGTGCCTCTCCACCCCCGCTCCCGAGGTCGCCGCTCTCTGACTGTAGGGACATTGCCCAGTGGGGTCTTGCAGCTGCTGAAGTTAGGGCCACAGAAACTAATCCAGCACGGGAGACCGTCCACCGGGCTTGGGCAGTTCACCCTGTGTGTTTGTGTTTCCCAGCTCATACTCCACAGTTTGACCTCCTACGAGGAACTGGTGACTTTTCTTCAACAGAGCGTCCATCAGGTATGAACAGTGGTTTAGTTTGTGGGATGTGCGTTGCTAAGCTTCTGCTTTCTCTGTGGGAGACATGCTGGTGAACTGGGGTTGTTCCCCGTTCATCCCCACCCTGGGGTAGTGGGGCGATGTCGGCTGGAGAAGAGTGGGCTTGGGGGCAGAGGGTCCGACCTCTGCCACTATGTCCTGGAGGGCTGGCCATGACTACAGGTAAAGGGAGCCGCTGCAGCGGGGGCTGCAGAAGCAGGGATGGAGCGGGGTCAGGCTGAAGGGGAGCAGCTATCAGACTGTGGTTATGAGAGCTTTCTCTCTGTCCGAGGGCAGGCAGCTACCTCTGCAGGTAAAGAACGTCAGTGAGTGGGGCCCAGTACCATCCGGGAGGTGACTAGGACATGGGTTCCTGGGCTGGGTTGGAGGTCTGAGCACTGTTGACGGAGATCCTGGTAGTAGAGGAGCTTGCTTGGTGTCCCGGGAGGCAGGGCTGGGCCCGGAGGGGCCTCCGGAGCATCCTGTCTACTGGAGGAGAGCCGTGCACCTGCTCCAGGCTGTGAGATGGGGTGGAACCCAGCCAGGGCCTGGGAGCAGCCCATCAGAGGGCTGAGGGAATTCAGAGTTGGGCTGTAGCCTTGGGGCTTTGTGGAGGAGGTCGTTGAATGCTCTGAGGTGTGTGAAGAGCATTGTCTCTGGAGCCTGTCAGCGTTAGTGGGTGTTTACATCTTAGTAGTTCTGTGACCTTGGGCAACTTACTGGACCCCCTGTGCCTCAGTTTCCTCCTGTGTACCATGTGGCTGATGACAACGGTGCCTGCCTCAGAGCGCTGTGCAAAGCGTTTGCCTGGAGCCACTGTGTCCTGCTCCGTGTTCCCGGTGGTCGTTAGCTTTCATTGTGGGTGTTTCATCACCTTGAGATGGGTTAGTTGTAGACAGGTAGAGATGGGAGGGAAGCATGGCAGAGAGAAGCAGCCAGAGCCAAGGGACGCTGCGTTTCCGCGCCAGCCTGTCCCGCAGGTGCGTGGGAGGGGCTCTGATGTAGGAGGGGTCCTGGCCTTGGCACTGGGAGTCCTGGGCTGGCTGTCACTTGTTCCTGTCCCTGGCTTTCTCTGGTTCTTCATGAGCATAACCCAGTGGGCAGTCTGTAGATGCAGCGTGCTCACCACCGGCTCAGGGCCATGGGGCGCCTGGCGCAGAGGCCCTGGGACCTCCTCTGGCTTATTCCTTGGTCACAAGTGGCCTCAGGAAAGTCACTGGGCTTCAGTGGCCTCATCTGGAAAGTGGAAGATGGAGCAGTTAGTTAGCGGGTAACTGCCAGCTCTTTACTTTCCAACTGTGATTCTTAAAGAAGAACCTTACACGCGTGGGAAAGAATGTCTTCCAAATTAAGGACCAGGCAATTTAAATAAGCAGAAAGGACACCTTTTATTAAACATACCAGAGCAGTGTGAGAATACAGCAATGCATCTGAGAGACGAGCAAATCCTGACAGCATCAGTGTGCATTCAGGGAGGCCAGGACCAAGGGCACCTGTGTTCACACTGTCAGGTGACGCAGAGCTGGAGGAGGAAAGCCCTGTGGGGCAAAGGAGGGGCCCTGGGGTGATTGCTCACATGACCTCAGGATCTGAGGCCCCATCATTGCCCCTGAGGCCCTGGGGTGGCCCTTCAGCACCAAGATCGTCTACATCCTTGTCTATAGATGGGGTCTCCCTCGTCCCTTGGCCTGTACCCCCAGGGTTTCGATGAAGCCCAAGCGAGACAGTGAGTGTGAAAGAGGTTCTGAGAGTGGGACCCTCGCCAGGGGCGGGAGCCGCCTACTTCCTGCCACACCTCTGGGCTCAGAGCAATTCCCCCTTCTCTCCTGGCCTTGATCCCTGGGTACGATCGGTCACCATTTGACCCTCGCTCTGGAAGGCGTTGTTTTCCCCCTGCAGTTGAAATTATGTTTTTGCTGGAAGCCGTTGAGCTGCCTCAGCACTACCCTCACCAAATTCATTTTTCATGGTCTGGGCCTAGGAGGGGTTCCTCGTGCCAGGCCTGGAAATGAACACTGAACCACGTCTGCCCAAAATTAACAGCCTCCTTGCTGTGTTTTCATTACCGCTCACCCTCCTGGTGAGATGTCTGGCTGCCGCCCCCTGCGAACTGGGGGGTGCTCCTGCCCCTGCCTCCCACTGGGGTTCTTGGTGGACTCAGGTCTCTCCTGGGCCAGAGCAGCTCGGTGGAACGACCCCTTCTTCCCAAGCGGTACCAGACATTTTTCCAGACCCTGCTGGTGGGTTCTGGCCCAGTTGCCTGCCTGGACTCTCCTTTCAGTGCAGGCACTTCGCCCTGTGGCCTTCCATGGCTTGGCAGCTGGAATTTGATGAGATAATTTTATAATAATAAATGTTTTAAAAACAAAATGGGATATTGGTGCCATTCAGTCGTGTTCCATCCGGCAAGGGCCAGAGGCCCCAGGTGGGGGTCATGTCCCCGCCCTCTGCAGTCTCACCTAACCTGTCCACATGCAGGGGCATATCCATGGCTCAGGATCAGGTCCCCTTGGACGTGTCCCAGGGACTGTGGAAAATGCTGGCCTGAGTATAATAATAGTTCTCCACGTTTACACAGAGAGTTGGCTTACAGCGGGAGTCTGTGTTCCTTACTTCATTGCAGTCCTGCGAGTAGGAAGGCACGGCAGAGGGGGAAACGGACCCAGGAAGTGCCGTGGCCTCCCTAGGACAATGTGCAAGTCCATGGCAGAAGTATGTAGGCATTTCAGAAGGGGAAACTGAGACTGAGAGAGCTTTGTCACTTCTTGAGGCAACAGACAAGACTGTAGTAGAGCTGTGACAAGGGCACTGTTGGCCCGAGTCCTCCCAGGCCTCTGTCCCCCTGCGCAGGGACATCAGCATTCCTCTTTGCAATTGTCAGAGCACTTCCACCGACCTGGCTTCATAGGACGTGCAGCATGACCTAAGGAAACATGCAAGGGAGGTATTTGTTGTCCTCATTTTGCAAATGGGAAACTGAGGACAACAGAAGTGAAGTGACTGGCCTGAGGTCACAGAATTAAGGTGACGTTGATTTAAGATTATTGTTGATTCATTCATTCCATTTCTGCTTCCAAAAAAAGATTTAAAGGTAATTATTTAAAAAAATGGTGTCCTCGAGGTTTTTTCCGTGCTCCAGCCATGGTAAACCTTCCCTCTCTTGCCTCTGGGCCTTTGCATGTACTTCTCCTCTCATCTGGAACAACGTTCCCTTTTCTGATTCCTCCCTGTCCCTTGGGCTTCTGTCTAGACATCACTTCCTCCGGAAAGCCTTCCTTGACTCTCCCTCCTTCCCTAAGCCCTAAGTCTGCATTGAAGGCCCTTCCTGTGTGTTTCCAGGGAACCTTGTTTTTCCCATCAGTGCAGAGCCCCTTCCCCGCTTTTTTCAAGTTGCTTATTATTCTCTTTTTCCTGAGTTACTTCTCGTGAGGGCAGATCTGTGTCCACCTTGTTCACAGGTATAGCTTTAGCAGGGAGCATCCTCTTGGCACAAAAAGTTCAGGCAGTAATTTTTTTTTTCTTGAATGACTGACTAATTGAATTATTGGGTGAAAATAAAGACTATATACATATATAATATTTAGAAAATATAAATCTATATATATATATTTTTTGTGGTACGCGGGCCTCTCACTGTTGTGGCCTCTCCCGTCGCGGAGCACAGCCTCCGGATGCGCAGGCTCAGCGGCCATGGCTCACGGGCCCAGCCGCTCTGCGGCATGTGGGATCTTCCTGGACTGGGGCACGAACCCGTGTCCCCTGCATCGGCAGGCGGACTCTCAACAACTGCGCCACCAGGGAAGCCCTATAAATCTATATTTTTAATTGAAGTATAGTTCATTTACAATATTATATTAGTTGCAGGTGTACAACATAGTGATTCAATATTTTTATAGATTATACTCCATTTAAAGTTATTATAAAATAATGACTATAGGGCTTCCCTGGTGGCGCAGTGGTTGAGAGTCCTGCTGATGCAGGGGACACGGGTTCGTGCCCCGGTCTGGGAAGATCCCACATGCCGCGGAGTGGCTGGGCCCGTGAGCCATGGCCGCTGAACCTGCGTGTCCGGAGCCTGTGCTCCGCGACGGGAGAGGCCACAACAGTGAGAGGCCCGCGTACCACAAAAAAAAAATAATAATAATGACTGTATTTCCCTGTGCTGTACAATATGTCTGTGTTGCTCATTTATTTTATACATAATAGTTTGTGCCTCTTAATCCCTACCCCTATCCTGCCCCTCCCCCTTCCCTCTCCCCACTAGTAATCACTAATTTGTTCTCTATATCTGTGAGCCTGTTTCTCTTTTGTTGTATTAATTCGTTTTATTTTTTAGATTCCACATATAAGTGATAACATACAGTATTTGTCTTCCCTTGATAACATCTATATTTCGAGGAAAAGCAAAGATAATTCTATCAGAAGTTTGAGCTAAAATAGTTTGAGTAGTTTGAACATCATATTTGGCTCTGAGCTTCCTGGCAGCCAAGGCAAAATGGAAATATGATAAGTTATATGATTCTCATTGTTCCAGGAAAGTAAGCTTTCTTTTTTAGTTTTAAGTTCAAAAAGAAACTGATCACCCCATAAGGTACACTGACTATTGTAACAGGCAGCATCTTCATCAACAATTCCAAAAGTGGTATCGTCGGGGGCTTCCCTGGTGGCGCAGTGGTTGAGAGTCCGCCTGCCGATGCAGGGGACACGGGTTCGTGCCCCGGTCTGGGAAGATCCCACATGCCGCGGAGCGGCTGGGCCTGTGAGCCATGGCCGCTGAGCCTGCGTGTCCGGAGCCTGTGCTCCGCAACGGGAGAGGCCACAACAGTGAGAGGCCCGCATACAGCAAAAAAAAAAAAAAAAGTGGTATCGTCCCCACAGTGGGATGAGTAAGGCCTTCACACTCATTTGCCGTTGGGAGACGGTGTTCCTTCAGGAAGCAGAAATGACATAGTCCATCCCAGTAATCTGTGGCCTGCTGGGCTCACTGGACACGTGGGCAGTGAGGACCCAGCATCGTACTAATAGCTAACACAGGTGTCAGGCCCTGTTTGAAGTGCTTTACAAGGATGATCTCACTAAATCTTCACAACAACCTCATGAGGATGGGTCCTATTTTTATTGTCTTTGTTTTACAGATGAGGAGATGGGACAGAGAAGTTAAGAAATGTCCCTGTGGTCACATAGCTAGGAGTGGCAGAGCCGGGATGTAAACCCAGGCAGCCAGGCCCCAGGTTCTGGGCTCCAAACCAGGGTCAAGACTAGGGGAATATGGGAAGACGAGTGAGGCGCTCCCCAAATTCAAAGGGGTCCTCCAAACCTCAGTAATCAGCATAAATAATATTTTAGTGCAATAGTTTAAAACTATTAAAATTAATCTCAAAAAATCCACGATGAACAAAAAAATTTGAAACGATGGGATCTGCTCTTGCGCTTGCCATGCTCACCTCACTGGCACCTCCCCACCCGATTCTCCTCCAAACTGCTCTCTGCTACTCTCTGCCCAGTGCAGTTCTTAGGATCCCTTAGGAGTTAGGGATTTGGAATCAGACGGAGTCCCCTGGATACCCATTGGGCTGCTTGCAAGTTGTATGACCTTGGGCCAGTCACTCAATTTCTGAGCCTCAGTTTCCTCACATGGCAGAGGGCAGTAATAACAGTATTTATAGCACAGGCCTGGGATAGTTTTAAATGTGATATTGAGCAGAAGACACTTGCACGGTAGTGGAGGCTGCCCCAGGCCACTGCTGTCCGTGAACTTCTGGGACTCGGAGGTCGTGGGGTGTTCCTCGGCGGGCACTGCATCTGCTCCATTGTCATTCAGGCTGGTGCACTCCTCATCCCTTAGCGAGTCTGGTTAGTGAGACCTGCATGGGATCTGCCATGGGGCTACCTGGCGACCTCTGGGACCTGGCTGGAAGCAGCTGGCTCGGGGTCAGGCTGCTCCCTGAGTCGTGGTCCCCAAGGAAGTGACAGGAGGGAGGTGCACACACCTGATGGGTTCTCATTCCTCTCTCCTCTTCCCAGTTTGAAGCAGGCCCCTACGGATGTGTCCTGCTCACCCTGTCGGCCATCCTGTCCAGGTCCACAGAGCTGTGAGTATCTTCCTCATTCAATTCTGGGAGCCGGGCTTGTCTGTCTGGTTCACTGCTGCCTCCCCAGAGCCCAGGGCAGAGCTGGGCACACAGTGGGTGCGTTGTGAGCATGGATGAATGAGGCAGTGGACTGGGGCAGTTGGCTGGACAGGGGAGAGAGAACAGTTACATTCTTTGTACATGTGTGTTCAGTGCTACCTTCTCCTCCGTCTCCCCACGTGTGCTGGGGAATGCATGAGATTCAGATCCAAAAGACCCCCCAAAGAGCTTACAGCCTCCCTGGTGTCCCAGCGGCACTGCAATGGGCGGGTACTTGGGCACACACGTGGACTCCTCCGAGACATGTGCGGGGACATAAGAACTGGGAGGTGACTGAGGGCCCTGTGAACTTGCTGTAGGCCAAGGCAGTCCCGAAGGCTTCAAGGTTGGTGTCTAGGGCCAACCCTGAGGGGCTGAGTGTGCCCCGGGGCCTTGGAGGCCGGGGGAGCAGGGAGGCTGGGTCCCCGGCTTGGACTCCACACATCCTTATCAAACATGGCCTCCCGGGCTGCCCAAGAACTGGAGTTCCGCCATCACCCTCATTCCCTAGGAGCTTTCTAGGCCTCTTTTCTGTATTTGTCACCTGGGCATTATGTCACTAGGGAGGGTAGCAGATTAACAGCACATTAATAGGTTTGTAAAGTACAATCGATTGCCCTGTCCACTTCCAAGCAGAGTGCAGACCCCAGAGGGCGTGGAGACCTGGGGGAATGAATTTGCACTTTGCAGGGGTACGTGGTGTTGGGGAAGATTTGGGAACAGCTCTGAGCAGGTGGGCCCTGGGAACTGGGGAGGCAGAAAGAGTAGCCATGGGGAGCCCAGGCTGGGGAGGCCCGGCAGAAGGAGACGCACGCCCCCCACTCCTGGTCCTGGGCGGGCCCTGTCCGAGTTCCCCGTGGCCTCTGGTGTGGGTGGGAGGAGGAGGGCAGGGGCTCTGCAGCCTCGTGCTGCTAGCCTGCCTGCTGCTCGCTGCTCCTGACCTTATTAAATGCATGTGTGTGCACTTTCTAATGGCATTTTCCTTCTAATCCTGCCATAATGATATGATTCATTCCTGGCCGGGCTCACGTGCACGGGCGACTGTAAGCCGCCCTGCCTTCTCCCCAGGCCTGGGTTTGCTAATCCCTGGGCTGACGGGTGTGTGGGTGAGACCCTTGAGCTCCCTGAGGGGAGGCTGAGCTCTCAGGAGGGCCAGGCCCTTTTGCAATCCTCTTGGCCTCAGTTTCCCCGTCTGTATGGGGGCCCCTTGGCTCTGAGGGTCAAGGTCTCTGTGCTCAGTGTCTCTGCTCTAGGTGCCATGGGGCTCGTCAGCCTGGGGGCCGGGCACCCTGTTCACATGCACACTCCTTAGGGACTGCTCTGGCAGCCCTGCCCGTCTGAGGGGTCTTCGGGGCCCCATGTCCAGGCTGTGCTTCACGTTGTCCAGAGCTGGAGCACTAGGGCAGTTTCTGCCGCCTCCCCGCTCCATCCAACCAAGCCACGCAGGGGTCAGTCCCTGCCTAGGTCGTGGCACCTGTGGGGCATCTGTGTTGGGGAGGGTACCTCGCTGGACCTGCACAGCCTCGTGCCCATGGGCCTGAAGTCACAGTGCTGCCATGCCCCTCCCCCTCCACCAGTCACAGACACACACACACACAGACACACACAGACACGGGCACAAAGGGACATACATAGACACAGAAAGAGACATACACAGACACACAGATATACACAGAGACACATGGATACACACACAGACACACACAACGCTGTGGGGGTCCCCTCCTTCCCCTTGTCCCTAGAGAGAGTATATAAAGACAGTCTCTCCTGCATAGGGCCCCCGAGGACCTTCCCTGGGTCCTGGAGGCCAGTGGTTCCGAAGCCTCCCAGGGCAGCTATGGGCAGCCTGGCCCCTGCCTTCCAGGAGGACCTGCACAGAGACCTGCTTTAGCGTTGGCCCCGGCAGTGCTTTGGTGGGAGTTGTCTTACTCCTGTGGCCTCCCTTTCCCTTCTTCTAAGAAGACAGCATAGAGAACATTCTCATCGGCAGTAAGAAGGAAAGCAACCAGCATCTAGTAAGCTTCCGGTGTGCCAGATCCTTTGCTGTAGCATTTTACACGAGACGCATATAATCCCCACGGCAACCCTGTTAGGGGTCACTATTGCGATCACCGTCACCATCTCTGTCTTTCAGGTGAGGAAACGAGGCTCTGAGAGGCGAATGACTTGCCCCAAAGTCACACAGCTCAACCCAGGCAGCCTCGTCCCAGACGGGGTTCTCTGGGTTTTGCTGTTTAAGGACCTGAACTTGGGAATAAAACAGACTTGGTTTCAGGCCTGACTCCAAACTCCTTTGAGCTTGAGTTTCTTACTCTGTAAAATGAGGATGACAATTCCTGCCTCACAAGATTAAATGAAGAAATACATGTCGTGTGCTTGGCAGGGCTCTGGGTGGGTGGCAGGCCTCGGATAGTGGCCGCTGCTGGTCCCATCCTCTCCCAGCTGTGCTCAGGAGCCTCTTGTGCCCCGTGCTGTCCTGTCTTGCTCTCAGTCTTGGCTTGGTGCCTCGTGGTGGAGACATGGCCACAGGGACATCCTGCAATGGGTGATGGGTCCTCCCTGGTGCCAGGAGACTGCTCTTAGGGGGAAGCCCCAGTTCTGCAAACACAGCTTAAAAACCACAGGACCAGGCGATCCCAAGGGCCTTCCTGCTCTGGGGTCCAGTTTTAGCTTTGCTGAACCCTTTGATACCATTTCAGGGTGATCCTGTGCTACTTTGGGCAGTTGAGAACATGACCTGGTAGCCCAAAAAAGAGAGCAAGTCTCTCAAATCATATGCTGTTTGGCCAGGAGAAGTGGAGCTGGGGGAGGAGGGGCTGGGAAACGCAGCCAGACACAGTGAGTATGTGTGCGTTTGTGGCAGAGGGCGTGTGTGGATGGGAGATGGGTGGGTCTGAGGGGCTGGGTGTGAGATGATGTGGGTTTTGGTGGTTGTGTCTGAGATTGTGCGAAGGGTGACTTGATTGTGTGTGTGCGGGAGTGTGAGTGTGACTGAGCGCATGGCCGTCCCTCCCTCCTAGCAAGGCTCTGAGACTCATGCCTGAGGCCCAGGGGCAGCTGTCACAACAGAGTCATTGCCTCCTGTCCACGGGCTGTCCCCAGCCCTGGGTGGAGCCAGGGTGAGGGCGCCATGGGCAGACACAAATGCAGCAGAGTGCAGCCTGGACACTTCACCCTCAGAGGCTCAAAGAACAAGGGGCAAAGCTGGCCTTTGAGTTTTGCTTACCCCAGGCTGAGTGCAGAGGCTTGAGAAGGTTTCATTATTTTCTGCTTGATTTGAAGCCATCCATGTTCTTTCCTAAGATCTCAAATTGCTTACGGTAAATCTCATACAGGCTTTCATGTTCTCCTAGTTCCCCTGCTTTCCAAACCGCATGGCCCAGAACTTTCCCCAGCGCATTCTCACAAGCCCCAAGGATGCCCAAGTTTCTGGGATCAAGGCCAGCTCCGAGCCAGCCCTGCACAGCACAGTGCAGGGGTGGGCCAGCCCCTCGGCACAGGGGACGGCTAGGGTGCTGCCCCCCACCACCACCCCGGGTGACTTAGGCCTGGGCGGCGAGAGGAGACAGCTTGTGAAGAAAACCTTTTCATTCAGTAGACCATTGGCATTCATTACAGTGGCAACTTTGGATGCCCAAGGGCAATCTTGAAAGTCCAAAATAGGCGGTACTTTGTCATTTGCCGAAGTGATTTTCTAGCAGCACAAGCCAGGCACTGGGGGCGTGGAGAAGCCTCCACACCACGTGGTTCTGTGTTCTTTGTAACCATCTCCAGCAGAGGGAAAACAACAACACAGTGAAACAGCCTTGAACTGAAAGCCAGCGTGAGTGTTGGTCTGGCGAAGGCAAGTGACAGAAGCACAGTTCTTAGCCAGCGTAAGCAGAAAACAATGCAATTAACTGATTCATATCAAAAGCCCAGGGCTTTGGGAGTGGCTGGGTCCAGGAACGCAGACAGTGTCTTTGGGACTTGGTGTCCCCCATTCTGTCTCTTTTCTCTCCTTTCCTCTGTCTCGATGTCGTGTTCTCGGGGGAGCCTCCTGCACGGCGGGCTCCAGGGACCCTTTTCTCGGGCTGCCGCAGTTCCTGATGGCCTCATGGTGGCCAGGCCCAGGCCGCAGCCATTGTGGGGCAGGTGAAACTCAGGGGCTCCCCCGGAAGGTGGTCCCTCAGGACCACCCTCAGGGATCTACCACACTGGCTGGGGAAGGGACGGGCTGCGTAGTCAGCAACTGGAGGTATGAGACGGATCAAGGAGCCGAGAGCAGGCCTGAACTCGGGGCTGAGTCAGGTCTGGGCCTGATGGAGGCACTGCAGGCCACTCTCAGAAGTGGAGAGAAGCAGTGATGAAGCTCCCAGTCCACCTCAGGGAGGCTGGGCGGGCCAGTGGATGGCAGCGTAAGGGTTCGAGCAGGGGGCTGTTCAGGTTGAGAAGCCCAGGATTTTGGTGGCCCTAGGTGTGCTGTGCTGGGGGAAGGAAAAGATAGGAGACTTGTCAGCGTTCTCTTCCACCCTCCTGTCGCACCCCCTAAACTCTCCCAGCCCAGGATGGGAGGTGCACACAGACCTGCCCAGACCGGGTACCCTGGCTCGATATGGACAACAACTGCTTTGCAGCCCTGAACGGAGCCTGGCCTTTCTCCCCTGGGTCTTCCAGGTGGGACACGGGAGACCGGGCAGGATGGTAAATGGCCCTCCCTCACGACATGCCAGGCTCTTTGGACTATAGCTGGAAAACAGGAGGAGAGGAACTTTCTCAATGACTTCCAAGACACCCGTCACCTGGACTCGGATTCTGGTGGAGGCCGTGCTAGTGAGTGCTTTCAGCAGACGTGTCTGAGGAGGCCATGGTGGTGGGTGGGAGGCAGACCCAAAGGGCTTGCTGGTACCTTTGTCATCGGAAGCAGCAGATGCTCCACCCAGACCCCACTTCCTTCGACTGACCTTCCTTCCTCGCCCAGGTTCCTTTTCTGGGAGCCCCCAGCTCCCGTGCAGTGAGCAGAGCTCCATCCTGTAGCTCTCCAGCTGGCTCCCCCAACCCGAAGAAGGCAGTTGCTGGAGGCCCAGCCTCATCTGGAGGCGGAGGAGAGAGGGAGGGGCCCTGGGCCCCTGCAGGTGCACAGCAAACGGGCCCCAAATGGTGTGAGCCTGCCCATACCCAGGCCTGTGGAACGGCCTCCAGAAGCTGGGTCCCAGGCTGTGTTTGAAGGCAGGCAGAAGCAAGTGTCCTGCCCAAGCAGCTGAGGCTGGCCTGGAACAGCCCACCCCAGGCTTTGGGGGCTGCCAGCAACCCAAGGGACAGGCCCATAGGCCTGGAACCATCATCCCATTCTGCAGCTGTGGGGACCAAGGTTCTGAGAATTAAGGGCAGGTTGGCACACAGCTGACACCATCACCCGAGTCTCCTGTGCCTGCATCTCCCATCCTGGGCTAGGGGAGGAATGACAGGCGCTGGTCAGCTGTGTCTGCCCACTTAGAAGGAGAATGGGAAACAGGACCCCAGGGAGTCCCAGACCAAACTGATGCTTGTCCACCGGCTTCACTCTCCACCTCATTTCAGCTGGCATAGTCTGGTCCCAGGCTGCTGAAATGTCAAGTCATGGCCCGTGAGTGCCAGTGGGGTGTGGCTGAGGGCAGCAGGTCTGCGCATAGACAGAGCCTGAAGGCTGGATGCAGAGAAGGGCGACCAAGCCCAGGCCACGCCGGGGTTAGTGGCAGAACTGGGAGGGTCTCCTGATGCTCGGTGCATCTAGCACCCCTACCCACTCACCCCAGAGCTATACATACCTCCTTGTTCCACGAAGGGCTTGCTTAGGTGCCCAGGTAGAGAGGATAGGCCTCAGGAGGTAGGAGAGGCCATTAACCTTTTTTTTTTTTTTTGCGGTACGCGGGCCTCTCACTGTTGTGGCCTTTCCCGTTGCGGAGCACAGGCTCTGGATGCGCAGGCTCAGCGGCCATGGCTCACGGGCCCAGCCGCTCCGTGGCATGTGGGATCTTCCCGGACCAGGGCACGAACCCGTGTCCCCTGCATTGGCAGGCGGACTCTCAACCACTGCGCCACCAGGGAAGCCCCCCACCTTTTTTTAACATCTTTATTGAAGTATAATTGCTTTACAATGGTGTGTTAGTTTCTGCTCTATAACAAAGTGAATCAGCTATACGTATACATATATCCCCATACCTCCTCCCTCCCGCGCCTCCCTCCCACCCTGCCCATCCCACCCAAGCCACTAACCTTTTGAAAGAATCTTTTGTTCCAGGCCAGCTTCAGCCATTTGGGTGGGAAGCTTGCTTCTGCCTGCCTCCAGACAAGGCCTGGGTGGGACCCAGCTTCCGGAAGCCGTTCCGCAGGGCAGGCTCACATCATTTAGGGCCCGTTTGCTGTGCACCTGCAGGGTTAGGGCCCAGTTCTGGGCACCATGGGGCCAGACGGACACAACATAACCCAGGCCCTCCAAGTCCTTGCTACCTGGAGGGGCAAGGCTGGCACCCGAAAAGCAGGGGGTGGGCACTCTTAGGAAGGGGATGTCTGCAGGGAGATGGGGCACATCTCTCTGGGGCAAGGGAGGTGTCCCTTTGTGGAGGAGGTGACAGTTAGCAGGGCTCTGAGCATTATGTGGGAAGGGTTGTGGCAGGCAGCAAGAACGAAGCAGGCAAAGGCTAGCAGAGGGGTTTTTGCAGGGAAGGGCTCCTCGAGGCGCGGTTGGAAGGAAGGTGCCGGCCCGTGGAAGAGGACTGGGGGAGGTGAGGTGGAAGGCAGTGGGGGAAGGGCTTGGGAATCTCTGCTTTCTCCTCCTTCTTCCAGGCAGGTCCCTCTCTCTCCATCCATGCTCCTTGCCCTGCTTCCTGGGTCCCCTTCCTCTTTAGGGCCCGTGCCTGCAGAATGGAAATAATACCCGTGCCCTCTAACCTGTGGAGCTGTCTGCAGTTTACAGGGCCTTTTTATGGCCTCAGCCCTTATTGCAACGACTCTTTGAGGTGGTTATTGTTATCGCCATCAGGGGATGACACACCCAAGGCTCAGAGGTAGAAAGAAATTTGCCAAAGGTCACACAGCGCAGGTGGCAGAGGGGGCCTGACACCCAGGTATTCTGACGCATTGTCCATTCCCTGTTAACGTTTCTGAGAAAACAGTCAATATCCGCCACATCCAAATCCTTTTCAGATATTCATGGCCACAGTTCAATTGCTGGGAGCGGAGACTCCATTTATTCTGGGATTTTGGCCGTGATACGAATAGTGGAGGTTGCAGGAATCATGACCTCTCAGTCATTGTTTTGTTGTTGTTGTTGTTATTGCTGGTATTGCAGGAAAAAGGAAGTTACATTTACTAAATGTCAGATGCTTTATATAGTTCATCTCGTTCAGTTCTCACAGCAATCTGTAATAGAAGGAGGCGTCTTCATACCCATTTTACTGGTGGGGAAACTGAGGCTCAGAGAGAGGAGCAACCGGTAAGCGGCAGCAGCTGGATTTGAATCCCAGGCTCCCTGACTTCAGAGCCCACGTTCTCTTAGTTGTTCCACAGCTGTCCTTTCGCTGCTGATATTGTCCTCAAGAGTCAGTAGAAGTCCTACCAAACAATGGGTGATTGTTTCTGGAGGCCGCTGCAGGTGGCAGGGAGTGCAGTGGAAGGTGCAGTCTCTGGGGGAGCGTGTCCTGGGAGGGACAGGCAGGAGCTGACCCAGTGGAATGTGGTGGTGCCCCGGGCCTGGTGCCCTAGAGGTCAGGTGGGGGGGAGGTGGCTGGTTGGGTCCTCCCGGGTTAATGACCAGCTATTTTAGGCATGATGTTTTAAATATCAGAGTCGTGGACCAGGCACACTTGTTCACATCCTGGAAGGTCCCCGGAGACCCCTTGCTCCAGGCCTCTGGTTTTATAAATGCAGACACAGGCTGAGAGCGAGGCATTGACTTGCCCGAGGTCACTCAGCCAAGTCCAGGCCATTGACCCCTCCTCTTGTGGACACTGATTTTAGGTGAATTTTGGCTGTAGACCAGAACCATATTTGTAGGCCACTTGGACATTTTTTCCTTCTTATTCAGAAACTTCTGCACAAAATGCCCAGATTCATATGTTCAGTCGTGTGTTGGGGAAGCTTTAGAGGGAAGGGACAAGCTGAGTCCCGGCCGGGGAGGGTGGGGACCAGGAGTGGGGCTTCAGGGCTCAGGGGTCTGCCTAGAGCTGGCCGGCCAGGTTGACTATCACGTGTTTCAGGCCACCCTAGACAGTGTGATGTTGGTGCCAGGGACACAGTCCCTGACTCTGTGTGACCACAAGTCCCTTCTCCTTTCTGGGCCTCAGTTTCCCCATCAGTAGAACAGAGATGGCCGCTCTTGCCCGCTGACCTCACAAGACTTTAGGGAGGACAGTGTCCCTGAAAGCGTCTGAGACCGCAGACTCTGCAGATCTGAGGCTCGGGTGCTGTAAGCTGCTCAGTGGCAGAACCTCTGCCCCTCTGAGCCCTGTGCCAGAGGGCGGGCTGGACAGAGGCAGTGGAGTTCTAGGACCAGCTTCAGCCTGAATGTGGGCTGGCACCTGTCACTAGCCCTGGACCAGCTGCATCCTTTCTCTAGCCATCCATTCTCCCATCTGCAAAATGCTGGGCCCCGGAGGCTCTGCCAGCTCTGATGTCCTCTTTGTTCTGTTTCTTGGTGCAGTGCGGTGTCTCTGGGACCTCCCGCTGGGGGCAGAGCTGGGAGAAGCCGTTCTTGCTGGCATCCTGGGCAGAGCCCCTTCCTCTGTCAGGGGGTGGACTGGACACCCCCAGGGTCAGGCCATCACCCCAGACCATTGGTCCAGGTTCTGGCCCTTGGCTTCCAGAATGCTGAGGAGGCTGGCGGCAGGGCAGCCAGGGCCAAACCCGTCCTCATAAGTTTCCATGCCCTGGGCAAGTCCACTCAGGCTTCCCCCGCTCTGTGCTTCCTGCAGTCTAAACTCCAGGCAAGCTCCTGTTCCCTGAAGTGTTCCCCAGTGCAGGACAGTCTCAGGGGGCGGACTTCATCAGGCCCTGGCTCCCCTCACCCAGCCCGGCGCCTGGGTCCTCGGGCTATGCAGAACTCTCCTGGGGCCCAGTGTTGTCCAGCTCCCAGGAGGACTGTGGAAGGAATAAGCTGCTCTTTAGACTGGCATGGTCAGTCCCAGGGGAGGGCCCATCACAGCTTATAGCTCTGAAGCCCAGAAAGTAGGAACCTTAGAGCTCAGGCAGCCCCTCCATGGATTCAGCCCCTGCTCCCAGGACACTGCCTGCCCTTGTGCAAGTCCCTCATGTTGCAGAAGGGGAGACTGAGCCCCAGAGAGGAGAGGTCTGGTCCCAAACGAGCTTAGAAACTCAAGCTCCATGACTCCATAGCAGAAATGCTTTCTTGTGGATTTTACTAACTGTGGCCGAACAGGGACGGTTTGTGGTCCACACGAGAAGACGGGCTGGGTTGACACTGCAGGGCCCAGCCGAGAACCACGGAGGCTGGGGGTCCTCAGGAAGGGCCTTGGAGGCTGGCCTGCCAGAAACGACGCAGCGGGCCTGGGAAGGGGCCAGCTGGGGGGACGGAGGAGGCCACACGGCAAGACAGGGCTAGAACTCCGGTCTGGTGATGGCCCCGCCGTGTGAATCGCCTCCTCTCTGGGGCAGAGCAGAAGCCGCTGTTTCTTTGCTCCAGGATTCCTCACACTCAGCTCTCCAGGGATTTCCCCTAGAGCGAGGTCTGGGCATCTAGATTTGCCAAAGTTGTAAATCTCTTAAGCCATAAGCTGCTCCTTGGCATCTCCCAAATGCCCTAGTATGAAATACAGATGTTCCTCCTTTTTAAGATCTGAGCCCACTTCTGAATTTCCCATCGTGTTTGCACCTAAGGATGCAATTACCATTTCCTCCTATTGTCCTTTCTGCCTGTCCCTCTGCTCTCAGCTGACGCAGGCGCTCAAACCCGCTGGGTGAACACGAGGCTGTGAGAAGATCAGACTGCTTCTGAAAGTTTCGGGGTGGCTTGGGGCCAGCGATCCTTATCAGTCCACCCAGGGCTCCTCGGAGGCTATTTTCTTCCCTTCAGAAGATGCCTGTATATGTGCCGCAGGGAGCGTTTCCATCAATTCTTCTGCCCAAGCCAGTGCCAGCCACACGCCGACCTCGTCCATTTGTCCCCCGTCCCCCAGCTGGCCCCTTCCCAGGCCCGCTGGGTCGTTTCTGGCAGGCCAGCCTCCAAGGCCCTTCCTGAGGACCCGCAGCCTCCGTGGTTCTCGGCTGGGCCCTGCAGTGTCAACCCAGCCCGTCTTCTCGTGTGGACCACAAACCGTCCCTGTTCGGCCACAGTTAGTAAAATCCACAAGAAAGCATTTCTGCTATGGAGTCATGGAGCTTGAGTTTCTAAGCTCGTTTGGGACCAGAGTGTATGTTTTAGGTTTGTGGACTTATGGCAGATTGAGATTTAAAGCATAAAAGTGAGACCAGGTTTTTTCTTCTCTTCCACTAAAAGGAAAAACAAACGTCATGATTGCTTGCCTCTTCCTACCTCTGGGCCACCCCTCGGTGCTCTCTTTGGGGTGCAGATGCAGACCGTGCTGGGTGGGGCTCCCTGGTGAGGCCAGCTCCCTGGCCTCACATCTCCCCCCTGGCGTTACCTCTCTGAGCTTCTTTCCATGTCTGTAAAATAAAGTAATTCCTACTTCACTGGGTGGCTGGAGGTTTGAAATGCTGTCCTCTAGTGCGGTCTGTAGGTGGGAGCTCCTTTCCTGTTACCCATCTGTCCCACGGCTCTGTTCAACAATAATGCTTGGTCTCCCGAGGGATTTACTTTGGGGTAAAAGGAATAATAATGTCCTCATGGTGGGCTTTCTAGACGGTAGGATGGTTTTGAGATTTGGGGGCAGGGGGCTTGCCTGCTGGTGCTGACCTCACATGTGACAGGGCCATTGCTGACCTGACACTCTGCACCGTTCTGGCCCCCAGTAGCATACAGCCCTAGAAATCTCTTTCTTTCAGTTTGGTGGGTTTCTTTTGGCAAAGGGGCTTTTCACCTTGTGCCCTTAGGGGGACCCCATTCTGAAGGTGGAGCCACAGAGGTGATCTAGGGTCGGGGGGAACACAGACCTCGGAGACTGGCAGCTAGATCTCCTGCCAGCTCCATCGCCCACGAGCTGAGTGCCCTGGGCACGTCAATTCTTCTCTGAGCCTTGGTTTTTCTCTCAGGGTTTAGGGAATAATAGTCATACTCGGCCTGGTACAGAGTCTATGCCCAGGTGGTGGCAGCTGTTGTTTTAGGACTCAAGAAGGCATGAGAGGCCATTCCTCCCATTTAACCGACTTGCAGACCGAGGACTGGAGGTGGCAGGGGATGTCCCAGTCCCCATCCTTAGTAAGCGACAGTGGGAGTGTGAATGCAGGACGTGGATTCCAAACCCAGGGCCCTTTCGGCTGTGGCATGCTTCCATCACGAACCTCTGGTGTCTGCCGAGGGCCTGGTGGCCCTCTGCAGGCCAGAGTGGAGGCCATTGCCCAGAGCAGAGTGAGCCCCGGACTCCGGCCCCAGGGAGGGCACAGGGCACAGAGGCTCAGGTTCCCGCCAAATCTGGAATTCGGGGCCTCAGCCTGGAACCCGAGGGGAGGCCCTGGCCACCCTCGAGGTTTGCCCGGCATTCTGAATCAGCCAGGGGTGTGCTAACAGCCCTTTCTTCTTGCTCTCCAGTGTCCGCCAGGACTTCGACGTCCCCACCAGCCACCTGATTGGAGCACACGGATACTGCACGCAGGTCAGGGCCGCAGGGGGGCGTGGGGTGGTCAGGCGCTCCTTTCCCTTCCTCTTGCCTTCTGTCTTTGCCCCTGCCAGCACTCCCCAAGCAGCTTTCGTGTCCCGCCTCTGCTGGGCTTCTTCCTCACGGAGACCTAGAAAGGGAACTCAGGTTAACTTCTGTTTCTGGAGTTTGCTGTACCCGATCTGTGTGCCCGGAGCTGCAGGGGGTGCAAGAGAGGCAGAGCCGGGTGCTGCCCAGCCCGGAGCCCCGGCATAGGCTGGGAGCCCCAGGCCCAGCCTGGGGGACGACGGCCATGGCACCCTACGATGGTATAGCACATTGTCTTTATGATGACTCACCCCTATGCATCTTCACAAAGGGGCCCTCGAGTGGCTTTGTGGAGGGCAGGGGGTCCCTTAGCACAACTGCTTGTCGTCGATCCTCCCCGTCACCCGGTGACACAAGGAAAGGGATCTGTTTCAGATCCTATCCGCGAGTGTCAGGACTGGAGCCAAATGCTACACGTGACTACTGTCTGAGCCCTTCTCTGCATGGCAGGGCCTCCTGAGTGGCCACCAGGCCACAGTTAAATCTGACCCTCAGCGTATCTGGGGGCGGCGTGTGTAGCACAGACAGGCTGAGCAGAGCTGCTCTGGCTGCTGGGCCCAGCTGAGGACCCAGTTGTCCTAGGGGTCCTGGCTCCCTTGTGCCAGCCCTGAAAACATACCTGGGCACCATGCAAGGGCCAGCTTGGGGCCTGTGGTTTGTCCAAGGCACCCAAGGAGATGTGAGGTTGGCTGCAGCTTGCCCCCCAGAGAAAGGTTTCAGGCTGAGCGACTGCCAGTGGTGGTCCAGCTCCTGCTCTGGGTGCCTGTCCTCCCCGTGGGAGCTTCCCGACGCGCTGTCAGAGAGCGATGTGACCCAGGGGTGGGCAGTTAAGCAGCGTACAGAGGATGCAGAACAGAGTCTGGGGCTGGATTCCGAGCTGTGTCGGCAGTTTCACTTGCGGCGTGAGCTGGAGCATTTGGACTAGATCGGTGCTTCTTAAACTTTGATTGTGCACACGCGTCCCGCAGAGTCTCGCTGAAGAGGAGGCTCAGATTCCGTGGGCCCGGGCCAGGGCCTGAGGTTTTGAATTTCTAACAGGCTTCCAGGAAGGGTGATGCCGCTGGTCCACGGACTACACTTTGAGTAGTAAGGAACCAGACGACCGCTAAGCTTTGCCACTGTGTGATTTTGAGTCTAGGGGCAGGGAGCGTCCTGTCACTCTTTCTCCCCCATGTTGAGGAGGCTTCCTGCTCTGAGGAAGGTTTTGAGACACACCCCAGATGGGGAGCAGGACCTTTTCTCCCCCTTGAAAACCCGCTGGGAGCACTTGCATGTGTCTGAAGAAGGCCATGCCTCTCTTAGGCAGCTGCTGGCCCTGAGGTGCAGTATCTCAGAGCAGACATTTCCTCCAGATTCTTTCTCGTTTCCTCTGCAAGAACACAATGAGGCCCCCTCGGTATCTCCCTCCAATGAGGGCCCCTCTGCGGCCATCAGAAGGGCCTCTTTTACTACCTCTGGGGCAGGGATCCTGGGGTGGACGGAGGGATTTATTAACCTGAGCATCACTCTCACAATTCCGGGGAAAACACTTCTGTGAACTCTGCCCTCCAGAGTTTATGATGGGCAAGGGCTGTTATGGCCATTCCCACGTACCGTGGAGGAGATTCCTGCGGGCTGGCCTCACGCACACGCCAGCCCTGGCAGAAGGAGTTAGACAGAAGCTCCTGCCCCAGCGCTAAGGCTGGGCTCGCGTGTATCCTTCCTTAGCAGGGCAGCGCGTACTGAGCGGTTGCCCTCCGTTTTGAATCTTTGGCTGACCAGGTGGTACCCTGAGGGTAACAAGTGAGGGGAGAGGGAAGGGACACCAGAAAGGGGGCCGGAAAGTGAGGGTGGGAGTCCGGCTCTGTCACTAAGCAGCTGTGTGGCCTGGGCAAATCCTCTCCCATCTGCAAGCCTGTTTCCACATTCCTGACAGGAGGTTGGAGCCCTGGATGCTCTGCTTGAGGAAGGGCCCTTGCAGACAACCCAGTGCCGGAGGCACTGGCTAAAGGAGATGGCCAGAGAGTCAGAGCTCCACAAGTCACCATCTCCTGGTTCTGGGGTTGGCAGGCTTGCTGGCCTGTCGGGTGCGAGGCATGAGTCGTGCAGCCATGCAGCCAACAGAGGCAGAGACAGAGGGGGAACCCAGGCTGGGGCCCGCCTGCCTTCTCCTCCCTGCCCCTGCTACCCTCTCCTTTCCTTCCCCCCCTTGAAGACCCCGCCCTCACTGGTGAAATCCCAATATGGCCTGGAGCTGAGTTATTGGTGTCACCCCATTGTCAGCTTCCTGGTGTTGATAATGTACTCTGGTTATGTAAGATGTTATCGTTGGGGGAAGCTGGGTGAAGGGTGCACAGGAACTCTGTACTATTTTTGAAACTTCTTTTGATTCTAAAATTATTTCAAAATCAAAAAAGCTTATTAAAAAATATCCAAGACTTCAAGACCCACCCAAATGCCGCTTCTCCACAAAGCGGCTCCGACTCAGTCATGTGGTCCTGTGTCTGTGTGGACCACAAGTGCTCTGTGCACACATTGTTATAGCCCCAGTCACATCCTACATTGTGCTTCAGGCGTGCAGGCCCGCACTGGTCCCCCCTCTAGACCCGGACGCCCGAGGTCAGGAGCCACTCTTTCCCTCCAGCGGGACCCGCACCCCACCCCCAGCCAACCCACACACAGGGTCCTGGGCACAGTTGGCGCCCAGTGAATGCTTGTGGAATAAGGATTGATGAGTTCCCAGAGTCACTTTGATGGGCAGAGTTGGCAGCTTCCCTGAGGTCTGTGGGAACGCTGAAGTCACGGCCCCCTCTGATTTCGGTCTCTCGCCCTCCTTGCTTTCTTCCTTCCTTTTCCACCCTTTTTCTCTTGTTCCCCAACTCCCCTTGACAAACCTTTCCCCTTTCCCTCATCAACAGGAACTTGTCAATCTGCTCCTGACCGGGAAAGCCGTGTCCAATGTTTTCAACGACGTGGTTGAGCTCGATTCTGGCAACGGGAACATCACGCTCCTCAAAGGCATCGCCGCGCGCAGCGACATCGGCTTCCTGTCCCTCTTTGAACACTACAGCGTGTGCCAGGTACCGAGCCCTCGGGCCTCCAGAGACCCAAGAGCCTGGCTCCCTGGGACCAACAGGAGGGAGGGAGGAGAAGGAGAGTTGGCTCCAGTTCCCGGAGCTGGGTCCAGTCTCAATCACGGAGCGTATGGGCAAACTGCAGCTTCACCGCCATCCAGTACAGGCATGTAGTTCCCTCCCAGAGCCAGCTGATACCATGAAAGGGACTTCTAGGGATTTACAGTGTGCTCGTGCATTAGGGTGGCCGCAGTTGTCGTGTGTGTGTGTGTGTTGGCCAGGGGGTCTTCTCCAGGGACAAGGGCCTGAGGTCTTGGGCCTTGTGTTAGTTTCCTAGGGCTGTCTCAACAAAGCACCACAAACTGGGTGACTTAAAACCACAGAAACGGGGCTTCCCTGGTGGCGCAGTGGTTGAGAGTCTGCCTGCCGATGCAGGGGACACGGGTTCGTGCCCCGGTCCAGGAGGATCCCACATGCCGCAGAGCGGCTGGGCCCGTGAGCCATGGCCGCTGAGCCTGCGCGTCCGGAGCCCGTGCTCCGCAACGGGAGAGGCCCTCTCACAACAGTGAGAGGCCCGCATACCGCAAAAAAACCCAAAAAACAAAAAAACCACAGAAACGTGTTGTTTCATAGTTCTGGAGCAGAAGTTCTCCTAACAGAAGTCCAAAATCAAGGTGTCGGCAGGGCAACACTCCTCCTGGAGCCCACAGGGAGAATAAGCCTTCCTTGTCCCTTCTAGCTTTTGATGTTTTCCAGCAATCCTTGGTGATCCTTGGCTTGTGGCTGCATCACTCCAATCTCTGCCTCTGGTGTCACATGGCCATCTTCTCCCTCTGTGTCTCCTTTTCTTATAAGGATGTCAGTCATGTGGATTGTGGGCCCACCCTACCCCGCTAACCTCGTCTTAACTAGTTACATCCGCAGCAACCCTATTTCCAAATAAGACCACATTCTGAGGTACTGGGGGCTAGAACTTCAACAGATCTTTTGGGGGGACACAATTCAACCCATAACAGGCCTTACTCAGTCTGTTTGCAAGTGTATTGGTCCCTCTACCTTTTCTCTCACTGCAGCCAGGGTCTTAGAAAGGGCCGGACCCCCAGGTGAAGCTGGGCACGGGGTAGGGTGACAGTATCTCTGGGCAACATGGGCAGGGGACCACTGGGCCCTGTGTTCTTGTCCCAGCCTGCTGTCGAACCTTCTCTGAGCCTCAGTTTTCATGTCTCCAGGGAAGACATTGTTCTGTGGTCGATTACATGAAAGGGTTGTCCTGAGGGGTAGCAGGAGGTCTTTCTCTGGTGACTGGCCCAGCAAAGATGCTTGGAGGGTCATGATGAGGCCCCATTCATCTTACATCCCCAGAACCAGGGATGCAGAGACTGACCCAAAGGGATACTCAGAGTATGCTAGGTGGATGGGTATGCAGGGCGGTTCAGTTTCATCATGGCCTTCCTGCGTGATCACATGTTTGGGTGTGCTGTCCCATGGAACGCCGTTGCTCAGGTGGCCCTGTGCCCAGATTCCGCCTCTGGGTGACACCCCACCCCCATGGACAGGAAGCAGCCTTGTGGGTTCCAAAGACTTGGGGAGAAAAGAGTGACAGTGACTCCTTCCCAGATGTGCTGGTGTCAGGAGGGACCCCAGGAATATAGCCACGTGGCCCATGAGAAGCACCAGGAACCCTGAGCATCAGATCCTGGGTGGCCTCTGAAGGCATTCAGCCCAAAATTCCGCGGGCTGAGAGGTAACCTCGCCCAGGCTCGCAGAATCCCCAGGCTTACCATGAGCCCTGGTTTCACTCTCGTGTGGAGGGCATTGGTCAAAATGTAAACTATTTTCCTTCGGTCTGTTGAGGGTAATTGATGGGAACAGCAGTTGGGCATCATCCTGTCCTTGGAACAAAATGCTGATTGCACAAATTCAGGTCCTACAATGATCCTTGAATCCACATAGACCCCACCACCACCACCGCTCTGCTATTGTTCGCTTCCTCGAAGACTGGGTGTATTATCTCCCTGCAGCAAGGGATGGTTTGCTCCTCTGCCTTGGGACTGCAGCCTCGCTAAAGAAGGACCCCAGGGCCTCCTCTCCTACTCTCCAGAGCTCACTGAAGGCTGGGCCTCTGAAGGAGAAGGCAGAGGCTGGCAGTTAGACAAAGCACTTTTCCTTTCCCGTAACTCCACCCGCTATCCCTTTGGTCACTGAGTTCCTTGGGGCTTTCATGATTAGCCACGTCAGACAGAAAGGGAATCCAAGGAGGTTTAGCCTCCAGGCCCAGACCTGGACCCAGAGCCGGGGCCCCCTCTCAGCCTGACCTGGTCTTCTTCCACCTGGCAGTACAGACGTGGTCACTGGGGAAGATCTGGTGTTTGGGGCCGCCTGGGCATGGCGTCCACAGCGGGGCTGTTCTGATAAGGCTGAAGCCTTTCTTTCATGTAGACGGCAGAACCAGGCCCGCCTTCACTCACAGCCCATCTCCAGGCTTCTCAGCGTGGCCTCTGGCTGGGAGCCAGGGTTCTGGGGCCCTCATGAGTATGTGTGTGGGAGGATGATAGGTCCTGTCTATCAGCGAGCTTGTCAGGTGACCCACATTCCGGCTGTGCCCGGGGGAAGCAGAGGCAACTCTGGGCCAAGAAATGCACCCCTGCCGTAAGTAACCAGCCCCCCGCCCCAGCATGGCTGTGTCCTACAGGACCCAATCTGCCATCGCTGACCCACTGGGCTGGCCTTGCCTTGCCCATCTGACTTCCCCCTCACTCCCTCCATCCCAGAGCGCAAAGTGAGGATGGGCTGCACTGCAGGCTGCACTGGGAAGACCAGCCCCTCCCGGCTTGTGGTGGCAGTGGTGATGGGGGACTGAGAGGCCGGGGAAGGACAGCAAGGCACAGGGAGTTTAACTTCAGGGCTTCCCCATGACCTGTAGGTCACGTTCATTGCTGCCTTCAGGAAGGGACCTGGGCAAAGGCTGAGCTTGGCAGGGAGAGCTCTATAAGCACCATCCTCCTCCTCCCATTTGTCCAGCTCTGCAAACAGCACCATCTACCCAGTTACTCAAACCAGGAGCGCATTTAATCCATCAAGAGGTCGTGGGGCTCTTTCCCGAAGTTGTTTCTCAAGTCTGTCCACTTTCACCCTTATCCGAGCCACCAGCATCGCTGTTCTGGACACTTGTGATGGCCCAGCTGGCCTCTGGCTCCTGTCCCCACCTCCTTCCAATCCTGTTTCTTCACTGAAGCCAGTGTGATCTTTAAAAGAGTAGATCAGTCACATCATTCCTTTGCTTAACAACCTTCTGTGCATTCCCAGTCCTCTGAGATTGTTATGGGCTGAATTGTGCCGTTCCCCCCACTCCCCCGACCCTACATTCATTTACTGAAGTCCTAGCCCCCAGTACCTTGGAGTGTGACTGTGTTTGGAGATAAGGCCATTAAAGAGGTAATTAAGGTAAAAGAAGGTCGTATGGTTGGGCCCAAATGCAGCGGACTGGTATCCTTATAAGAAGAGGTTAGGGGCTTCCCTGGTGGCACAGTGGTTGAGAGTCCGCCTGCCGATGCAGGGGACGCGGATTCGTGCCCCAGTCCAGGAGGATCCCACATGCCGCGGAGCGTCTGGGCCCGTGAGCCATGGCCGCTGAGCCTGCGCGTCCAGAGCCTGTGCTCCGCAACGGGAGAGGCCACTGCAGTGAGAGGCCCGCATACCGCAAAAAAAAAAAAAAAATAATAATAATAATAATGGTGACTCTGATGGCATCTTAGATTCAGTGAAATGTGGTGCAAATGTGTCTGTGTGATTCTTTGTTTACTATCTCCTCCTCATTCGGCAGCTAACCCCATAAGGACAGGCTGTTCCAGGGTACTTCACCACTGACCCATTGTCTCACACGGTCCCTGGGACCAAAGTATAACTCATGTTGAATGGATGTCATCCTTGGCGATGACAGACTGTCACTCTGCCAGCAATCAAATGTTGATCCTTTTATTTATTTATTTATTTATTTATTTTTTTGCGGTATGCGGGCCTCTCGCTGTTGTGGCCGCTCCCCTTGCGGAGCACAGGCTCCGGACGCACAGGCTCAGCGGCCATGGCTCACGGGCCCAGCCGCTCTGCGGCATGTGGGATCTTCCCAGACCGGGGCACGAACCCGTGTCCCCTGCATCCGCAGGCGGACTCTCAACCACTGCGCCACCAGGGAAGCCCGATCCTTTTAAATTAGGGTTTCGAAGCTGGCAGTCCATGGTTGGGTTGGAGGCATTCACACACCTCACTCCTGCAAAAGATGTTAAGAATCCAGGTAAAAGTACAAGTTGACCCTTGAGCAGCACGGGCGTTAATCTGTGTATGATTCATAGTCAATCCTTCGTATCCGCCGTTCTTCTGTATCCAATGATTCAACCAACCACGGACCGCGTAGTGCTGTAGTAGTTACTATTGAAAAATATCCATGTATAAGTGAACCCACACGGTTCAAACCCACGTTGTTCAAGGGTCACCTTAATCCCTGATTGTGCTGCACGTTCACCCACCAGGAGAGAGGCTGTGCTGGAGGAAATGTGCCCACCCACCCTCCTTCCTCGCCCTAGGCTTTTGGTCAGCTACCCCAGAATCCAAAGGAAGTGAATTTCATCTTTGGAAAATGTCACCCAATTGGGAGGGGCTCCTGAATGAGAAAACTCATTTATAAACTCCCCGGGCAGCTTTTTTTGCCCTTAATCTTTTGACTGTTGCTTAAATGGCAAGCTGCCCTTTTGTCCCTCTGCTGGAAAATTCAGGGTGGCTGTTTCTGCAGACGCCTGTTCCTGGTGGGCTGCATGGCTCTTTTTTCCTGCAGTGAATGAGCGCTGGCTTCCCAGTCTTTAAGGCTCCCTGTTCGAGGTGATGCCCTCACCAGAAAAGCCTGGAATTTTAACCTGGAATGGAGGCCAAGTTTGCAGTGGGGTTTAGGCACGTCCAGCCACATCGTTTAAGACAACTAATTCCACCTCCCCCCGCCACACCGTTTCCACCAAGGAGCGAGTCACACTTTAATGTTCACAGGGGGCTGGGGTGAGGGCCCAAGGGGCCAGGTGGAGGGGGCGGGTGGGGGGCTTGGGCAATGAGACAGTGAACACTTCGTGAAGTTCACCCTGCTACCCTCTGTAGGAGGTTCACGAGCAAGCATTTCCCCGGAGCACAGCCCCTTTGTCCGGGACACCCCAGCTCCAGGTGGGCTCTGAGAGGCCCGAGGAAGACTGGCCGGGCAGTCGTCTGTGACGGGCCCCGGAGAAAGTATGCCCATCTCCCCACTGGAAAAATAATTCCCATTCTTTCCTTAATCCACAGGCTGTGGCTGTAAATACCTGAGCATGCAAACATCTCCTTGGGGCTGGTGGGGATTAGGCCGAATCAGCTGGCCCACTGCACGTACAGAAATGAATAAACTAGGGCCCGGGGTGGAGAGTCACAGGTGACGGCGAGAGAGTGCATCGAGGTCTGGCCACCGAGGGGCAGACCAGCCAGGCATCTGAGCAGGCCTTCGGAGGGCCCCGCCACGCCTCTCTCTTCTGCAGGCGGAACCACAGGAAGGCCCTGATGCTGATTCCGTGCATCTGCCTTCTCCCAACACCCCTCTACCATGAAAGTCCTCTGCTGGGAACTTTCCAAAGGACTCCGTCCTCAGAAGGAAGTTCCAGCTCTTTATCCTCCCCTTCCCCTGCTCTTTCCTGATGCCCTGATTTTCTCCTGAATGTCTCTGGACATTTGTTCTGGCATCACCCACAGACTGCTCACCCAGAGGCCCTCCCTCCCTTCCACCTGTGGCTCCAGCCCCACCTGTCTTCAAGCTAAAGTCCTAGCTCCAGTTCCGCTTCATTCGCGAGGACCTTCAGTCGTCAAACATTTGCTTATGTTGACTTATACCCCCTGCTCTGGTCTAAGGGTGTAGTCCGTGCCAGAGGCAGGCATACATGCTTATCGTGAGGCAGAGTGATGCACTGCAGCAGAGGAGGGTGGGTACCGAGCACCTAGTGCCTAGGACTAGAAGCGGGACATGATGCGTGCTCTCTGATTGGGCGATGCAGAACCCCTAGGGGAGGAGAGGTGTACGGGTGAACAGTGAACGCACAGGCATGAGGCTTGCCGTGCTGGATTAGTTTGAGGACCGGTGAGAGGTTCTGTGTGGCTGTGGCTGGGGAGGGGAGGGTACGGAAGAGCCGGCTAGGAGGTCATTGCTTGGGGAGGAGAGGCTGGGCCTGGAGAGCTGTCGGGGGCAGGGTGGGCAAGCACCGCATACCAGCTGGATGTGGGAGATGAAGGGGGGGGCGACGCCCGGCTTTCAGGCCAGGGTATCTCCATGGGACTGCCTGTGGGGCAAAGGCCCTGCGAGCAGCGGGCTGAGCAGGCAGGGACAGCTCTGTGTCAGTGAGCCGCAGACGGGGCCCCAGCCTCACACAGGGTCTGGGATCCCCAACGGGGCCTCGCTGAGGTCAGCCTGGGCCTGGGGCTGGACAGAAGATGCTCTGGCCCGCTTCCCTGGGGATGGTGCATGGTATTAGGTACCTCTGTCTGCTCCCTCTCCCTCGTCCAGGTCGGCTGCTTCCTGAAGACCCCGAGGTTCCCCATCTGGGTGGTGTGCAGTGAGAGCCACTTCAGCGTCCTCTTCAGCCTGCAGCTGGAGCTGCTGCAAGATTGGAGGACCGAGAGGCTCTTTGACCTGTACTACTATGACGGCCTGGCCAGCCAGCAGGAGCAGATCCGGCTGACCATCGGTGCGCCGCCTCCCCACCTGCCATGTCCGTCCCCAGGGAGCTTCCAGACCGGTCGGGGACGCCGGCCTTAGCACGCCCAGTCAGGGCAGTCCGAGAACAATGCAGACTGGGGGGTCAGAGGGCAAGTGTGCGCAGGTCCTCCTGCAGGAGGGGGCTGGAGCTGGGCCTTAAGGGTACTGATGTTCTTAAGGGTACAAGGTGAGGTTGAGACTACGTAGCAGACAGTATCACGGCAACAAGTTTGGGTTTTATTCTCCAGGCAGTGGGGAGCTATGGAAGGTTTTGGATCAGGGGAGTGGTGGGCTAAGACATGTTTTTAGAAAGAATTATTCTGGTAGCTGAAAGGGGGCAGGAGGGTGGGGTGGAGACTGGAGGTGGGAGGCCAGTGAGCAGGGACACCTGTGGTGTCCAGGTCAGAACCGATGGGCAGGAACCAGGGAGGGTCCAGATAAGAAGAGAAGAGGGGCAGGTACCGGAAGAGTCAGGTCCCAGGAGTAGGGTTGCTGGTGCTGACCTCGGGGTGAACGTGGGCTCCGGGCTGATGAGCGTGTGCCTCTCTCCCCGCCGCTCCCCAGACACCACCCAGACCGTCCCTGAGGACAGAGACAACGACCTCGTTCCTCCCCTGGAGCTGTGCATCAGAACCAAGTGAGTCAGGCCCATCTGTGGCTTTGGGGCCTTGCCTGAGTGGCTGGGAGGAGCAGTGGTTGGGAGTGGCCTGCAGGAAGGGGGGTGGGTTCCTGGATTGTCCCAACTAGGAGGGGTGTGGTGAGGGGCCAGTAGGACCCCTGCAGACTGCAAAGACACAGTGCTTGGCTTTGTCTGTATGTGGCATTTTGTGGTCACCATGGCCCAGGGAGACGTGTGCGACTGGCGAGATGCCGTGTCTTCAGATAGCTCCCCAAGATGCCCCGTGGCAGGGGGTGGAGGTGAGCTGGTGCCTCCTGAGAGCTCCCCTCATTCCAGGCAGCAGCTGCCAGGTGTGCTGAGTGCTGTTAGGCCCGCAGGAGGAAGAGCGAGTGAGGTTACCTGGTGGTGGCGGTGGAGCTCGGGCAGGATCGGAAGCGCAGCCAGGGTGTGCTCGGAGGTGGCTTCCTCCGAGCAGCGACCCTCACGCGGGAGG
Source organism: Hyperoodon ampullatus (assembly GCF_949752795.1). Classification (NCBI taxonomy): domain Eukaryota; kingdom Metazoa; phylum Chordata; class Mammalia; order Artiodactyla; family Ziphiidae; genus Hyperoodon; species Hyperoodon ampullatus. The sequence continues at coordinate 63,229,574 of NC_136922.1, forward strand.
AACAGCCCCCGTCCTTCTGCGGGTGCGGGTGCGGCCGTCTGAACACTGAGTGGAGGTGCCCCAGAGTGGGGTTGCCGGCGGGGGTCCTTGGCTCGTCTCACCCAGCCCTCAGTCTTTAAGGGAAACTGAGGCTCAGGCCAGGGGAGGCGGGTGAATAGGAGTTCTCTGACCAGGCCCCAGGGCTGGGGCAGCAACCGTCCCCCCAACCCCCACCCCGCGGACAGGCGGTTGTAGCCGTTGGGAATCATAAAGTCTTTGGGTGGTGACTTGGAGGCCTCAGGGTGCAGTGGGAGGGGCAGGCCTGGGGGAGGGAGGAGACCTGGATTCCAGTGGGGAAGCGTTAGAACTTGCCAGTGTGGTGAGCATGCATTCTGGCGTTTGAATCCTGGCCTTGCTGCTTTCTGGCTGAGAGTCATTGGACCTCTCCTGTCTATACCTCACTTTGTCATCTGTAAAATGGGGGCAGTGGCCGTGCCTGGCTCACACGGCTGTTGTGAAGAGCGCCCTCGTTAACGTCGTCTCAGCCGCTCCTGACTCTCTGTGACCTCGGGCGGAACCTCTGTTTTCCTGTTTGTGAAATGGTGGGGTTTGGGGTGGAGGATGTAGGCCATGGCTGGGGCCCTGCGGCTCTGACCGCCTGCGATCCAGCGGGCTCCCCTGGAGTCTAGGGCCGCTGCCCACCCACGGGCAAGTGAGCCCTTGAATGGAGCCAAAGAGAGAAAGAGGACTCCACATACACAGTCCCCAGGGACTGTGTCCCCAGGGAGGGGACGTGGAGGAGACGTCGTGACATCTTCATTACCGCCCCACCCACGCGTCCACCTGCTCACCCGTCCACCTGCCCGCCCACTGGGCCAGGGACGGAGCATTCCTGTGGGGTCACGTGCCAGCGTTTCTTTCATCGGGAGGATTAAAGGCACATGCAGGTCGCTTTCCTTTCATGTACAAAGGGCCACTCATTCAGAGTGATGAGAGAAGGGCTGCATGGGGGAAGGAGGTGACACCAGCCTTGGCACCTTCTGCAGGACGGGGTGGGAGGCCACAGGGCATCCTTCCTGCAGGAGGACCTGCCCAGCAGGGCTCTGGACCGCCCCCTGGGCACAGGCTCCACCCCCCCTCCGGACCCCTGGGACCCCTCGCTGAAGCCCTACATCTGTCTCTGTGCCCCTCCCAGGGGTGGCCCACCGCCCCAGACCTCTGCATCTGCCTCCGTCTGGAGTAACTCCTCTTTCCCCAAGAATGCTTCTGCTGCAGGACTCGACTCACCAGGCACCTCCCAGGGGCCTGGGGATTGGGCTCAGCCCTAATTGGCAAGTGCTTGAGAATGACTTGGGGCTCTGGTCTGTCAGGGAGCTCAGTCCAGAGACATCTGAGTGTGAACGTGGGCCCGGAGCACCTCTTCTTCTTCTGTCAGCTGTCCCTTCTCCCAGAACCTACCCCTGTCCCCGGGGCCATGTGCCATGAAATGCACCAGCGAAATGACGGCATGTGAAATGATCTGCAGAGGCTGCACACAACAGGAAGCGAGCCCTCGGCCTGGGGCAGGCGGTCCAGTCTGAGTCCCTGCCCTGCCCTTGTCTGTCCCTGCTCACTGTCGCGGGAGGAGCTTGGGCAGGGTTGAGCCTTGGCCTCTCCTCCAGCAGTGCTTCCTAGTCCTCGTCACAGATAGCAGATCATCGTACTGCGGCAACACAAAGGGTTAGGGACGAGTGGCTTGGGGACTCCGGTTGACCCAGACTCTGCCCAGTGCCCTGATGGCTGACGGGATCAATGGTCCAGCACGTCTGTATTTGTCTATGGCCGCCCACTGGGAAGATTTGCTAGAGCATATGATCATCAGGGTTCAGCGGGCATCCCCGCTGGAGGGTGTGGTAAAACACAGATTGCTGGGGCCCCACCCCTGGGGCTTCTGGCTCAGTAGGTCTGGGATGAGGCCTGAGAATCTGCATTTCTCAAGAGTTCCCCGGTGCTCCTGGTGTTGCTGTCCTGGGACGGCACTGTGAGAACTGAAGTTCTGGTGGCTGGTGAAGGCGGTGCCTACCTCTCCCTCACCCTCCCTGGCTGCCTTGTGAGAGTCAGATGTCAGGTGAGGTGCTGACCCTCCAGCATCTGGTCTGCTGTAACATACCAGACCAGGGGTACTTTCTTCCTGGCTCCGCTGGCTGCCCCCTGCCCCCCGCCCCCCCACCCCAAGTCTGATGGCTCGGTCCATCTGGGCAGTTAACACGGTGAGACTTTTCCCAGCATCATTCCCGGAAAGCTGAATGGGTGAGTGAATAGCGGGAACGCAGGGTTTTTCCCCCTCTGTACCCATCAGATAACATACCCCACTGTAATGGGAAACAACAGGCCCAGCCTCCTGGAATCCTGTTCCGAGGGGTTGGATTACAAAGGCTTTGCGTATTGTTTTCATCCCAGATTCTCAAACAGCTCAAAGGGAGAAACTTGGGAAAGTAGCCTTCAAGGTCAGTGAGACCCGCTAAAGCTGGGGCCCTGCCTCTTAGGGGATAAGTCCTGCTGCCTTGACAGGAAGGGCATATGGCCCGAGCTCAGGTCATTTCCAAGGCCAGTCAGAGTCCAAGCACCCGCTGAAAGGCAGCCGAGCGCTCATGGCAGGGTAGGCCAACCTGCGGGCTGGCGGGGTTTCCCTCTCATCACTTCAACCTCATGGAACCCCTGGACTGGACTCCATGGAAGAAACAGCTGGATAAGACGCGCTTCTTGCTCTCAGAGTTCACAGTCAAATAGAGGTCAAGTTCAGAATCAACTCTGTTCTAATCCAGGGAGAGATGCGCCACCTGCCCTCAAAACCACCTCTGTTGCCCCATAAGAACCTCTGACATTCACGCTAACCCACACGGAGCATGCCACCCACATCCCTGGCCACCTGGCCACCTGCTTGGGATCCACAGAAAGGCCCTTGGACACCGCCCGATATGGCCCTTCCTTCTACAGATGGGGTCGCCGGAGTGGAGGTCTGACGCCAGGCCACACCTCGAGTCAAGAGCAGTTCAGGGCCTGGAGCTTAGGCCGGTGCTATCCCAGCCCAGTGGAAGGTCACTGAGCAGGCAGTGTGACTTCCCGCCACCTGGCTTTGTTGCCACGGTGACATTGCACAAGACCAGACTGCCAGTTTTGCCTTTGGAGAAGAACATCCTAACTTGAACCATCCCCGGGCCCCGTGCTGTCTCCACTCTCTGGTGTGACGCACACCTAGACCTCAGAGAAGCTCCTGTTACCTTCGCTTGTGTCTGTCCCCCAGCCTCCTCCCTCCTCTGTTCTCTAACCATCTCAGCAAAAAAAAAAAAAAGACTCATTTATGGTCGTTTCCAAAGAAGACACACACAGTGACCTCTCTCAAGCTTCCAGCCTCGCTAGAATGGGAGTAAATGAAAGGGTTGTCACCAGGCCAGAGAAAAGAGGAAAGAACTCATAACCGGGGCCTGGGCCTGGGCGACAGATGTTTCTGTTTGGAGGCTCAGACAAAAAATGGAAAATGTCATTTCAGCTGGGAACGGTGCCTTTGAGGGGCTGGAGCCGAGCGCCTGCCTCCCTCACCTGCGCACCCGCTCGCCCGAGGCGTCTGCTCCAGCCTTCACGCCTCTGCTGACACCCTTCTTGCTTAGATGCCCTCTTCACAGTGCCTCTCCCCCATTGAGGGAGGGCTCCTGGGTGCTCCCACTGCCCAGCCCCCTCTTGTGAGTCCCCTGCCTGCAGCCCACGCGCACAGGCACCCCTGGTCTCCTTGTTCATGGCACGTGCAACGCCACTATGCGGAGCGGAGCAGCCAGCAGGAGTCTGGAGACCCCAACTGCGTCGTGGCTATGCTGCCGTCACGTGGCACGACCTCTGGAAGGGCTGGCTCTGTCTGGACCTCAGTTTCCCCATCTGTCGATTGGGTAAAACGATGCCTTCCCTGAGCTGTTATGAGGTCGAGAGGAGATGTAGAAGCATTCCCTCTCCTTTGGAGACCTCAGGGGGCTCACAGGCAAGTGGGGGGAGGAGGAAGAATGGGAGGAGGCAGAGGGGAAGGGACGAGAGAGCGGAGGTGGGCGATGGACAGGGCTCGGTGACCACCGGGGTCAAAGGGGAGGGAGAGTGAAGTGTGATGAAGACTCAGGTTTTCCCTCTGGTGCCTGGGCTTGAGGAGGGGAAGGGCGTGTACAGGGGGTGTGTTCACTCGGCAGCATCCCTGGGGGCCCAGCACAGAGCTAGAGGTCATTGAGGGGATGGAGGCAAGTGAGACCAGCTCTGCCCTCTAGGGACTCACAGTCTAGCAGGAGAGGGAGACCCCATGACAGCATGGCCGGGGAGAGCCTGACAGCAGTGCTGAGGGAGGATACTTCCGGAGGGAGGGATCCTGGATCTGACCCTGAAGGAGGAGGAGTGGAGAGGGAGGATGGTCCTTCCAGGTGGAGGGCGCAGCACCGGCCAGGTTCGCAGGTGAGAGACAGCCTTGGGGCTCATTCTGTAGTTGCCCTGACTGCCAGCAGCTGACGCGTAGGACAGGACACTTGCACACACGGTACTTGTTTGGAAATCCAAAGTGAGTAAGAGAAGAGCTTGGGTGTATTTCTACTGGTCAGCTCTGGTGGCTTTAAAACCAGGCCTGCCCTCTTCTCCTTGCTGATACAGCAAAACATCATGTTCAAAATCTGTGAAGTCAGGTAACTGCTGCTCTGATGCAGTGATGGCTGCTGGGGAAGAAAGGGATTCAGTCGTGGGCAAGAGATGGGCCTGCCCATGACGCTGAGCTGACCTCAGCTCTGGGGACCACGGCATCTTCACTGAGCTCAACCCCGAAGCCAGTGGTCCTCAACTTGGGGCAGTTTTGCACCCCGGGGGATATTTGGCAAAGTCTGGGGACATTTTTGGTTGTCACTCGTTTGCGGGAGGGTGCCAGATGTCCTACAATGCACAAGACAGCCCTCCTCCCCCCCCCACAACAGAATTATCCAGACCAGAATGTCTGCTGTGCCCAGGTTGAGGAACGCTGCTCTAAACTCTCACACGCTCAGCCTCCTCTACATCAGCATAGATGAGTGAGCCTTGACGGCGCCTCTGCACTCAGAAAGCGGTCCATTCCATCCCTCCCCTTTCTCTCTCAGCCCCTAATTGCATATGCAGAGTTCTTCTTTTTCATCCTTGTAACTGATCCATAGACTTTCAGAACTGTTCCTAAGGGGGAACCATTCATCCCCTAAATAAGCACAGTATCCCAGCATTGCAGCCCTTTCAAAACGTCTCTGCTTTGATTTCCTCTTGTGGTTGTGAACTGCTTCTTTCTGTGTTTCTAATACTCTCCCTGCCTCAGCACCTGTAGTCCAGGATTGGGTAGGTTAGTTACCTCTGTGAAAAGCCTCACAGGCAGCATAAACCTCCCAGCCTGACATTAGGACTCGGTGACTGTTGGTGTGACCTGGGCTCTAGCAGCAGATGAATATGACTCACCCCTGCACTGAGGCAAAACCCTATTTTGTCACATTGGGAGCTCACAGGAGGAACTTCTGTCTGCCTGTCAGTATGGGCAGAGGAGGGCGATAAGGGAAGGGCCTTGGGGGCCAGGCTGAGGGTGGATCTTATAGGGATACAGGAAGTCTAGTCTATTTCTGACTCTTCCCCCTTCTTCTCTCCATGACTGGAGGCAGGAATCCAAACTGGTCTGGGCAGTAGTTTGGCCTTTGCAAACCTGCATCCCTGGTGCCTGTCTGGAGCCAGGCTGTGGGTGGGAATGTTACTCCCCTCTCTTCCTTCCACCTGCCACCCCTGGATGTCTGGATTCATGATGTGTCCCTAGTGTCTAAGATTTTGATAGGAAACTTACAGAGGCTGATACTCCTCTACAAGTCTTAACAGGACAGTAAGTCCCCTACATACGAACGAGTTCCATTCCAAGAGCGCATTCGTTAAGTCCAGCGAAGTTAGCCTAGGTGCCCAACTAACACAGTCGACTATATAGTACTGTACTGTAATAGGTTTATAATACTTTTCATACAAATAATACATAAAAAACAAATACAAAAATAAAGAAAACATTTTTAAGCTTACAGTAAAATACCTTGAAAAGTACAGTAGTGCAGTACAGCAGCTGGCACACGGGGCTGGCATCGAGTGAACAGGCAAGACGAGTTACTGACTGGAGGAGGGAGAGGAGGTGGGAGATGGTAGAGCTGAAGGATCGTCAGCAATAGGAGACGGAGGGCAAGCTGCAGTTTCACTCACGCCTGAAGTGGATGGAACTCACGTTTGCATCTTTGAAAGTTCGCAACTTGAAGGTTCATATGTAGGGGATTTACTGTAAAAGCTTTTTAATGATGTGTTTCAAAACTGCAACAATGATGAACAGAGCAAGAAAACTGAAAACCTCAGGTTGCAGGGTAGAATCACTAAGGCTTTGTCTTATGTTGCTACAGGTTGCTAAAGTGCTGTTAACCCAGTAGATGCTGTAGGTCCACCTACTCCCTTGGAACCTGTGGTTATCTCAGTGCCTTCCCAGCTTGCCTTACCTCCCGAACCTGCTCAGTTGTGCAAGTCAGAGCTGCATGTGTCTTCCCTACCAGCTGAACCTATATTGGCTACCCTGAGACATCATCAGGGTCCAGCACCAAAAGTGCAGGCAGTGGGCACTCACCACCAAGGAGCAGCCTGAATTCTCCCGGGGTTGCCAAGTTGTCTCCAGATACCTACCATCCCAGTATCTCTCCTTCGAGCAGTGATGAATGCTATGATGCTGATGGATTCCATCAAAGTGGCTCAACCCCAAAACGTCTAATAGATTCCTCTAGATCTGCCTCAGTGCTGACACACAGGAAGCAGTCTAAAGCACCCAGCTTCCAAAGAATCACTTAATTCTTCCACATCCAATGGAACAAGTGATGCTGAGCATGTCGATGCACATGATATGACTGATGATAAAGCAGAGGCAGGGTCCATGGATGAACACGAGAGGTTATCACACATTTCTTATCACAGGTTAGGCTTGGAATGGATCTTACTAAGGTAGTTCTTCCAAAAATTACTCTTGAGAGAAGCCCCCTTCTAGAAATATATGCAAACTTTTTGCACATCCAGACCTGCCTCTGAGTATCTGTGAGCAGAAGGATCCCAGGGACCAAATGGTTCAGGTGGTCATATGGTAGCTCTCAGACTTTTCGTGCAGGAAGCAAAGGATCAGTTGCCAAAAAGCCACACAACTGCATTTTGGGTGAGACCTTGCAGCCTCATGAGGCACTGCCAAATGACACTGAAGAGAACAGAGAGCTAGTTTTAGAGGGACTCGTTTCTTGAAACAGTATAACATTCGTGGCTGAGCAACTTTTCCATCATCCACCCATCTCAGCCTTTTTTGCTGAGTGTTTTAACGAGAAGATGCAATCCGGCATTCATATATGGACCAGATGAAAATTTCTTGGGATGTTGATTGGCGTGCACAACATAGGGCAGGGCTGTGCCTTGTGTCTAGACTATGACAACTGTTACATTCTCACATTCCCCAGTGGTTATGGAAGGCTTGTCCTTACAGCGCCGTGGGTGGAGCTAGGAAGAGAACGCACATATCAATTGTTCCAAAACGAGCTATATGCAAATATTGTCTCCCATGCTACTCCTGCACAGAATTACCACTAAGATTTTTTCTTCTCCAAATGACAGATCTTTTTGCTCACTTGAAGGGAAATGGAATGGTGTAAAATATGCAAAATTCTCAACAGGGGGTCTTACAGTCTTTACAGAGACCAAGAAGTTGCTGGTAATCAGGAGGAAAGTAGGTTGGAAAAACAGAGTATGAATCCCACTGCCTCTGCAAGGCTGTCTCTCTCGACCTAAAAATCAGAGACGTTGAGGTGGCCATTGAAGCAAGGCACAAGCGAGAAGAAAGACAAAGAGCAGAAGCCTGAGGAAGGAATAGAGAGAAATTCAGTGGAGGTCTAGGTTGTTCATGATGATGGAGAACGTTGGCTTTATGGCGAACCACTACTGAAACTCTGTGATGCTTCTAAGCATTAGATTGGGAAATGCAACAGCCTTACTTTGGGAGAACCTGTTCACTCCCTTCTTGCAGCAGGTCCAATCTCAGGGATACAGGCAGACCTCAGAGATATTGTGGGTTCGTTCCAGACCAGTGCAGTAAAGCGAGTCATACAAATTTTTGTTTTCCCAATGCATATGAGAGTTATGTTTACACTATCCTGTAGTCTGTCAAGCATGCAATAGCATTATGTCTAAAAAGCAATGTACACATCTTAATTAGAAAACACTTTATTGCTAAAAATGCTGTCATCTGACCCTTCAGTGAGTTGTAATCTGTCTGTGATAATAACATCAAAGATCACTGATCACCATAACAAATTTAATAATAATGGAAAAGTTTGAACTGCTTCAAGAATTACTCAGATGTGACACAGAGACAAAACAAATGCTGTTGGAAAAATGGCACCGATAGACTTGCTTGACACAGGGTTGCCGTAAACCTTCAGTTTGTAAAAAAAAAAAAACCAACACAGTATCTGTGAAGAGCGATAAAGCGAAGCCCAATAAAATGAGGTCTGCCTGTACTGGACTTTGCAACGCAGATGTACAAGTAAAGTAAAAGCATCCCCTGTTTTCCTCCCCTGTGGCAGTTACAATTATGACTTCAGTCCTGAAGAAAAACTTCAGGTTTTGAAAATGTCTGCTCCCTCCCCAAACCCCACACCCTGGGAAGCGTTTCTAAACCCCAGTCTCAGAGTCTGTGCTCCAGTACTGCTGTTGAGGCGTGCAACAGCTGTTTCCTAGTTTGTATAATCTTAGGATGTACGTCTATGTATAATACGCCTAATGACAGATTCTTCAGAAATATTCCATCGGCTATAAATGATTCCTCTGAGTTGTTTTAGAAAACTAGTTCCATGTATTAAAATCAAGTGCTGGTCTCACCTGTAATAACTTTAATTTTGGAATTGAACTATTATTAAATTGTGTCTAAGCCTGGACTCCTGTTTAATTATACTCAGTGCTTCTTAAGGCTTCATAAAGTAAGTTTTTAAAAAGGCAAATCAGTGCTTTACTGAACCACTCACAGCCCTTCACTAGCAGTTCTTAGAGCAAAGCCCAGAATCCTTGCAAGGCCTCCCGGGTCCCGTGTGGTGCCACTCCCGCTGGCTCCCTATGCCCTATGCCTACCTTTCTGGGCTCTGGCAACTGGACCTCCTTCCGTGCCTTGAACCCTCCAGGATGTCTCCATATCTAGGTCTTCCCATGTGCCTTTAAAGTGCCACCATCAGGCACCCCTGGAAAGTGGCTGGATTCAGATGCGTGTAGATCGTGCACCTCATTTGAGGGGTTTAGGTGCGTTTGTTTTGTAGGGGCCTGGTGTGTAGGCTTGTCTGTGAGTGTGGAGGGGTGAGGTGGGCATGTTGGAACCTGAAATCCTCGAAGGCCCGGAGAGAGCAGTTCCGATGAGTGAGGACAAGAGCTAGCTCCTGTGTGGGCCCCTGCAGCTCTAACTCTTTCTCTGTTCCTCTGCTCTTAGGTGGAAGGGGGCATCGGTGAACTGGAACGGCTCAGACCCCATCCTGTGACCCTCCATGTGGGTGAGCCCCATGGCTTCAGCACACATCACTGGGGGTGACGACTGAGCCCTGGGCCTCAGGGACAAGTCTGGGCCAGCACTGCTGCAGAAGCGTCCAGAACCTCCCTGCCTCTTCCATGAAGGGCCTGCCCAGGACTGTGCTATGGACCCAGAGTGCTTCTGTGCAGCCCCTCCCAGCTGAGCGGTGACTGCCAAGGCCTGGAAGGAGGCTGGTGGGGCCTCTGCTGCCTTTTCTATGCATCCCTCCCTCGCTCCCTGCGGGGCCGGCCCCTTGCCAAGCCTCTGATATGGTCGGCCCGGGACCCTGGGCACTCGTTATTTCTGATGGTTGGCTTTCTATAAAACAGGAGTCAAACCCATGCTGAGGGCCGAACCTTATTTGTTCTGTTGCCGCAAAGGAAGCATGAGGTCTGACCGGCTCATGGCTGGGGCGGGGATGGTGATGGGTGGAGGGGCCCCAGAGCCCCGGAGACCTGTGGGCGAAGTCCTCACCTAACGAGGGTCTCTGCAGGCGAACCATGCCCTCTGGCCCACTGATGTCCCTGGCGGGGCCTCTGGTTTGACTTGGCTTCTGTGGATCAGCCCCAGGTCTAAGGCACCAGGCTCCAAAAGCTGTGCCGACCAGGAGAAACTCAGGCTCCCTGAGAGCCCATCTCGGGGCCGACCTGGATCTCTGCGAGGCCCCATGAGGACGGTCATGTGGACCTGGAGGGTAGGCTACAACTGGCCAAGCAGATATGGGGAAAAGAACCTTTCAGGGAGGGACCTCTTGGCCAGGGAGGACAACGAGGTCAGGATGAGAAGAGGGACTGAGTGTGGTCCCCCGTGTGGCTGCAGTGGGGCGTGTGCAGAGAGAACTGGCTGAACTGCTCCGGTGGGCAGAGCCTGTGGAGACCCTTGCATTCCATACTGAGGGTAAGATAGGTGGGAAGAGGGAAATCTCCATAATCACTTGTGAAGGGAAAATTGTACTCAAAGCCTCCTTTGTTCCAACAATTTATATCCAATGGATTCCAAAAAGGAATATGAGCAAGTATAGAACCACAATGGGAGGCTGGTGAAGAAGAAAGACCAGAGAGAGAGTTTTGTCAAAAACAGAAGCTGGGGGCCCCTCTGCAGTGGCTCCCAACGATGGACTGAGCGAGGGCGCCCAGTGGTAGGGCACGGCCTCCAGGAACCTCTATCACCAGTCTGTCCACACGGGAGTCAGGAGCCACATCATGGCGGAGCCACATCATGGCGGAGCCACATCCAGGGCCCACCCTGCTGTGCCCCTTGGGTGCTTGGCTGGGACTCTGAGTGGGGCCTGCAGAGGTGGGTGGTTACACGTGGTGACTGGGGCACGCACTCCTCTGCCATGTGCCCTGACCCAGGGAGAATCATAGACACTGGACGGCAGCCAGTCCCCAGACTCCGTGTGCCCCCTTGGGCTCAGGATACAAGCAGCTCGGGGGCCGTGCTCCCCGGCAGTGCTGGCTAAAGGGAGACTCCCTCCTCTTTAAGGGCCAGGCATGCAGGGGGCAAAGCTGGTATTTGGTGGTGACAACTAAAGAGCCTGTTTTGTGCTCTCGTGAGCTGGGTAAGAAGAGCAGTGGCCAGACTATGGGTCTTTGGGGAGCGGCAGGGAAGAGCTGGCAGGGAGTGCTTTGTCCAGGCTGTGCACGGCCCCCGTGAAGTTTGCTATGTAAACTCCAGTGGCCATTCACAGCAGGCGTCCAGCAGAAATGCTTCCTATATGTCCCTGAAATGTTTATGCGTTTGTTTTCCTTGGCCAGGATCAGGCCTCTCCAGCTGAGCGACCGGGTAGAGGAAGTCGGTTTCCCTGCAGTGGCCTTGTTTATCAGCCTGGGAAGGAAAAGTGTGTCTTTTCAATAAAACACTTAACCTCCTGACCAGGGTGCCATGGGCGGAGCTGGAGAAATCAAAATATTCCCAGCGTTGCTTGGGAAGACCAGTTCCAACAAATTACAAAAGCACTTTTCTAGAAGCCGAGACATAGGTACATGTGCAGCATGACGTCCCTTGCCTGGGACTTTCTGGAAAGGAAGATGAGCGAAGCCCAGCACCGCCCTCTCCCAGGTCCACAAGTCAGAATGAGCCCATGGTACCGCTGCCAAACCTACCAGAATGAAATGCAGGCGCTGCTTCCTCACACATGGTGCTCCCCTTCTGGGCTGCGTGGTTTTCTAAGGAGACTGAGGGTAGTCTTCAGAGGGCCCATAGCCCGCCCCACCCCCAAATTAAATTAAAATCTTTGTGTACATGTACATTTGTGTAATTTTCTGGGGAGAGAGTCTATAATCCACCTCATGGCCTTGATCTTGGAACAACACCCCTGTCCTTTCCCCCAGAAGGTTAAGAACCATATCCTTGGGTCGAGTGGCCTCTCAAAGACTGAACCTGGGCTTGACTGCGCTCTCTCTCTGGCCGCCTCATGCACAGGGGAGCCGGTTTATTGAACGTGCAGACCTAAGTGGGAGGTGAGCAGGAAGCAGCTTTATTCTTTCTTATTGCACGTGGCTCCCTGTATCCGTGGGTTCTGCATCGGCGGACACTGAGGGCCCAACTGTGGGATTTGAGCATCCTCGGAATTTGGTATCCTTGGTGCATCCTGGAACCAATCCCCCTTGGAGACCGAGGGACGTCTGTATTTCCCCTTGGATTCTCTTTCTCTCGATTGTTCGTTTCTTTGTCTCTGGATGAAAGGGTAGGCCAATTCCACTGCTCTTGCGGCAGTGTGACCGGAAGTTGCTGACGGCAACACCTAACTCCACTCTCATCACTGGAAAGATCCTCCCCCCCCTGTTCTTGTGGGGGACCTCCCACCCATAGGGGTCTCTCCTGAGTCAGGTGACTCGTCCCCAAGCTGGTGCTGATGGAGGCTCCCAGCACCTGCCCCCATCCAGCTTCCGGTGGAGTCAACCTCCCTCCTTCCCCTTTTAAAAAGACGGGAGTCTTCCTTCCGCAGGCTCCACATTTGAACAAGCAAAGCACCGACACGTCTTTGCCTCTCCAATTCTGGAAGTCAGACCTTCCCACCTCAGGCCGCCTGTCTGCCCAGCCACCCATCGGGAGCAGTGACATGTCCTTGTCCCCAGGTGGGAGTCAGGGACCATCCCACACTGCAGGGCACACATGGCAGGCTTTCGAGGAGTTTTCTTGAAGCCTCCCTCGCTTGGCTTAAGGAGAGGAGATGCTCCACTAGGAGGCGGTGGGGAAGGGGATCGCAGCACACGGATGCCTCTCTCCAAGGAAGCTCTCACCAGCTGCTGGTCTCTTCCACTGCCAGCCTTCTCGCGAGGCTAGAGGGCGTGATGGGCGCGCCAACCTTGGCAGGACCATTTCCACCCTTCTCTGTAAGTTCTACATGGTTGCAGCACAGGTAAGAAGAAGAGTTTCCAGTAGAGCTGTGAGAATTCCCTGGGGGCCAGGGCTGGGACAGGGCTCAGAGGGGCGTTTGGGGAAATCCTAAGGTAGGGTTGCGTCCAGACTCCACCTGACTGCTCCCCAGGGTCTCCGTGTCTGAGCTGGAAGGGAAGTCGGGCGGGGGCTGGGGCCTATCCCATCGGAGGCACTGCTGGTGGAAGAGGAGGCAGCAGTGGGCCCAGGCTTCTGGGAGGGCCGGGAGCGGTGAGGGGCAGGTCTTGGAAGCTCTGCCCTGGAGCTTGCGATTTTGTGGGGTGACAGTTTGGAAACTCAGAAGTCTTCCCCATAATGAAGAGGTACTGCCGTATAGACACAAGGGAAGAAGATGCATCGGGACCAGACGGCCTGAGTTTAGTCCTGACTCACCACTTCCTGCCTGTGTAGCCATGAGCACTTGACATAAGCTCTCTGGACCTCAGTTTCCTCATCGGCAAAATGAAATCCCCCCCGCCCCCCACAATAAGTCCGTAATGAGGATGAGGTGAGTCCATAGAGTGTGAGCACGGGGAATAGGGCCTGCACATCACAAGGACTTGGTAAGTGTTTGCTCTTAATATTTCCACCGTGGGCTAGAAGAGGCTTCTCGGTGCAGCGTCTAACCTGGACCTTGAAGGGTTTCGACAAGTGGAGAATTGGATGGAAGTTCGTTCCAGCTGAAAGGAACGGTGAGGGCCGAGAGACCATCAAAGTCCAGGATGTCTTTTTGTCTCATTGCGGGGGGGGGGGCGACCCGAGAGTGGGAGGATAAGGACAGGAGGCAGAGTTGGTGAAGGACTTAGACGGTGGGCCCTGAGGGTGGGACGTTTTCTCCGGAGACAAGGACTGCTCAGAGCTTTCCTTCAGACCTTTCTCCTTGGCAGGGGAGCGGGTGTGCAGCAGAGGCAGGGGGCACATCGAGGGGCTACTGTGATGCTCCCAGGGAGGACAGTACTAGTGGAGAGGCAAGGAGGGGATGGAGGCGACGCATGCTGATGACGTTTGCTACCAGAGGCCCCATGGACCATCCTCACTGGCCACTGATTCCTTTCGGGATCCTGACACTTGCAGGAGGCGAGGAGGCTGCCAAGTCCTTTTGCAGGTATTTCTCTCCACCCACCAGAGTCCTCCTCACTCCCTAATCACGCCCTAATCCTCACGGGGCTGTGGGAGCTGGAATTACCAGGCAAAAATGCCAGGCATTTGCGATAATGGGGATTGCTTAATGCAGGACGAGGGGTGGGCTGGCGGTGGGGGGGCGGGTGGCAGGCAGGCTGTCCTGGGCTTGGGGCATACCCCGCCAGCGCCCACACGTTGCTGGGGATGCTGCTCCGGCAGACCTGCTCTGCACGACACAGGGAGCAGTACTCCCCACCCCACCCCACCCCCCGGGCTGGGCGCTCAGTCTGCCTTCCCGCCCCTCCTTCCAGGCCATTTCAGTGTCGTGGTGCTTCATCCCACTGTCCGGCCCACATTCCCACATCCTGTTCCTCAGGAAGTCACTGAAAGCCCTCTCTTTACAGATGGGGAAACTGACCAGATAGCCGTCTGTAGTTAAGAGCCCTCCTAGGACGTTTCTCCTTCACGGGGGTCTCTTGGAGACCAGACCACCAGCGTGGTCTTTGGATGGAAGGGAATACATCTGAGGGGGAGGCCGTGGGGTGGGGGGATGATTCTAACCTCCTCCAATCCCGTCTCCGCCTCTGCCTTCTCCAGCTCCGTGCACTCCCCACCCCAGACCATAGCAGCTGCTTCCCTGGTGAGCCCCTCACTGCCCGAGGCATTCACAGCTGCTCTCTGCTGCACCTGGGTCCCTGCCCTCCAGCTCCCCGTGTCCGTCTGTCAAATACTACCTATCCCTCAAGGTCTGTCTCTAAGGGCCCTCCTCTAGGAAGCCCTCCTAGATTACCTGGCTGAGTGCCCTTGATCAGATCCTCTCTCACAAGCCCAGCTCCCAGTGAGTGGGTGCCGGTCACACAGCTACCGGTTTCCCCCTTTACTGTGTGTGTGTGTGTGTGTGTGTGGCAGGGGCCACCTGGTCTTCCCTCTCTCCCTCGTCCCCGCCACCAACCGGTACCAGTCCCATCGTGGGGAGATGAAGCTCAAGGTCCATTCCCCTCTCCCCTTCAGGCCTACATCGGGCCCTCCCTCCACCCCCCGCCCCACCTCCGGGCGTAAAGCCACAGTCACTGGGTGTCTGACTGGGGAAGTGCTGCCTGAGGTCTCTAAACCGTTGAGTTGGCTGTCGTTTTGAGATTAAACCTGGCGCCTTTCCTGTGGCCTCTGATAAGGGTGATCCTGGGTGCTTATCTGGCAAGTCCTGTTTTAAGGCCTGCTGACATCTGCGAGGCTCAGCAAAGTCCCACCTCCCTGTGGAGTGGAGCCCTGGGGGATAAGTGCCCACCTCCCCTTCCCCATCTCCTTGTGCCCTGCTGGGGCACCCAGGGGAGGCACTCTCAGGGCACTGGGGACACTGGGCCCTGCCCCCTCTGCCTCAGCCCTCCCCTGCCCTAGCACAGGGGCTGAAACTGAGCGGGTGCTATTAATAATTACACGAGGACAGTTGTGTCAACAGACTGCACTGTGTGTGGGAACCTTAGTCTAAGGAAGGATTGTTCCATTATTGATTGATCTCCTGGCACCCTGTTCTCCAAACTCCTGGGCTCAGATCCTTCCTGGATTTTACTGGGGGCATAGGGCTCAGAGGAGGGAACTTGTATGGATGGGAGCAGTTAGGCAGGCTTCTTGGAGAGGGAGGATTGAAGCCTGACCCTGAAGGAGGGTAGGGAAGCAGGAGGGGCAGAGGCACTCCAGGCGGGATGGGCGGGGACAGAGCTGCCAGGGGAGGGGCCTGGGGAGTCTGGGGTGCCAGGAAGATGGAGCATATTAGGGCTGGATCCTGCATGTCAAGCAAAGGAGCTTGAGCTGCCTCTGTGAGCCCTGGGGAGCCATGGGGGGTTTCAGAGCAGGGCTGTTTTAGAAGACTCAGACTGCAACAGTGTGGAGGGCGGCTCGGAGAAAAGATGCCAACTTCCGAGCTAGGGCCACGGAGAGGAGGAGTGGGTGGGCGATACCCTGCGTTTTAGTGATTCAGCCTGGGGAGCAAGGTGGGACCCCACGGGCCTGGAGTCAAGGCCCCTCTCTCCCCTGCTTCCTGGAAGGCAGATCTCGGCCTTGAGTAACCATTCCCTCTGTGTGCTCCCCCGTCGGCACTGGCGGCTGCAGCTCTCCCGGGAACAGTCTTTGCAAAACATCCCTACCTCCTGATGAAGGCTTCCTCAGTCTCCTGCCTTGGCAAACTGTGAAGGAGGGGGCCTCAATGCGAGGAAGTGCCCGAGCCTTTGTTCTGGCCCCAGCCACGGCTAGACCCACTGCCCATTGTTTTTAAAGCTGTTGGTGACCTTGGGACCAGCTGGCTCCCTTGGGCCTGGCCACCTCCAAGTGCACATGGAAGACAGCCAGTCTGGCAGGATGGTTCTCAGCCCCTCGGTGGCCTTGGGGAGGACCTCTGCCATGGGGGTGCCTCGGGGCCCCATTTGTGTTCTCAGAGTCTGAAAGCCCCAGCTCTGGCCATCTGGGATGTTGGTGGGCATTCTGGAAACTGCTCATCTCTTGAGGACCAGGAATTTCTCAGACAGGAAGGCAAAGAGAGCTCCCAGTCCCTGGTCCCAGGTTCATGCTTCCTCCACATCTGCTGCTGTCGGGGCCCTGGCTCTCCTGAACCTGTAGGTCAGAAGGCCCAAGTCTATGCACCTACTGTTCTCTCTCCAGGTTTTGGGGATCCTTGCTGCACCCACCATGAGGTGTGAGCTGTGAGAAAGGGGCCTGGACAGCTTGACTATTTGGGTTTAGATCTTAGCTCCAACGTCTCAGTTGCGTCACCTAAGTTACAAAACAAGCAGACAAAATTAAAACTTGTCTGAACCTCAGATTCCCTACCTGTAAAATGGGAATAATCGTACCCCATGCCTCTGCAGGTTGGTGTGAGGAGTAAGTGTACAATGCTTGGAACAGGGCCTAGCACCCAGTCTGGGCCCAGGAGATGCTGGCTCTTTTACTGGGAGCTGGATGGGAGGCCACAGGAATTGGGGTGGGTCTGACTCACTGAGAATCAAGAAGGGTGACCGTGCGGAAGCTGAGATGTAGCGAGGCCAACTGGACCTTAGCCTGTCCACTGACCGCTGGAGGTCAGTCCCTCTCCCACTACCTTTCCAAACCCACCCCCAAGTGGCTGTCCCTCTTCTCCTTTCCCCAGCTCTTACCAGGCCCCATAGCTGCTCCTGAGTTAGATGGAGAAATGTCTTCCTCTCTGGTTGCCCCCGTAAAGCCCTCCCTCCCCACTCTAGGCTTTGGTCCCCTGTTTGTGAAATGAGGCAGCTGGATGATGTGGCCCTAGGCAGCTGGGCCCACACTCTCAGCAGTGACCGCTCCTGAGTCGAGGGCCGCAGCGGCAGGCACCGTGGGCAGCACCTGACGGGCATCTCCCTCAAACCTCCCGCTTCCAGGTGAGAAAACTGAGTCTCAGGGCACCAAGGCACTCGGCCAGGGCCCCAGGCAGACTGCTGGCGGGTGCCAAGCCTTCCTATTTGCTCTCCTGCCTCCTGGAAGGTTAAGCAGGGAGGAAGAGAGGGTGGGGCTTCCTGGAACCCCTCCTCTCCTATCTTCCCTTACTTCCTCCCCAGTCGCCAGCCCAGGCCTGAGACTGTGGGGGCTCTGGAAACATCTGCAAGTGTCCTGGTTTCTACACCGGCAAGCGATTGTATGGGAGCCCAGCCTTTCCTTCAATTCAGGCTCCAGACTTCTCCCCTGGAGCAAACTGGAGAGAAGGATGGGTCAGAGCCCCTGTTTTGGCCCAGACCAGAAGGAAGCCTGGCTGGCCAAGGCGGGAGCAGCCGTCCAGCTCCAGCGTCTCCGGCAAACCCCACTTCCTCTTGCCCCCCAACCCCTGATGGCTTTGGCAATCACAGAAAACGCCAAGCACTTTTGTCTTTCTTCCCTGCTAATGCAGACACACTCTGGCTTTATTTATCTAACGGTTTTCCATTTCCTTTTCTGGGAAGTCATCAGGGTCCTACACGTCCCTTTCATCACAAAGGAGGCTGGGAAGAGAGGGTGTGTCCTGTGCCACCCTGGGAAGAGCAAGTGAGGAACACTGGGGACCCCGTCCCCAGGTGACCCCACTGTGCTCTACCTGACCCCCCTTCAGGCCGAGATGACAACTTGGGTTGGCCTTTCATAGGAACATCCCCGTTTACAGGTGAAGGGCCTCGGGAGGGGCAGTGACTTCCCGAGTCCTCCTGGAACAAGGCTGACCAAGCCTCTCTCCCCCTGGGTCCTGTCTGTGGCTGTACCCACAGTCATGTTCAGAGGCCTAACTGTCCGAGCTCCTCGCTCAGCCCCAGCTCCCGCCTGCACTGGTCTGGAACTCTCTGAGGGCAGAGCCTCTCCATCTGCAGCATGGGTGCTCCCTGAGCAGGCAGGGCCCACGCCTCTCCCTCTGCACCAACCCGGACAGGAAGCAGAGATTCAGGCTATGAGGAGAAGATAGACTCATGCAGAATGTCCCGGGCATAAGGTGGGGGGGCTACGCCATCCTACCTCCACCAGCCCCTCTCTGAGGGTCTGAGCCAGCGGTGGAGAGGGGCAGTGGGGAACCTCTCCACCTCTGCCGTGGCTGGAAGCCCACCCCATCCCATCTCCCCTTCTGCTTGGACTTTCCTCTCCCCAGACCATTTCTCTTCCTTTACATAAACAAATTTGTCTGCCATGTCCCCTCCTCCAGGAAGCCTCTCCTGATTATTGGGAAGAGGTGGGGCTCTTCCGCTGCCCACATATCCACCTCACCCCTTCCTGAGGCTCAGGCCTGGGCCTTAGCTGCCCTCCCCTGAACACTCAGGGCTGCATGGTGAAGCATCAGAACCCCAGGTTTCCCTCTGTTGTCAGGGGCCCTTGAGCCAGCTAGTGTCTGAGCCACTAGGTGGTGGAAGAATGGCCTCCTATGGGCATTGACCATGGCACTGACCCAGGCTTGGCACAGGGGGCACTGTGTTATCTAAACTGTGAACGTCCATCAGGGATGCACCCCATGGAGGTGCTCAGGCTCAGTCCTTCTCACAGAAAGGCCCACTGTGCCCCTAAAACACAGCCTGTTTCTCAAATCTCATGGTAAGATCTGCTCGATCAGTTCCCTGGGCAGCCAGAATCAGGGGAAGGACTTTCTCCTGATGACAGACAGCTGTCTCTGCTGTCATAGAGTAAGAGTTGGTAAACACTTCTTTCTTTTCTTGCCATGGCTTCCAGGAAGCTCAGACGGAAAGTGATATTCAATTGCAATCTCTCGCCCATATCATGAGAAGTTTCCTTCCTTTTCGTATTTTTATTTTAACTAGATTGTGATCAGGAGTTTATTTTGTTTGCTTGTTTATTTTGGTAATTCAGCCCCTTGCTGTTCAGAGACCTGAGACCAGTGGTCTTGGGACCAGCAGCATTGGCATCATGTGGGAGCTTGTTAGAAATGCAGAATCTTGGGCCCCACCCAGACCTACTGAATCAGAATCTGCCTTTTAACAAGATCCCCAGGGGGTTCATGTTCACATTAAAGTCTGAGAAGCACTGATGGAATCCTCGGATGCTCTGGGAACAGATATGAAAGGTATGTGAAATAAGACCAGTAATGATTCTCCCCTTTCCTACCCTGATTTCTCTACCAAAGAAATTTATCTTCGTTGCAGCCCTGCCCAAGCCTGACATACCAGCCCTGGCTGTGACTTTGGTTTTCAGTGGTGCTCTCTGGCAGGGTCAGGTCACTGAGGGGTATGGGATGGGGGCCCTCTTGGGTTGTCATCTAGAGGATGAGGCAGGTGGAGGGCCTGTGCCCCGGGGGACAGGGGACCTTCCATAACTGTCTGCTCCCTCATGGACCAAGGGGTAATGGAATTGTCCTGATGTGATCTTGCTGGGTTTGGGCCCCCACTACGACCAGGATGAAGCAGGAGCACAGAGGGCAACAGAGACCTCGGGATGGCCCCTCTGAGAAGTGACAGCCCCTGAAAAATAGGCCTTATGTCCCCACTTCTCCAAAAAGCTGTCACTGGTCGGTGTTGGGGGGCACACTTGGTCTGTGGCCCCAAAGGGCAGCACGGGGAAAGGTGGAAGCATTGCTGGGAGGTGACATGTAAGGAGCCACTCTCTAACCATAAGAGCGACTCCACAATGAGCCGATAAGCGGTTCCCAGGGGGAACAGTAGCCACAGAGGGGACCATAGCACTCTGGCAGGGATGATACTAAGGCGCTTTCTGGGTCTGATGATATGCAATTTCAGGCAGCCTGAGCTATATTTAGCCTCTTTCAGGCCTGGGCCTGACTTGGACAGAGGAAGGATCGACGTGAGGTGACTGGGTTCCTGAGTTTAAGGCACTGCAGCCCAAAACCCCTCTGGCCCTGGCTCTTCAGAGGTCCCAGTGACGTCAGCCCGGAGACGGGGTGGCGGGGGAATGAGTCCCGCCTTGCTCAAGCCGTGAGTCCCTGCCAGTCCACTGTGTGCCCGTCTGGCTGCCGCTCTGACAGCAGGGCCAAGGGCTAGGCTGAGACTAGTTCACCGTGTATGACATTGGGAAAGCCCCTTCAGCCCTTGGCCTCAGTTTGCCTTTGTGCAATAAGGTGTTCATGACCCGAAGGCCCTCCTATGCTAATGGTCTAATCCTCAGGAGTTCGGAGGTGCCCAGTCCTCGTGATGGGAGGGCCCTGGAGCGGACCGCGCGGGCACCCTGTGAGATGACTTCCTAGGACTGACAGGCATACCTGTAAAACAATAGCACAAAGCAGGAGGCCTGTGTGCTGGGATGAGGCTGCTGGTGCTGGGGGGCTGGGGAGTTAGGGCCTGGCTGGGCACAGGGGCCAAGGGCAGGGGGCCATGTCATCATTTTCTCATTAGGCAAGACAGCGATCTGCCTGTGTGAGATGATCTTGCTGGCCCTGTGGGCTCCAGGAATGTTGGCTTCACATGAATAGAATCCCCAGACTGGACCACAGAGGGAGGGGTCTCCGGTGGATGGGGAGAATGCCTACTTCCTCCCACCCTCCTAGACTCACCCCCACCGGCCCAGCCCACAGCATCACAACATCCTAGGAAGCCAAAGAGTGAAAGCGGGGTGCGGGTGGGGGGGTCCCACAGTTTGCCTTGCCCACTCCTTCCCTGTGGGGGCCCAGCATCCCCCTCCTGACACCGGCTGGTAGGCTGGCAGACAGCTGGTTCCATTCACCTTTGAAAACTTTCCCAAGCTGCCCTGCACATTAAACTTAACTCCCTACCTGGCTGCAAGAGAGCTGGGTCAGACCCAGTCCCCATCCCCACCCAGGGTGGGTGGTCTCATCTGGAGATGAAGAGAGGCTAGATATAGTATTCCCAAGAGAGGACTCACAAAGCCATGGCGTCGCAGAAATGGCCACCGCCGCGTTCCTCTTGCCCACGGCTCCCCCGCTCCACCATTTAAGTTCAGCTTCATGTTAAGGAGCTGAGGGAGGCCCCTGGATTATGAACAGCATGGGTGGCTGCAGCTCTGAGTGCTCAGAGGTGCCAGAGAGACCGTGCAGAGAGGTCCCAGGGCTCAGGGCACAGGCAGCAGAGGCCACGGTGTACATGGCAGAGGGTTTCAGAGGTGCAGGGGTTGTGGCCATGAGGCATATCTTTACCCTGTGTATTTGCATGCATGTGTACATGTGAGGATGTGTGTGCACTTGCAGGTGTATATATTTAGGCATGCACACGTGTTTGCATGAGTGCAACACATGTTCTGTGTATGCAAACCAGTGTGTGTGCATTGCATATATATACGTGTGTGCCCATGTGTCCATGTATATGTGTGTGAGCACATGTGGAGTGTGTGTGTGTCCATTCACTGTCAGGAGAGAAGGAAGGGACAATCTGGCCTGTGTGGTGGCACCCGGACCAGGTGTGACTTGGCAGGGCAGGCAAGAGGGATGAAGGACCCATGATAAAGGAGGACAAGAGCTGGAGACACAGCTCAGCCCAGGAATACGCCTTACTTGTCGGAGGGGTCAGTCTGAGCACAGCTGGAGCATGCGCATCTCAGCCCGCCCTGACTACCGCCCTTGGCCGTGGTGGCAGTGGTGATGGCCATGGTGGTGCTGCAGGCCGCATTATGATTTTTGTGGGCCCCTTCCTCCATAAAATAATATTAAAAATGAAACTTTACGACTAGGGGGATATAAAGAAAAATATATTAATCCTGGTGATGAGGTGAGTGAGAACAGTGCAAACACTGTTTGAAAGAGGAATTTCCCTAAAGCCCTGGAACCTGCAGCACCCGCGCAGTCCCACGGTAGGGCCCAGAGGGGGCACAAGGTAGCACCCGGCTGCACCTGCTCCCGCTGCTGGAACCCAGCTGGGGTGTGCTCGCTGGAAACACCGAAGAGCCTGTGAGGCTCTGGCCCTGAGGTGTGCCCAGCTGGGCCAGCAGTGGGGACCGAAGGAGGCGACGGCACCCGGCACCAGGGCCGAGAGCACGGGGTGGCCAGCCGGAGCAGGGTCTGGCAGCCGGGACTGTTCTTAGGCTGTAGTGAAGACTGGCAGAGGCAGTGGGACCCGCAGGAGGGCAGGGAGGCCCTGTGGCCAGAAGACACGGGGGCGTCCAGGAGCAGGAGGTTAGCGAGCCTAGAGTCCCTGCCTGCGGGACTTGCAGTGCCCACCTGGACACTCTCTCTGGGGACGGTGGCCATAGGTGAGGGCTGGGATGGGACAGGGGCGGGGGAGCATAGAAGGTCCCCCCTGCCCACCGCAAACTACCTTCCAGCTGCCCGGGCACTTTTCTGAGTCCTCACTGGAGCCCGAGGAGTAGGTGGTCTCTTGTCCAGCAGAGAAAGAGGAGGAAGAGGCTGGGTGAGGCTGACAGACCAGGCCTGGGCAGGAACGAGAACACCTGGACTGTAGTCCTGGCTGCACCCTGAGCCACCAAAGAACCTCGGGCACGTCACCTCACCTCTTTGAGCCTCCGTTTCCCCATGTGCAAAATGAGGGCATCAGATCCCATGCTCTCTGACACCTTCTCCCAAGTCTTGCTGCTTTATGATCGAACAAGGCAAAGACAGGAGATTTTTGAGGGCCCAGGGCAGGAGGGGGTCGGGGTCTCGGAGAGTCGAGTGGAAGCTGCAGCGACAGCCAGGCCAGGGGAGAGGGGAGTGCCCTGTGTGTGGCCAGCGTGAGGAAAGGCTCCAAACCCTGGTACCCAGTGCGCCGAGGCCGGCTCCAGCTTGAACCCCCTGTCCTGCCTGGCTCCCCTCAAGGGTGTGGTTAGCGGCTTGGGAAAAAGGCCACCACTAGCATTTTCTGGAAATGAGAGAGGCCTCCCTCCTCTCCCGCAGGGCAGGGCTGGGGAAAACGTGACCTCACTCCTTCTTAGACGGCCGCCTCCAGTCCCAGCAGAGTTGGGGGGTGGGGCAGGGGCAGCCCTGTGTCCTCAAGGTGCCCGCATTCAGGCCTAGGAGCCCGGCCTGACTCTCCCAGCCAGGCGGGGGGCAGCTTTCCCACCTGCCTCTCAGGCTCCTCCTCTGTGGCATCAAGTGGAGGCTGTTGCTGGGGAGATGCTAAAACATCAAGATAGAAAATCCCGCTTGCCAGAAATAGGGTTGACACTGTCCCACCCTGCCGGCCTCCCCACCAAGCCTTGGTATTATTGCTCAGGGCAGGCGGGAGGGCAGTGTGAGGAGAGATGAATGGGAGGCAGTAGTTTAGAAAATTACTAAAGTGTTCCGCCTCTGGTGAATCACTGGTGGCCCGCTAAATCCTGTTTTGATTTAAGGGGGATCGTGTGACGCCTAAACGGCCAGGAGTTAGCTGTCAGACAGGGAGGAATTCACATGCTTTAAGAGGTGGGTACCTTGTCTCCAGGGGGAGTCGGACAGTCAGACAGCAGATGGTTCCAAGATCACCCCGCCTGCGCCCAGCCCCGCACTCAGCTCTGCTGGGGGCACGGTGGATGGGGAAGGAGAAGACCCAGGCCCTCGGGCCCACCCTCAGCCCCTGGGGTCAGGAGGGGACAGCCCAGGCTGGGGTGAGCTCACTGCTGTAGCTGTGGGTCCTGCCGTGGAGGAGGGATCAGAGGAGGCTGGCGCAGCGGGGAAGGAGAAGGAAGAGTGTGCGTGCAAACATCTGGGGACAGTGAGCCTGGTGGCACGGGAGCCCGGGCCCTGGTCTGGGGCTGGGAAGGGGAGGTGACAAGTGTGCCCCAGGGTGGTGAGTGGAGAGCCTTGAGGACACGGCCGAGGAGTTGGAGTCTCCGTTTTGGTCTCTGTGCTCTGGGCCTGGGTCCCGCCTCTGCTCCCCCTCGGTGGGGCATGGCCACACCTCCCAGGGACAGTGACTTCACCCTGGTGCTAAATCCTCGCTTCTGGCGCAGGCCTCCTGGGCAGCGGGGGCAGACAGGCCCCATCCGGGCAGCCTAGATCAAGGTCAGGGTGGGATGGGAGCCAGTGCCCTGTTGACGGGCAGAGCTGGGAGGACCAGAGGGTTTGTCCAGGAGGGGGTGTTCACTGGTCCTTGGCCACCCTCGCCAAGACCCGCAGGGACTTCGGCCTGTATTCCCACCCTCCACCAGTGCTCTCGGCCATGATTCAGAGAAGTCTGACCGAGGGATTTGGGGAAATTCATCCAAGATGCTGGTGGTCACGGCCAGTCAGCTGTCGGTGTCTCCTCCTACCTCAAACGCCATCTTCCCGGTGGGCCTCCTGGGGGGAATGAAGTCATTGTTCCCCACAACTCAGACTGTGGGTGGGGAATCCCTGGCGGCCCAGAAGGGAGGGTCCGTCCCCTCGGTCCCTCTGCCCTGTGCTGCACAGAAGCTTCTGGCCAAGAGAGTGACAGCTGTGGCCACACCCATGGGCGTCCTCTCCCCACATAGCCCGAGGGCCGGCTCCTTGGCCAGCATGTGAGGCTCTGTGCGTCCACCTCTGGACAAAGCTGAGCCTCTCCCGCTGGATCCGGGTGGGGACCGGACCCAAACGGCCCTGGAACAGGCGGCTCTGACTGGAATGCGGGTCTTGTAGACATGGCCGTAATATGGCACGTCTGGCAAAGCGTTCGCTGAGACCTTTGCTCTGGCAGGGCCAGACAGTGCCCAGGCCCAGTGGCCTCCAGCCCTACCTCAGGAGCTGGGGAGGGGGGCAGCCCCCCTTCTTTAGCCTGGCTCAAGCCTGCGGGTTCTGGAGGCTGGGCCCACGCGGCTGCCCGTGGGAGGGCCGCGGAGCCTGCTGAATCAGGTCACACTGGAGGGGGAGCTGGGTGGGTGTGGTGCCCTCCACAGGGCCCAAGCTCCCTGCTGGCGGGACCAGAGGGGCGGCCCTGGCCTCTCCCAGCTGCTCCGATGCCCCCTGCCCCACCCCGATTACGCGGGCTCGGGGCGAAGATGGTCCTCTCACTCCCACCCCCCCCTCATCCCAGTGCCTCCGGGGCCAGCTTCCCCTGCCCTTGGCTTTGTTCCTGGCCCAGGAGAGCTGGGGTTTCCATCTGGTACCCGGGTCCCTCAGGACCCTTCCTGATAGGTGGGCAGAGAACCAGACTGGGGTTCCTGAGTTCCCCAGCTCTGCCGTTCCTTGGCAAACCGCTTACCCTCCGAGCCTCCCAGGGTTGCGGTGAGGATGGACCCTCAGACAAAGGCTGTTTCCTTCCTTCTCTCCCTGGTTGGCCTGGGTTTGTGGCAGACCAGGGAGGAGGTGGAGAGGTTTGGGGCCTTTTTGGGTCTGGGGCTCCCCTTTCCCCATTGAAGTGGCCACAGAGGCGCTTTTCCATTGTGGGAGATGGTGGGTGAATGAGGTGGGCAGTATTCCGGAGATGCCTGCGTTCTGATGGCGCCTCCTGGTGACGGCCGTGCCTTCACCCAAAGGAATGTAGCTATAATGGTGGCATTTAAGGCAGGTGCCATGCTGACCTGGGAGAGGGGGCAGGAAATGCAGGGGTTTCGGGGGCTGTTGCCCTGAGGACCCTCGTATCCTCCTGAGATTAGTGGGTGCCTAATTGGCCTGGGCAAAAGTGCTTTGTCAAAACCCCTGTGTCCCCCGTCTGCTGCCCCACTCCAGACAGACATGGCCATCCAGCAAGTACATGCTCACACACGCGTGCCCCCCACAGTAATACACTCAGCCACTCACACAGAGCCTGCAGGCTCATGTGCTAGAGGGAGCACTTCAGTAGCAAAAGGAACTGGGCCGCCTCGTTCGTAGCTGTCTCCCAGTGCCCAGAACAGTGTTTGGCCGTGACATGGGCTAAGTAATTATTTGTTGGGTGAATTAGTACTTCCCAGGTGACTTTCACCCTCATGCCCAGTAGCACGTGATGTGTCCTCTGCTGCCTGGGTCCTGACCTGGCCCGTGGACACTCTCACAGAGCCTGGAGCACACAGAGGCCCACGCAGGCTCCGATTCTTGTCTCTGGGTTGCTGTATCCCAACACCGGCCCGAGTCTAGTGGCTCCTTTGGGGCCAGCTCTCCCCCTGCTGCCTTCCTCAGGCCCTCCTGGCTGGGTCCCAGCACCTACCACGGTCAGAACTAGTCCCTGCCCCAAGCAGAGGGTGTATGTTCCTTGGTGGACAGGGAGCCTGTGGCCTGAAGGGAATGGTCCTGCTCCGGAAGACCCTGCTCTGAGGTGCACCTCAGCCTTGCCCTCCGAGACGGGTCTGAGGGGAAACAAGGCCATCCAGCAAAGCCTCAGAGTGAGGGAATCCCAGCCACGTGGTGGCAGCTCTGGTCGGAGGCTCGGAACTGACCAGAGAACCTTTCATCACGGGGCGTGGTGGCCACCAGGCCATGGGGCCAGGGTCAGGGCGTGAGGAGCCTCCTGGGGCACGGAGAGCTGAGCCAGCTGCCCAGAGCGAAAGATGCGGAAGAGGCTCCAGGAAGTATCCTAGTGGGGCCGGCTTCCTCCCTTGGACGGTTAAATAAGGCACCGATTACCTCTGGGCACTGGGCTCTCTGGGCAGGCAGGGCCCGCCAGCCACCATGCTAGCTCCCTGCCTCACATCCACCCTTCCTGTACTCACAGACCCTTAGGTGGACACATCTCCCCCACCCCTAACCCGGTGGGCCTCCTGCCCCCCCCGCCGGCAAACACCAGGCTGATCTCTGGGGGCTCACTGCCAGGGTGAGGGCAGCCCTGGTGCGCTGCAGCCAGGCAGGACGGAGGTCAGTGAGTTCTAGCGTCATCTTCAGCAGGTGGTCCCTGGACACACACAGAGCTCAGAGAAGTCCTTCCCCTCACTGGGCCTCATCTTCCCACCTGTAAAATGGGGAGAAGCCAGCATTCTGGTGTAGGGCTATGGTAAGGGGAGGGAGGAGAGGGCCGGAGAGGCCCCTCCCTCCTGGGCCCAGCCTCGCCCAGGACCCCACCTGGATCCTCTTCTCACAGAATAATGTGCAGCAGGCTGGTGGCCTGGGGCTCCTGACCGGGCTCCTGGCCCAGGAGTCCAGTTTCTTGCTGAGTTCATTGGCTGCCGCTGGGCCTCTGGCATGGGGATGCACGGGGCACAGGTGGGACTGCAGGGCGGGGTGGGGGACTGCAGAGCAGCCCCTTCCCCTCCCCCTGCTCGGGGTGTTGTCTGCCCCCCGGCCCCCACCTCCCCTCTGCTCACTCATCTTTCTCTTTTGGATTCTTGCCTCTGGGTCCAGTCCTGTGTCCCCTCCTTCCAGTTTGTCTCTTCACCCTCTGCGCTCTCTCTCTGTCTCTCTTCCTCGGCCCTGACCCGTCTGCCTGTCTCTGTCTGGGGATCTATCCCTTTCACTTCCACTTTTGCTGATTCTACTTCTCTCTGTCCTTCCTTCTCTCTCTGTCTCTCTTCCTCTCTCTCTCTCTCTCTGTTTCCTTTTCTTCTTCCTTTTCTGTCCGTGTCTCTCTGCCTCTCCCTTTCATGCTCCCTCCTTGTCTCCCCACTCCCTCCCTCCCAGGCTTTCCAGTATCCAGGCTAGGCTGCCATTCCTTCTCTCTCCCCGTGTTCTGCCAGCTTGACAGTCTTTGAGAGGAAAGTCCTCACCTGCCCTCATCTTCCCACACCTGCCCCGAAATCATTAGCTCAAATTGCTTCAGAAGCTGGAGGGCTCCCAGCATGGGGGCCTCTCAAATTCTTACTGATCTCAGGCCTGCCCTTGGCCACAGAGTGGAGGGTGGTCCACGGACAAGCTCTCTGCACCCTCTGATGCCTCCGTGTCCCCATCAACTTTGGCCTGGCCGCTGGGGCTGGGGGCTCTGGGCCATTCCTACAGTGACATCCAGTGGCCAGGTCTGGGCCAGGTGCGAGAGGCCCAGACTGCCCCTGGGGACCCCGGACCTGTGGACTCCAGACTAATGTCACTCTGAGGCGGGATGGGGATGCCAGGCCAGCAGGGTCACGGTGCCTGCCTCCAGGAGGGCAATGTCCACCTGCTGAACCCAGCTGCTCACCCCGCCCCATCCATCCCGAGCGCCTGGATGTGTCCTCGGGCACCCCCTGAGCTTTGCACACAGGGCGGGGACACCTGGATTTCTCTGGCCCTCTGAGTGGAGCCAACTTGGAGGAATTTCTCAAAGCCTATTAGAGCAGTGGCTGCCTCCTGCCTGCCTCCTCGGGCTGGGCAGGGCTGAGGGCGGAGGAAAAGAGGGAGGGAGGGGAGAGAGGAGGAAGGGAAAAGAAGTTGGCAGGCTGACAGCAGAGCTGTGTCTGCATCCATCGCTGGGAGGAGGCCCATGCGGTGTGGGGCGGGCCACGAGCAAGGAGAGGCCTTCCTCCCTTTGTGCTCCCCCCTGCTCCTCCCCCCAGGGTCCTATAAATAGGCCCAGCCCGGGCTGTGGCTCAGCTCTCGGAGGGAGGCAAGCACCAGGCAGCGGTCTCCAGCCAAGCCCCCTGCCAGCATGGCCAGCGAGTTCAAGAAGAAGCTCTTTTGGAGGGCAGTGGTGGCCGAGTTCCTGGCCATGACCCTCTTCATCTTCATCAGCATCGGTTCTGCCCTGGGCTTCCAGTACCCGATAAAGAGCAACCAGACGACAGGTGCCGTCCAGGATAATGTGAAGGTGTCACTGGCCTTTGGGCTGAGCATTGCCACGCTGGCCCAGAGCGTGGGCCACATCAGCGGAGCCCACCTCAACCCGGCTGTCACGCTGGGGCTCCTGCTCAGCTGCCAGATAAGTGTCCTCCGGGCTGTCATGTACATCATAGCCCAGTGCGTGGGGGCCATCGTCGCCACTGCCATCCTCTCGGGCATTACCTCCTCTCTGCCCAACAACTCGCTTGGCCTAAATGCGGTGAGTGGGGTGGCCCCAGGCTCTGGGGGCTCAGTGCTGAGGCGGCGCTGGTCTCATCCTCCGCCCGTTGTGCAGATGGGGACACTGAGGAACAGAGAGGACAAGAGGTTGCTGGAGGTCATGCAGAGGTGGGACTGGAACTCAGCTACGCCTGCCATCCAGAGTCTGTTTCCTGCCAGGCACTGTGGGGGAGCTGAGACCCAGCATAATGGTGTGGCCAATGTCCCCTGCGGGCCTCTATTGTGGGGAATAAGCACGGGTGGCAGCTCACAGTTGGGCCAGCAGTTCCTCGCCCCTGGGCTGTGGTTTCTTGTACCACCACTCCCCAGCCCTGCCTGTGCGGCAGCTCTCTCCCTGTGCAGCCTGGACCCTGGGGACACTCTGCCTGCTGTCCCCAGCCTCCCTGCACCACCTGCCCGGCATGTCCTGCAGCTGGCCACACAGTCCCGTGTGAGCAGGGCTCTCCTGGAGGGGGGTCACTCAAGCTTCCAGGCAGCCACCCAGGTCCCCCCAAACAAACTGCCTTCAAAGAAAAAGCTCCTCTTGCTCTTCTGGGCCCGGGAATGAGACAAAGATGGGGGGTGAAAACACTTGCTGGACAGCCCGCAGGCGGCTTTCCTGGATTACAGCAAGGCGGGCGGGAGGGGCGGTGGCCGGAGCGGGGACATCTCGCCTCCTGTCTTGGTCCACTGTCACCAGACACAGAGAGGTGTGGCGCGTGTATTTGTGTTTGTGAACGGTGTGTGCACGTGGGTGCCGGCATGGGCCTCCAGGTCTGTGGAAGCTGGCTCCACTGCCTCTGGAAGTGTGTCTGTGAGCACGTTAGTGCTGCTCTGTGAGCGTCCCAGGGGGTGCGTGTGTCCCTGTGTGCGCCCACTGCTCGCGGCTTGAATGGGGCCTGGCCTGGGGGCACTCATGAGAAGCAGATGTGGGCCACTGGGTAGGAGCTGCGGAAAAGAATTCCTCCCGGGCCGCTTAGCACAGCTAATTGGTCGTTGGCGGCAGCTGCCTGCTGTCGCGGACCTGGGCTTTTCCAGACCCTCAGCCAAGTGCAAACTCAGACCTGGCTTGGGCCACAGCAGGGGGAAATTTGGCCTGAGAGGCTGAGTAAGGCTTGGAGGAGGTCTCAGAGCACCCGAGGGGGTGTTTCCACAGGGAGGGAGAGAGGCAAAGGAGCAGAGAGGAGGAATCAAATCAGGTCGAGACTGGCGGGGCCTGGGCCGGGCAGGCCGGTGTGGGAGAGTAAGGGAGCCGGCCAGGGGCTCTGCAGAGAGAGCCGTAGGTGATTTGAGAAGCAGCTGCCCTCTTGCTTCCCAGCCAAAGTTCAGATCCTGGTGCTGCAGCGTGGGGGAGGCTTGGTGAGGTCTGTGCAGAGGGCAGCTGGCATGACCCTGCCAAGGAGGGATTAGCACTTCTTGTGTCACAGTGACACCTCACCCAGCCTAGGACTGAAGGTTAGCCCTGCGGCCTGGAGTTTAGACTTTAGTCGGGGAAGATATGGTCACGGTGGATGGAAGGCCCTCCAGGCCTGTCTCTCCAGTGGGGGCAGAGCCAGGTGACGTCGGGGAGCGCACACTGGGTCGGGTCAGGACCACCTTGGGGCTCAGCTGGGCACGATGGGGATTGGGAATGGGTCCTCCTACGGGAGGAGTTGAGTTTCCCTAGGCCTTCCGACCCCCTCTTGACCTTCCCTCTCAAGGGACAGGCAGGACAGGCATCTGCTGGCCGACTTGGCTCTCTCACACGGGCATCCCAGGCAGACTTGAGGAGGGCAAGCGCCTACCTCTGTGCCATCTTGATCTGGCCACACCCTGCTTTAGTGTCCCTTTCCCTCTCAAGGCTCCATTTTCCAAAGTCACCCCAATACCTGAGCTGGATGGGTTGCAGAAGGGGGAGAAAAAGGGGCCCAGCCCTGGGCGGGGAAGCAGGCAAGTTGGGTTCAAGACCTGGCTACTGCTAACTTGTTGAGTTTTCTTGGAGTTGAGAACCCTGAGGCTCCAAGAGGGGACCTAGGTCTCTTGATATCTCTTGGCCACACCCATACTACGAACAAGCTTACTTTGTGGACTTGAGTTTATCACTCTTCCCAGCAAGGTCTGGCTAACAGGAGCCCAAGAGGGGCCAGGCTGAACATAAGGGCACTGAGGGCTGTGGTAGGGGCCCAGGTACTGCCCTGGCCACACCATGGAAGTTTGGGGTCCAGAAGCACAAGTCCTGGGCTGAAGAACAGGAAAAGGGTCCAGAACACTGAACCTGGGATCTGAAGAGACCTGGGAGGT
Organism: Hyperoodon ampullatus; assembly: GCF_949752795.1. Lineage (NCBI taxonomy): Eukaryota > Metazoa > Chordata > Mammalia > Artiodactyla > Ziphiidae > Hyperoodon > Hyperoodon ampullatus. The sequence goes on from NC_136922.1 coordinate 63,261,103, forward strand.
GGCCTCAATACCTCAAGAGGGGCAGAGACCAGCCTACACAGGTGACACACTCTTTACTCCAGGCTCTGGGCGAGGCTCCCACAGCCCCTTGAGTCCCAAGCCCCACCCCAGCCCAAACCCATCGTTGGCATGGAGATTTCCAAAGAAAATACAGAAGGAAGTGGCAGGAAGCGGTTGGAATGAGTCAGGGTGTATCCCCCGGGGACATGTTGAGGACAACTTTCTCCTCACTGAGTCAGGGCTCAGGATATACCCCAGAGGGACCATGGACCTCTATCCAGCCTGGCGCATCCTGGCTAGTTCTCAGAGCCAAACCCTGATTTTGTTCCTAGAGTGAGAGGCTCAGAGGCAGGGGTCTGCCCTGCCCTAGCTCAACTACTAGTACCCTGTGTGATTTCATGCAAGCAACCTTGTCTGTGTGGCCCCAGCTCCCATCTGTGGAAAGGGGAGCTCGCAAGGTATGGCTGAGCACTGGGAAGTCGAAGATGCTCCTGAACCTTGGAATCTGGACCATTCGCCTGCCCTTTTCACTCTTCCCCTCTCTGGCTTGCTCACCCTATAAACGTGACTGTCACTGCTGCAGCCTGAATGCAGGGCTGAGTCAGCCCAATCCCTGCCCTGGGAAGCCCATGGTCCTGTGCAAGATAAGCCCGGTGCACATCTGTCCGTGATAGGGGGCAGGAGGCTGGTGCGATAAGAGGTATCAGGGCACCTGGGAACGTCTGACTTTGAGCTGTGGTGAGGGCCAGGAGGGCTTCAGGGAGGAGGTGCCATGAGAGCCCGAATGTAGGTAGAGGAGGTCATGTCCTGAGAGTCGTGGGGTGTGGCTGACGGGGGGTCATGGTGGGAGGCTGGGGCTCTGGAGAGAGGTGAGGGCTCAGGGTTCAGGCCAGTGTCTACCTGTGTCCAAGAGGGGACTGGATGCCAAGCCATCCAGAGCCTCTGATTTCAGCCCCTTCGGGGGCTCAGGCAGAGAGCACACTTCCCTCATTTGGGGGTCTTTTCTCAGCCCCATTGATTCTGGGTCTGACTGCCTGGGGACTGTTTCTGCGTGCTGCATCCAGGGCCTGCCTTTAGCCCCAAACTTCCCCAGTTTCCTGGGCCTCAGTTTCCCCAGCCACAGAGTGAGAGCACCCCGTCTCCCTAACCCCCCCTTCCCCATGCCACTGGTTCTTCCAGAGTTGAGGGTCCTCGGCCTCCCTCAGAGCTGGGGGTGGGCTGGGGGAATGGGAAGCCAGTTTTCCGACGGCCCTGCCCAGGGAGGGGGCTGGGGGCTGGGTGGTGATGCCATTGATGGGACATATAATTACTGTTTCCAGCCAGAACCAGATGAGGGGGAGGCCACAGAGCAAGGCAGGAGCTGTGCGGTGGAGACTTTCCTTACCACGGAACATTCTTAGGCTCTTTCCCCCCTGAGAGCCCTCGGAGCAGCCCTGCCCGCCCCATGTTGCCCACGCTGACACCTGGCCCTAGCCAGGGCTCGCTGTGGGAATCCTCACGTGAAGGAGCTACGTTCTGAGAGGGGACATGGCCCGCCGGGGTCCCTCGGTCTAAGGGGAGTTGCCTTGACTCCCCCGTCCCCCGGTCACAGCCTCCCCTCACACCTGGAGCCTTTAGCTCACTGCAGGCCAATCCCACGCTGTCTCCCCCCAACCTGATCTCAGACCCAAGCAGTGGTCCCCGCTTTCTCTAGGGCCCCGCCCAGCAGGGGTGCCTTTAGCCTTACCCATCAGGGCTTTCCCCAGGCAGGTCAAACATGCCCCCTGCCTCGCCTTGAAGACTGGTTTGGGCAAGCTTTCCTGGGGGCACAGGGAGCGCTTGGTTCTTGCTGGCAGAGCCCCCCTGGGGGGCCATGGTCCTTGCCCTCGGGAAGCACCGACGGGTCTGGGGTCTCCTGAATGGGCGTGGGCTGAGCCCACATACCTGCAGGTAGGGGCAAGGAAACGTTGTCCTGGCCAGGGTCCCCTCAGCCAGAGCCTCTGTCTGGGGTCCGGAGGGGCTCCTTACCCACGGTGGTGCCCAGGGGGTAAGTGAGGGGCTGTCTTTACACAACCAAGGAGCTACAGTCCAGCGGGCAAGCACACCCTGAGGCTGGAAAACCTCAACTCAAAAGAGGGTAGAAAAGGCTGGGAAATGCCCATTCCAATGAGCACTTCCTTTCAGTGCCTGAAATCCCAGCATCAGGACAACCAGAGGCAGGTGTCTGCTCAGTGTAAAGAAAGACGCTTTTTAAAAAAAAACTGGGGAAGATCAGCCTCCAAGTCAGTAAGCTCAGGGCTGTGCAAGTAGGGTCTGTCAGGCAGCCGGCTGCTCTGGGGCGTGTGTCTGTGGAGGGCATCGGGCGGTTACAGGTGGCTGGGAGGTCCTATAACAGGCTCCATGCCATATGGAGACCAGTGGTTCAGATGGCCTTGTGGGAATCCTGCACTCAGGATCCTGGCCCGGAGGGTGACCGCAGGTCTTGGGGGCCGGGGTCCCACGTCAGGCGGGGAGGAATCCTGGACAAGATCTGGGGCTAGAATCTGGGCTGAGGCCTCTCTTTTACTGGTAAGGAAACCGTAGCCCACAGAGACATGGAGACGTGCCTAGGTTGCATAGCAGATGATGGCAGGCAGGACCCCCCAGCCTCCTGCCTCCAGCCCTTGATTATCTCTGCTGCTCCAAATTGCACACATTTACGCTGCACCAGTACACACACGTGCACTCACACACACAGTGGTACATGGCACATGGGCACACACACATGGGCATGAAGCACACTCTCAAGCCTGGGTGGTCCCACTCAGGCCCTGGGACCCTAGGAGGGTACGGGGAGGGTGGTCCTCAGTGGAACCTCTTCCTTTCCCGGGCAGGAGGACAGGGCTGCCCTGAAGTGAGGAAGGGAAGGAGGAAGCCATTGCTTTGTGTATTGTTTCTTGTCAGGAAGATGAAATGGCTTCTGGGAGCAAATAAAGGGCACTTTGAGACCTGCCTCTCTCTCTTTTACTCAAGGGGGCTTCCTTCTCTTCTCCTCCATCCCCAGCCAGTAGTGGCACTTGTGTGTGGGAGTGCAACACACAGGGACAGGGTGACACACTCAGAAATGCGTCAGACACACAAGATGAGCATCTAGGGCCACACAGAGAGCCCTGCCCCAGCCTCTGCAAAGCCCCCCTCCGTAAGAGATGGCACCCTGCGTGATAAGGATTTTCAGAGACAGTTAAGATGCATCTGGCCAATACATGATTAATTTGTCTGAATGTCCCACATGGGCTGAAAAAAAAGAGGGTATATTCTCAAATATGGAGGTGCAGGGCTTATGCATTTTCCTTAAATCAAACTTGTTAATTGTGGGGTTCAAATCTTCCTTGTTCATGCTCTTCATATTTTTTGACTCTTCATTCCATCCGTTTCTAAGAGAGGATTGTTAAACCCTTTCACTCTGGTAGTGGACTGATCATTTTCTTCTTGTAATTCTGTCAATTTTTGTGTCAGGTATTTTTGGCTTGTGTTGTTTAGTGCGTACAGGTTGAGAACTTTTGTAACTCTTGGATAGACTTTTTGTTGACTCATTGTCTAATAAACCTCTTAATGTCTAATGAAAAAGAAAAGAGTCACACCTGGACACATGTGGTCACCCACAGATACCAATCTACAAAGACACACAGGGGCACACAGAGGCACATGCATGCCAGAACAGTCACAGAGGGGTGATGTTGGGGGCCTCACCGAGGCCCCCCTCACTGGGAGTGCTGAGTGCTAGAGGCAGTGGGTGCGTGGGGCAGGCCTCAATGTCTTCCCTCCCCTGTTCTTTGAGAGTGGATGCCCAGAGCCACAGCCGGGCCTGGCTCTAGGACCTGCTGTTCCCCAAGGGTGGGACGCCACGGTGCCCAGGCCAAGCTGGGGCCCTGGCCCTTAGAAGCTACTTTGGTCATCCTGCCCATGGGCAGTGGGGAGGGTTTGAGGCCCATTCCTGGAGAGGTCAGCCTTGTGCCACCCTGGTGCCTGGGACACCCCGGCAGCTACAGAGCATATTCTGCCAGCTCCTCAGGCCAAGCTGGGGATCGTCAGAACCCTTAGCCCAACCTGTGGGTAGCCAGCACCTTGGCCTGTGAGTTTGGGTGGCACAGATCCCCGGAGCAAGGATTCTGACTTTGCTCTCTCCTTCCTGGGCCTTGGCCTCCTTGTCTGTCATCTCACAGAGCCTTGAGCAGGCTGCCCTGCAAGGTCCACAGAGACCAATGACTGGCCTGTGGTCTCCCAGTTAGAAAGCAAATGAACCAGCCCTGCCAAGCTCCAGAGGGCTTCCCTGACTGCCTCCAGAGAGGGTGGAAGTGCTAGAAAATTAGCATCGTCTGCTACTTCTGTCACCACACAGCGAGTGTCCCCTTTGAGGTCTGGGTGGGGAGATGAGAAGGTGTCTCCATTCTGTCCCCACCGAGCTCCCAGGCCAGGGTGTCTGAGGCACCCACACAGGAGGCAGAAAGGTTACTTCTCTGCAAGATATGCAGGCCGTTCAGTGAGGGCTTGGCAGAGTGGCAGCAGAAGTCAATTCTAGCCAGGGACCCAAGAAAACTTCTGGGTGCTAGTGGAGTCTGAACTGGGCCTGGAGAGTGGGCTGCAATGGGTTTGATACAAAAATAGAGAGCCTGCATCTTTCTGGTGCTTTAACCAAATGTGTGGATTTTTCTGTTTTTTCTACTTGTGTTCAGAAAATTGATTGTTAACTTTTTTTTTTGGGGGGGGGCCTTCATCAGTGAAATATAAGACCTGGACTGGGCAAAACTACCTGGGGATGTGCAAACATTTTTTTTTCTATAACAAGAACCGCAACTGGGATTAGCCCTATTTAAGCAATTGTGTCAAATTTAATAGGTTGTAAACAGGAACATAGGGTCTGAATGTTTACTTGCTCTTTTCTGGACATCAAGTTTCAACAGACCTTTAACTATCCCTTCCGATTTTGAGTTATCAATTGTTTTTTTCAGATGTAAGTAACACAAGGGCTTTGGCAGTTGAAAGAGAGGAGGTCATAGACATGGAAACAATGTGGTTCTGGGCTGTCAGGTTCTAAGGGCTCTGGGCAGCTAGGAAAGGGTACATCCTAGGGTTCCCAGGGCAGGTGTCACTTCCTGTGGACTGGTCATGGCACCAGGCCCCCTGCTCTGCACACTTTGCATGAAAAGTGGTGCCCTTGGGCAGAGCAGGGACTGGGATGCTCAGACCTGGTTAAGAATCGGGGCAGGAGGTGAGCTTGCCCAGACCACATGTGTGAGGAGAGTGTGGTGGGGATGGGGAGTATGAAGCAGGAGCCGCTTAGAGCAATGGCTCCATTAATCAGTGTGGAAGGGCTGGTTTCAGGACTCCTGGCAGCTAGCAATTATGCGGACCCTGGAGAACAAAGGAGAGAGCGTGAGGAGGAGCCCTGAGCTTCCTGAGCGCTCAGACACGGAGGGTAACAGCAGGTGTGGGTGTGATGGGCATTGGTACAAGCTGCCCGGCCTCACCAGCCTCGCCTCCGTGGAGCCTGTCCCGGCTCCAGGCGGGCCTCACTCCCATCTCCACACTCCTGGGCAGCAGAGCCTCTCCCCTTCTGCCTGCCACAGCCCCCAATCCTGGGGATGAGATGAGAAAGAGCCCGAACAAAGCCACAACAACCATCCTGATCCCTCCTGCCTCTGCAGCCCTTCCCAAATGCCCCAAGACTGTCCCCACAGCCTTAGAACCTCTGGCCTCTCTGGAGAATGGGAAGGGAAAATTAGATCTATTTTACAGATGGGGAAACTGAGGGCCAGAGAGGGTGGAGACCATAGTCATGGTGCCAGCAAGTGGGAGAGCAAGGACCTGAACTCAGGGTTTCTGCCTCCACAGCCCCACGTTGGGGTATGAAAAAACTGGGTATTGCCCAGAGGGCTGGCTGAGCTGAGGGGCTGCAGCCCTGGGGTTGGCCAGGAAAGGCCCAGAGCTGGGGCTGCAACACAGGGGAGGGGATGTGAGTCACTTTCCCTGTGACCCAGGGCTGCAGACAAAGGAGGGAAGAGAATTGTTCTTGTAGGATGGCCTCAGGGTGGGGCTGAGAAAACCTCTGGATGGTGGTGGAGTGCCCTCCACCTAGGACTCTGCAAAATGCCCTGTGGCCTTGGAGACAGCCCCATTCCCCTACCCTCCGGATGAGACTTCAAGTTCAGTCTTATTTGGACACACCAGCCTGGGAGAAGGCAGCCTCCGTGGCCACGTCCAGGCATCTTTGTGAGGGGGCCTGTGCTGACGTGGCCCAGCTCCCCTGTGTGGGCATATCTGGCCGCTGGGACCCTCATGTGCGGGAAGGTGCAGGGGCTCCATGGGGAAGGGTCTCCCTGGCAGCTGCAGAGGGAGGGCTCCAGTGACCTCACGGCAGCTCCCATTCCCTTCTTGTTCCATGAGTCATGTTTCTAAAAGTGGCCCAGAAGCAAGTGGGAGCCAGACAGTGGTGGTGCAGCCAACATAGCCAAAGAGAGGGAGGGGCGCTGGGCCAGGAGGGACAGGGAGGGGGTAGATAGGGAGGGCAGGGCCCAGAGGAAATGGGAGACAGACACTGGACCAGGGGAGAGACAGACAGAGGTGGGGAAGGAGACAGAGGGTGGGGATGCAAGGGACGTAGGCTCAAGGGCAAGAAGGACATAGGGAGCTGTGGCCAGCTAACTGAGGAAGACCCTCACCATCTTTGGGAATTTTAGATGCAGCAGAGGATGGGGGGGAATGTTCAAGACTTTTGGAGTAAGAAGCAATGTCTCCAGCTGGGCCCTGCCACCCATTTCCTTTTCTTCTTTAATTGTCCCTGAATGTCCCTAACCATCTCCTCCCATGTCTAGGGCTCACCTGTCGCCTATGGCCTTGGTACCCCCAAGGGTACCCCGGCCTGGATGTAGCTGGATGCAGAAGCCCTGCCCCCCAGCAACCCCAGGCCTCTCCGGCCTCCAGAGAGAGTGCCACAGTGTTTAGGCCAAGCTGGCACTTCAACAGGTGTGGGAGGGGACTAGGTCCACTAATGGCTGTATGTGCTTGAGTGTGGCCTTGCCAGGCGCTGATGCGATGGGCTCTGAAGGCACTGAGGGTCTGGCCCTGGGGGCCTGGTCCTGGGGGCCCTGGGACACAGTTCTTACTGCCTCTCTCCCCTACAGCTGGCCCCTGGCGTGAACACGGGCCAGGGGCTGGGCATCGAGATCATCGCCACCCTGCAGCTGGTGCTGTGCGTGCTCGCCACCACGGACCGGAGGCGCCGGGACCTCGGGGGCTCGGCGCCGCTCGCCATCGGCCTCTCTGTGGCCCTGGGGCACCTGCTGGCCGTGAGTGGGGGACCTTCCCAGGTGGCGGTGGAGGTGGGGAGGGCGGAGCCAGGCTGTTGCGGTGTCCTGTCAGGACAGTGGGTGGGACCCCGACAGGGCTCATGCCGTGGGGTGGGGGGACCACCTACCTGGGAGAGGAAAGCGCAGGCACCTCCTGCCCGTCTTTCTGGGTCTGCCGGTCACTGGGCTGTTTCCTCTCCGGTCCTCTCTCTGTGTCACCCTCTCTCTCCCTCTGCCTCTGTCTCTGTGTCTGTATCTCCTCCCCTGTTGCCCCTGCGCCTCCCGCCTCACAGATCGACTACACAGGCTGCAGTATTAACCCAGCCCGGTCCTTCGGCTCCGCGGTGATCACACACAACTTCCAGGACCACTGGGTAAGGGGTCGCAGGGCTGCCCCGTGGAGGTGGGTGGGAGGTTCTGGTGCCTTATGGAAGACCCGCCCCCGTCCTGTGACATTATCTCCCATCACAGAGGCTCTGGGAGATGGCCAGGGCGGAGGAAATAGGGCAGCTGAGAGCTGAGATGAAAGCGCCGGTGGGCTCACGCCTCGGGCGGCGTAGGCCAGCCTCCCGTCCCAGCTCAGACCTGCCCCATGTCATCCCAGTGTCTCTTGGCGCCTGTGTTTCCTGAGCTGGGAGGTGCGGGTGTGGGAGTGCCTGCTTGGCGCCCAGGACAAAGGTCTCGGCACCTGTAAGCTGAGCACGACACGGGAGTCAGTGCCCGAGGGATTTAGCTGTTCCCACTGTTGCTGTTGCTTTTCCAGGCCACTTTTTTTTTTTTTTTTTTTTTTTTTTGCGGTACGCGGGCCTCTCACTGTTGTGGCCTCTCCCTTGCGGAGCACAGGCTCCGGACGCGCAGGCTCAGCGGCCATGGCTCACGGGCCCAGCCGCTCCGCGGCATGTGGGATCCTCCCGGACCGGGGCACGAACCCGCGTCCCCTGCATCGGCAGGTGGACTCTCAACCACTGCGCCACCAGGGAAGCCCTCCAGGCCACTTTTGATCAAACCAGACTGTCTCTGGGACCTCTTCAAAGCTGGGGAGGGTGGGGCACTGGCCACCCTCAAGAAGGGGCTGGTCTGACCACGCCAGGCGTGCGGAGCTGGGTCGCACCGAGGCAGGGAGACACCCACTACCAGAGTCCTGCCTTGGGCCAGTCGTTGGGTGGCACAGGAATGGGGATGCTGGGGTTCAGGCATGGGTGGGAGGGAAGCCAGGCGGTGGCGTGGTGGAGCAGGGGTCTCAGGGTAAGTAGGTCCCATCAGACGCCCTCTGAGCACATCTGCTCTGTTCCTAGATTTTCTGGGTGGGGCCGTTCATCGGAGGAGCCCTGGCCGTGCTCATCTATGACTTCATCCTGGCTCCGCGGAGCAGCGAGCTCACAGACCGCGTGAAGGTGTGGACCAGCGGTCATGTGGAGGAGTACGACTTGGATGCCGACGACATCAATTCCAGGGTGGAGATGAAGCCCAAATAAGGGGGCCTGGCCCAGGCATCCATGTTGGGGGGGCAGGGGCGGGTGTAGGGAGGGGAGGGATGAAATCCGTATTGTAGACACTCTGACAAGCTGGCTCAGTCACTCCCCAAAGATCCGCAGGACCTGCATAGTCAAGCCTGATTTGGGGCTGTTTCTATCACCTTCTTTCTCTTTCTCTGTTTCCTGGCCTCAGGGCTTCCTGGGGACCAAGATTTTCCAATCACCCACTCCCTTGAAGTCACAGAGGAGGTGAAAGAGAGGGACCCACCTTGCTAAGTTGTCCCCTCAGAGTGTGATGGCAGGTGTGCCAGAAAGTCCCCCCTCATCCCAAAGTTGCTCACCAACTCACCTGCTGCAGGTGCCTGGGGCTCCACTGTGATTGCTTTGTGCCTTTGGGCATGGCCCTCTTTCCTGTAAAGTGCACTTGCCCCCAAGGATGCTCTGATGGGGAAAAGATCCCAGCAGGTGCAGTGGTAGGGGCAGGTGGCAGACAAGCCTCGGCCTTGTGACCTGGCTCACTTCCAGGGCCCCCCTAGATGTGCTGCATGACCTTGGGAAGGTCTCAATCTTGGGGCCCCAGTGACCCCATCTGTAAAGTTGCAGGGACAGGGAAAGCTATATGGGCCTGAGGCCCCTCTCTAGGATTCTGTAAGTGTAGACACACTGCAGGTTCTGGAAGATGTAGTCTGGACCAGTGCTGTTTCTTCCACTTGCCAAGTAGGTAGTTGTACCTACACATCTATGTGAACACGTGTACGTAGGCATACATGTTTCAAAGCAAAGAGCAGCAGACCATCCAGCCACTGGAAGTTCCTGTTCCTGGGGGGAGCAGGTCCAATAGTGGCTCCACTGGACAGAGGCTGCTCTTGTAGAATGAAGGTCATCTAGAGGGCGAGGGAGGAACGCCCATATTCCTTCACTGAGTTGTAGTTGATCTTTTCCACCTATCACTGCATCACCCCCATCATTATTTGGTTCTTCACTTTCTCCTGCCAGTGCAGACACAGGTCACCATTATGCAGGTGTGTTTATTAAAGGGCACTTGGTCATCTGAAGGTTACCAAGCCTGAGGACACATGACCGTGATTCGGATCAGCCCTTGGAGGCAGATGCCCTCGTTGGACACTTGGGGGTGCTTCTAAGCCCCCAGCTGATCCCAAGGGAGGAGGAAGAGCAGATTCCCCCCTTATTCCTGAGCTCCTATTTGGAGGCATTTGGGGCAGCTGGGTGACCTGTACAGGCTGCCCAGGTCATAGTCTGCCCTCCTCTTTTATCTGGAGGGGAGAGTTGGTCTTGACCTGAGGAAGTAGCTATGGCTGCAACCCAAGGACAATTCAGAACACAGTCTGTTTGGGGGCAGCTATCTACACAGTCCATTCAATTCCACCAGGGTCAGAGCAGGTCTCCCTATGTGCCTGTGGCCATGATGGTGATAAAAACTGAGAGACACAATACACAGGTATCTAGGAGCAGCAGGACGATCCATCATGATATCCACACACTCCCTTCTCCATTTCCTAGCAAAAACTTCTAGCCCATTTAACAGATAAACTGAGGCCCAAGGACCCACAGCTAGATAATGATTTGGCCAATCCTAACAGCCAGGACCATGTCTCTGGCTACTCCCTGGACTGTGAGACTGGCCCCTCTCAGTCCCAGCTTCTGCATTTCTGCCTGGGCAATGGCCAGGGGCCAGGAGGGGTGAGGGTTGTGCTGGAGGGGAGAAGGGCGCTGACCCTTCCTGTCCCGTTCTGGCTGCTGCACACCAGAACCCTGCATCTGTCTGCTCTGCATATATATCTCTTTGGATTTGGAATTTCATTATATGTTAAGAAAATAAACAGTAATATAAGTCATCCAAGCTCTCTGGAATGAAGTTCTCCTTCTTTTGCCACTATTTCTCACAAGGGATCTCTGGGTCTGAGAGCTTGGGCCCACTCCTAGGGACCCAGTCTGAGGGGGAACCACTGTCTGCCCTCCTGCCTCCAGGATCCCTGGTCTCAGGGAGTGGACACAGCCCCACCCAGAACTCCATCTGAGAGACACAGGGTCTTGCCCCTAATTTTTGATTCTGACCTGTGAAAGGGATGAGGGAAAGCAGGAATGAAGTGTGACAGCCCGTGGCTCCCCTGTGACCCCTAAGAACAGAGCCCAGGGAGCACCAGGGACTTCGCAGGTGACCCTCCCTCTGACCCGCCTCACATTTGTGACCCACCTACACCTGGGCTGGGCACTGGGGCCCACAGGCTTGCCCGGGGAGCTCAGGCCCAGGGGTGGGTATGGAGAGAGACTTGCCCACCAGAGTGAGGTTAGTGCCAGGCGCAGGGGGTACTTAGCTGGCTGGGGAAGGATGAACTGCAGTAGCTAAGAGGGGGAAATGCCACTTAGTTCCTTGAGACCTTGGGGGGCTAAGGGCTCCTCCTCTCTGAAATCATGAGCCACATTCAGTGAGGTTGTGCATTTTCCCATGGAGAATCTGTGGCTTTTGTCAGACTCTTAAGGGGTGTCCCCAGGGCAGAAGGGAAGAGAAGTCAGAGTGGGCTGACCTCTGCCCCCAGGGTGACAGGAAGCCTGGAAAGGACCCCTCTGTCTGTTCCTGCCTTTCCATCTGTCCCCCATGTAGCCCACGGCCAGTGTGGGCTGAAAGGTTCCATCTAGGCCTGTTCAGCTTACAAAACCCCTTCCCATCCACGGCCACCCCCAGTGTTGGGGGCTCAGCAGGCATGGGCATCCTCACTTGATGGAGGGGAGTGGATACTCAGGCACATGTCCCAGTAATAGGACAAATCTTTACCAAGCTGACAGTTGGACCGAGGCCCCTGACACTCTCCCTGACATGCACACACACCTTGGGCTAGTTTCTCAAAACAGGGACAACTATACTGGGAAACCTAGTGCCCAATGACAGGAGGCCCAGAGTCTGGGAGGTTCCGAGAACCATAAACCTGGATATCTCACTGGGCCACATGGACAGGCGTTGCCATGAGCATGGGCTGAGCAGGTCAGGGGTGACTGGGAAGGTCCTGGCATCACAACTCTGCTCCTAAGAGATGCACAGTTCCTGCCTCCCTCTGGTGGGGGGCTTTGCTGATGGTGATACAAGGGCGGCTTGGCCTGTGGAGGCCAAGGCTCAGTGCTGTTGGAGCAGGCTTTCTTATTCCAGTGTGAACTGGGCCACTGCGAGTGGCACCTGGGCCCTCAGTCCATGCAAACTGCCTCTGCACCTCCCAGGCTGAGGACAGGCTGCTATGAATAGGAGGGTGCTGGCCAAGCTATGGAAACAGGGTCCAGTCTAGCCTGCGGCAGCCCACCTGTGCAGGTGTGCCAAGGCTCTCTCTCACAGCCCTTCTTGGCTTGTCTCCTTACCTTGTCCCATCCTCCCTGGCGTGAAGCCCTCTCAGAACCCATAAGGGCCCCTGGCCACCCCCGCCTCAACCCTTGCTCTTCCTTTGGTATCCCCTGGCCATTCCAGGATAGAGCCTTTCTTAGTGATTGTTTTGTCTTAACTTCTAGAATCCTAGTGCCAAGATACACAGCCTGAAGAAGAGGTCGAGGAACTTCCCTGGGACTTCACATACAAGCTTTCTAATCTTTATAACATCCTTGGAAGGTAGAGATGACAACCTCTATTGTAGAGGACACTGAGGCCCCTGAAGATGAAATGATTTGCCCAAAGCCACACAGTGCGCTGGTGACAAAACTGGGATTTTGAACTTGCTCTGTCTGGCTTCAAAGATTGGGCTCTTTCCACTATGTGGTGCAGGCCCATTTTGTCAAGACTCCCACTAAGTTTAACTCTGGTCCAGCTAGGCTTCCTCTGACTGGAGGGTGTTGAGAGGAAAAAGGAAGGGAAAAGAATATCTGGCTGAAGGGAACTCTAGTACCAGGAGAAGTGCCATTCATTCTGGGGCCAACTGGCCATTGTTTCTGCTTGAGACATATTGGCACCGCCTGGCCCAAGACTGCTCCCTGGCACTGGCCTCACCCAGTGCCCTCCAGGCCTGACTGTCTCTCTCTCTATTTGGGACGGATATGTCTGATAAACTTGCTCATCCAGAGGTTGTCCTCTCCCACCAGAGTATATGAGAAGGGGTAGGACAATGCTATACCCTGAGGGATAATAATGCACCATTCAGGCCTGAGAGCAAAATCTGTAGGGCCGGGCTGTCCCAGACTCCCTCTCATCTTCCAGACCATGGGTTCAGGGCTTCAGGTATCCTATCTCCCAAGGGTCATCCCCACTCTGCTCTGCTCATGTTCTGTCCAGCCCAGCACAGAGGAGAGGTTTTAGGAGAATAACTGGAACTGAAGTAGAGCTTCTGGAGCAACCAGAACGCTTGTCTGTTTTGTTCGTCAAAATTTAATGGAGAGAGTATATTTCCTGGAAGATTCCATGACTCAACCTTGGTTCCCCAGCTGCCAAGCATTCAAGCAACTACACACATGAGGTGCTTTGATGAGGGGGTCATCTATCACCCTCCTCCATCTGGGTCCATGCTGACCAGCTACCAGGCCACCTCCTCCACTGGATTCCCCCATGGTCCAATGGATACCTGCACATGGAGGTAGCTCAGCTGGCCTGGAAGGCTGTGCTCTCTGTGCTTGGCCCAGAAGGAAGCAGGATGTAATTCAGCAGTTACTGAATCCTAGAATACTTATCTCTCCATTAAACGCTTTTTTAAAATAAATAATTAATTAATTAAAATTAAGAGATGGACAAGGCCAGATTTATGGGCCTTTAATAAATAAATAATAAATAATTTTTAAAATTTATTTATTTTTGGATTCATTGGGTCTTCGTTGCTGTGCGCGGGCTTTCTCTAGTTGTGGTGAGTTGGGGGCTACTCTTCATTGTGGTGCTCAGGCTTCTCATTGCGGTGGCTTCTCTTGTTGTGGAGCACGGGCTCTAGGCATGCAGGCTCAGTAGTTGTGGTGCATGGGCTTAGTTGCTCCACAGCGTGTGGGATCTTCCTGGACCAGGGATGAACCCGTGTCCCCTGCATTGGCAGGCAGATTCTTAACCGCTGCGCCACCAGGGAAGCCCTGTCATTATTTTTTAAACATTCTGAAGGTTCAAGCAAATGTCACAATACAAGAAAATAATCAGTATAAATATTGGGATATAAGAAAAACTATTATTAACAGTTGATATGAGTATATGATTGTATATGACCCCCTGCCTCCAGTCAATCAGTCCTGGGTTTCTAAACATCCAGGAATGTAAGATCCTTATAGACCCATATTTCCCTTTTGATATATCCTTTTCCTCCAGGATCAAGGGGACTCCTCTTTCCAGGCCCTCGAGAGTTCTATGAGAGAATTGATCTTTGAAGCTATCCGGGACTGGGGTGAGTCAACTGGTCAGACATAGATGCCACAAGCCTCAATGGGGCTAGCGACCCATAAATCTGGCCCTGACTCCAGCATCCTTGTCCATCTCAAAATCTCATGTAGGCTCCAAGAGGACCCAAATGAAAGGGTGTGGGTGGCTTAGGGTAGCCATTCGCCACTTGGCCTCAAGGACATGGTGCTTTTTGGGGATTTGGTAGAAGCAAGGCGGGCTCACTTCCTTTTGGGGTTCCCAGGCTGGTCCTCAGTGCCCTTGGAACCAAAGCCAGGAGCTGGTCTGGAAAAGCACTGGAGGGACTGGTGCCAGGGGCCCCCACCCGTGGCACGGCCTGGCCACGTGCTGACTGATTAGGATTTTTCCATCACTCCTGGAGGTCACACCTTCACTGGCCAGGAGCCTCTCAAGGAAGGAGATAGTGATTAATGTTTTATGGATGAGCTGCTGGGCAGAAGCCTTGTTTTCTTTAGGTTTAGAATACAATGAGGATGATGAGTGGAATTTGCTGTGAGCTGGGGGCCAGGGAGGGGCTGTTTTGGGGGGCTGGGGACACACAGGTGATGATGTTTACTGTCCTTGGTGTCCCTAAAGGGGAAATTCTGGAGGTAGGGCAGGCAGGTGAGGTCCTCGCCAGCAGGGCCATCATCCCCGGCCCTCAAGAGCCAGTTCCTACCAATACCTCGGGCCCTGCTGGGCAGAGAGGCCACTGGTGAAGGGAGCCCAGAAATTTTAACGAGCTTGTCCTGCTTAGATGACTCTACTTCAGTCTCATAAATCATATTCTCAGTATATAGGGTTGTGCTTATTTTTCTGTTCTTTCCAGTGTGTTGATGGGGAATGGCGCGAGGGTAGAACTGATCTTCGGCCATGTGGGGTAGTACGGCCTCACCAATTCTTTGTTTGTTTTGTTTTAAAAATATTGTAAGTAACAAATTATATTTAAGTTAACTAGTAAACGGCACCAAGTTGAGTATAAGTCAAGCATGTTACTAAATACATTAAAAATGAAGTTAAGTTGAATGAATATAGAAATATTTATTTCCTTTGAATTTCTTCCCCATTAACTTTTTCTAATTTTTATGTTTTTATTGAAGTAGAGTTGATTTACAATGTTGTGTTAGTTTCAGGTGCACAGCAAAGTGATTCAGTTTATAGATTCTGTATATATACATATATATATATATATGTATATATATATGTATATATATACATATATATATATATATATATATTCTTTTTCAGATTCTTTTCCCTTACAGGCTATTACAAAATACTGAGTATAGTTCTCTGTGCTCTGCAGTAGGCCCTTGTTGGGTATCTATGTCATATGCAGTATAGTGTATATGTTAATATTAAAATACCTCCATTTATTCTGAGCTCTGCAAGTACCTGCCCCCACCCTTCACCCATAGCAGTCTCGACTCGGGCTACCCTGGTCCTTCTCTAGTCTCTAGCCTCCCCTGGACCTCTCCACAATCCAGCACTTAAAGGCTTAACATGTCATCAGCAGGGGACCTCCAAGACCCTGTCCGCCTCAACAGCTGTGGGATAGTTCTGGTGGATTGGTGCCCTTGCCACGCAAGACATATATTTTGCATATCACCTCTAGGTAGGAAAGAGTGCATTCTCCCTCTCTCTTTCTCTCTCTCTTTCTGTGTGTGTGTGTATATATATATACATATATACATATATATATATATATATATATATACACACACACACACATATGAGGTGTCTATCCAGTAAGGTGTCTATCCAGTAAGGTCCAAATTATATATATATATATATATACACATATGAGGCGTCTATCTAGTAAGGTCCAAATTAGAAACTCTGCTTGTATGTGTATGTGTGTGTTGGGGGAGAACTTATTCCTGCAATACTATATTTGGAGTCATCCTCTGATCTGTCCTAAGAACCTGCCAGTGATTCTCACTCATGGGAGAGCCACGGCACAGCTTTGTGTAGGCACACAGACCCAGTGTTCTGCCAGCTCTTGCAGCCTCACCCAGGACCAATCCCTACCACATAGTCAAAGGCTGAAGAAATGTCCTCTGCCCAGGGTATGTTTCTTAAGAGATGTCCCCACTAGGTGCTATGCTCAGTTTGTCTGAAGCCAGCCTATCCTCCATGGAGAATATGAGCCTGGGAAGGCTGGTCTGGCTGTGCTCATAAAGGGGGACCTAGCATCCACTTTCAACAAGCTACTATGGAAGCCAATAGAACTACAATTTGGAGGGAGAAAAATATTGTCTTTGGGGAGAAAAATGAAAGAGAGGGAGGGAGGAAAAGAGATAGAGGGAGAGAGAGAGAGAGAGAGAGAGAGAGACTCAGTGAATCCAACCAATGAGTCCAATCCAAAAGAAGCAAACCCAAAGAATTAATAAAAGATGTAAAAGTTCTCAAGGATGGGAGGCCACCATTGATAGCACTCTTGAACATTCTGAAAAGTGACTAATATATCCTTGACACCTTACTTAACATGAGCTTTATTTTTTTTAAACTTAGCTTATATTTTTCATAATGCAACATAAATAGATACAAAAACCTATGCCTTTAAGGAGCTCAAATAGAAAACCCAAACAAC
The DNA here is from genome assembly GCF_949752795.1 of Hyperoodon ampullatus. Lineage (NCBI taxonomy): Eukaryota > Metazoa > Chordata > Mammalia > Artiodactyla > Ziphiidae > Hyperoodon > Hyperoodon ampullatus. The sequence goes on from NC_136922.1 coordinate 63,277,816, forward strand.
CTAAACCCATAAAACCAATAAAATTAATTATAATCACGCAGACACTGGCATCTGTGGACGGTGCCCATGTCATGCTAGGTGTCAATATATTGTTGTGGGTGTGGGGAGAGTGCTATCAAGCCCATAAAGTAGGAATCAGTGATGTCAGAGGTGACCGTGGAACCTCCTACAGCATCTTCTGGATCGTGAAGTCTCCTGCTTGCCACTGGATGACGTGAACAACTCACAAATTTTTGGTTATTTGTTTAACTCCAAGGAAACCTTCTTTAAATCAAACTTGGGTTTTTGAACGCAATGAAGGCACGTTACCCAGACCACAGAGCAGACAGGCATCTGCTGAGTTCCAGGCGGTCCATGCCGATCTGCCCACTGGGAAGAGCAAGTTCCTGGGAGTCTGGTAGAGACCAGGCTCCCTCCCTTCCCTCGCCAAATCAGGTCTTCTTGCTTGGGTAGATTACACATAACTTGGTGGTGTTTTTGTTTTTTTGGCCAGTGAGATTTTTTTTTTTCAGTGAGAAATACATAATAAATTATCCATTTGATAAAAATGCTGGCAACCTCTGTTTTCACGTACATACTTCCTCCTGATTCCTTGTGACTCAGGCATTGCGAGGTGAGTTCCATGTTCAAGAATGGAGCTAGTTTCATGTCCTGGTCAAATCGTTGACCGAGGCTGGTTTTGGAGGCAACCTCTCCCGAAGGCACAGGGCACACAGCCGTCAATGTCCACAGGCCGTCTGGCATGTACCAACTGGCAAGCATACCCCAACAACTCTGCAACAAGCATTCGTGACCTGCTGTTCTAGCGTTCTGTGCATTCATCCCTATTTCTGGGTCTCATCAGCAAAGACAGGGACATGGGAATTTCCTGATCCTCCGTATCCCTGTATCCCTTTGTCCCCTGCTTCCCTTTACCCCCTCTGTCTGCCTCTCTGCTCCACACCCTGTGAGAGGATTCCTGGGCTCTAGGGAGAGAATGACTCTGTTAAACTGTTTATAAAGTTCCGGGATTCACTGATGCGCCCGGATTGTGACTGATGAGCCGGTGGCACCTTCCATCCGAGACGAACTCCAAGAATTTCCGCTGCTGGCACTGACCTCCTGGCCTGGGAGGAGACACTGCATCTGCCTCCAGGAATGTGGGGCCTATAGAGACACCAAGCCCAGGAATGCCTGCATGGGGCCCAAAGCTTCAGTTCCAGAAAATTCTGAGAGCTCCCAGCTCCCTGCCCATTTCCCTCTTTCTCCCTGTGAAGCCGCCTCAGGCTGCAGGGAAAATCCTGGAGAGTTAAATTTGAAACAAAGCTTAGCAGCCATGGGGATTTTACTGGCAGGTGCCATCCCTGTGCCCGGACAAAGCCTGAGTGAGTGGGCGTAGGTGGATCACCTGCCCTACGTGGTCCCCGCGGAGTGAGAGCCCCAGCTCCTGACTGGTTTTCCCAGGTGCTGAGGTAATTTTGAAAACTGCATCACCCTCTGGGAGACTCATCATAATAGAGGCTCTGACAAGTCTCGCAATAAGAAACTCACTTGTTTAAGCCAGCGTTCACCAAACTTATTTGTCCACAGACCTCTCTTATGGAAGCAATTCGATGACCGTTTTGGAGAACTGGTTTCTACAGAGCACATACTGTCATTGTTGGCCTGGGCATTGTCTCAGCTTTCAGATTCCCCTATTGAAAACCTTAGTTTATCAGAACTCGCCTGAGGGCAGGTGCAAGGGAAGAGGGTGAGAGAGAGAGGTTCTGAGTTCAGAGTGAGGGGGCTGGAGGTACAGGGGAAAAGAGAGGTGGGTAAGGGTGTGTGTGTGAGTGTGGGTGCAAGAGAGAAATAGAGAAGGGGGAGGGTCGGGGAGAGAGTCGGCGAGAGATAGAGATAGCCAGTTATCAGGAGAGACAGAAGGAGTACAAGGGTTGAGAGACACAAAGAGAGAGAGAGAGAGAGAGAGAGGCCTGGGTGTCAGGGCTGGGCTGCGTACAGTCCGGTTGGTGGGTGGGGAGGACCTTCCTCCCTGCAGTGACTCTTCTTCCTCTGGGCCCATCACTGATTAATCCCCATCCTGCTCGGTCCAGGGGAGCTTGTACAGGGGCCAGTGGCAGGTGCCTGGTGTACTCAGTGAAGGCCTCCAGGAAAGGAGCCTCCATGAATCATTGACTGGCCTTTCATTGTGCTGGAACCAGCTGGGGCTGGTGTGCGTGCCAAGCTCCCGGAGCTGTGGGTAAAGGTGGCGCAGGCTGGAGGGAACCCAAGCTGAGCCAGATCTCATCCAGAGCCTTGGAAACAGGCTGATCCAGGGCTGTCAGGATGTGCTCGGCACACCAGGGCTCCCCCGCCGCCACAGTCGGCTGCAGCTGTTGGAAGTGGGCTAGGAGTCCGGGGCCCAGAGTACTAGGCCTACCTCTGCTACCCTCTTACCATGGAACCTTGGATGTGTTCCTTCTCCTCTCTGGGCCTCGGTTTCCCCAGCTGTATGATGAGGATTGAATTTGAGAGTCCAAAAAGCGCCTCTCAGGTCTAGGATTTTGCTCAAAGTCCTTTCAAAACCTCATGCCTGGAGGCCTCTCCCCATGTGTGGGCCCGGGGGTCTTGGCATTCTCACCCCAGCTTATACCTCTGCAGTTCTTCCTAAGGCCCACTGGGCTCTGTGCTTGCTGTGGGGAATGCAGAGGGATGGAGGCCTTGGGTCCGTCCTTGGAAGCTCCAGGATGCTTTGGGAGACCCGACATCCCCCATGGCCAGGATTGGGTCCGTCCAGCTCTGAAAGGCGCAGGACTGTGCTACACCTGTCCTCTCCAGTCGTCTGTGCCTCTGCTGGGCTGGGGGACCTGGAGCACCCCTCCCCCAACTTAGTTTCCCCATAGCACGGCGCTGGGAGGAAGGTGGGTCACTCTGGGTTCTCATGGAGGCTGGGCCCACACACCATCATTCCCAGCCCTCTCTGCCCCGGCTGCCGGTGCTGGAGACCCAGGCCCAGCCCCCTGCCAAGGGAGGAGGGCACCTGGGAAGAACCTACAGGCTGGCCCTCATTTCACATACTCTGGGGCTTCCCAGGGTGGAAACACCACCCTGTACCTCAGCGAAACTCTTGGGGAAGCCAGAGAGGACCCTTCCCAGGGCTGAGTGTGCCCAGGGGGACAATTTCCAAGGCCTTTCTTGCATGCTCACATGGCCCCTACGCTCCTCTTTTTGGCCGCTAATCCCTTGTGGGCCCTACAAGGCAAGTACTGGGCCTTAATGGACTGAGGAGGGAGTCGGGAAGGGGGTGGGTAGGGCTCCTTAGCAGGTCAGGCTGGGAGTAGAAGCTGCCTGCTCGCTTGGGTATCCTGGGACAGCCGTGTCTGCATGTGGGGACCGCGGGGATCGGCTATGATGATGCCAGGAAGCTGAGAAGGTCTGGGGGTGATCAAGAGTTGCCCAAATCCCCCACACCTACATCCCTGCCCCCATTAAAGAGCTGGGAAATCTGAGGCCAGAGAGAGGGGCCCTTCACTCATTCACCTGGGGGCTCCGTCCTTGCTAGGACTAGAGCTCTTCCTGCTGCCCGAGCTTGCTCTGGCCCTCATCCCTGGCTGTCTTTCACTGAGATCATTTCTCGTCTTTGCCTTTCCCTATCCCTGCGGGGCAGCCCTAATCCATCTCTGCAAAGGCCTTTTCAGCCCCCAGAACTGCTCTGAGCACAGTGGGTGCCCAGGCATGGTTGCCAGACTCACCTGGCTCCCCGTTCTGATTTCGGCCCTCTCAGCTTGCCCACCTGTGCACCTCCACTGGTCATGGGGTGAGGGAAATGTTTGCTGAACAAAAGAGAAGAAAGGAAAGGGGTGTCCAGGGGATGCAGGCCTTGCAGGCTGGACCTCAACGGGAAGCCAGAGGTGCTGTTTCTCCAGGCATCATGAGAAGGGACCACAGGGTAGGCAGAGAAGAGGGGAGCACAGGCCAGAGGAACCTCTGGGAAGGAGGCTGGCCTGGGTGCTCTGAGCCGACTCCTTAGGCTCCACGCTCTTGGTGCCTGGGAATTTCAGATGGATCTGGGCTTTGGAGATGGGCGACCCTGGACTGGGATCAGAAGGGAGCCTGGAGCCCTCAGAGTGGCCAGTGAAGGGGCAAGGGGAAGCCCATTTGCAATGTCCTGCTACGTCTTTGCACTGTGCAGGATTCTCATATACATTGCTTTGCTTGATACTCATAAATGAGCTACGAGTTAGGGATTCCCTTGCTCATTCAATGGAGAAATATTTCTGGAGCTCCTATTATGTGTCAAGCACTGTTCTGGGTACTGAGTATTGAATAAAACAGACCATGCTTACATTTTAAAGATGAAGAAAGTATAAATCAGAGAGGTTAGGCAACCAATTCAAAGTTGCACAGCTAGAAAGGGCAGAGCCAGGATTCAGAGCCATGGTCTGGGCCCAAGTTCTCTCCATTTCTTCATACTGGTGGAGTAGAAAGGCAGTGTGGTGAAGAGGAGAGAACCTCAGACTGCCTTGCTGTGTGAGTGAAGGCAAGTCACTTCCCCTCCCGAATTTGAGGAACTTGACCAAGCAGTCTGGAACTGCTCCTGGGAGGCAACAACAGAAATTAAAAATTTCAGGGTTTCCCTGGTGGCACAGTGGTTGAGAGTCCGCCTGCCAATGCAGAGGACACAGGTTCGTGCCGCGGTCTGGGAAGATCCCACATGCTGCGGAGCGGCTGGGCCCGTGAGCCATGGCCACTGAGCCTGTGCGTCCGGAGCCTGTGCTCCGCAATGGGGGAGGCTACAGCAGTGATAGGCCCGCTTACCGCAAAAAAAAAAAAAAAATTTCAATGGGGACAACTACCAGTTTTTGAGCAAGTTCTATGCATCAGGTCCTGCAACATCCATAGGGAGCCCCTGAAGGTTTTCTGAGCAGGAGGAGGGGCCCAGCAGAGCATCCCTGAACTCTGTTTGCCCCGGGGCCTCTCCTAGTTCCCCAAGACCTCTGGTCCTCGAGTTATCAGGGGAAACAGCTGAAGCTTTGGACAAACAGGAGGGACAGGCAGGGACCCAGGGACATATGGTTTATAAATAAGGGGGCTGGCTGGGGCGGGGAGGGTGAGGATCAAGCTGCAGGGAGAAGCCAGGAGAAGGCATGGGGGGACAGCTGGCCCCTCCTTCATGGACCACCTCTCCCACCCCGGGGTGGGCAGGGAGCTCTTGCCCCGCCCCCAGGGCCTCAAAGCGGGGACCAGGGCTACTTTCTCCACGAATCTTCCAGGCTCAGCCCAGCTGCCTTGACTGCACCAGCCACCCTGCTGTGCAAATGAGAGCTCGGTGCCCAGAGAAGATGGGTGTGGGCAGTTGGGTAGGGAGAGAGGAGGTGGAAGGGAGAAGAGGGGAAGAGGAGGGGGAGGGAGGGAGGGATTTTACCTGGGGCAGGGGAGGGCAGGTGGGGGACGTCGGTACCTCACGTGGAACACAGTGGTGGCCTCCTTTCTTACCTCTCCCTGTACATTTTAACTTTTTAAAATGACATTGAAAAATAACATACTTATACAATAATATATGTAGCCCAGTAGAGTGGTTTAGACCATGGGCTCCGGAATCAGACTGCCTGGATTAGAATCCAGGGTCTCATATCAGCTATGTGATCTCCAAAAAAAATCACTGGTGCCTCAGTTTCCTCATCTGTAAAATGGGGACCCACCTCACAGAGGATTAAATGAGCTCATGTATATAATGTGCTCATTAAAGGGCCTGGCACATAGTAACCTTGATATAAGTAGTAATTATTGTAGAGCTAAAATATTAAGTTTAATAATATAGTAAACACCCATGAGTCCATCACTCATCCCCCAAACTAGAACATTTCCAGTAATTTGCATCTAGCTATGTGTCCCCTACTCCCTGAAAACCCCTTAGAGGTATCTACTATCTTGAATTTTGTGTTTATCATTCCTTTGCTTAAAAAAAGGTTTTATTATTATTTTTTATCATGCACACATATGTGCCTAATCAATCTATTGTTTAATGCTCCTCTTTTTGAGCTTTATGGAAATGGTAGCATATTGTGGATACTTTTCTGGGGTGTTCCCTCCATCTTCAGTTTCTGAGATTCATCCATCTGTCACCTGTGGCAGGAATTCACTTATTGTGGAGAATTTGCCACCCTTGGTTTCTCCCAGCTGCCCTTGCCCTCCCCTGACCACTGGCCACACTGTAGCCAGGGAGAGTCTTGCGCAGAACAAATCCCACCACCGGTGCTGCTACAGCCTTGGAGCCTTTCGACCTCCACCCCTGCAGCCCTCTGCTGACCCTCCTCAGCCCCCAGCCCTGGCATCCCAGCCCAGCCAGCCCCTGAATGCAGGGCCACTTCCCCGTCTCCCATTGCTCTGGGAGGAGTGGCTGGCCAGGTAGCACCTTAGCTTTGCTTCTGACCATCTGTGTGACCCTGGGTAGGTCTCCTGCTCTCTTTAGGCCTCTGTTTCCCCACCTGTGAGGAGAGTGGGTGAAGGAGTCCATCTTTCCTCGGCTACAGAGTCCTTCCTCTGCCTGCAGGCGGCACCTTGCCCCATTCAGAAAGTAAGGACAGTGTGTGTGGGGTGCAACCTCATTCTCTCCTCTCACTGGGGCCGGGGCACCTTTCCTTGGTGACAATCCCACAGAGCTCTGGGGACTCTGCTCCCAGCACCTTCAGTTACTGTGTAATAACCTCTTTAACACCAAAAAAAGCCACTGAAATTTTGAATCAGAACCTTGCAGTGAATGATAGCATGGAACTTGGGCCACAGACAGCACCCGAGGCTGGGAACCTGGAGACCTGGGTGCCAGTCCCAACTCAGAGAACTTACTTCCCGTGTGACCTCGGGCACCTCAGTTTCTCCTTCTGAAACATAGGGACAGTTATCCATGCTGGGCATGTGCCAGGGACAGTTATCCCTCACACATAGCACCTCTCGTCAGGCCTGGCTGGAGATAGCCTGCTCCAGGAGGAGGGGAAAGTCTCGGGGGAGTTTAAAGTTTATAAGAAAGGAGTTATCCATGCACACATCAAAGCGCCTTCTCCAGTTAGAGGAAAACAAAGTGTCACATTGTCCTCATGTCGCCTCGCTGAAGGCCAGTGCTCTTCCCGCACCCCACCGCCCTGTCTGCACCTTGTCCCGCCCTGCCCCGCCCCCAGTTAGCAGGTGTTCCTGCGGGGCCATAATTTCTGCTCAGGGGAAAAATCCCTTTGGGACTCTGAGATTGACCTAAAAAACTTAGAAACTGATTCGCCCTCCGAGCCCAGAGAATATAAGCATCCCCACCTCTGGTCCTCATCTTGATCCTGACCCTGGCTGGAGACTGAGCCCTGACCTTGACCCCAGTCTGAGACCCAAACCTGGTCCAATCCAACTCAGACCCCAGATAGATGGCAGGCTGACCTGTGACTCTGGACAGAGATTGAGCCCTGACCCAGGCCTCAGGCAGAGCTGGGTCATGAGTACATGTGAGAATGATTATGGCTTCAGGCAGCCAGAGCCCCTGCAGAGCCTCAGCTAAGTGGGGTGCCCCCTCAGATAGCCAAGGATGGGGCTTCTGTCCATAGGTATCCATTCTGAGGCCTCAGGACCCCAGCTCCTGTGCTAGCCTGTTCCTGCCCCTGAGGAAAGGACAGACTCAGGGAACAGGAAGAGGGGCTAAAACTCAGCCAGGTATTGGGCTTGCTCTGGCCTTGCTCTGAATATACCTTCTGTCTGAAGCCCACCCCGGCAAGGGAGATCCCGGCCAAATATCCAGAAATAGCTGCACCCTGAGGCCTGTCCACCAGCTACAAGACCCCAGCCCCAGTTATGGACACACCTGGACCCACCTGAGACAGGGGCCGCTTTCCAGCTCGGCCCCTCCTGCGGGAATCAGGAAGAGGCAGCATTTGCTCAGCATCACCAGCAGGGGGCATCAGACAGAGGCAGGATTGAAAAGCTACTGGGGCTGGGTTCCCTGGGAGTTTTGCTGTGGGTTGGAGGGGCTCTCAGGGAAGACCTTGATGGTCTGTTTAAAGACGCCCAACTGCTTGTGGTGAGACATACCCCACCCTGACATCTACAATACCCACCAGTGACAAGGAAAAATTAAGCACTAGCTACTGTGATCTTTTACATTTAATTTTAATTTTCCAAGTAGTGCACAAATACATTTTTCTTAAACACTGGAATATCGGAGTTAAAGCGACTGTTCCATTTGACCATTCCTCACATTCCATAACCTGTCCCGTTCCTCTTTTCTCCATTTTTAGGATTTTGATGTGGGAGCTTCCAGACATAAAAAAAAAAAACTTTTATATATACAAATATGTAAGATTTTTCTACATATAATTGTGTCATCTGTGAACAGAGATAATCTTATTTTTTCCTTTCCAATTTAGACACCCTTTATTTCTTTTTCTTGCCTAAGTATTCTGGCTAGAACTTCTAGTACTATGTTGACTAGAAGTGACCAAAGCAGACACCCTGTCTTGTTCCTCACCTTAAGGAAAAAGCTTTCCGTCTTTCATTACTGAGTATGATATTCACTGTGGGTTTTCATATGTGGCCTTTATCATGCCAGGGAAGTTCCCTTCTGTTTTTAGCATATTGAGTGTTTTTATCTTGAAAGGGTATTAGATTTTGTCAAATGATTTTTCTGTGCCCGTGGAGATGAGCATGAGTGCTTTTCTCCTTCACCCATTAAAATATAATATTTTGTATGTTTTGTTTAAATTTCTTGCTGTTAAGGTAGAAGGAGAGTAAATCATTCTCTGTTACTCTGTTTTGTAGGGAAGCAGAGGTTCCTCAAGTATATATTTTTGAAATCTCTCCATGTTGATACAAATAGAATTAGTTTATCCTTTCAATGCTTTACAGTATTCTGTTGTATGAATATATCACATTCTATTTAGCTATTCCATTATCATTGGACATTTGTGTTGTTTTCCGGGTTTTACTACACATTATAAATAATACTGCCCTCTGGAACAAATATCCAGAAGTGGAACTTCTGTTTTATAGGGTATGTTCATTTATATATTTAAAAGATTAGATTATATTGCTTTTCAAAGTGGATATACCAATGTCCACTCCCATCTGCACAATATAAAAGTACCATTTCCCCACATAATTCCAAACATTATATTATCAGACATAAAATTTTAGGCAATGTGATAAGTGAAAAAGAGTAACTCATTATTATTTTAATTTTCATTTTCTTGAGTATTAGTGATGTTGAGCATTTCTTCATCTGCTCATTGGTCCTGTTTTACTTATTTTCTGAATTGCCTGTTTATATCCTTTGCTCGCTTTTCTATTGGGTTATTTTTCTCCTTATCATTAATTTGTGGGTATTTTAAAATACATTTTTGATACTATATCTTTGTCATTGTTGGTCGCAAATATTTCTTTCAGCCTGTAGTTTGCTTGTACTTTTATTTATGGGGTCCTTTCTTGAATATACTTTTTCTTTAATACTGATGTGGTCAAACTTATTAATCTTTTCTTTATGGCTTTAATTTTGTATATAAGAAAGTTTCCTTTCTTCTGAGGTTATAAAAACAAATTTCCAGTTTTGGAAAAAAATATTATTTTGTTGTTTTACAGTTGGGACTTTAAGCCTTCTAGAATTTATATTTTGTAAATGTGAGCTAGAGAGCTAATCTTATTTTTTCCGTACAAAGAATTGATTGTTCTAACTTTCTTTGCTGATGGTCCATCTTGTAACATGTTGTCCTCTATGAATTAGGCTCTGTATGAGGTACTTTATATGCCTTTCCTTATCTGCTTATCCCATCAACCCTACAAGCAAGGTATCATCCTCATTTTTCAGATGGAAAAACTGAGGTTCAGAAAGGTTAAATAACTTGCCCAAGGCCACACAGCTGGTAAGTGGTGGAGTCAAGTTTTGAACCCTGAGCAGATACAGAGATAGAGATGGCAGTTCAATGACCCTGGCCTATTCAGAAGGGACAGTGGGCCTGGGGGAACCTTGGGGAACACAAACGATTATATCAGGGTCTCTCAACCTTAATCCTATTGACCTTTGGAGTGGATCATTTATTATTTTTTAATTTTTTTCTTTCTTTCTTTCTTTTTTCTTTTTAATTTTATTTATTTTTGGCTGCGTTTTGGGTCTACATTGCTGTGTGCAGGCTTTCTCTAGTTGTGGCGAGCGGGGGCTACTCTTCGTTGTGGTGCGTGGGCTTCTCATTGCGGTGGCTTCTCTTGTTGCGGAGCACAGGCTCTAGGCGTGTGGGCTTCAGTAGTTGCATCAGGCAGGCTCAGTAGTTGTGGCATGCGGGCTCTAGTGTGCAGGCTGAGCAGATGTAGTGCACGGGCTTAATTGCTCCGCGGCATGTGGGATCTTCCCCGACCAGGGCTTGAACCCGTGTTCCCTGCATTGGCAGGCGAATTCTTAAGCACTGCGCCACCAGGGAAGCCTGGATCATTTTTAAGATGGTTGTGAGGGCCATCCTGTGCGTGGTAGGATGTTTAAGAGCATGCCCAATTTTTATGGTTTTTATCCCTTACATAAAAATAGCACCGTGTCACACCTCCTCCCTACCCCCGGACCCCTGGCTGTGACACTGAAAACTGACTCTAGGCTGTGCCAAAGATTCCCCAGGCCACAGAATTTCTCCTTGTTAAGAATCGCTAGTTTATATACAATGGAAAATTACTCAGCCATAAAAAGAAGCAAAATTGAGTTATTTGTAGTGAGGTGGATGGACCTAGAGACTGTCATACAGAGTGAAGTAAGTCAGAACGAGAAAAACAAATACCATATGCTAACACATATATATGGAATCTAAAAAAGAAAATGGTTCTGATGAACCTAGGGGCAGGGCAGGAATAAAGACACAGATGTAGAGAATGGACTTGAGGACACGGGGAGGAGGAAGGGTAAGCTGGGACGAAGTGAGAGAGTGACATGGACATATACACACTACCAAATGTAAAATAGATAGCTAGTGGGAAGCAGCCGCATAGCACAGGGAGATCAGCTCAGTGATTTGTGACCTTCTAGAGGGGTGGGATAGGGAGGGTGGGAGGGAGATGCAAGAGGGAGGGGATATGGAGATATAGGTATACGTATAGATGATTCACTTTGTTATACAGCAGGAAGTAACACAACATTGTTAAGCGATTATACACCAATAAAGATGTTAAAAAATTAATTCTTTAAAAAAAAGAATCGCTAATTTAGATAATAATTACCAGTAGTATTAATATCAATTATTAACCCTCAGTAATACTAACTGACACTAATTATCAACAGTGATTACTGCGGTATTTGTTCTTGGGCTGTTGTGTCTCTGCAGCTAGGGGACAGAGGCTCTGGCTGTCCCTTAAAGATACACCTGTTTGATGCTCCGCTTCCAGCACTGCATCCTCACTCAGCCTGTCAACAGAGGGGCTCTGCTTCGTCCCGCAAACGTGCGAGCTAGTTGTGGTGTGAGACCTGCCCCAGGTCACGGCCAAGCACATGAAAACGCTACTGCAAGGGCAGGAATGTCTGGGCCGGGGATGCTTCATGTTTTCTTTTCAAACTATTTTTCTTTGTTGGTGATGAACACAAATGGAAAAATAAAGCCCTGCTGATGTAAAACGATTCCTCAATCCAGACGTGGCAGGGGCAAGGAGCTTCATCATTCATGATTCGAGTTAGGCTGTAAACATGTCTGTGTCACAGCGTCTGGCCCGTCAAGCTCTGGGAATGCAGACCTGCACGCAGACGTTGGGCCCTGCCAGGTACTGGCGCGTTCAGGGCCCTGGAAGATCAAATGTGTTTTCCAATCCCCCCGGTGCCGTGGAGGATCCAGGGCAATTTAGAACACTGTCTGTAGCCTGGCCAATTGGGATTCCTCATTTTAAAGTCTAAAACTATAATAAAAATAACCAGGCAATGAATATGCAAAATAATCCGAGCTCTTGTGTAGGTCCTCTTGTTTCTGCCCCGATAACAGTGGTTTTGCCCCATTCAGGATGGCTTAGCTCCATGAATCTTCTTGCACGTTTCCTGTTTTTATCTGTTGCCATGAGGACTTCTGGAGAGACTTGACAAGGTCCCCCTGTAAAGTCCAGAGCCTGGACACCTGCAGACTTCACCTCGCCATCCAGGCTGGCATCCTTGCCGGGAACAGAAATGAGGTTTTGCTGATATGTCACCTTCTCGACCAGCCCATATGGGTGCTTCGTGATTGCGCAGCCCTTTTCTAAGCTCATTCCTACTGTCCAGCCCCCACTGACACCCTATCCACCTCACCCCAGGGCTCAGAGTTCACCCTCCAGCACTGCGGATGAGGCTGGGATCACAACCAAACTGGGGGCTCCCTGAGGGTGGGTCCAGGCCTTCTTCTTCTTCTCTGAATCTCTCCAGGGTGGGCCCGCAGAGGGCTGGGCTCAGAGAAGAAAGCGATAAAGAATACTGACCTACTGGGGTACGAGGTGTCCTGTGGCTGTCATTTCTCTGTGACCTTGGTGTTAGGACAGACACAGGCCGACTTACCGACAGAGTGGAAGGGGGTGACAGGGGCCCAACCCGTTTCTCCTGGGAACGTGGAGTCCCACCCCAAGGCCGGGGCTCAGATGGGCACGGTGTCCTGTAATCCTGGTGAATATTCAGCCGTTCTGTCCCCTTCGCTGGCTCCTGCCTATGCAAACAGCCACCTGGGAAGGGGAGGCAGACGGTGTGCTGGCAGCGGCGACAGGAGCAGGGGACCGTGGGCAGGAGAGCGGGGCTCACCGAGGCTGACCGAGGAGCCGCTGCCACGCCCCTACCATGGACAGCAAGGTGTGGGGTGCCTGCCTCCTCTGCTTGCTGCGCCCCTTACCCATCGTGAGTAGCCAGCTCAGACCCTCCTGCCCCTCCCACTGGGCTCGAGATCTGGGAGCCACAGGGCCGTACTGGGGTCCACCCTTCACCAGCACAGGAGTCTCTCTACCAAGCCAGTGGTGGCTTGACTTGCAGAACTCCTCATCTCCTCCGTGGCCCCCTCTTCTCCCCACCTCCCTTCCCAGGCAGCCTGCTCGTCCCTGGGGAGCTCTGACAAGCAAACCGTCCTTCCTGGGGCTGAACGGAATTTGCTTGCCCGTTGCTCCCCCCAGGGCCTGTCTGCACCCTCTGGGGGCCACAAGACTCTGTCCCAAGACAGTACTTCCGCCTCCCCTTCACACCCCAAGTCTTATCCACACCCCCTCCTCCGACAAGCTCCCCAGAGCCCTCCCTCTCCCCACGACCCCTGGAGCCACTCCATTTGGTTGCTTCCTTTGAAGAGGGTGTGGCCAGGGACTGAGAGGCCCTGGACAGTAAGTGAGCAGCTGCTCCCCTCCGGCATTTGGGGGACACTTCCTCGCATGATACGCCCTGGGGCCCTGAGAAGCTGTCCATCATCAGATATTGCTCGGAAGCCTAGCGTGCTGGAGAACAGGCTGCCAGGAGGGGGCGCTCTCTGAATGTGCCGCAGTTCCCCAGAATGCTTTCCCGGAGTGCATGCAAGTGACAGGGCACACGTGGATGGGAGACACAGGTCTCGGGAGGCAGCTGCAGCTCCCGGGGACTCCTGAGAGCCCGCGGGGACTGAGGGCTCCCTCTCCTCCACTGGCTTGCGTGTGAGTGTGTGTATGTGGGCGGGGGCCCGAGCCGCGCCTCCCAGACACTGCTGCACCTGCCCCTCACGCATGGCCTTTAGGCTTGAATCCTGGAGCCGTGAAACTAGCGGTGTGATCTGTGCAAGTCCCTTCCTGAGCCTCACTTTGTAAAAGAACACAGTATCTGCCCCCTAGGGCTGTTGTGCATGAAGTCAGGTCTGACTTGTCAAAGGCTAGGCACGGGGTGCAGTATGGGAAACTTCTACGTCCTCCCTTCTTCAGTGAGGGGCGCCTCCTGCCTCTCATCAGTGTGCACCCTACAATGAATGCTTTATTTTTAGGAGGGGAGACTGAGATCCCGTGGGGGTCATTCAGCTGCTGGTGGCAGGGTCAGGGCCAGCACCAAGTCACTGTTTCCCAGTGTGGCTTCCATCCTGCACAGACCCCGGGTTAGCTGTAGTCACGGTCAGCAAGGCCGAAGTACGCAGCGTGACACAGTCTCCCCTCAGGAGGAGTGGGTCCGGTACAGGGGCCAGATGATCCCCGAGCCCTAGGTGAGTGGGGCGGGGGGCGTCCGTCAGGAGCCTTTGGGTAAGTCTTGGAACGGTCCACTGTTCCCCACCCCATGCCGTCTCCACCCGTCACCACACATCTGGGTCATGAGTTGGGCTTCCCTGAATTTTCCTCCCCTTAGGAACTGTGAGGGCTGTCTGTCTCTCCTTTCGGTGGGAGGCTTCCCACCAGGGGCCCTAGTTCTTTTGGCCTCTGTGGTTCCCTAGTCAGGCCCTGAGAAGGTATCCCAGGAAGGGATGGGCTGCAGACGTGGAGGGGGAGGAAAGGCAGACGGAGCTCGCAGTCCCATATCAGGCGAGTCTGCCCTCCCCATCTACCCGCTTCTGACCATCAGACTGCTACTGGGGAATGTGGGGGAGTTAAGACTGGGGAGATGCTCTGCTCTGAGATGGCTCCTGGGTCCCTGAGTCCCGGGGAGGAAGCCAAGAGGCACCACCAGGTTGGAGACCCAGAGCCTGGGCGGCAGGTGGAATCTGTAACCTGAGGTCCCAGGGGCCCAAGCAGGAGGTGGCAGAGCTGAGCCCAAGCTGGATTTGGGCGAACAGGGTCAGCAGGTCAGGACAGGGGTGTCCTTCCCCGTAGGGCAGGGCTGGTAGGGGTGAGCCTACTTACTGGGCTGGGTCTCCAGGTCCTCTCCTAGCCCACTGGCCAGTCCTTGGGTCCCTTCCATGTGGTCACCTACTGTCCACTGTCCCCACTCTGGTGTTTGAAGTCCCTTCTCTCTGACCCCAGTCCCTGTCTCGCATCCACTGTGCTCTTTGCCGTGCCTGGATTTCAGTCAAAGGACACTGGGAGTTAATTAAACACCTGCTGATACAGACTCTGTGCCAGACATCGGGGCTTGTGTGTGCATGTGTGTGTGCGTGTGGGTGCGAGGATGGCCGTGGGAAGGGCTCTCCCCTCACTCAGCTCAGGTGCATCTGCTCTCTCCCTTGTCTGTGCACGTTCTTTGTCCCAAGTGCTCTTTTCCTCACCAATTAAAAAAAAAATGCTCCTTTTTTTTCAGGTCCGGCTCAAATGCCACCTTCTCAGTCCCTGTGAGAAGGGCCGCCCTCCCATAGTGCCTGTCCTGCCTCTGATCAGTTTGTATTGGATCTATCAGGACCAGGTTTTAGCTCCCACCCTCACTCCACTCCTCCCTGTGAAATCCTTGGGGACAGAAATCTACACTGATTGAATTTGATGTGCATGTTGTACACAAATGTGGGCTATGGGTCATATTCACAGTGTAAGGAGCATGTCTTATAAAGCTGGCTTCCCTCACATGTATCTGTCTGGGGCTGTGACCTGTTGGACAGTCCATTTCAGTTTTTCTCCAGTCTGGGGCAGTGGGAGGGAAAGGTGTTAAGAATTCCTGCCTTTGACACCCAGCTTCCTAGAGAACTTGTTAAAATGCAAAGTCCTAGATCCAGCCATAGATCTCTGCATATTCTTGGCTCCATCCCAGGTGATCTGCAGTTAGATCATGAGGCACACTTTCAGAAATACTGCTAGAGGGTTTCCAGAAAAACAGCTTCTTTACCAGCTTCCAGGGATCATTCCCTGTGGTCACTGGGTGGCATCAGGCTCTGGGAAACTCCTAAAACTGTAATCCTTCATGATTACTGAGTCACACAACAAACCCGTTATCTCTCCATGTATCTATCCATTACCTACCCATCCATCTTCATGTGCATGCCCTCATCCATCCACCTGTCCACCCATCCACCCATCCACCATGCATCCAGTCGTCCATCCATCCATGCATGTATTCATGCATCCGTCTATCTATTCACCTATCTGTTGTACGTATGTTCACTCATTCTACCAGCCAGCCACACAGTTACCCATTCATTCATTCATCCATGAATCCAAATTCATCTGCTCTTTCACCTCATTCATCTACTCATTCACTTATCCATCTATCCTCTCACTAATCCACCCATTTTTTTCACATATCTTTGTCAGGGTACCTCTGAAACCAGAGCCTGAGACAAAGGCATCTGTGCAGGTAGTTGTATTAGTTTCCTATCGCTGCTGTAACAAATTACCACCAACTTAGTGACTTAAAACGGCACAAATCAATTTTCTTACAATTCTGGAGGTCAGAAGTCCAAAATGGTTTTCAGTGGTTTAAAACCAAAGTGTTGGCAGGGCTGCATGGTCCTTTCTGGAGGCTGTAGGGGAGAACTCGCTTCCTTGCCTTTTCCAGCTTCTGGATGCCACCTGCATTCCTTGGTTCATGATCCTCCACCTTCAAAGCCAGCAGTGTAGCATCTTCATCTCTCCCTCTCTCTCTCTCTCCCTCTCTCTCTCTCTCTCTCTCTCTCTCTCACACACACACACACACACACTCACACACTTACTCCTCTGCCTCTGTCAGGACATCTCCTTATCTCACCCTGACACTCCTGCTTCCCTCTTATAAAGACCCTTGTGATGACACTGGGTCCACCCAGATAATCCAGGATAATCGCTCCATCTCAAGATCCTTAACTTACTCACATCTGCAAAGTCTCTTTGTAAGGTTGCATAGTCACAGGTTTCAGGGATTAGGACATGGACATTTTGGGGGGCCATTACTCTGTCTGCCAAGGTACTTTATGCAGAATTACCTTCGGGGAGTGGGAGTACAGAGTAGCGGAGTAAAACAAAGAAGGAAAAAAGGCTGCTACATGGATGCATTATTGAGTTGGCCATCTCTGTGAGATCTTCTGAAGATTTTTGTTTAATGTGACTCAGAACTTCCATGAAATGAAAAGGGGAAGCATCCGTCCAAATCTCTATTCTCTCTGCCTCCCTGCCTTCCTGCTTGTCTGCCTTTCGTCCAAATATCCACTAAGCATACCTGGATGAGTCAGGCCCTGTGCTTAAGAGCATGGCCATGGAAATGAATCAGGCTTTATCTCTGTCTTCAGGTCATTAGACCAGCAGACCCAGAAGAAGCATCCAGTTGGCTTAGCTCATCGCATTAACTCTCTCCTGCAGGTACTGGGCCCCGTGCACCCAGAGTGTGACTTCATCACCCAGCTGAGAGAGGATGAGCGAGCTTGTCTACAAGCGGCAGAGGGGATGTCCAACTCCACCTTGGGTACGTGGCTTGGGAGGGCGGGGGTGGCTTGTCACGGGTTTCCTGATCTCCTCCAGCCTCCCATTCAGGATGGTGGACAAGCCTGTCCCCTGGGCTGAGTCTCCTCTGCCCCCATCTCGCTGCCTAGGCTGCCCTAGGACCTGGGATGGGCTGCTGTGCTGGCCGACGGCAGGCTCTGGCGAGTGGGTGAGCCTCCCCTGCCCGGCTTTCTTCTCTCACTTCAGCTCAGAGCCAGGTGAGGGGCAATGGGGGTGTGATGGGGGAAGGGGGAGGACGCGGGGGTGACGTGGTTTCATCTGGTGGTGGCAGAATGTGGTGGCCACACCCCTGGCTTTGGGGCCAGGCAGACCCGGATTGAGCACCGCCTTCCCCCTTCCCCTCTTTCAGTGTGACCTTGGGCGAGTCAGTCACCCTCCCAGACCCTCAGCTCTCTGACCTCCCGTGACCCGGGGAAAACAAGCGCAGTAACTGCGCGGAGGGTGGGGTTAATGATCGGGGCTTGGCAGTGCTGAACTCAGGGCCTGGAATGGAGTAAATGTCCTCTGGGAAGTTGCCTGCTTCACCTCCCTGGCCTGGGTGTCTGGGGTGGACGGTCCCTCCAGGGGCAGAGAGGGCCTCCTTTCTCCCCGCTGCCCTTAGGACACTGGAGGCCCAACTCGCTACTCTCCTCCTCAAGGGAACCATTCTTTCAATGAACGGAAGGTGAGTCTGAGGCCAGAGAGGAAGTTCCTAGACCGTGTCCCAAGCAGGCTGGGCCTGAACCCCAGGCCTCTGGAGAGAAGGCTCCTCTCTCTCTGCTGCAGAGACGGGCTGTCTGTGCAGACCCTGCCAGGGTCACTCCCCGGCTCCCCGACCTCTCCTGGGGAGAGAGAAGGAGCTGTCCTGGCAAAATCTCTCCTTCCTCGCCTCTTGTTGCCTCCCAGGGGCCGGGGCCCTGAAGCGGGATTGCACCATCACGGGCTGGTCTGAGCCCTTCCCGCCCTATCCTGAGGCCTGCCCTGTGCCCCTGGAGCTGCTAACTGAAGAGGTGAGAGGCTCCTGGCATCTTGGAGGAAGGGTCACCGTGGATGTTTGATTGGGTGGTGGACCGCACAACTGTAGAGACCGCCATTCCCATTGTAGTCAGCAGGTTGGAATATTCATTACAGCACATTTCCGGAAGATGGCAGTGTCTGGAAGAGAGGGGGTCTTGTGCTAACTTGCTCAAGGGTGACAGGTGGGCCATGCAGCTAGGAGGGGGAGGGGAGGCAGAGGGCAGGGAGGGAGACGTGCTGGCCGCCGTCTTCTTTTCTTCTTGGCGTACCCTCTCTGTGCCCAGACCTCCAGGGCAGGGAGCTGAGAGTAGTTCTGGGAAACAAAGGCCCTTAGTGGTCCTGGGCAAGCTCCTTGCCCTCTCTGGCCCTCAGTCTGTGGGCAAGCGAGAGAAACCAAAGCCTGGAGTGATGTCACTGCCCCCTAACCTAGCTGGCACACCCCACACTTCCAAATTGAGCAGGGCCTTTGCAAGGTGCCTCCACACCCATAATCCCATATCTCTTTCCCCCCAGCCCTGAAGGCAAAGTATGAGTCTGACATTTTTTCAGATAAAAAGACTGAGTCTGGGAGGGGCGATGATTGCCTGCATCCCTCAGTGGAGCTGGGTCCCCGATCGACCCCCTCCCTGCAAGGCTGCATGCTCTGTCTCCATCTCCGGAGTCCAGACTTGACTTTGATGGATCCAAATCCTTGGTTTTGGAAAGAGCTTTTCCTTACAGCTGTCCCTGGCTGTCCCTTTTATTTGGGGATGTCATGTTCCCAAGCCAGTGAACAAGCTGGATGTCAGTAAACAAGCCCGATTTCCTCCTGAGCTTTGTCAGTCCCCAGGGACCTGCGGTTTCTGTGGCAGCCTCCCCTACCCCCAGCGACAGCCAGAGTTAAGCATCTAGCTCCTCCTCCCCCTCCCCCACCCCTCCCCTGCTTCCTCACCAGCCAACAGGCTGCAAACAAAAGCTTCGCTTCAGTTCCCGAGGGAGTTTGCTGTGGTCCCCACAGACACCCCTGCCCCGACATGGGCAGTTTCGGGATAGAATTGAAAATGTCACCTGCTTGATTGTCAAGCCTCCCTTTCCTCAAAGGCCCAGTTGCTGAGCGTTCCTCCGTCTCCACCCTCCCCAGAAATCCTACTTCTCCACCGTGAGGATCATCTACACCATGGGCCACAGCGTCTCTGCCGTGGCCCTCTTCATGGCCATCACCATCCTGGTTGCCCTCAGGTTCGCCACCCTCATCACCTGCTCCAGAACCTACGCCCTCCGCATCGTCCACAGCACCAAACTTGAACCCTTACCTGGATATTCGAGATGTTCCCAGATCTGGCATCGGCCATTTCTAACTTTTCCTTTCCCTTCCCCCAGGAGCAGACCCATCCCTTCACACTCCAGGTCTGGCTCCCACCTCTACACCTTTGCTTGTGTGGAACTTATTCTATTTGCTTGGAATGCCTGCCTCCTTTTTTCTCAGGGCCCTCATATCCGTTAAAATTCAAAACTCAGCTCTCATCTGCCTCAAGAATCCTCTTTGGCTCTTCTGTGAAGCCCTTCTTGACTATTTTAATGCTTTGATCTCTGCCCTCTCAAAGCCCCACCTCACCCCACCCCCCAGCCTGGCCTGCGCTGTTCTCTGTCTCCTGGGGTGAGCCTCCTCTCTCTGATCATCAGGGGGCTCCCCTGGGCAGGACCCTGTCCTTTCTGCCTCTGTCCTCTGCACTGTGAGCTCCCTGAAGGCAAGGGACTGCTATTCTCTGTCTTCTCACCTACCCTGAGCCCAGCTGTCCTGCAAGGTTATAGCTGAAGCCTCAAGTTCAACGCAATCCATCCAATCCAATCTGATCCAATCCAATCCAAGCCAATTCAGTTCACCTCTCGCCCTGCTCAGCCTCCCCAAGCCCGCTTTGAGCACACCAGAAGCCCCTCTCCCACCTTGCCTCCTGTTCCTCACCCCTCCTGTCCCCCCCCAGGAGGCTCCACTGCCCCAGGAACTACATCCACACCCAGCTGTTTATCACCTTTATTCTCAAGGCGGGAGCTGTGTTCCTGAAGGATGCCACCCTCTTTCACGGCGAGGACACGGACCACTGCAGCTTCTCCACTGTAACAGCCATGGGTCGGGGTGCTGGTGCGGGTGCGGGTGAGGAGGTTGGATTAGAGATGCAGATGTACCTGTCGGGGTAGCGGGGGCTGACCCTGCGGCTCCCTCTTTGCTAACGACAGAACGACAGAGCGGGAAATCACCTCTCCCCCTTCCTCCCCCTCCTTGCGGTCAAGTTCTAAATCCTCCGGGCTGTTTCCTGGATGCCGGTGCCCATCCACAGCGCTTCCCTTATTCCACTCTCCACTCCATATTCTGTATTCCCGTTCCATTCCCCATCCCATATCCCAACCCGGACCACATTTCACTCCAGGCAGCCTTTCCATTTCACACTTCCTCTGAGCACTGTCTGTCTGTGCTGGGCGTGTGTATGTCAGGGGCTGGACAGGACCATGTGCTTCCCTTGAGAAGCACCCTGGGTGCCTACGGGGACAGATTATACCAGATTTTATGGGACCACTAGGTAGAGGAGAGGGCTTCAGGGAGGAGATAGATTTGGAGCTGGGTGGGCAGCAATGATAGGGAGGGAATGGGGAGGACCAGGGTGAACGTGTCCAGTGTGAGAGGACCCACTCTCACAGACAGGAGAAGCTGGGGCAAGTCCAAGAAACAGGGGTGTCATCCTGGGGGCAGGGAGGTGGGCTATGAGAAGAGACCGAAAATAAGGGAAGTTGGGCTGAGTGTGGTGGCCTGGCACTTACCAGGTACTCTGACACCGTGCTGGAAATGAACAGCTACATGAATGAACAAACCAACAGGTGACCTTCATTCGTTAATGAAAGACATAATAATAGCATATGTATCGAGCACTTATGTGCCAGGTATTACGCTAAATGCTTTACATATATTATCTCCTTTTACTTCCTACATCTATTTTCATTTTAGTCCCATATGTAGATGAGGGATAATTGGCGATGTCACCCAGCAGCTGAACGGTGGGAGAGGGACCAAGCCTGGGCCATTCTGAGCTCAGAGGCGAGCGCTCCACACCCGACAGATGAGCAGAGTCATGCAGTGAATGCATGAATGCATGCACGGGTACATGCGTGTATGTTCGCAGGATGCAGCCATGCATGAATAAATGGTGTTCCATATCCTCAGCTCTAGGGATTGACTTGAGCTCAGGAGGGATGGGGTGAGAGTAAAAACAGTAGCAATTCGTATACAGGGTTTCCGTTTAATCCTTATGATGAGGCCACGAGCCGGCATTGCAGGTTTTTCCTTTTAGAGATGAAAAGCTAAGGTGTGGGTAGGTTATCCAGATGGTAAATTTGAACCCAGGCTGTCTGGATCCCAAATCTGTGCTCTTAACCACCACATTACCCTACCACACCCCCTCTGGGGCAGCCCAAGGTGGAGGAGACCTGGAGGTTTGGGGCCTGAGCAGGGTAGGGGAGACTTGGCGGGGCTCCACTGGGTGTCCGGGCTCTGAAGCGCCCAGCCCCTGGCCCGCAGGTTCTGTGCAAGGTCTCTGTGGCCACCTCCCATTTCGCCACCATGACCAACTTCAGCTGGCTGCTGGCAGAAGCTGTCTACCTGACCTGCCTCTTGGCCTCCACGTCACCCAGTGCAAGGAGGACCTTCTGGTGGCTGGTCTTTGCTGGCTGGGGTGAGCACCGAGGGCTGGCTTGGGCACTGTGCGGGTGCTGGGGGGTCGGGGATGCCCAGGGAGCTCACACCAAGGTCCCTTCATCTCACTCACGATGACCCCAAGGCCCAGGGAGAGGAAAGGCAGCCTACAGTCCTACAGCAAGTGCTGGAGTTCAGGGCCAGGTCCCCGGTCTCCGAGCTCTCTCCTGGTCCCGCCTTCACAGTGCCCTGTGTGACTGGCTGTAGTGGTGGGAGGTGGGCGCAGGATGAAGACCCCTTACTCGTGTCTTTTCTGTACCCCCTCAGGGCTTCCCCTGCTCTTCACCGGCATGTGGGTGGGTTGCAAGTTGGCCTTTGAGGATGTTGCGTGAGTCTGGGCTACCCCTTCATCACACCCATACTGGGTCCCCATGGGGCATGGACTGGACGCTCAGGCAATGAGGCTGTCCTCCAAGCTGGGAAGAGGAGGAGAACTCCCAGGCTTGGGAGAGGGGTGGGAGATGCAGTCGTGGATCGCACAGAAGGGGCTTGAGCCTGGGCAAGAAGGGGTGCAGAATCTCAGGGTTCGGGGCTCAGGGGGTAGGGGGCTGTAAGTGGGGGCCTTCTGGAACGGGGGGAGTGCTGGAGCCACAAGAAGGCAGCAAACAGACTGAGTTTTGAGAAACTCAACCACCTAGGTGGAGAGAAGGAGTGAACCCAGCTTGGATCAGGGCACGCCTTTGGAAAGTGCCTAAATGTCTGAGAGGACACAGATAAGGCTGGTTGGGAGTAGGGTGAGGCTAGAAGGCTCAAATTCCAAAGTGAGGAGCCCAGAGGCTGGTAGGTAGAGAGGAGGGAGGAGCATGGGTGCTGCAGAAAAGGGCTTTCCAGCAACTGCACTCTTCCCACCCCATCCCCCCGCCCCGCCCCCCATCAGTCCCGGCCTGTCCTCTCCCCAGGTGCTGGGACCTGGACGACAGCTCCCCCTACTGGTGGATCATCAAAGGACCCATCGTCCTTTCCGTTGGGGTCAGTGCCTGGGGTCAGTTCCTGGGGCCAGTGTCCTCTGCTTTATTCAGCCAACCTCCCTGGGTCCACCGAGCAGCCATACACAGCAGGAAACACGACTCCAGGCTGGGAGTCAGGACACCTGGGGTTCCAGCCTGGTTCTGCTGCAGATTCTCTGTGAGGCCCTCTCTGGACCTCAGCAGCCCATTGGTAAAACCAGTGCTCAGGCCTCTTCTAGCTCAGAGTTTTGATGAGTCTAGCGCCCTGGTTGCAGATCACCTACCACTGCAGTGAGGCTGAGCATAGAAGAGTAGAAGACACGGCAGCTGAAACCCCTACCTGCTCCCACGTGGAAGACAGGGCAGCTAGGACTGGTTTTTGTGGCCTGGGTGAATGTACGCATTTTTGTCAGTTTTGCAGTTGTGCAAAGAGAAGGCCACATGCTTTGTGCCAGAGAAGAGCCTGAGAGGTGCTGGAGGCAGGATGGCAAGGCCTGACCTGTCACCCTTGGTCCTGGGACTGGAAAGGGAAGGGGACCCTGAGCCCCCTGTGGGACCGTCCAGTCTCAGGTGACAAGGTCTAGAGCAATGACCTGCACATCCATCTACCTGACTCTCAAGGATTTGAGGTTTCTAGTCCCCAAAGATGTCCCACCCCAGGCCATTTGGGTCACCCGTGACCCTTGCCTTCCACCTTCCTACACCTCTATTTCCAGGTGAACTTTGGGCTTTTTCTCAATATTATCCGTATCTTGCTGAGGAAACTGGAGCCAGCTCAGGGCAGCCTCCACACCCAGCATCAGTACTGGTAATGTGTATGTGTGTGTGTGTGTGTGTGTGTGTGTGTGTGTTTCTGGGGGTTCTGGGGACATAACTGGAGTAGGAGTCAGCATGGTTCTCTTTTATGCACGATTAGGCATCCATGATCCTGGTCCAGTGCTTGTCCCTATGTCCCCAGAGAGAATAGATATGGTCCCTGCCCTCCAGTAGGTCACAATATAGGAAGGATGGGGCTCCAAACAGCCACTTGCCAGGCCAAATAGGCTGATGAGTGTTGGGATCAATTTCTACAGGAGCCTGCGGAAGGAGATCCTTTCTAAACAGATGGTGGGGTTGGAGTACAGTCTGGGAAGACTTCCTGGAAGAGGTGTCTTTGAACTAGACTTTGAAAGATGCATAGACTTGACTAGAATAAATTGAGGCAAGAGAATTTGGCAGAGGGAACAGCAGAAGCCAAGGGCCCAAAGTAAGGAAGCCCAGGGTGCATGTGAGGAGTTCTCCAGGGTGGCTGGTGTGTAGAATTGATATGGGAAACTGGTGGGAAGTGAAAGTAGGTAGGGGCCCACGGGACTTTCTAATTCCAGCCTTGGGCTTGTCTTTTTCTGCAGGCGTCTCTCCAAGTCAACCCTTCTCCTCATCCCGCTGTTTGGAATTCACTACGTCATCTTCAACTTCCTGCCTGACAGTGCTGGCCTGGGCATTCGCCTCCCCCTGGAGCTGGGACTGGGTTCCTTCCAGGTAAGGACCCCCATAGCACTCACTCCTTCCCTCTGAGTCCTTGGGCAGGAGGAAGGTGCTGCCGCCCACAGGCTTGGTTGATTTCATGGTAGGGTGAGGGCAACTAGGCTTGTTATTCTTCCTTCCAGCCACTCATCCATCTATTCAAGTATCCATCTGTCTGTTTTTCTCCCATCCATCCATCTCTCTATTCATTCAAATACTCATGCACCTATCTACATATCCATCCATTTACCCATCCATTCATTCATCCATCCATCCATCCATCCATCCATCCATCCATCCATCCAATCTATTCAACATTTACTGAGCACCTATTATGTGTCAGGCTCTGTGCTTAATACTAGGGGATGCAGAAATAAAGAGAATCAGAGAAACAGGCCAACGGGGCCAACACTACAGCCTTGGCAGGCTTGCTATGACAATTACATGTGACAATATGCCTGGCACATGGTAAGTGATGAATACGTCTACTTTCCCTTTTCCCAAAGACCTGGTCCAAGTCACAGCCTGGCGGAGAGTAGGGGAAAAAGGTAATAGGAAGACTGCAGACACCTTGAGGCCAGGCCAAGGTGATGGGGTCCTTTCTCTTTGGCCCCGCAGGGCTTCATTGTTGCCATCCTGTACTGCTTCCTCAACCAAGAGGTATGTGACTCAGGCTATCCTTATTTGTTAAGCCTTCCCTCCCACCAGTCCTAAGGCTGCCTCTCTCCTGCCCAGCCCCTGTAAATCCCCGATCAGGCGAAACACTGAGTCCTGCAATCCTTTGTGGAAATCTGTCCTGAGTTTCTGGATCGAGCTTAACCTGAATACTTCCTGTACACATCTTTTATCCATCCCTCCTCTGGGCTGGGCCAAGATTACTGTCCATTCAGCAGGAGGTGGAGAAGGCCTTTCAGGGATCAGAAGAGGGATCCAGGGGTGGGTTAAAAGGATCCTTTAATTCTGTGTTTCTAAAACTGAACGAGAGAGAGTGGGGGAAGGAATAAGTCAGCTCCTGGAGAGACAGGGACAAGACACAGAGGAGCCAAGAAAATCAGAGGTAGACATACAAAGTCTAGGAAAATAAATTCAAGTGCAGAGACAGGGAGGATGATGAAGAGAAAAGCGAGGGACTCTGAGAGAGAGCACCTGGAGGAGAGATGCACAAAAAGAACAGACCAAACAGAGATGGACAAACACATGAATAGACAGAATAGATGGTACCGGTGCACATGTAGAACTATGGAGAGATGGTAAAGAGGAGTGAATCATAACATCCCACCCAGAAGACACTTTGCATTTTTCCTTTAGGACAGACTTGCTTTATGGGGAGGGGTGGGAGAATTTAACTCAGTGCCCCAGACAACCAGGTCCTGTCGCTGTGTGCACAGGCAGAGTCATGGGCTCTCTCTGGTGGCCAAGGATTTGCTGTGGGCTCTGTGTTCTGTTGGATACCTGGATGTTCGGACCTGTACCCCAGCTGTGGAGCATTGCACCCCCTTATTCTGCCACCACTGTCTCTTATTGGCTCCCTCCCCTCTGACATTCTTTGCTCCCACCCTAGCCTTTCTGAGTCTTCTGCAGCCTTATCTGGCGTCTGGATGCAGACACAGGACTGCAGTATCTGATTGTAGTGGCTCATGGGCCCTGGGGTTGCTGAGAGGGGCGAGGTGGGTGGGATCTGGAAAAGGGGATTCCACAGAGAGTTGTGAAGGGATCTATCCCAGGAAGAGGTTTGGGGACCAGATAGTTAAATGCCTCTGGAGACAGGGAGCTTACTACCTACCAATGACACTTTCTATCATCAGGAAGCTCACCTTTATGTTGAATGGAAATCTGTCTCCTTTTTGTCTTTGTCACAGCCTAAATTCAGCTCTGTCAGAAATGTCACAGCCTCTCAGCAGCCTCTTTGCCCCAGCAGCCCCTTGGAGATGTGAAGATACAGACACACACACCCCCACATCTCCCAAGTGGTTTTCTTTCAGTTACTCTCAATCCCCTCAATTGCACCTCCTCAGACAGAGTTTGGAGGCCTCTCTTCCTTCAGGTCATGTCCCCTGGACAGGTTCCCAGTGGCCACAGTTTAGCTCAGTGGGCAGGGGCAGGAATGAGCCCCAGAGCAGGGGATGGTCTAAGCTTTTGGGGAAGACAGAGTAGTCTTTTGGCCAGAAACTCAAGAAAGCACCCATAAATGTCTTTAATTGGGCCCAGACAAAGGCAGTGCTAAAAGGGAAAGGAGTCAAAGGGAATAGTCAGAAATACAGGAAGGAGGAAGTAGTATCTTCTAGAGGTAGTACTTAGCAGTGGCTGTGGCCAACCATAGTTTCTCCTGCTCCAGGAATCCCTGTCTCTGTTTCTCCTGCATGGTCTCCCCCTGCACCCTCAGCCCTCCTGGGGTTGAGTAAAGAAGTGGCAATGGGACCTTCCTAACATCCTCCCTCTTGTCCTTGCTTGGAGGTGAGGACTGAGATCTCACGGAGATGGCGTGGCCATGATCCTGAACTTCTGCCAGCCTGGAGGACTCACGCCAAGTGGACGATGCCTTCCCACTCAAGGGCGAAGGTGCTGACATCTGTGTGCTAGGCTGGCCACATCACGTGACTGGAATACACACCTGAACTTGGGCAGCTACACGGGCCCACCACCCTTCAGAGGAGTGGGAGCAGCGCCCCCTGGGAACCGTCAGTTGACGCCTCCACCCAACCTGCTGCCCAGCCTTTCTTCCCTGTCCTGCCCCTGACTCTTTTCGCCCGGGTCTCTGTGTGTCCACCTCTGATTTCCTTGGTTCCTGTCTGTTCTTCTCATGTTCCTCTTCCTGGAATCTGGGCCATAGCCCAACGCCAGAGGAGCCAATAAACTTGTAAATGAATAGATACACGTTTGAGTGAAACCGTGCGCCTCTGCAGGGGAGGGATCTGTAGGCTTTATCTGAACCCCCGGTGCAGACGTGCATTTATCGCATCTCAGTTCATGTCACGTCCCCATCACTTGTCTGTGCAAGGATCCTCTTGTTTAATTCATTTAAAAAATGTATTCTCTTTTGTCTCTACCTGCACTCCCATTCCCCTCCTCCCACAGGCAAACATTCCAATGTGTTAAATGTGAATTCTTGTGTTTCTGTGTTCTTGCCAAATGTGTAGTGTTGTGTGTGTCTGTACTTTTTTTTTTTTTTTTTTTTTGCGGTACGCAGGCCTCTCACTGTTGTGGCCTCTCCCGTTGCGGAACACAGGCTCCGGAAGCGCAGGCCCAGCGGTCACGGCTCACGGGCCCAGCCGCTCCGCGGCATCTGGGATCTTCCCGGACCGGGGCACGATCCGTGTCCCCTGCATCGGCAGGTGGACTCTCAACCACTGCTCCACCAGGGAAGCCCACAAGGATCCTTTGCCTGGGCCTACATTGAAGGTTTCTGGGCAAATCCCTTGATTGGCAAACCCTTCCCTTCTCGGGGCCTCAGCAACCCCATCTGCAGCAGGAAGGAGTCGGTCAGTAGGTGACTTCTGAGAGCTTTTCGAAAGGGACATTGAATTGCAGGCAACAGAGTTGAGAAGAGCAATGCTTAACTTGACCACCAGGTGGCAGAACAATGACGGTCAAGAACATTGGCCGGGCTGACCAAGCTCCCTGTTGAGGCCCCAATGCTGGAGATGGACAGGGGGTCCCAGGGCCTGGCCTGGGCCACAGTGAGCCTGCAGGGCTGGTGGAAGAAGGACCTCGTGGTGTGGCCAGCGTAGGGGGGCAGGAGGCTTTTGGAGGAGGTGGGGAATGGGACACCCCCGAGCCCTTCCGACCCCAGTCTTGAGGAGGAAGAAGCTGATAAGAAGAGTGAGAGCTGAAGGGATAGGAGAACCTGTGCTCACTGGAGTCTCTGTACAGGGTTCACACCAGATGGGAGGGGTTTCCCTGGACCCCTGGTTTTAGCAGGGAAAGTAGGATTTTCCATCATCCACTGCAGCGTTTTCCTTCCAGCCAGCCTCTCCTCAGGTCCTGAAAGGAGTTTCCTACAGGGAAGGAAGAAACTTCCCTGTTGTGGCCAACCTGTACTCTTCTCCACTGTGGGGAGGAGGAGGGAGGGTAAAAAAGAGGGGCCTGTTCCCTGTCCCAGGGGAGACCCCAGGAATGTTGAAGAGACCCCCAGGGATGAGCCCAAACCTGGATGTGAGTAAGAACGGGTGTGTGGGGCTCAAATTCTCTGGGCTGTGGGAACTCAGAGAACAGGGTGTCGGTGAGGGCAGGAGCAGTCAAGGAAGGCTTCCTGGAGGAAGGGACTCAGGCTGGTCGTATAGATCCTAGAACCCCACCAGGCCAAGAGCCGCCATCTGCCGGGCAGAAAGCAAGAGTGTGGCTGATCTCAGCTTGAGGAGCAACGTTTGGAGGAAGGGTCTGCAGGACAGGATGGTGGGTATCAGACTCAGACTTTGTTCTCCTCTGGGATATTCATGGACATTCCTTTAGGGCTCTGGGTTCTGTGGGACCACCTATTTGCTAAGTACTTGCTTAGGTGGCAGACACCTTGCTAGCATTTAGAAACACGGCTGCAAACAATTCCAGAACATTCCTATTCAGGGGCTTAGGGTCTGGTTAGGGAGAATATGAGTCAGAGGTCTCTGTTGCAGGCCACAGGACCCCTCAGGCTGGGTTAAGCAGAAACATGATTTAGTCGAGAACGCCAGGGAGCTCACTGGGCTCCAGGAGTTCAGTCAGAGGCAGCGCCCACCCCCAGCCAGGGGACCACTGTGGCGAATTCCCCACTCCACCACTTCTGGTTGCAGATTCAGGTGCTCACACCAGTAACACTGGGGACGCAATGCCGGACACCCCACACGGCTGTCCTGAAAAGCCAAACTCCTCCACTGCCATGCTTGCCAAAAACTCAATTGCACTTGGCGCTGGCTTCCTCTTCCGAACCCAGGTCTCACAGAGCTACCTCTGATGGCACGGCCTTGGTCCTGACCCTGCCCACTAGCTGCAGGGGGTGCTAGAGAGCCCATGCTGACTTCTACCCGGGGAGGGCCCACACACTGTCACAAGTTCCTCAGACATAAGACAGGCATTCAGAATAAGCTGGCTGGCCACGAACATGACAGATGTCCAACACTGGGACACAGTCATGCAGCTCAAACAATTGCATGATAATGGCTATAGGTGTACAGAGGAGAAATAGAGTATCAAAAGAAGAAACATCTAGAGGACCAAATCTAGTCTGGGAGTGTTAAGAAAAAGGCTTTCTTGGGCTTCCCTGGTGGCGCAGTGGTTGAGAGTCCGCCTGCCGATGCAGGGAACACGGGTTCGTGCCCCGGTTC
Organism: Hyperoodon ampullatus; assembly: GCF_949752795.1. Classification (NCBI taxonomy): domain Eukaryota; kingdom Metazoa; phylum Chordata; class Mammalia; order Artiodactyla; family Ziphiidae; genus Hyperoodon; species Hyperoodon ampullatus. Next base: position 63,307,512 of record NC_136922.1, read on the forward strand.
GGGAAGATCCCACATGCCGCGGAGCGTCTGGGCCCGTGAGCCACGGCAGCTGAGCCTGCGCGTCCGGAGCCTGTGCTCTGCAGCGGGAGAGGCCACAACGGTGAGAGACCCATGTACCACAAAACAAACAAACAAACAAAAACAAACAAAAAAAGATTTCTAGAGAAAGCGACATGTAAGCTGAGATTAGACCGTGAATATGAGTTGGCTGGGTAAGGAAGTGGGTAAAATCCCAGGTAGCGGAAATAGCACGTGCAAAGGCCCTGAGGTGAAAAGGAGCTTGTCATTTGGCAGGACCTGAAAGTAGTTACTGTGGCTGGATTGAAGTGAGAAAAGAGGAGGGTGGCCTGAGATGAGGTGGGGTGGGCAGCACCCAGATCACGCAGGGACAGGAAAAGCCGTGTTAAGGAGGTTTCATCCCAAGAGCTGTTGGAAGTGTGTGATATAATGAGACATGTTTTTTGCAGTAATCCCTCTGACTGGTATGGATGGGAAGACTGAAGTTTGGGTGGAGACCTCAGCTGGAAGCAGGGAGGCTGAAAAGGGAGGCTTGGCTCAGGGGATGGTGGTAGGAAAGACTAGGCCAGAGTGAAGATGTCTAATTGGGTGATGGGTTAATGTGTGAGGGGAAGAGAAGGGAGCTTTGTAGGAAGATTCCTGAAAGAGGCCGAGGTGGAGAGGAGCACGTTTTAGGAGTGGGAGCGTGATCAGTGTGGGGTGCACGGGAGACAGATGGATGCCAAGGGGCAGGCTGGAGCTGAGGAGATAGGCCTGGCTGGGAAGTGAGATTCGTGAGTTGTGGGAATCTCTGTGGTGGCGTCTGACCCCCGGGAGGTGAGAGTGAGGTGTGAGCCTGAAAGGGGGCTGGAGGGACTGAACATCCACAGGCCCCGCGCAGGAGCCGGAGCCTCCGGAGGAGGCTGGAGGGAGCAGCCGGAGAGTGGGAGGAAATCCAGAGGGACTGGGATGGGGATGGCGTGAGCGCTGCTGCGCAGCCCTAAGACCTGAGACCAGGCTTGCAAAGCGGGCCGTGGACTTGACGGCACAGCTCACGGCAGGGGCAGGAGCGTCTGGGGCAGAAGATGGACTCGGAAGGCAGCCTGGAGGGGGCTACACGGTGAGGGGGCCGTGAGGACGCAGAAGCAGGCTGTGTGGACACGCCCTTTACCCAGGCTGGTCTGGGAGGGGGAGGGGAGACGAGAGGGTATCGGGAGGGGAATGTGGGTCGCTGGGGCTTTGTTTCTTTGTAAGAAGACTGTCTGGATAAATGCTAATGAGCTGGATGTAGGAGTCACCGAAGGATGGGGGGAGGGCAAGTGGTGGAGCGAGGTCATTGAGAAGGTGGCCCCAGGACCCAGGTGGGGGCATGCTGTCTGGGGAAGGGAGCCCCTGCCCCCAGGGAGGTGGTAGATGCAGGCGACAGGAGGGCTGGGGTGGGCAGCGTAGGAGGCCGGCTGCTGGCTCCGCATTCACCCCGGAGGCGAGGTTGTCTGCCGGGCGCGAGGGGAGCTGCGGTGGGGGCGGAGAGCGGTGGGGTCTTGAGGAGGAGGAAGACGCTGGCAGGTAGTAGTGGCTTAACGTGGCGGGCGAGCTGGGCAGGTGAGTTCGGAGTTACGACGCTTTCCCTCGGGGGAGTCTCTGGCCCAGAGAAGGCCAAGGGGAGCCTCCTCAGGGCGGGGTTTTGCCCAGAAGACAGTGGCACTTGAGACTTCCAGGCCATATTTGCAAATGAGGGTTTGCACTGATGACCCCGGGATCTAAGCCAGAGGGGACGGTGGGTGGAATGGAGCAGGTTACGGAAGCGTCTGCTGTGTAGGTGGGGGGCGTTGAGGAAAGACCCGGAAGGGCACAGGCGGGCGAGGTCAGAGGGGATGAGAGCTGCTCTGGTGCGGTTTGCAGCCAGGGCAAGGGCTCCGCGCTGGGCGGGGGAGGGGCTGCCGGGAGACCAGGAGGAGGGCCCGGAGGGGCTGCTTGGCCAGCGGACCTGGGCATCGCAGTCACCTGTGATGAAGGCTGCGATTGAGGCGAAGGAAGACTTAGAGCCAGAGGCTCCAGTGACGAGGGAAGGCTGGCGATTGCAGAGAGGGGCTCAGGCGCGGGGGGACTGACACTGAGTAAGGAGGACAGGGCAAGCCTGAGGGAGACACAGGACAAGGCCACAGGTGGAGAGGACCCGGGCAGGGGGCAGGGCAGGAAGCAGGAAAAGATCCAGGCACTTGCCCCGACTCTGGAACCCTGGTGTGTCCCGGTCCTGACCAGCCATCCTGTGATGGCCTCACCCTCCAAACTTTGGGGCTGCCAGTGGCCGGGCCCTGGAACCATTAGGAACAGGGCTGCCTTCAGAGGTAGAGCCAGGCTTTGGAGACCAGCCATAAACCGTAAACTGCAGATGTTTGGGGCTTTTATTTGGTTGGAGGGGGGCAGTCTGTCCTGTCTCTCTCATCTATGTGAATCTCTTTGTGTGGATATTTCTCTTCTGGGGCTCTTCCCCTCTGTCTCTGTATTTCTATCTCTCTCTGTATTTCTGTCTCTCTCTGTATTTCTCTCTCTGTATTTCTGTCTCTCTGTCTCTGTATTTCTCTCTCTGTATTTCTGTCTCTCTCTATATTTCTCTCTCTGTATTTCTGTCTCTCTCTGTATTTCTCTCTCTGTATTTCTGTCTCTCTCTGTATTTCTATGTATTTCTCTCCGTATTCTCTCTGTATATCTCTCTCTCTCCCTGTCTCTTCCTTTCTCTGTCTCTGTCCTTCTGTTTCTCTCTGTCTCTGTTTCTGTCTCTGTCTCTTTCTTCCTCTGTATGGGGCCCCAGCTTCCAGCTGTGGGAAGTGACAGAACAGCCCATCGGGCAGCTGGCCCGTTTCTATGATACCGGACATCTGGGGTTGAGGTTGGCTGCAGGTGGCTGAAGCCTTTAGCTTGTATCCAGACAGCCAGCTCCCCAACCTGTCAGAATCCTCTGTGGTTCCCTCTGTCCATCCCCCTCCCCCACGTCTTTCTCTTTCCCCCCCGTTTTCCCTCCAGACCATTCTACCCCAGGAGTCCCTTCCACAGACAGGGTGCTGTGTGTGTGTGTGTGTGTGTGTGTGTCTGAGTCTGGGGGGTGACAGGTGGGGCAATAACCCAAGTTCACGGAGCCTGTTTGCGGGCGTCCCAGGGAGCAGGTCAGGCCGGCAGGCAGGATTGGGTTGATAGGCGGACCGTTTCCCAGTCTCGGAGATGTTGCATAAGCAGCCGCAGCTCTGCACACATTCCCATGGTTACGGGGCTGGGACAGGCTGGCAGTGGTGGCATCGCCATGGCACCAGCGTGGCCCGGGGCTCAGCTGGCATGGTGCTGGTACAGAGCAGCTCTGGGTTCTCACTGGACAGATCTTTGCCAGGCAGGGCCCCTCCCGGGCATCCAGCAGCCTGTGGACTCAGGCGGGAGGCAAACAGCCCGGGACCAGCTTTGGGGGGAAGGCTGGATGTTCCCCTCAGCCTCACAGCCCAGCAGCCAGAGCTCTGTGGGCGTATGGGGGTGGCCAGGGGAGTAAACGCCTCCTACACTAGCCAGCTCTGCACAGGCAGACCTGACCCCGCCCACAGCCCAAGTCCTCAGTCCTCAATCTGCAGGAATCTTGACCTTGACCTTGGCCTCAGTCTTGGAGTTCTCATCTCCTGCACACCTTCCTGCTAGGCCTGTGCCCTGGGGATCTCACAGTGGAGACCTAAGCCCTGCTTGTGGGGGCGGGTATGCATACTGGGAACAGAGGCATGTAGGACTCAGGCCAGTGGGGACGGAGGGGATTCAAATATCAGAGGTCAGCGGAGGTCGGAGCAGTTATAGGAGTCCTCCTGGGAGGCAGTGGTGTGTTGGGCCCATGAAGGTGAGCAAGATTTGGAGAAGGGAAAGATCCTGGGAGGAGGAGCAGCTGGCACGCAGGTGGGGAGGCCCAGTGCACACGACCTGCCTGATCAGTTTAGGTCTTTCAAAAAGAGAATATCTGCGTGTGTGTGTGTGTGTGTGTGTGTGTGCGCGTGTGTGTGTGTGTAGAGGTTTCTCCGGGTTTAGCTCTGGGTTGCTCCAGCACAGGAAGTCTTCCGGAGGGTGGGCTAGGGGAAGGTTATGAAGAAGTGCCCTTAGAGGGAGCCTTGCCCATGCCCTGACACAGACTGGAGGGAAGATCTTCTGCAGGTCACCTGAGGCTCCCACGCATGGCCCGCCCCAGCCCCCGCCCAGCTCCTCCACAGCTCCGGTGGGTGTCTGAGGCCAGCCCCTCCTGCTGCCCTCCCAGTTCTGAGTGTAAACCCCATCAGCCCAGCAGTTCCCACACGGATTCCAGGACTAATTCCTGAGTCTCCATCAGGAGGTTCTGAAGCCTCAGCCTCCCTCTTGTGTCCCACACCCATCCTCTTTCACCGATGCCCTTGTTACAACCCCAGAGCTCCTGCCACAGGGTGACCCCTCACTGATGGCCTCTCGGCCCTTACAGGACGTGGCCCACGAGGAAAGAATAAAGCCCCTCCCAGCCCTCCCCACTTTCCCATTTGACTAGGAAAGCAGAACCCAAGTTCCTTTCCGTGGCCTGGACTGCCCGCCTCCCCAGCCTCATCTTCCTTCATCCTCCTCCCCTGGGCTCTGCCCTGGCCACACCAGCCGTCTCATGGTCCCCAGAACCCCCAGGCCTGTGCTCATTTCAGAACAACTGCTGCTTGGGACACGCTGCCCCCAGCACCTCCCCTGGCCGCTGTCTCCCCTGACTCCTAATTCAGTGCCAGTGTCACCTCCTCAGAGAGGCTTGTCATGACCACCTAGTGACATTGCTCAAGGTCATATTGCATTTCCATGTTTTATTTGCTTGGTGCCATTTGGCAGTAGTTACAGCTGAGCCTCATTAGTCATGCCAGTTACAGTCTATAAAGTTGCCGTGAACGCTGAGTTAGCAAATACGGAACCATCGCTCCTAGGAGAGATACAGCGTTAGGCTCCTGTGAGCCTCTAGTCACAAGATTTTGTCAACAGATCAATACATAACCTTGTTTTCTGTGTGTTCTGTTTATAGACACATGATTTAATATATATCGTCGATTCATTAACATTGAACTTGCGGCCAACAGCGCTATCATTCTGACTGAGAAAAGCTAAGTTACACATGTATTTGCTCTGTAGGGCACATCACAGCTTCCTTGCACTGAGCAACTCTAGACAACACTTCTGCACTATGCTTGGGGCCATTTAAAACAGCGAACTCACCCACAAAAAGCACAAAAATGTGAAAAACGTGGCCCAAAGTAAACCTCGAAAAAGACACGTTTAAAGTCTGAGCTGAACCAAGAAGGCAGAGGTCACCATGGCGGAACCCAGCTGGAGACTTGTGCATTGGGCCATTGAAGTTTTCCCTACCCTGTGTACGTCCAAGAATGACCATAATAACACTGTGAGTATCGACATTGGGGTGCAAATACATTTTAGTGAGCAGGCAAATTCACAAATATGGAATCTGCAAATAGTGAGGGTCAACTGTTTGTTATTTTCAAGTGTTTCGTGTTTATTGTTGGGCTTCCCTTTGCTTATTCACTGCTGTATCCCCAGCACCAAACAGGGTCAAGGTCAAGATTCACAGTAGATGCCTTATAAATATTTATTGACTGATTGCCCTCTCTCTCTCTCTCTCTCTCTCTCTCTCTCTCTCACACACACACACACACACACACACACACACACACACTTACAACACAGAGTCCTTATCAGGTCTCAGAGCCGAAAAGATGGGGCATCTTGTTTCTGGGCACCAGAGGCAAGGGAGAGAAGGAAGATTCTGGAAATAGGGGGTAGGTGAGAGTCCTTGTCCTAAAACTTCCCTATTCCTGGCCCCAGCACCTCCCCTGGCCGCTGTCTCCCCTGACTCCTAATTCAGTGCCAGTGTCACCTCCTCAGAGAGGCTTGTCATGACCACCTAGTGACATTGCTCAAGGTCATATTGCATTTCCATGTTTTGTTCCTCCTCTCCCTACTTATTCGTCCCAGGGAAAGCTGTGTGTGCACGTGTGTTGTTAACCGCCCCCCCCGCAAGAATTGATGCGGGCACACGCAGTATGTGCACAGCCTGGCTGAGGACCCCTGCGTCCCGCTCCCGGAAGGTTGGTGTGCTTGTGCACATGTGTGTGCCGTGCCCCCTCGTGTGGAGGCACGTGTGTGAGCACGGGCTCCAGCCTGCCCTGACGAGGCCTGCTGGCTTCCTAGCAGCTGCAAAGCTTGCTGCACTGACAGGGCCTGTAATCACGGGAAATTACCGAGCCCAGAACTAAAATTAAGGCTGCTGCTACCACAAAACCTGCTTACAAAGCCAAGAGCCTGGAAGAGGCCTTGGGAGGCTGTGCTGGGAGCTGCAATGTCTGGGGAGGACAAGGGTGGGGACTGGGCAGGGAGGCCACAGAGAGAGGAAAGAAGCCTCTTGTATTTGCCACGCACCCATGAACTGATAAGCACTGTGCTAGTTAATTCTATGTTTCAGTTTATTTGATCCTCACAGCGGCCCTGGGAGGTAGGAATGGTCCCGCGGGTACCAATGCCAGACCTGGTCTCAGAGGTCGAGTAAGGAGTTTCAGGTCATGAAGCTTGTAACTAGCAGAGCTAGAGTTTGAACACAGGGGTGTCTGCCTCCAGGGCAAGGCCTGTGGGGCAGGCAGAGGGGAGCCCTGTGAGCTAAGTGGGAACGGGTCTCGTAAGAGGCAGGATTCTCTGGCTTTTAGTATTTGGTACTTGGTGTAAGGAGCACTGGAAAGAAGACCCCCATCCATAATACTGTCCCCCTCTTGCCTGTCACATGGTCCATGGCACACTCGTTAATACTTTAGGGTGAAGGTGGCCCTGTGGGAACCCACATATCCCTCCAGGGAAGAAACAGGTGAATCGTGCACATGGACATCAAGTCTAAGGGACCCTGTTCCAGGTGCAGGGTCACCCCTTCCCCAAGGACAGCACCCCCGAACCTCAGATGAGTGGGCCTGAGGGGAGAGACTATAAAGCTGCACCAAGGCCCAGGGTCTGGATTCCCAGCTGAGGGTCTTTTCCTTTTCTTCTTCCTTTTCTGTGGCCCTGCACAGACACCTGGCCCCAGAAGGACCTAAATGTGACCCTGAGAACTACCCTCCCCACCCCTTCCCCCTGCCAGCAAGCAGATCATTAGTGAACAGTGGGTGATGGGTGGTGTCCGTGGAGGGGCATTGGGTGGGGCAGGGAACTCCCTCTGCAGAGGGAAGTGGCTGGACTGGGCGGACATTCATCCACATTTCTGGGCTGGGCTCTTCGGGTGAGCAGCACCCGGAACCCCTCCACTGTCTCAAGGAGAGCCTGGCTCACTGGCCTGGGGGCCGTGGATAGAGAAAACTCAACCCAGAGGCCCCATATGGCATATGTTGGCACACAACTGAACTGGCCTCCAGCCAGTAAGTACTTTCATCTGACTGAGCAATAAAATATTAATAGTGTCAGGGACTGTTCTAGGTCACACACACACACACACACACACACACACACACACACACACACACTTGCTGAGAACCCTTTGAGGAATTAACATCATCCCCATTTTACAGATGAGAAAACTGAGGCACAGAGAGGTTAAGTGGTTTGCCCATGGCCATAGAGCTGGGTGATCATGGAGGCTGAATTTGGACCCAGGCAGTGTGGCAGCAAATGTTCTGAGCTAACCATTATGCTATATTGTCTCTCTCGAATCCACAGTCCCTTGGTCTTTCCCAGGCCAGATACACACTGTGCAGGCTGTCTGGTGAGTGGCCATCTGGTCTCTGCCTGAATATGACCCTCACGGTTCCCTGCAGGTGGCTTGCCTGGGCAGAAGGGCCCTTCTTGAGAAGCTGAAGCAGCCTCTTGGGAGTGTCTGCCTCCTGGGTCTGCTCACCTGGCCTCTTGTGTCTCTGCGGGAACTGGAAGAGGACAGTCACGTGCCAATGGACATTCTCGCGCACCAGCCCTCACAACCCTGAGCTATTCACCAAAGGGCTGGAGGGAGCCTTCCGTGAGCCCAGCTGCCTGCCAGAACCGAGGCTTCACTTCACGTGAGCTCGTTAATCTTTTTCTGTTTGGGTTGTGATCAGCATTCAATATTTTTAATGAAATGGAAGAATAAAAATAGAGTGCATCATGCCTGGTGAGGGTAAGTACTGTTTCATGAAACTTTTATTTCCATTTTACCTATTTATGCATGTTTATGCTGTCACAATGAAAATGAGGTAAAAATCCCAAGTTTGAGGAACAGTCCCATAGGTTGCCTTCTCACTCCTTGTGTCCCATTTAGGTTCCTGCATCCACAGCAGCCAGCCCAGGATCTCCGTGAGGCCGAGCCCAGGAGTCCCCTTGCTCCCCACATTGCAGAGCCAAGCCCAGCTCCGGGGGCCACAGGAGAGAAGTCAGCTTACTGACTGAGCAATGATCAAAGGGACCACGGTGTGATGTGTGCTCACCAGGTGCCGGGCTCTGTGTGGAGTGCTTTACTTGCATCATCTCTTAAGCCTCATGAAGTAATTGGCCCTATTCTCTCCCTTCCACAGACCAGGAAACCGAGCCTCAGCAAGTGTCATCTGCTTGCTCAGTCATGCAGCTCACACACATCATAACTGGGTTCAAATCTGGGTCTGGATGGTGGGCGCGTAGGTCCTGATTACAGGCAGGCGGTGCTCAGAATGCGCCCTGACCCTCCCACCCCCCGCTCTGGGGACACCTCCTCCTTCCTCTTATACACAGGCTCCTCTGCCACCAAGCTCCCCTGAGGCCCCCTCCCTGAAGGCCTGTGGGATTCTGCAGGTTTACTTTGAAGCAGCTTCTGATTCCTGTGACCCCAGGGCGGAGTGACTTGGGAAGGCTGCTGGGAGCATGGGGAGGGGACCCACCCGAAGAGAGCCTGGCCCTGACTCCAAAGTCTGTTGCACAACCCTTGGGTCTGCACATCTGCCCAGCCCAGGCTTTTCCTTTCCCCATGCAATTCACAGCTGGCGCCTGAGGGCAACACCACACTCCTTGTGTTGCTTAGGGCGAATTGTCACGGGAGCCACACTCCTTCCCAGAGCTGCTCAGAGGGCAGCAAGGCTGCCCTTGGCTTCCCTCCCTCCACCCTGGCCCAAGCCCTTGACCCAGGGCTCGGCTCTCAAAGCTAACAGGTCACTGCCACTCCTAGCCTCTCCCTTCTCAGCGGCAGGGGACCTAGTGAGCACTGAGTTTGGAGTTAGTCGGACCTGGGTTCACGCCAGGGCTGGATTCAGAGAAGAGTATGGTGCCTATTCCTACCCCGACAGACACTAATTTAAAATAAAACCTGTTATTTGCCGAACTCTCTAGTGGCTCCCCATTCTCCTCAAAGTAAAACGCCAACGGCCTTAAAATGGCCTACAAAGGGCTTCAAAGACCTATTTCTGCATTTCTGGATACATCTCCTTTCTTCTTTCCTACACTCACTTGGTTCCAGCCATGCTGCCCTCTTGCTGTCCCTGCCCCAGGGCCTTTGCACCTGTGGTTCCCTCGGCTTGGAGCCATCTTCCCTCAGACACCTGCATGGATCATTCCTTCACCTCAGCGAGGGCCCCTGACCAAATAACACCCTTTAACCCCAGCTGCAGCCCATAGCATGTCTTATGCCATTTTCTTGCTTTATCTCCTTCCTATGGCACCTCCTGCAAAAATACTGTATGACTGATTTATCTACCTTGTTTATCATCTGTCTCTCTCCATTAGAATGTAAGCTCCATGAGGGTGGGTTTTTTTCCTTAGCTTGTTCAGCAGTGCCTAACACCGAGTAGGCATTAAAAAAAAGGTGGAAATGAACTGAAAGAGAGTTAAAATATGTATAAAGAGGTCCAGAATTCAGGTCTCTTCCATGAATTCCCTGAAGCTTCCATATCAAATTCTTTGAAACCAGAATCATCTAAAGAGATGTGTCTTTGACATTGCTGCTTTGCTCTAGGCCTTTCTTTGGGTGGGATTCAGCTTTGATTCAGTGCCTGGTCCCACCATCATCCTCCTGGTTTCCAGGCCCCGGGCACGGCACTGTAAATACAGATACAAACCAGAAAGCTCCCCCTCCTGGAGTCACAGCCTGGAGCGGAGGCCGACTAAGCGAATAGGAGGCAATGACACAAGTGTGACAGGGAAGCACCGGGGGCTGTGGGCACCCACAGAACGGGAAAGTGCCCCAGATGGAGGGGATGGCTTGCGTGCGTAACTTACCTCCTTAGAGCCTGTTGCCTCACAGTGACACTGAGCTTCTAGATCAAATGAGATGATGAACTGGAGGACGGTCCTGTCCTGAAAAGTGACATGCAGAGAGATTTTTATGTTTCACTCTTCACAAAGAGGCAGGAAGGCAGGGCAGACATTAGTAAATCCATTTCACAGATTTTGCCGTGTTCACCCTTTCCCGTGTGGCACTTCTTCCTCCTTCCCAAATTTCAGTCTCATCCAGAGCTCCTCAAGGCTGAGACCCTGTCTGCTTCATTTTGCCTCCTTCCTGACCCCATCTCAGCCCAGACCTAGCCTTGGTCAATTAGGACGTTGGGACTCAGAGAGGGAGAGTGACTTGCTCATGGTCACACAGAGAATTAGAGTTTGGGCGGGGCTGGGACCCAGGCCTCCTGCCTCCCAGCCTGAGGCCCTTCCACTGCCAAACATGTGATCTTTGGAGCTCCTGCCTCCAGCCTGGGCTCCCCCGGAGGACGCCATGACCTCTGACCCTGCTAAGCCTTCATCCACTCCTCCCGCACCCCTGGGGCTACAAAACTCAGGGCTGAGGGCCTGTGGGGGCTGGCTGGAAACATGGGAGTCAGGGCAAAGCCAGTTCTCACCGAAGCCTTTGCACGCCTCTGCCACGGCTCTGCACTGCCTTCTCTCCTCCCCTCCTGCCTCTGGAGAGCCGCTCTGAGGGGGGCAACGTCCTACCCTTTTGGGGCCGACTCTCCCAAGGCTCAAGGATACAGATTTTCAGGCCTAGAGGGCCTGTCATGAAATTTGAGGTCCTGCCTCTTCCTGCCATACTAGAGAGGAGGAAACTGAGGCCCAGAGCAAGCGAGAGGCCAGCCCAGGTCCCAGGAGGCCAGAGGCAGGGCCAGGTCTGGAGTCAGAGTTCTGCGCCACCATCAGGTCTGAGAGTATTTGCTCTTTCAGGGCTTCTGGTGTGTTTCATCTGGGCAGCATCCTGGACTCCTGGTGTCTAGCTAACATTTGCATAGCTCCAGTGATGGGGGACTCACTACCAATCTGTGTTTTCTCTTGGTCTCTCCACTTCTGTTCTCCTCATCTCTGAACCCAGACCTTAGAGTTCAGGTTCTCTGCTTCCGATCCTCCCTGCCTTCCCCACTGGTGCTTCTAAGGACGCTCACATGCTTGTTGTCTGTCCATGTTTACAGAGGGGACTTCTGTCCTGCTGCCACCCCCTCTCTACTCTAAACAGCGTACTCAGGGCCCAAGGTAAGGTTTACTCATTCTTGTCATTCATTTCTTCAAAAATTCTTATTGAATGTTTGTCCTGCTTCGTACCAGGTACTGTTCCAGGCACTGAGGGTACACTAATGAAAACAAACACAAATATCGGAACAAACAGAGACTTGAACTATCCCTGACATAGACCCTCCATCCCCATGACAGAGCCTCGTGCAGCTCTGAAACCGATAGCCAGAAGGGCAGACTACCATAGAGAGACAGACACACGGAACACAAGTGTTCAGAGCGAAAGTGGGACAAGGCACAGGGAAACTTTACAAACCACTGGCCCAGTGGTTAGTACAGTTCCTCTGTCAGGAAATACAAGGCTGCCCTTTGACTTTCTTCTGGACTTGGAGGCTGAGAGGCCCTTGGAAACAGCTGAAACATCTGCTAGTCATCCTCTCCCACGGAGGGAGACGGGGCCAGAGCTTGATTGGGCTGGGCCGGGGGCCGGGGAGACCAAGCAGGTCCAGCGGAGGCCGCTTCCTCCTCTCAGGTCCCTATAATATCACTTGTAGAGCCAGGGCAGGCCTGGCGCCTCCCCAGCCTCACCACCAGACCCTGCTCGTCCTGCCTGCCGCCTCTGGCTTCTCAGAGTGGGCTGGGTCCACGGGGGGCGCACCCTCTGCAGGGCCCAGGGATGTCAGCTTCCCCAAAGGAACGCCAGGCTCGGGGGCAGGGTCACCAGCCGAGCCCATGGGAGCTCACTCTCTGGGGAGAGTCAGGACCGGGCTGTGTGAGATTAGAGGTGGGCAGGTGAACGTGCACCGCGGTGGAGGTCCGGACTGGCAGCACCGAAGACAGCTGGGGACAATGGAAGAGACTGATGAGCCGGGGAGAACAGAGTGGGTGACTCACACCACAGACTGAAAGGGATCGAAGCTTGCCCCCCGCCCCTGCTATTGGGGTTGAAACTCAAGGATGTTATGGGCCTAATTGGGGAGCCCCCTCAATTCATATATTGAAGTCCTAACCCCCAGTACCTCAGAATGTGCCCATATCTGGAGATAAGGCTTTTTTTTTTTTTTTTTTTTTTTGCGGTACGCGGGCCTCTCACTGTTGTGGCCTCTCCCGTTGCGGAGCACAGGCTCCAGACGCACAGGCTCAGCGGCCATGGCTCACGGGCCCAGCCGCTCTGCGGCATGTGGGATCTTCCCGGACCGGGGCACGAACCCGTGTCCCCTGCATCGGCAGGTGGACTCTCAACCACTGCGCCACCAGGGAAGCCCTGGGACAACTTTCAAGATGTATGTATCTATTAACCACTCAATATATGGCCAAGCGCTTTTCTTTCAGCAGAAGCCTGCTGACTGGAACTCTAATTTGTCTATTTTTTTTAATAAGCCACACCCATGATGCCTCATCTTTGGTTTCCTGTTCTGGTTTTTTAATATGTAGAGCAGTGAGGGTGTGGGCTGGTTCGCACTCTCTGGCCCTCTTTCTGTCTGTGCGCAGGGCGGGATGGCCCTTCTATGCCCACCTGAAGTTGGTTACAGCCACGTGACTGCCCTGGGCCAGCAGAATGTAAGTGGAAGCGATGGCCTGAACAAAAGCCCCTGCTTACCATGATGAATCTGCAGCATGACTAAGAAAAAAACCCCGTGTGGTTTAACCACTGAGGTTTGGGGGTTACTTGTTACTGCAGCCTAGCCTACCTCCTCCTAACTGGTACACTCGTCAAGTACTATGAGTCCAGTCTTAGTCTGGGCATTTAGATGTATTTCTCTGTATTTCTCCAGTATTTTTGTATGGTCTCCTTAGACCTCATTTCACAATTCTTTTTAGCTATTTGCTTTTACTCTGGGATACCCAGGAGACCCAGCCCTTATTCATGATGCTGTTTCTGTGGTAAAAGTGTGGAACTCCAAGGAGAAGCCCACTGGGCGTGCAAAAGGCAGCACATTGAGTGTGGTCATCTGGGGCACCCTGAGGGCAGGACCCACGCCCACTCCTCTCCTACTTTTCCCTCCTGCTGAGACAGACAACTCGCCATGGACCATGGGCATCCCTCAACATTCCTGCTGGGTACTCCACGAACGCAAGGCCCTGACCGCTCTTCACTTGGGCCACTCACTCCTCAGGGTCATGCTTGCCTCGAGCAACCTTGAGACAAGAGGTAACATCTCCCATCAGGCAAAGAGCAGGCTTCCTATCCACTTTCTATAAAAGTGAAGACGCGACCAAGCTCAGTACTCCTTCCCTGCTACTCCAGCGCTGAGTGACCCACCCACCCTGGGCCCCTTGCTTTGCCTTTGTGGGACTTGGATGGCACCGGAGAACCAAAGCAAACCATTGTGAAGCTCTGGTAACTGCTTTTGTATAAGTAACAAAGTCCTTTGTCTTGGACCCAGGTGTCTGGGCTCTTCATCCGGCATCCATGAAACAGTGGCAGGCTAACTTGTGAGCTTGTACACAGGGTAAAGTCTCAGGCCCTGCACCCTCCACCCCCAGTTCTGCCCAGGACTGGGCAGGCTGTGGGCCGACGGGCAGTAAGCATGTGTCCTTTTCACTCACTGACCTCGGGAGTGGGGAGTCTGGGGACAGTCTCATTCTATACCTGATTCCCTAGGGGCCATTTTACTTCCTGGAGCCTCAGCTTTACCCTCTGCAATTGGCACAAGAAACCAGGAGCCAGTTCACACTCAGGGCTGTTAGATTTGGGGTTTGGAGGAAGATGACTGGCCTTCTCTGGTGATTGCCAGCTGCTTTCTGTCTTCCTTTGAGGTGATGCCAGCACACTTAGCTCCTCCCAGAGAAGTAGGAAAGAGGAAGAATTTACTGTTAGTGAGAAAGGAGGAACGCAGCCAGCAGAGACGCCGTTGGCCGTGGAGTCTTTCCTGTGGACATCTGCACAAGCAGGACAGGGACTTGGTGTTGTCATGAGGCAGGGCTGGAGTGCGTGTCTCCTGGGGCTCTGTTTGGAATGAGAAACGTGACACTCACCTTCAGGGAGCTGATGGGAAGGACTTGCCTTAGTTTCCAGCCAAGGATTTGGGGTTGCTTTGTCGGGGCAGCTGTGGCGGCCTAGGGAAGGTAGATGGCGGCCAGAAACAATGAGACGGACCTCTAAGGTCGCTCCCCAGGCCGTGCTGGAATTTGCACCCAAATAAACATTTGGCAAAGCTGGGGTGTGTTCCTGCATTTCAGATTTAATAAATCCAAAGAAAGCAACTCAGTGTGAAATTGAAAAAACAAAACAAAACAAAAGGGAGGGACAGTTACTTGACTAGCGTCTTTGCTGTGCCTTCAACAGCTCTCACCAGGGGACACATGTGCCCCTACATCTCTTTCCTACACGTCAGGGAAGGAGAAGGCTTAGGGAAGATTGCAGGTGGGACTGGAAGGGGAGAGAAGAGGCAGTGGGGTGGTGCAGCAGCTCTAGGAAAAGGAGACATGGGCCTGAGCCGGGGAGGGAACGATACAGGAGAGAGGAGGGGATGAAGGAGGGGACACGATGAGGGCTAATTCTCAGCAAGGGGTGTGGTGGCTGACTGGCTGGGGGACCCCCGTGTCCCCTCATCTGCCACACCCGGCTCAGGGCTTTTTCTTCGCAGGGGATTCTGGGAACCGTTGCCCCTCCTAGTCTTGGGTCCACAGGTTTGGGGGTCGGGTTGATCTCAGGAACCCAGCTTCCCTACCCCCTATCAAGGAGGGGCCTGTCGCCAGGAGAAGGATAACCCTCCCGTGTCCGAGTCCTCATTTCACTTGCAGCTGGGCGCTAATCCAGTTGCTAGCTCTAACCTAATTCTCCATTGATGCTCGAGTCCTTTGCCTGCCGATATTAAAACACTTTTCATTTAATTGTGCAGAAGATAGATCCTCCTCAGCTGTCAGGTGGTAAATATAGAAGAGCTGATGTGGAGCTCTAATTTCTTCCCTGGCAGGCCTCCCACGGCTCTGAGTAATTGGGCACCAAGATGCTCTGAAAGGAGGGGGCCAGGAAGGAGGGAAAAGGGAGGCGGGTGGGTCCCTGGGATGTTACCGTGGCCCAGAGGTTGCAGACTGGAGGGAGTTGGGCCTGGTCAGTGTGTTCCTGGCCTGGTCAGCGTGTCCATTTCATAGGGACAGTCACAATCTCTCACATGACTGGGATCAAGAGATATTATGGGAGAATCAAGGGTGACCAAGGGGAGGGGCTGTCCCACTCTAAAGAGTAGGAGGGTGTCACGGGAGCCCCCAGCGTTGGAGGCAGGGAGCCGGGGTCCAGATAAACCCCCTTGATCTCATCACAGAGAGGACCGTTCCAATCTCAGAGTCAGGACTTTTTTTTTTTTTGCGGTACGCGGGCCTCTCACTGTTGTGGCCTCTCCCGTTGCGGAGCACAGGCTCCGGACGCGCAGGCTCAGCGGCCATGGCTCACGGGCCCAGCTGCTCCACGGCATGTGGGATCTTCCCGGACCGGGGCACGAACCTGTGTCCCCTGCATCGGCAGGCGGACTCTCAACCACTGCGCCACCAGGGAAGCCCAGAGTCAGGACTTTTAATGGGCCAAGACCCTTTGAGACAAAGGGTCTGCTGACTGCAGCCCCCTTGTTTGGTGACCACAAGCAAGGCAATGAAGAGTTGGTGACAGAGGACTGGCCTCTTGATTTCCGGTCCAGCCTGGAATGTGGTGGCCACCCTGTGTCCCTGTGGAGGGAGGGATGGAGCATCACAGTGACACCCTAGCAGCCATTCGTTAGCAGGTTCATCCTCCCACTAGAGGCCACCTGAAGTCACTCCTGCCATCTGCTACTTATACCCCCCAATCCCGTGCGCACGCGCATGCGTGCGCGCGCGCGCGCACACACACACACACACACTTATGCAGGGAAAGGCAGGACAGACATAGAGACCACACAGCCGAGGCTGCAGGTCATGGGTAGGGTCCTGGCCTGTTACTGACCTCACATCTGGCCACAAGGAAGCAAGAAGCATCCTAGCAAGAACCACCGGTCACCAGACACTGACTTCCTAGAGGCCCAGCCCCACCTGTGGCTTCCCAGGAGCTCACAGTTTCTGGGGCTCCCTCAGGCTCTGGAGGACTTGGTAGCCACTCCATCTCCTGGGGAATGGCTGCTGCTTCTTCTTGGCCACCTGCTCAGCTCCCAGCACCTCAGAGCTCCTTGTGCTTGATCATTGGTGGACCTGAGCTCCTGGATAGGCCCTGCTTCAAGAGGCATTGCTACACCTTAGCTTCCTGAACCCCTTCCTTCTGCCACCCCTCACAGCCTGGTGGGGACCTCAGATGGTCCTTTCCTCTCTTCTTTCCCTTCCTGCCTCAGAACAAGGCACATATCCAGTATCTCCTGAGGGCTCCTCTCTTCTGGACACTGGGGATTCGTAGACCTCCTTCCCCTCCTGGCCTGCCACCCCAGGCCTTTCTGACTCCACCCCAGTCCACTCCCCAAGATCTGCTTCTCCCTTCCTACCTCCAGCCTGAGCGCTGCCTTTACCCCTTCTTCACCTGCTGAGCTAGGACATCCTTGGGTAAGGGGAGGGCTTATCCTGGGGCTTGGGGGACCTGCTGAATCTGTCACCGACCAGGATTCTTGGCTTTCCCCAATCAATAGAAATTGACAAGAGGCCAGACAAGAAATTCAGGCAAGGCTTTATTGGGGCTCCTGCTGCAGCAGAGGGCAGTGAGAACAAATAACAGGTTCGCTTGCTTGCTTGCTCGCTGAGGTGGGGGACAAGCTTGTTCCTTATATGGGGTGAGGGTGCGGGGGGGCCAGGGGTCGGGCCAGAAGGGTGGCTTAGGTGGTCTGCCTATGCCTTTGGTGGTGTTGTGTGCAGGGGGCATGTGCAGTACCCTGCCTTTGCTCCCGGCTCTATAAGAGCGGCAGTTGGGCTTTTTGGTCTCTTTGTATCTTTTGGGTCCAGAATTTGTCCCAACTGCGCATGCACGCAGTTATTTTTAGTCCCATACAGTTTCTTTGTGTTTTGTTGCTGGAGGAGAGGTGTGTCCAGATACAAGCACTGCAGCAAAGGGTCGCAGGTCCCAGGCCTTTCTCAAATCCTTTGACCAGGAGGACCTAGAGAAGGTGCTCAGGGGGGTTTCCAAGCCCTGGCCCACAACATCACCACTGTCCTTTCCTTCAGAATTTGGGACCAAACCTGCTGACCTGCTGACTTGGGGTCCCTCTCCTTCATAGTATTTTCAGAGCAAACACTGGTAGGACATGTGACTGCTGGGAACATGGGCCCAGATGGTCTAGTCACAGGATCCCTGTGTTCAGGGGCCATAACAGCCAGTGCTACTGCCCAACCCCTCTGTTCAAGTGAGGAAATTGAGGCTCAGATACACACACAGGAGGGCATGTTTGCCCAGGCTCCTGCTGTGACTCCATCCAGAGACCCTGGCTTCCTAACTCCAGTCTACACTCTAGACGTTTCTGCCAGTAGAGTCAGAATTTTGGGGGTGCTTCTGAGCATGGGGGTCAGGATGACGGAGTGCCAATTCCAGTTCCACCTTCTGCTGGCTGTGTGACCCCCAGCAAGTTACCTGACCTCTCTGGGCATCAGTTTCCTCACCAGTCAAGTGGGGATGCCAATGGTATCTACCTCTTATGTGGCATGAGAATGCACTGAGATAATCCTCCCAAAGCCCCAGCACAGCATCTGGCACGTGGTGAGTGATGATTAGCTTTCATGCAACGTTCAGCTCCACTGGATCACAAACATCCTGAAAACCAGTAGGAGCCATAACGAACATTAGCTATTCAAGAAACAAGCAGGCATTTAGTTTACTCCCTCAGAAAACTGAAGGGTTCTGTGTCAGGAGACAGTTTGGATGGTTTTCCAGAAAGAGAAGTTTGCACAGATGTCGTTATTTCCTCCATAGATGTTTCCCAGCACAGAGCAGGGGCAACAGAGTCATTCCGCTCATCCTGAGGCTGCCCCCAGGAAGCAGAGGGAAACACCCAAATCAGGATGCTGCTGGTTCTTCTCTAGAAGCTCTCCAGAAGCCCAGGACTGCCCTGACCTACAGCCCACCTTCAGCTGAGCAGTGTATCTAGTGCTGTGGGAAGCCCCACTCCCCATTCCAGGACCTTCGGAGCAATGATTATGCCCTACGGTTCAGTCCCTGGCAAGGTGTTAAGCAAAAATGCTGATACTCACCAGGACCAGAACTAGGGCAAGGAGAATGAAGCACTCACCTGGGATGCAAAATTTAAGAGGCACCCCCAAACTCAGTAGCCAAGATAAATAATATTTTAAAACATTAAAATTAATTTAAAAATCCACAATGAACAAAATATCACACTTTTTTTTTTTTTTTTTCTCGTTACGCGGGCCTCTCACTGCTGTGGCCTCTCCCGTCGCGAAGCACAGGCTCCGGACGCGCAGGCTCAGCGGCCATGGCTCACGGGCCCAGCCGTTCCACGGCATGTGGGATCTTCCCGGACTGGGGCACGAACCCGTGTCCCCTGCATCGGCAGGCGGACTCTCAACCACTGCGCCACCAGGGAAGCCCGTCACACTTTTAAATAGAGACAGGCTCTGCCCCTGCAGAACCCTGAGAGTGAGTGCCTCCCTGGCCTCACCCTATAGTCCCAGCCCTGAAGCTCAGGTCCCTTCTCAGACCAGTAGAGTCAGACTCCCTGGGATGGGGTTCCAGACAGAGGTACCATTTGGGGAAAGCTCTGCAGGTAGTTCTGCTGTGCAGAGAGTTGAGTACCCTGCTCTGAAAGAAGTAACAAATGCAGGCACGTCTGAGGTTTGCAGAGGGGAAGGGAGGGGATGCTCTGTGATCCCTTGATGGCAGCTGTTTAGGAGTTCTGTGCAGAGAGGCAAACCGTGCCCCATCCTCCAAGGGCACTGAACTTCTGCTTTTCCACCCTCTTCTCTGTGGGTTTTCTTTCAGAACGCAGAAACTCCTAGAATAATTGAGCAATACAATAAATTAACTTGTTCAGTCTTTGAGGACTCTCTGCTCCACTGTTTCCACTCCAGATAACTGGGGTCCTTCTCTCTGCTTATTTAAATCCTGTGCAGATTTCCAACCCCAGTTCATCTCTCATGCCGCTCCCAGGAAGCCCTGCTCAAAATTCTGTTTCTGGAATCTCTCCCTCTATTCATTCCATAAGCACACATTTGAGGACCTACTATGTGTCAGGCTGGATTATGGAAATACAAGGACTGAATTAAGAAAATTGTGCTTGGGGAACTCAAAGTAGTGCCAGCATATAACTAAAAAATTATACTAGAAGGTTTAGAATGAAAAGCAGCAATCTCTGGTCCAACTTTCTCCAAGTTCAGTATCACCTCTAGGCTCTAATCACCCTTAGTTCTTTTGGGTGTTTCGTCTAGTATTTAGTTCCATTTTTCTAAATATAGGCATACACAGTTTTTTGGTTTTTTTTTTTTTTTTTTGATTTATCAGTTTTGGGCATTCACTTTTGAATTCCTGCCATGGTAAATAAAGACTTAAATCTCCCATCTCCCTCCTGCTTCCTTTCCCTTCATCCTCCTAACATGAGTATTTTCCAATTTTTTATTGAACAAAAGCACTGCTGAGCCCAGTTGTACATTATAACTGCATTCTTTTTTTTTTTTTTTTTTTTGTTTCCGGTACGCGGGCCTCTCACTGCTGTGGCCTCTCCCGTTGAGGAGCACAAGCTCCGGACGCGCAGGCTCAGCAGCCATGGCTCACGGGCCCAGCCGCTCTGCGGCATCTGGGATCCTCCCGGACCGGGGCACGAACGTGTGTCCCCTGCATCAGCCTGCGGACTCTCAACCACTGCGCCACCAGGGAAGCCCTTCCTCTAAGTTTTTAAGACACTGCTAGATGTCATTCTAAGTCTTTGTCCTTTGTATGTGACCTGTCTTTCTCCTTTTCCCTAAATTTTTCAGGATTTTTTTCTCTGTCTCTGATGCTCTGTGACTTGGTATAGATCTTTTACGATTCATTGCTCCTGTGTACTCATGACTGTTTTCAATGTAGAGACTTATGTCCTTCAGTTCTAGAAAAGCTCCTTGTATCATCTCTGAAAAATTTCTGCCCCTTTATCCTTTCTGTTTATACTTTCTAGAACTCCTAACACTAAAATGATTTGAACTTCCAATTTCTTATCTTTTACTTTCTAACTTGTCAGTTTGCTCTATTTTTTGAAAAGATGTTTTCAAACAATTTTTTAGTTCTTCCACTGATTTCAGCTATGATATTTTTCTTTTTACTTTCCATGAGCTTTTGCTTATTCTTTTAATGTACCTTTTAAAAATACCCTTCTGTTCTTTTTTTTCCTCCATGGATGCAATATATTCTATTACTTTTCAGAGGATATTAGCTATACTTTTAGTTTTTTACTTCTTACTTGTCTCTGTTTTCTCTAAGTTTCTTTCCTTATCTGCCTGATTCCTTTCTTGCTTCCCCCTCCTTGTCTGGCGCCTTTCATGTTGGAGGCATTTCTAATGTGTCTGGGGATCCTTGGCAGGAGTTCATTTAAGACAGAGGCACCCACAAGCTGATCGCAAACTCTGTGTGGACAGGGCTTGTCCTCAGAGGGGCTTCCCTGGAGGGGATCACGTGGTGAGCTCATATGCTACTATCTCCAGGTCTTTCCTCTTGAGCTGATTGGTTTCTCCAGAGAGGGTTTCTCTACTATCCTACTGGGAGTCTTTAGCCTTTTCAAGTGGAGTAGCAGTTGGGACTAGAGGTCCACCATCCTGTACGTAATCCCCCATTTTCAGTATGGCGCCTCAGGCCCACCCCTGCTATGCAGTCCCAGTGTCACTAAGAAATCCTCTTTCCATCCTCAGCTAGGTGGGGAGAGAAGTTGCAGGGAGAATGGGCAGGGGGAGAGGGTGGGTCTAACTCCTTTTTTAAAGAGACTTTCATTGTTCCTCTTTCAGCCTCATTTTTGCTTTCAGAGGAATCTGGCTGCTCTCCATCCTGAGCCTTTCCAGACATCGAGGTAGAATACGCCTTGCTTCTTGCTGCCTTCTCTCTCCACTGACATTTATGTTTCCCCTTTCTCCACTCTGTCAAGGTAGTTACTGCTCTGCCATTCACTTTCCCTTTTCCAACGTTTTGTTGAGTCCTATTGTCTCGTCTCTGGTTGCCTTTGTCTTTTTCTGTCATTTTAGTGGGGCTTTGCAGGGGTGGGGAAAGGGAATATAGTGGGTGTGGTCAATCCCCAGGGCTTACTTTTTTAAAATAATTAATTAATTAATTAATTTTTGGCCGCGTTGGGTCTTCGTTGCTGCGTGCGAGTTTTCTCTAGCTGTGGTGAGCAGGGGCTACTCTTCGTTGGGGTGAGCAGGCTTCTCATTGAGTGGCTTCTCTTGTTGCAGAGAACAGGCTCTAGGTGTGCGGGCTTCAGTAGTTCTGGCTCGAGAGCTCTAGAGTGCAGGCTCAGTAGTTGTGGCACACGAGCTTAGTTGCTCCGCAGCATGTGGAATCTTCCCCGGACCAGGGCTCGAACCCGTGTCCCCTGCATTGGCAGACAGATTTTAAACCACTGTGCCACCAGGGAAGTCCCTCAGGGCTTACTTTTGAAGGCATCAAGACAGGGCTGCATTGACCTCCTGGGATATCTATATGCTGATGATCCTGATTCTACTCTCCAGCCCAGCTCTCTCCTGTGAGGCCAGGCCATACGTTCAGCTGTGTTTGGGACACGTCCGCTTGTGTGGGCCACAGACCCCTCGAATTCGGTGTACCTCAAGCTGAACTCATCACCACTCCCTCAAACCTGCTCTTTGTCTTTGGTCCTTCCGTAGTGAATAACCATACCCTTCCCTCTGTGGTCAGGGAACAGGCCTTCCTGTATGCCAACAAGACAACCATCCTGCATTGGGACTATCACTTCCCAATCCCCTCGTGAGTCCACCCATGTGTCTCCATCACCACCTTGACCAGTCTAGTCCAGCATCATTTCTCACCTGGACTGCAACAGCCCCTAACTGCTTTCCGTTTCCTAGTCTGGCCCAGAAGGATCTCTCTCAAGCTGATAATGTCCAGTGGTTTCTCACTGCCCTTGAGATAAAGACTAACCCTGTCACTTGGCCCATGAGTCTTGCTGACTGCCCCTGCTAACCTCTCCAGCCCCATCCCTTGCTTCTTACCCTGCACACTGTTCTTTTTCCCCCCAGGCCTTGGAGTTAGGCCTGTCTCTTCCCTCTGTTCCTTCTCGCTGCCTCTTCCCCTTTGCCTGATCTCTCTTATCTGTCAGGTTTTGGCTTAAAATGTCACTGCTTCCAGGAAGTCTTCCATGACTCTGAACCCCACCCCACCTCACAAAGACTGATTAGGTGCCCCTACTCTATGCTCTTTATCTTGAAAATTCCTTACCTGTTCACCTGCCCTGTCTTCCCATCAGTCTGTAAGCTCTTTGAAAGCTGGGTCATGGCTGACCTGGGAGCATACCTATCCACACTGTCTCCAGAGCCCTGCCAGTGCCTGGCATAAAGCAGGTGCTGAACTGGTTATGTTAATAAATCAATGTTATAATTAATTTACAGCTATATATCATACGCAGCCTGGTACATGGGGGAGCCCATGGGAAGAGTGTGCGTGTGTGTGTATGTATGTGCATGTAGTTGCAGGAGTCAGAGAAGTAGGCGGGGCCCAGCCTTCGCCATCCCACAGTGCAGAGGGTGGAGGACAGTGGGCAGAGGGGAAGGCGTCAGACAGGAGGCAGGGAGGCCAGCAAGGCGGCTGTGGTTGTCTGTAGAGAAGAGGGCAGCCCACTCTCCAGCTCCCCTGCCACAATTCCACTTAGCAAACTGAGCTCGGCGAGAATGGGCAGCACTTTGGTATGATGTGTGTGCACCAGGGACGGTTCCAGGCACTCTACACATGTTAACTGGTTTAGTCCTTACAGCAATCCAATGAGCTAGTATTATTTTCACATACATTCTACAGATGAGAGAAGTGAGGCACAGAGTGAGGAAGGTCTCTGCTTTCCATCCCCAGGGCACAGTGAATTCCTTCTGCCCTGGCACTGGCAGCAGTAGGCACCACATCCCCAGGCAGGGCAGCTCTTTTGTCTGCCCCAGGCAGCTGGGGCCCTGGGCAACTTTGGAGACTTGGGACTGTGCTTACCTCTGCTCACCTCCTCCACGCTCACCCTCCTCCTAGCCCTCCCTTCCTTCCACACTCCCAAATTGAGGGCTTAGAGGTCAGAGGTGAAGGGGGGATGTCCCACCTCCATCAAGCCCCCAGGCTGCTGGAACATCACACAAGATATGCTCTCCGTGGTCATGATGGGTCTGTGTAGTGCCTGCCTTGTTCAGAGCCAGAGGGTGGAGCTGAGAGGGGGGAAGCGGTTTGCTAAAGGACACACTGCTGGCCTCTGCCCTTCTCCCATCACCCAGCGGGTCCCAACCTTCCTACCCCGGGATCTCTTCCCTCCACAGATATTCACGGCCCTTATGTGGCTGACCACTGCTTATCATAACCTGGTCCACCCTAAGGGGGTGCCCTAAGTTCCAATGGCGACCATTCTGGCGTCTGGCCATGCTCTGGGAGAACACTGATGGGTTAACACAACCCTGGCTGCCCCGAGTCTCCCTTGGAGGGAGGATGTGGGTGGTGCCCAGCATTGGGCAAGGAGTCAGCACCACTCCCTCCCTTATCTTGTGCGAGCTCAGAGGAGTAGACAAATGTTCCCCGACGCCCAGCGTGGTCCTTTGAGAACTGAAACACCACTCTCAGGGGTCCACTCCTCAGGGTAAGGCCATGCTAAAATGCTTGGCTCCGGCTTCCCTGGTGGCACAGTGGTTAAGGATCCGCCTGCCAATGCAGGGGACACGGGTTCGAGCCCTGGTCCGGGAAGATCCCATATGCCACAGAGCAACTAAGCCCGTGAGCCACCACTACTGAGTCTGCGCTCTAGAGCCTGCAAGCCGCAGCTACTGAAGCCCACGCACCTAGAGCCCGTGTTCCGCAACAAGAGAAGCCACCGCAATGAGAAGCCCGTGCACCACAACAAAAAGTAGCACCCACTTGCCGCAACCAGAGAAGAGCCTGCGCGCGGCAACGAAGACCAAATGCAGCCTCCCCTAAAAGTAAATAAATAAACAAACAAACAAATAAATAAATAAAACAATGAAAAATAAAATAAAAGGCTTGGCTCCCTGGGAAGAGCCGCTTGAAGCCTTACCAGTCACACATTCCTCAGTGTGAATGAGACCTCCCTCCTTCCTGAGCTGGGCTTTTAATGGGCTTTTAATGACTGGGGTGGGAATGTAGGGGACAGAGCCGGAGGATTCAGGGCACCAGAGAGGAAAATGCTTTTGTTTGAGGTCACACAGCGGGAGCCAGGCAGAGATAGGGAGCCTGGGCTCTTCTGAACCTACAGCTGGTCCTCCGGGCCCTGCGCCACCCGCACTGTCCTCGGCCTGCTGCCGCAGAATGGAGGCGGACTAGGCTGATACTGTGCAGAAGCCGCTGGGACAGATGTAAGTTGCGGGGGAGGATACGGGAAATGGAGGAGAATACCGCCCCACCCACTCTGCCTCCGGCTGGTTGTGGATCCCCCGATTCCCACATGTGCTTCTTCTGGGGGGCCCTGGAGAGGGTAGAACAGCGGACCACAAGCCTCCCTTGCCGTTGCCCCAACACCTTTCCTTCCAGCTGAGGGTGGAGCTTTTGTTGTTGTTTTTGCGGCGTTTTGCATCGGGGTGACTCTGGTTGTCATGGCAACTCCAGCAGAGGGAAGGAAGGAGAGGGCCTGAGGGCGGTGAATTTATTCCACCATGAGCTGGTTCTCCAAGTGGGAATCTGCAGAGGATGGAGACTGAGGGACCAGAGAAAGGCCCTGGCCCAGGAAGGCCCTGTGGACCTCCACGGCTCCCTGGCCAGCCTGGCTCCAAGCTGGCTTCTGCATCACGCAAGGTTTCTTCTTTTGGGGGAGATGCAGGCCTCCCCTGCTGCCATGTGAGGTTCTGGGCCTAGAGAAGGATGTCTTAGTGTGGGTGAAGAATGGGGAGGGAGAGCCCCAGAGAAGCATCCAGGGCCTGGGGACTTGTGCTGAGCCCTTAATCCTGTTGGGGCAGCAGCCAGGGGGTGGGGCAGCTCCAGGGAGTCCTCTGGGTGGCCTGAGAACACAAACTCAACCGCTAGAAGCCTTGGGCCACGAAGTCAAATGAGAGCACAGAACCATGTGTTTGATGCTTAAATATCTTTCTAAGGAAACGGTCTCCCTTTGCTATTTTCTTCTTAAAACGTATGTTCCCTCCTGTTCAATTGTCCACTCTTGACAGTGACACATTGACAAAGAAATAGTTTTCTATTAAAACAACAGCACGTCTGGTGATAAATGGCAGCTGGCATTAGGGATGGGGGCGATGGGGAATGGCGGGGACTGTGGCCAAACGGAGACCCTTTCTTCTGGGTGATGGGCACTGCTCCTACACACTCCAGTTGACCGTTGCCATGTGGACATACTGGCTCAATGGTCAGGAGAAGTAGGCAATCCATTTTATGTGAAATTTCCTGAATTTTACCTTTTTCCTCACTAGAGTCCTGTGCCCACCTAGACCCAGGACTTCTGAGGAGCACAGACAAGGGGACCCCTGCTATCACTTAAACAAGTTAAAATGGGCCAAGCCTGTAGAAATGATCTCATCTGCCTCATCCTGCTACAGATAGAGAAACTGGGGCCCAGATAGGGCAGAGACCTGCCTGGCTAGTGGCACTGAATGGGCTAGTGGCAGGGCTGCAGTGGGAGGTACCCAGAGCGGATAAACAGAAAGGCAGCCCAAGAATGCATGTGCTACTGCGACCATACGACTTAGCACCAGGCCCCATCAAGTCAGATGGACTGAGAGGACCTATGGATGATCATCATTTTAGCTCCCATGTATCGGGACAGGCATCAGTCTTGGTTCTTTACATGTATATGTTGAATCAGCAGGGCTTGTGGCTATTGAAAATAATTTTATTTTTGGATCTCATGGCCTCTTTAAAATGTATTATTAAGGAAGTCTTCTCTTGCTCAGATGAAAACTCGGGCTGGTCCCATGTCTTTTTTGCTCGCTCTTAGGCCATAGAGGAGACATGAATTAAAACTCTGAAACTGATTTAACAGCACTTTCCCCCTTGCCCAGCTCAGGTCTGGAACGTGCAGTGGGAAGGGGGGATTTGTTCTTCTCCTAGTGCTTCTCTCACCTTTCAGCCACTTTCCAGCTTGCAAGCCAGTTTCTGACACCCCCCATCCCCCCGGGGTGTGGGAGGACAGGAGGAAGGTGGGAAGGGAGGGCTGGCAAGGGGAGGAAAAGTCTTGCTGGAGCTGGCACCATCATGAACTGGCCTTGTACTCTCTGAGCCTGGCAGATGGGTAAAGGCGGCTCCTCCATTGCAATACCTGGGTGGGGGCCATCTTTATCCTGGTGGGGAAGGATAGAGATGGCATCCATAATGGATAGCAGTGCCCACTCCACAGCCCACCACCCAGCCACAGGGGTCCCCCATCAACTGGACCATCCTGAGGAACTTGATCTGTGTCAGATGCTTTATGCCAGGACCACTTCCCTGCTGTGTGACCTTGTTAAAGACCTTGGGCAATCTCTCTTGGTCTTAGTTGTCCTCATCTGTGACATAAAAAGGTCCATACCTTGCATAAGACTGCCTTCCTGCTGGCAAGGAGCAGGCGGGTCCTCTGTGGGGCCTGGGCAAGAGAGGAAACCTCCTCTCCTGGCTCCCACCTGGGCCCCCAGCAGAAGCACAAAGCACTCCACAAACAAGGACTCTGAGTTCCTGTCCCCATCAGAGCCTTTAGAGCCTCCGCTGCCTGCCGGGGGCCCCTCCCAATCTCTGAGGTCTCTCCTGCCCCTCCATGCCCTGGGCTCCTGTCCTCACCCACACTTCCTCCCTGGCACCAACAGTGGAGCAAGAGAAACCACTGACCGGGGGGTAAGGAGGGGGCAGGAGTTGATGCCTGGCGTGTCTCTGGACTTTCTCCTCCTTCTTGCCCTCCAACTCCTGACCCCACCCTGATACCAGGCACAAGACCCTGCCGATGGGAAGCTGGCAGTGGAGAAGGGTGAGGACCCCAGGGGGCCAAGTCAGTGCTTGGATGGGGGGTGCAGGGGTGTGGGGTGGAGGCCCAGCTGGAGCCTAGTGCTGGTCTTGGGTGGGGAGACAATTGGCTCTGAGAGGGGAGGGGATGGGTGGAGGCTTCCCAGCTGCAAAGAGGATCAGGCCCCAGGGACCCTGTGCCTCCTTTCTGCCCCAGTCAGAGAGCCCGGGAGGGCATCTGTGCCCCTGAGCTCCTGGGGGTCAGCCCTGCCGGCTGGGGACAGGGCTGTGGGAGTAAGGCAGAGACAGGGTTGGGGGTGGGCTCATCACCACGAGTCGCTGCTCCACCTGCAGGACTCAGCATCTATGTAATTGAGGTCGGGAAGTCACACGGATTTTCAGATGAGATAGGGCAGGCCAGGCTAACCTGGAAATGCATAGGAATCCCCCCTTGACGCCTTTGCCTGACCCCCAGAGAGCAGCCCCGTTACCTAGGCTCCCACAGGCCCCCCTGCGAATAACTCTGGTACAGGCCTTCGTCACGGAGGGGTAACAGTCGCTGTGTCCGCCCGCTCCTTTGAGGCCCAGGGCTGGGCTGCATCCTTTTCACCTCTGGACTCCAGCACTAGGTCTCATACCTCGTGTTTTCTGAGTGAGTGAGTGAATGCATCTGGGAGGAAGAGGGGAGGGACAGGGGTACTGGAGGAAAAGCTGGTGTGAGCGCCAGCTCAGGCCAGCCGGGTTCATTCCTGCCTGGCCGGAGATATGGGGACGGGGGCGGGGCGGGCTCTCGGGGTGAGGATCTTCTGCTCCAGCGTGTGGGGCACGGCCCGGGCTGCAAGCTCTGCAGCTAGGACGAGGGACACAGCACACTGGCCACCCCTCTCAGCCTGCCCGTGGTGTGTGTGTGGGGTTGCTCTGGGGAGGGAGGGGCAGGTGGACATGCAGAGATTTGGGGGGGGGAGCCAGGGGCAGGACCAGGTGGAAGAGGATGGGGGAGAGGAAGGTGGGTGTGGAGACCTGAAGAAGAGAAAGAGATCAGGAGGGAGACTGAAGCAGGGATGGGGGATCTGGAGGGGTTTCCTCTCCCACCCCTCATCCCTTAGCCTGACAAAGCACAATCTACCTGTTTGTGTATCTCCTTCAGGAACCACTTCCTGGTTCACTGGATCTGGCCACCTCGTCTGCAAATGGTTGAGGACTACCCCCGTGCATTCCTTAGTCTGTGGGCTCCCAGGGGGGCTCCGATCCAACGCCTGGGGTGTGGCTGACCAGAGCCATCCAGGCTCACCGCCCTCAGTCCTTAGACTCAAAGGGGACTTGCTGGTGAAAAAGCATGGCACGCTGAGGGATTAGATGTCCTGGGTTCACATCCCTGATAGCTGCTCACTACGTGCCTCCGTGGGTCAGTTGCTTAAACACTCTCTGCCTCAGTTTGCCCATCTGTAAACTGGGATAATAATAGGACCTTTTCATGGCGGTGTTATGAGATTTGAGTGAGATAATCCAAGTAGCGCCCCAAGCCCCGGACATCATAAAGTCGCCGTAAATACGTGCTTTTTACTTGGGGCTCTCTGAATGGATGTGAGACAATAGGCAAACACTTCACTTCTGCACACTGGTGCTCTTATCCACCAGAAGGGGGAGAATGATCCTGGCTCGGACAGCCTGCCAAGGATGGTGAGAGAATCCAAGCAAAAGTAATAGTTTCCAGTAATTCCAGTGGCCTCCTCCTTGGCTTTTTATAATAGTTCTAATCTTCACCTAACCCTCTGAAGGAGATGTTAAAGCCCATCGTACAGATGAGGGGATCAGGACTGGGGGACGGTAGGTGGTTTGCCCAGGGTCACAGGCCCCGCTGGAGAAAGCAGGGAGGGCTTCTCTCGGTTCCGGCTTTGGGGAGCGGGCGCGGGGTGTCAGGGCGAAGGCAGGAGGAGGAGGGGCTCCTGCTTCATCCCTGCCCAATAGCCCTCATTATCTGTCCCATGTACTGCCCCTTGCTGATTCTGAACAGCAGGTACCAGATCTCACTGCCACAATCGCCTGTCTATTTGAGGAGAAAATTGGACTAAAATGGCCTGGAGCTTTCAGCGTATAGTTTAGGAGAAGGGAGGGCAGAGAGCAGCACAATGGTCAAGGAGGAGAGAGCGGCTCCTGAATCCGAGGATGTTCGCGCTTGCCAGAGCCTCAGAAAGCAGCCTTCCCAAGCCCAGGTCCATGCTTGGGTAGGGCGTAAATGCCAGGGGTCCGAGGACCCAGACCTGGACTCCCGACTGCAAGATGCAGGCTCCCAAATTGCTCCCCGCAAGAAGACATGGTGAAAAACCCACCCAGGACCACTGGGATCCCAGAGTTTTTCCCTGAGAACAATAAGAGTAGTTGTCCAGGCCAGGTAAGGGTGGAGGGCATGAGTGGTCCCTCCAGATATTGAAGGAGGCCCTGCTCTGCCCTCCCTTCCCTATGTCCTGGTCTTCACTTGCTTCCCCTCCTGGAAAGACTGGGATAGAGACCTGGGTCCTGCCCTCAGGAGGGCCCTGGCTGGTTGGGAGACCAGCCTCACCAGCACGTGAGCCAGAGAATAGCCCAGGCTGAGGTGAGAGCCAGGCTGAAGGGGAGGGCTCAGCCTCTGGGACAGGGGAGCTCAGAGAAGGGAGGTCCGTGAGGCTCGAGGCAGTTGGGGAGACTCCTGTAGGAGAGTGGATAGAGCTGGTCTTTCAGGACTTGGACACGGGGATTAAGGCAGAAGAACACTCAGGTGGAGGTATCATCTCGCAAAGTTGGGGCAAGAGTTGAAAATGAACCGAGAAAGGATGGGGGAGATGAAGGAAAACTCTACCTGATTGGATCAAGGGAGGATGGGGTGGAGAGTAAGTCAGGAAAGAGAAAAACAGACCTGGAGGCCGATGGCAGAGAGAGTTAGGCTGAGGGTGTTAGGTGTAATGCAATGCGAAATAGGAGCCATTGAAGATTTTGGAGCAAGGGAATGGCTTGGTCAGATTAACAGGTGGCAAAACTCATTCAACCCCTGGCTGGACAGTGGGTGAGAGTAGAGGCCTGGTGACCAGTTGGGAGGACATTGCAACTGGTAAAGGTAACAGTCCCTGGCTGGGGCAATTCCTTGTGGTTGGAAAAGAGAAACAAAATACCTTTCCAATGTAGATGAGGGATAGGCCTGGGTGGATTAGATCAGGATGGGAGTGATCTATGTAGAAGAGGCTAATTCTTTTTTTTTTTTTAATAAATTTATTTATTTAATTAATTTATTTTTGGCTGCGTTGGGTCTTCGTTGCTGTGCGCGGGCTTTCTCTAGTTGCGGCGAGCGGGGGCTACTCTTCGTTGAGGTGCGCAGGCTTCTCATTGCAATGGCTTCTCTTGTTGCGGAGCACAGGCTCTAGGAGCACGGGCTTCAGTAGTTGTGGCTCGAGGGCTCTAGACCACAGGCTCAGTAGTTGTGGCTCACGGGCTGAGTTGCTCTGCAGCATATGGGACCTTCCCGGACCAGGGCTCGAACCGCACTGGCAGGTGGGTTCTTAACCACTGCGCCACCAGGGAAGCCCCGAAGAGGCTAATTCTTAACTAGGTTTCTGATTTGGGCAATTGGGAGGATAGTGGTGTCATTTACAAGGACTGAGATCACAGTGATGAGCTTGATTTTGGACTGGCTGACTGCCGTGCATCTGTGAGGCATCAACTTGGAGACGTCCAGTAGATAGTTGGATAGATAGGGGTGGGGCTCAAACGACAGGTTTGGGCTCATTGGCAAATAGCTGTGGATAGAGAGTGGTGCTCAGTGGGGTGTGTGTTGGGATGTGGTGGGGGTGTCAGAGTCTGTGGCAGCCATCTCTACGCCCCCCACAGAGATTGTGCTACAAACCCGGCCTAAGTGCTGCCTGAGAGTGAGAAGAGGTGAGGACACAAGCCCTGGGGACCAGCATCATTTAATGGGGGGAAGAGGAGGAATGGCAATGAGTGGGGTTAAGGAAGCCCAGGGGCATGGTTATAGATGTCCGTGTTGCAGAGGGGAGTGTGGTGAGGTGTGAGTCACAGCACGGGGTCAGCTGACAGAAGAGCCCAGGAGCCAAGTCACACCTGCTGTTGCTGGTACCCACTGGGTCTGCAAGCTGTCCTGGAAGGAGTGTGCAGGTGCACTACTCTGGGCCCCCAAAGCCCCAGGGAGGCCCTCCATCTTGTGCTCATGGGAAGGTGCAGTGACTGCCCAGCATCTCTACCCTCTCCCAGCCCGTTTGTCCCGGGTCTTGGCCATCTGTCCTCTCAGCCCTCCCAGCCCCCTTCTCTTCCTCTCACTTTCAGAGCCAGAGAACTAGGCCTGCACAGGCCCGGGTGTGTTACCAGTTCCTGTACTCCACTCCCATGTCCCAGAGCTCCCCCTTTCCAGGGGTACAGGAGTGCCATGAAGGCTGAATCTGAATTTTTTTTTTTTTTTTTTTTTTGCAGTACGCGGGCCTCTCACTGTTGTGGCCTCTCCCGTTGCGGAGCACAGGCTCCGGACGCGCAGGCTCAGCGGCCATGGCTCACGGGCCCAGCCGCTCCGCGGCATGTGGGATTCTTCCCGGACCGGGGCACGAACCCGCGTCCCCTGCATCGGCAGGCGGACTCTCAACCACTGCGCCACCAGGGAAGCCCGAACCTGAATTTTATGCTGCAGTTCAGATCTCCTGTTGCATGAACAACCCGTGCCTGGGCTTAGGGTGGTTAGACTTGAGGGGAGGCCTAGGCTGGGGCCACCCTCTGAGGTGACACGGTGCACCAGTAAACTGGCCATGTTGCCCTGGCTGGGAGAGTAGGTGGCTCTGTGCCACCCACTCCAATGACTGAGAGAGGCAGTCAGCACCTGGGTGTTGGGCAGCTGAGGGCACAGCCTCTGAGGTCCACATGGGGGCGCCTGACAGTCTGGGCAGCGGCTGAGTCATCTCTGAAGCCTCTGTGGCTGGAACATCCAGTGCCCACTGGTGGACAGGAGCTCATCTGGGCCATCCACCTGCCAGTCTGTGTCTGACATGATCTCCTGAATGAGACCGTGTTCCCAGCACTTGCCTGCAGCACGGAGGCCTTGCAGAGTTGGGCTGAGGAGGGTCCAGGAGGCCCCTGAAATCCACAGCTCTGGGACCAACACACAAGACTTGGATCTTAGAGGCACAGGGCGAGTTCCTGTCCAGGGAGAAAAGGGAGCTTCTTTTCTATCTCAGCAACCCCTGCCGGATGCCAGCTCCTGAACTCTAGCCCCTTCCCTAAAGGGCCCCCGTATCTCCCCACCCCCCTGGCTCAACAATATAAGAAACGCCCAGCTATGCCCGGAATGGAGGCTTGCTGTGGTTAGGTGGGCTGGCAACATGGAGAGAGGTCAAGGGCTTTAAATGTGGAAAAACGTTTAGAGAACGTCTTGCCTGGTGTGGGTTTTCAAACATTTTTAGCAGCGGCTCAGGTACATGAAAGTAGTCACACTGACTGCAGTGGGGCTACAGGGCTGGGGCCGCTGTTGAGCCCTCCCCCCCCGTGTCCACTCGCAGCAGCCACTGGAGTGTCTGTGATTAACAGCTGCAGCTCCAGGTAGCTGTATATCAGCTTCAACCTCTGCACGATACATTCCACCTACCTGCTTTACAGATAGGCACACTGAGACTTAAGGAGGAGGAGCGATTTACATGAGGTTGTTGTGGCAAAGCCAGGGACATGAACCCAGGTTCCTGCACCCCAGCCTGGGGCCTCCTGCTGCCCGGGAGAACTCCATCTTCCTGACTGTTGATTGGATTCCAACAGCTCTGTTTTAAAGAATAATTGTATTGTCCTAATTACGCATCTCATTTGAAAAACCAACTTACATCTGCTTTGGAAGCAGGCAGAGTGAAGGTCATCAACGCATATGTAAAATCATTACACTCCTTTTTTTGTGCAGCTCTGGTCTCTGCTGCCGTGTGGGAGGAAATAAAAGGATGAATCTGGTCCCTGCCCTGATGAGCTCACAGTCAGCCTGGGCCTTTGGGGAGAGACGGTGGCAGACTCTGGGCCCACCCTCAGAAGCTGCAGACAGGCTATAGGGAGGAGAGTTGGCACCTTGTAGTGTGCCACTGGGGTGGGGGGCAGCACAGCAGATGCTCCCAGGCATCATTCTGGCTAGCTGCGGGGCAGAGGCATAGCCACAATTCCTGTGTCTCTGGCCTGAATGCTATTAAGAATGTGGACAATGCCACTTAATAGCTATGACCTTAGGCAAGTTTGCTAACCTTTCTGTGCCACAGTTTCCTCATCTGAGTGTGGAGATTATACAAGCACAAACCTCAAAGAGTTGTTGTGAAATTTATCATGTATCAATTTAGGCAAAACACTTAGCACTGCAGCTGGCATATGATAACTGCCCCTAACAGTTAGCTGCTGATGATGATATGACGGGTTGCAGTGGGCTCAGGTGGGCGTCCACCCTGGAGGAGGGGCTGCAGGGTGAGCCCTCCCAGGGGCAGCGCTTCTTGCCTGAGGCTTGGTCCTTGGAACCTTGATTGAATGTACAGGAGAGAGTGCTGGTCCAGGAAGCAAGTGACTTGGACCTCAGATCCTTGCTCTGTGGCTGAGGACCCAGGGCAGGTCTGTTTCTTCCCCGAGCCTCAGTTTTTGCATCTGTAAGGTGGGGAGCATTACACCAAACACACCATGGTGCTGTGAGTGTTAGATCAGATCCATGTGCGAAATACTTCTCACCTTACCTGGCACCTTGGAGGAGGCATTCAGAGAATGTTAGTTCGCCTCCCAAAGAGGACAGGCAGGAGGACCCTGGGTAATGCATCACACGAGGATCCTCCTTAGAGTTTAGGGAGAAGCTGGAAGCAACAGCACCAGGAGATAATAGAGATGGGAGCAGGTAGAGAAGTCAGGCTGAGACAGAGGAAACTTTCATTTTTATTCACTCAGCACCTGGACATGAACTATGTCTGGTCCCTGGGCTGGATCCTGGGCGGATAGACATGGCTGATATTGTCCTGCCCACAGGAGCTCCTAGGCTGGAAAGAGCGGGGTGAAGATGTCCCCTGAAATGAATACTGTGCCAGGTGGAGCTACAACAGGGGCTGAGGTCCCCTTAAGCTGGGGAGGGTTGGGGTTCTGTTTTGTTCTGTTTCACTGGGGTTTGACAGCTTCGATAGAAGAAATGTCAGCATACCAGATAGGCTGAAGGGCATCCCAGGCGCAGGGAACTCATGGGCAAGGAGAGGGACAGGAAATCATGAGGGGTGTTCAGTAGACTGAGTGAAGTTCTGAGCTGCAAATTTTTCTTCCCCAAAGGAGGCAAGCTGGATCTGAGACTCTGTTCCATCCCTATCTCTTGCGTAGATCACCCCACTCAAGCAGGAACAGAATTTTCCCTGGAGGAGTCTCTTAAAATACAGACCAAAGTTCTAGACTACACAGGGCAATATTGACTGAAAACTCACCACAGGCCTTGGGAGGGTCCAGTGAATCCTGCAGTGAGCCTGGGCAGGCCTGGAAGGCTTCTTGGAGGAGGTGATGTTCGTGGAAGCTTGCCCCTGTGTCAGGAGAAAGCCAAGCTGACAGACGATCATTCATTTCCTATTGCAGATCAGAGCTGGGAGTTTTCCTCAGATTACTTCTCACTAAAAAGACAGGCCTCTTCTCAGGCACAGCGGTTCTGTTTTCCCCAGATGGGGATAATCAGCTTGTTTGGGAGTTGGGCTGACAGCTCAGGCAACAGGCGGGGGCTGCGGGCGGGAGGCCCCTGGCTGCAGGCAGCTCTCAGGGAGCAGACGCTGCCTGGGTGACAACCCCAGGCAGGTGGGGATTTCTATTTGCGCCCCGGAGGAGATGGCTGCGGCGCAGTTAGTTCAGTTATGAGAACCCCGAGAGCCTGCCTGGCTGTCTCATGCCTGAATCCAGCCACCCCTTGCTCCAAGAGAAGAGACCCATCAAGATCTGTGCCTGGAGCTGCGCTGGGTCTTTCCAGACCTCCCGCAGGAAGGGACCTGACTGTCCCCTCTCCCTCCCCTTCTCTGGGAAGACTTCCTTGGCTCCCCCCGTCCCTTGCTGATGGTCCCACCTCACCTGTCTCCACAACCCTGAGAGGCCCAGCCTCAGACTCCAGCCCAGGACGCACTCTTCATGGACTCACGAACTGGGGGATGAGGGGAGCGGCCGCCAGCCTTCGGATCTCCATGCACAGCACACAGGTGAGCCTCTCCTCTGCTCAAGGGTCAGCTCCAGGCCCTTGTCCTGCTCAGCATACCTAAGCACTTGGCCAGAAGGCTTGAGTACTGAACACAGCAGGGCTGAGGGATGGCTATTTTGGAATCACCTTCAGCAAAACAGCCATATCCACCCTGAGGATGGTGACCTCGCCCCGCAGGGGCTCTGCAGGTCTGCGGGAGGCCCCATAGCTGCTTTGCCAGCTTTAAGGAGGTGAACCAGCCCAGACGGCCTTTCTCAGAGGCTTGCACTCCCCCTCACCGCCGACCCAACACACCCTTTGATTTCCTTCTGTG
Organism: Hyperoodon ampullatus; assembly: GCF_949752795.1. Classification (NCBI taxonomy): domain Eukaryota; kingdom Metazoa; phylum Chordata; class Mammalia; order Artiodactyla; family Ziphiidae; genus Hyperoodon; species Hyperoodon ampullatus. Next base: position 63,343,431 of record NC_136922.1, read on the forward strand.
TGGAAGGAAGGGGGTGGACTTCCCCGGCTCCAGGGTCCCGCCGCCCCCATCTCAGCACCCCTTTTCTGGCTCCCCAGTCGGGGCCCAGCTTCCATCTCTCAGTGTTGGCTTATTCACTTCCAGTGCATCCAGAGCTGGGAGATTTCCTCAGACTCTGTGGTTACACATTCCGGCTGTTCCAGAGAGCAAGGTTTAGTAAGGACTTTAACAAAGCCTGAGGTCTCTCCCGAGGGCACGGATGGGAGACCTGGCTGTGGAGACCAATACACCCCCTGGTGGTGTGTTCCTGGGTTGCAGGTCCTGGAGGTCTGCAGAGCCCAGGTCCGGGAGGCAGGGCCCCTGGCTCTGTCCTGGGTTCCCCACCACTGACCCCCCGTGTGTCAACCACAAAAGCCCTCCACCCTCGGCGTCTCAGTTTCCCCATCTGCCTCCTGGGTGTCGAGGAGACCCCTGCAAGGTGTACCTGAGGCTGTGGCCCCCTGGAGAGGCACCTCTGGGACCACCAGCCATCCTGCCCTCGGTAGCCGTGTGGAGCAGCCTTCCTCCACTGTGGTCTCCCAGGCAACGGCGAGCTGCCTGCCAAACTTGCTGCCGAGGCCTGGCTCCTGCACACATCTTTAGTGCCACACAGAGATGGCTGATGGCAGAGCCAGGGTGAGGCCCATCCTCCCCAGCTGTCGCAGGGAGCAAATCAGACAAAGGCTGAGTGGGGTTGAGAGGGGAGGTGCCAGGGCAGGGGCCCTGGGAAAGTAGCTCAGAGCCTTGGCTGCCCTCCGCCTACCTCATCCTCCTAACACTGCCCTCTCGGTGACCCCTGCTTTCTAGAACACTCCGTTTGGACTCTCACAGCACTGGGCCTCAGTTTCTCCATCTATCAAAGGAGCCGGGGCCGACCTCTAGCCCTCCAGACTCTAAAGGCCTGAGACAAGATCCCAGTTGGGATGTCAGAGGCCTGTGGAATGGGCCCTGAACAGTCTTTGGAAAGCTGCCCCAACTGCCCCAGCAGGACATCAGAGAGTGTATCTCTCCATGGCATTTACTAGACAAAGTCTCCAGGGCCATTTGCTCCAAGATCCAGAAGCCATGCTCTCTTCCTCCTCACTCCACAACCACTGATGACAAGCCTTCTCCCAGCTGCCACTCCCAGGACTGGCAGGTTCTGGTGGCTGGGCAGTTCTTTCTTAGATTAGAGTCGCTCCTGCATTAAGGCCGCCATGCCATCCCTGTCCTGACAGATGTGGAAGCTGGAGCTGGCCCTGGGAGGTGGGACCAAAGGGGGATGTGCAGAGAAGAGAGAGTCCTGGGGACGGCTGCTTCTGCATGTGAATAGCTGGGGCTGGGGGCAGAGAGCGGAGATCTCCCAGCACCCACAAGACAAGGACATGGGAAGGAGGCATCATCCCACCTCCAGCAGATTCCCAGGTCCAGAGCAAAGATGCAGGCATTCCCCATCCACGCTGGGTCCCCCAGTTCTTGGCTTGGGGCACCAGAAGGGACCACTGCTGTGATGGGGAGTTCCATTGGGACTGGACAGCTGGCAGCATCAGGCAGTCAGGCAAGGATACTGCCAGCCCCTGTGCCCCCTTTGTGTGAATTAGAAAAATACGCCCTCTCTTGGCAGCCATAGCCCTGCAGTGCATGGATTTCAGTCCCTCACCACTTGTGTAGGTGGCCATAGCTCAGGGCTGAACCTGAATTGCCATCCAGAATAGCCGGCCAAGCAGCAATTGGAGAGGTAGTTTGACCAATCCCCTGGAGAATCAAGAGAGGTTCCTGGCACAGCTGCGTGGGGAAGCTTTGGTGACTTGGAGCTGGGGCCTGGAGGCCAAGACAGAAAGGGCGTTGGTCCCTTCAATACTAATTGAGAGCACTCTTCAGGATGCTGGGAGGACAGTGGTCATCAAGACAGGCAAGGTCCCTGTGGTCCCAAAGCTGATGTTTCAGACTGAAGAAACAGACAATGGTAACCTAGAAAAACATCAGGCAGCATGCAAAGACTTACACTCTGGGGGTGGGGAGTGAGTGAAGAGCAGTGGGAGATTGGAGGTAGATAGAGATGTCTGGCAGGCCCCACTGAGCCTTATACTGAGGCCTGAATGATAAGAAGCAAAGTGGGATTGGGGATGCTACTGGCCTCTAGTAGGTAGAGGTGAGGGATGCTGTAAAACATCCTGCAAGGCACAGGACAGTCCCCACAACCAAGAACTGTCTGCCCCAAACATCAATAGTGCTAAGGTTGTGAAACCCTGATCTAAATGTTGGTTCTCCCCAGGTCTGCTGTTCTTTATGGATAATCCAGGGTCACTGTAGTCACATTTCTAGCTCTTTCTGTATATACTCTGGGTTCACATTCTGTCTCCACCACTTACCCAAAATGTCAACAGTGCAGAGGTTGAGAAACTCTGCCGTAGAGGAAGAATGGAAACTTCGAGATACTTAGAACATGCAGGCTCACGCAGCAGCCACTGGCCACGTGGGGCTTTGGAGCATTAACATGGGATAGTCCCAACCAAGATGTGCTGGGATTGTAAAACACACACCAGATTTCAGGCTTAGTACAATAAAAATAATGTAAAATATTCCTCTTTTTATATTGATTATATGTTGTAATCAAAATATTTTAGATATATGGGGTTAAATAAAATATATCATTAAAACTAATTCCACTTCTTTTTATCTTTTTTAACGTGGTTAGTAGAAAATGTTAAATCACATGTAGCTCACATTATGTTTCTACTGGATGGTGCTGAGTTAGACAGTGATAATATTGATTAAACTGCTTACTCTGTGCCAAGCACTGTTCTTTTTTTTTTTTTTTTTTTTTTTTTTGACAGTACGCAGGCCTCTCACTGCTGTGGCCTCTCCCGTTGCGGAGCACAGGCTCCGGACGCGCAGGCTCAGCGGCCATGGCTCACGGGCCCAGCCGCTCCGCAGCATGTGGGATCTTCCCGGACCGGGGCACGAACCCGTGTCCCCTGCATCGGCAGGCGGACTCTCAACCACTGCGCCGCCAGGGAAGCCCTGACTGTTCTTTTTTCATACACCATTTGACTTACTTTTCATAACCACTTCATCAGGGAGATATTGTTATTATTCTCACTTTCCATTTAAGAAAAGTTTGGCTCAGAGAGGTTAAGTAACTTGCCCAAGGCCACACAGGGAGTAAATATAGAGCTGGTTCACTGGGTTTGCTTTGAACAGCAGGTGGAGGGTGATGCCAGTCACTGAGAAAGGGAAGCTGGGTGAAGAGATCAAGCTCGGAAGAGGACTCAAGTGTTCTGGATGGTCCTGCCAAGTTTGAGATGACTGTAGACATCCAACTGGAGACATCAAGAAGGCAGTGGGTTTACAGGGAGACGTCTGGGGTAGAGATAGACATTTGGGGGTCAGCAGTAGATAAACGGAATTTAAAGCCATAGTGGGTAATGTGGTCACGAAGAGACACTGAAGATGTTGGAGAGAAGGTTGATCAGGATGGAGCCTGGAGCACACCAACATTTAGAGTGCGAGCTATGGAGAAGGAGCCCCGATGGGAGGCTGAGAGAGAGAAGCCAATGAAGCAAGAGGAAAACTAGGCAGGAAAAGAAGGTATCTTAAGAAAGAGGGTGTGGTCAGTTTTCAGGCTGACCTGTGAGCCTGTGAGCCTCTGTCCGGTTGGAGCAAGATAGCAGGAGAACTCACTCCCAAGGTAGGCCCTCTGGGGGGGCTGGGCTCGCCCGTGGGCACACCCGTGGCCAGACTCATGCTGAGTTCCCAGAACTAGGCACCCCTGGTTCCTGAAAAGAGCAGGGAGGGGCTACGTCAAGTGCCCCCAGCTAAAGTCAGAGGCAGGCCCCGGGGTGTGGGAGTGGGACCCACATTTCGTTTGGCAACCAGGAGGTCCTCCCTTATGTCTGACTATAATCCTAACTACTTCAAAGTTAGCCTACAGTTCTTTGTAGCTAAGCTGAGCAGCCCCCCTCATACACATCCCTTTTATGGTTGGAGACAGATAAGATGCTTGTTTTTCTCTCCACCCTCTCAAAAGCCCATCAACCCTGTCTCTCCCAGGCTACTCCTCCTTCTTTCACCTAGGTAAGAAATTTCTCCTCCTTGCAATAGCCCACAGGTTTCGCTCAGGACTCAGAGTGGGAGAGATGGGTAGAGACTCTGATCTGAGCTTCCCGTGTCCTGTCTCTGGTTCTAGAAGCTTCCGGCTGGCCCCCAGCCCTAACTCCCATGGTCTCTCTCAGCTGATCTGAAAGGTCTCTGTTCAGGAATCTGTTCTCAAGAGCACTTGTTTCTGCTTTGGCAACCTCCTCGCTACCCCCTGGCTCCTGACCACAGCCCAACCTGGCTTCTGTTCTCAGTGTGCCCACCCCTGGCGTTCTGGGTGCCCCCCGCCCCTAGCACACGTCCCGTCTGGGCTCCCTGCCGCTTCATCAGAGCGGTCGCCCCGGTGCACCAGCCCCTGCATGTCCCCGATCACTAATCTCTTCATCAGCAGCTTCTTTTCAACCGCACTGCCCACAGAACCAAGTGCTTTGTCGATGAAAAAGCCCTTTGGGGGCAAACACAGGAAATTAAAGACTCCGAGCGCAGTAAGAAAATCCATTCTTTTTCATGGATTTCTGCCATCTGATTGCTTTGGCTTCTGCTGAGTGGCTGGGATGTCCCGGTTGGAGCTCACACCCACGGGGGCTGGCCAGTGGGGGTGATGTCACGGGCAGGGCTCTGTCTGAGATTCCAACATCCACATCGTCCGTGCCTTTGGGTGACCGTGCGAGGCTGGCCACCCGGTCAGCAGGGGGGTCCTTGGCAGGAGGGAGCCTTCAGGGCACCGTCAGAGCTCACACCTCGCTCGGATCTGTCCCCAGCCAGCTGGGAAAGAGTGTGTCCTGAGACAGGAGCAGCTGGCAGGGCCAGAGAGTTTTGTGACTCTGAGTGTAGAGTGAGAAGGGACAGCCTTCTGCAGGGATGTGGGGAAACCACAGTCCTGCCTTCTCGTCCCAGCAGGTTAGTGCTGCTCTCGGTGACTGCTCGGCTTAGTCTGTAAAACGAGGGGGGTTGGACTGATGGTGTTTAAGGTCCCTTCGGGTATAATTTATGCAACAGATGCTAGTAGAGCTCCACCCTTATGCTGGAACTTTCAGGAGCCTCAATTAATAGTGCCCAGGGCTCCGAATCAACCAGGCAGTAGCTGCCTCCCCTTACCTCCTGAGTCCGGCCACTGCGGAGACCAGACTCAGCTCACCAGCTCACTGGCCCAGATCTTTGGGAGCCCCTGAATCACTAGGGGGCCTCAGGGACCCTGGGCTCAGGCGGGTATCAGCTATCTTCTCTGAGAACCGCAAGATTCTGCCAAAGCACTTCACTGTGGCTGGGCTCTGCACACAGAGGAGACTGGGCTGCGGAGAAGGCAGGCCGGGGGCTGGGCGATGCAAGGGGGGGAATGCCCTGCAGGGAGGTGGCAGAGTACAAGGAGACCTGGCCTGCACTTGAGACCCTAACTTATCATCTGGGGGAGCCAGGCAGAGGAGGAATGACTGGAGAGGGCAAGGAGAGCAGAGTCTGGAGCCGGAGGCACGGAGCACTCCTACAAGGTGCTCGGGCCCTGCCACAGGCTTGAGCGTGGGGACTGTGGGCTGAGGTTGCAGCTGGCCCTGGGGAAACCTCCCAACTCAGGGCTCTGGGTGGGGGGGCCCAGTCCAGGCACTGGGAGAGCAACTCCCACGGGGCAGAACAGGCCAGCCCGGCACCAGGGGTGCAGGAACAGTCAAGCCCCCTACTCACACTTTTATGTAAAAAAGAGGTAAGCTTCTATTTTGCCTGGGCACTGCTATTTGGATCTCTCTGTTACAGCAGCTGATCAGATCTTCACAGTGATGGATTAGACATGAAGAATACGGACAAGCGAGGCAGGGCTGCCCTCTGGTCTCTGGCTTGCACCACTGGATGGTGCGGGTCAAGTTCACTAAGACAGGGAGCCCTGGAGGAGAAACAGGCTTCAAGGTGGTGTGACGTGTGGGTTGTCCATATTGTGCACGTGACTTAGGCAAGTTGAGTTGGAGGCATTCCAGCAGTAAACAAAAGGAGACGTCCAGGGAGCAGGTGGGGAGCTTGGGAGAGAGATCGAAGTTGGAAGAAAGTGCGATCGGAGGATGAATTGGTGGTTCTCAGCCCTGACCGCGCAAGAGCACTTAACAAATTCAGATACCTGGGCCCAACCGCAGGGATTCTGATTTGTTCCGTCTGGGGCAGGGCTTGGCATCAGCAGTTTTTAAAAGCCCCTCAGGTGGTTCTAACGTGCAGCCAGGGATGAGAGCCACTGGCACGGGTGGTAACGAAACAACGGGAGTGGATGAGGTGGCCTAGGGATGGAGTAGAGAGTGAGAAAAGCATCCATCTTCCGGTCCCGTCAGTTGCAGGCCTTCTCATCCCTCCCGGGCCCCAATGGGAGACGATAAAGAGCAGATGACACAGAGCAACTGCCCAGCCATCTCCATCAGAGTTCTTACACAGAACATGGCAAGGAGAGGCAAAGAGGATGCACAACAGTCCTCTCCGATGTGACCAGGTTTTGGAGTGACAAAGTGGATTCTGCTCTCTCCCTCCCTCCCTCCTGGGGTTGCCTGGTCACCACTCAGGAAGCTGCTGTGGTCTTCACAGCTGACCTGGCCAGAGGTTTCGAGGGAGGAAACTCCACTTTCCCTGCTGGGATAGAGCCCCTGCCCTGGGCAACTCCACCAAGGCTGTCACCGCAGCTGGTCACCCTGTATGCAGTGCCGGCCTGCCTGCGCTGTGAGCACACACACAGGGAACCCTCGGGGCCTCTACTGCTGCCTTTCTTTGCAGCCAATTTGTTTTTTCTGGGCCTCAGATTCTCTTCTATAAAATAGAATAGCCCGGGCTTCCCTGGTGGCGCAGTGGTTGAGAGTCCGCCTGCCGATGCAGGGGACACGGGTTCGTGCCCCGGTCCAGGAGGATCCCACAAGCTGCGGAGCGGCTGGGCCCATGAGCCATGGCCGCTGAGCCTGCGCGTCCGGAGCCTGTGCTCCGCAACGGGAGAGGCCACAACAGTGAGAGGTCCGCGTACCGCAAAAAAAAAAAAAAGTGTGGGTAGGAAATTCAGGGCTGGTGTGGCCACTCCATAATCACAGGGGGCCCAGGCTCCCTCTCACTCACGAGTCTTTGCTCTCCTTCATAAGCAGCTTTCTTCTCTTTGTCCAAGACGGTTTCTCTAGTTCCCACCGTCACGCCCCCATTCCAGCCAGTGGGAAGGGGCAAGGAGGAAGGGGAGGTCATGGCCCTTCCTTTAGGGCACATATTGGATGTCATTCACATCACTTCTGCTCACATCACACTGAGTGAACATCACATTGACCTGAACTTAGACACAGGCTCACACCTGGCTGCAGGGAAAACTGGGAAATGTAGTCCTATGGATTTCATCTCCTCAGATGGTCTCCGGTTCCTCCGCTTCCTCTTCCACCATTCCCTTAGTCCAAACCATAATCTCCTACCTCACCTACTGCAATAGCCTCCCAGTTGGTCTCCCCACATCCTCCAACCTGGTTTTTCCTTTGCATCCTGAGTGATTTGGTTGAAATGCAAATGAGACCTGATCACCTGTTTAGCAGCTTCCCACTGCCTCAGGATAAAGTCCCTCATGATATGACCTGGTCCTCTGGCCTCAAATCAAGCCTCTCTCCCTTGCTGTCTGTCCTTCAGCCGCACTGGTCTGAGTCCAGTGGGTTGAGTGCAGGTGGCTCCATCTCTCCATTCATGGTCCTTGCTCTTGTTGCTTTCTCCGCTGCAGTATCCTCTCCCCACCCGACTCCCCACATCTCCCCACTCCCAGCCCCCTCAGATCTTGTCCCTCAGATCTAAGGTAAGTGGACTCTTTCTCTGGAAAGACTCTCTGACCCAGTGGATAAGATCAGGCCACTTGTTACGTAGACTTATGGTGCCTTTTCTTTTATTTCATTATCACAGGTTGGATTATGTTATTTGTGTGATCATTACTTAACTTCTATGCACACCATCTGACTGTAAGCTCCAGGAGGGCAGGGACTGTTGCAGCCCCCATGCCTGGCATGGTGCCTGGCCCATAGCAGGCCCTCACGAAATGCTGGTTGCCTGGGTGAACCGTGAGGCGTGGGAAAGTGAGAAGAATGACTGCCAGGTCTCTGGCTTACCACGGAGATGAATGTGGCGCCATTTGTGCAGACAGGGCCCTAGGAGGTGGGTGTAGATTGGGGCAGGATCCTGTGTTCCATGTTGCAAATGCTGGGCCAGGGATGTCAACTAAGCTCTTGGATAGTGACCCTGGACTTCTGGGGAGACGTCCTGCTTGAATTAACTGACACTGGATTCTCCACCTGGCTCAAGGTTATCGTGGGTCAAGGCGGCCAGAAAGGCAGCCATGTGGGGGCTAAAGATAGGGGTCCTGGTCTTGTGTCCAACTTCAGAGGAGAGGAATTGGGAAGGAAGTGCTAGAAAAACTCTCTACAGCAATTTTCTTTACTGAGTTCTCTTTTTGGAAGGGACTGTTTGAGCCCTTTGGTTGTCAGGGGAGCTGAGGTTCTGAGCAGCAAGCACAGTGAGCTCGGGAGGGCTGGAATCTGCACTCCGTCACCTGTGTGACAGGGCACACTTCTCCCCCCCACCCCCGCTCCACACCCACGAGCAGCCTAGTTCAGCAAACATGTACGTGTTGTCTACTGAATGCCAGAGCCCTGGGGATCAATCATGATGGTGGTGGCGGTAGCAGAGTAGTGTAGCTACTGTTTATAGCGTACTCATACCAGACACCACGGAGGCACTATATATGGAAACACATTTAATCCTTTCAACAACCCTGTGTGTCATTATTCTTCACATTTTACAGCTGGGGAAACCAAGGCAACAAAAACGTCAAAACAAGATCACAGCTACTTCGTGGCAAAAAGAAGAAAACTAGAGCCCCTTTGCTTAAAAATGCTTAGAGGTGCGGCATTATTTTGTAATAGTGAGGCTAGCTATTATCACTACCATTAGATAGATGGGGAAAACGATCTGGTGAATATAACACTTCCTAGCTGCACTAATTCTCTGCCTTTCTCTAGCCCTTTTCCTTTTGTACCCGTTAGGACTAATCCAGTTTTCCTTGGAAGAGACAAACTAGTTTTTTTTTTTGTTTTTTTTTTTTAAATTTTATTTTTGGCTGTGTTGAGTCTTTGTTGCTGCGCGGGCTTTCTCTAGTTGCGGTGAGCAGGGGCTACTTTTCATTGTAGTGAGCGGGCTTCTCACTGCAGTGGCTTCTCTTGTTGTGGAGCACGGGCTCTAGGCGCGCGGGCTTCAGTAGTTGTGGCTCGCGGGCTCTAGAGCACAGGCTCAGTAGTTGTGGCGCACGGGTTTAGTTGCTCCGCGGCATGTGGGATCTTCCTGGACCAGGGATTGAACTCGTGTCCCCTGCACTGGCAGGCGGATTCTTCACCACTGCGCCACCAGGGAAGTCCCGACAAAACTAGTTTTAAGAAGACAGGCAACTGATGGGCTGGCTGCATTTCCGTGAAAGGTGATGGGCAACCATTGCCAAGGTTAACTTTCATCACACTGGTGGAATAATACCCCTTCACAGAGCTTGGTAGTTTAAAACGTTCCTTTATAGAACTTAACCCTGTGAGATAAACAGTATCATCCATGAGTCACATATGACTCTGAGAGGTTAAGTGACTTGGTAGGATCCTGGGGCTGGTGGGTTATGGATAGGACAGCAACTTAAACTTTGTTCTCCAGACTCCCTGTCCAAAGCAGTCTGTCTGAAGTCACTTCATATCAATTCCGCCTGCATCACCTTCTCCAAGTGTCCAGACTTGTTCCCACTTAGGTCTTTCATTTTCCTTTTGCCTTTCCCCACCAGGTTGTCTAAAATCTGCTTCTGCTAAGTTTCAGTGGCTCCATGGATGAATCAGCTAATTCATGCTGAAGTGTTAATGACTGATAATAGCACTCAATATATTCCCTCTCCAGAGAGTTTTACATTGTACAACATTGAATAATAACAATAACAAAAGATCCTCTTATGGGTTCTGCCTCCTGGAGTTTTCAAAAAGAGTTACCCTTCATTTATCTTATTTTTTTCCTCAGATCCAACCCCTCCCTTCTCCTTCTGTGGCCACCGCCTTAGTTCAGTTCAGCCCTTCCTCATCTGTCCTCAGGACTGCTGAAGTAGGTTTCTAACTGCCTACTCTGTGCCTCCCGTACACCCTCTGTCCAGCTGCCCAAATGATTCTGTTTAGCATCCCTTGATTTAAGCCCTTGCCTGGCTCTGCAACCTTCACAGATAAATCCAATCTCTTGATATGGTTCTTCCTGCACCTTGTGCTGGGACATGTCTCTGGGTAGTCAGCTGTCAGTCTCTGCATCACCCAATTTCAGCAAAAATGGCCAACCTCTCCGAGTGAGTCTTTTCAAGCTCCTTTCAGTGGGTTGAGGGGAGGGAAGTGCCCTTTTCTACCTGCCTTCCCTTGGGAACCCCCAACAGATGCATCCTCAGTAATTTGAACATCTCTTCCTTACCCCCTCTCATATAGCCTGAAAGTGGTGGGAAGATGTTGGCTAAGCAGGTTCAAGGCTCTTCCCTTGGCAAGTTCTTCATAGACAATCTCTCTGAATAGTTTCTCAAGGGGGTAGGGAGTGGGCAGTGGTGGGAATGCATAGGAGTGTTTTTTTGTTTTTTTTTTTTGCGGTACGCGGGCCTCTCCCTGTTGTGGCCTCTCCCGTTGCGGAGCCTGTCCGGACGCGCAGGCTCAGCGGCCATGGCTCACGGGCCCAGCCGCTCCGCGGCATGTGGGATCTTCCCAGACCGGGGCACGAACCCGTGTCCCCTGCATCGGCAGGCGGACTGTCAACCACTGCGCCACCAGGGAAGCCCCATAGGAGTGTTTTTGATGTCACCATGACGAGGCAATGCCACTAGCATTTAGAACTGGAGACTGGAATAATGCTTAATGGTTTGAGTAGCAATGGACAGCCTGGCAATAAAGAAGAAGTATCCTAACCTGAATGCTCACAGTGTGGGGTTATGTGGCACCAGTACGGGTTAGAAGCAGCGCTGTGACCCAGATTAGAATGCAGGTTCTCTCCCCATCACATGAGAGCTCCCTGCACTGTATATTTCCACTTCCCTCCAAAAGAAAATGCATCCCAGGGGAGAGATTTTTGTGCAGCACTGAACAGGAAGATCGCCCAGAGGATAGAGGGCCTTTCCTTGTGACCTCACTTCCTGTGGTCATCTGAGCCAAGTGAGGCTGGACAAGCTGCCCTTTGGTAGTGCAGCTGGCACAGCCCCTGGGATATGGGTGATGGTTTCTCGCTTCTTTGTCCAGGTGATTACAGCTCTGAGAGGTCAGTGGGTCCATCCATCCTTTCCAGACAGGACCACCTTACCTTCCTGGGAGTGAGCAGTGCGTGTGTCAGACATTTTTAAGTGCCTTGGGTTGGGGGAAGCCTCCAGTTCTGCTGGGCACCATATTGATGGGAAGGAGGCAGCCGTCCCTCCACCTTGGAGATGCTAAAAGGAGAAACAGGGAACACACAAAGACTCCAATTTATTTGTTATTTGTATTGTTACAGGGTTCCTCCTCCAAAAGCTCTAGGCTCATTAAGGAAAAATAGTGACTTATTCCAAGACACTAAAACCAGCCAAGTCGAGGCCAAGACAGTGGGTGGCAGAAGAGCAGAAAGGAGTGCAGTTGAGGGAAGAGCAGAAAAGTTGGGAGACCCGCATGGGGTATGTGGCTATCACCGGGCTTACAAATATTCATCTATGTCACCAACTCCATTTGCCAAAATCACCAAGGCAAGCATCCCCATGGCCATCTCTACCTCAGATATCACCAGAGCCACCTCCACGGTCACTCTCCTGACTCTCTCGCCCCAGTCTGTATCTCTATGTCCAACAGCGTCTTGACTCTGGGTCAGGTTAACCCCTGGTCGACTGACCTCCTTCCAGGTTCTCTTTCTCATGTTGGAAAGAGCTCAGGATGGCGCAGGGCTACATCTGAACAGAAGACCTTCCCACAGCAGGGAGGGGAGAGTCCGCTTGCTCTGGGCTTTGAGAGGGATTCAGCCCCGGTCTTTGTAGCTGCTTCTAGAAGCCAGCATGCCTCAGAGGTGCGGGACTATTTTACCATTTTAAGGAATCCTACTGGTATTTGGATTCTTTGAGGTGAATCCTATTTTCAGAGATCTGTGGGCTCATGAGGCACTGTTTGGAAGATCTGTAGCTGGGACCAGGGCTCAGTCTAGAGGTTAGTTTGTAGCTGGGACAGGAGCATCCTCTGAGACTGGAATTGGGACCTAATATGAGACAAGTTCAGGGTTCAGTGTCCAGCCCAGGTCAAAGGGCTGACTGGGACTGAGTCAATTTTCAGAGTGGAATTAGTGTCAGGTGTCCATTAATTGAACCTTTGTCTTATATCCAGAATTCTCACCAAGTACCACCATTTTACTCTGGGTCAATTCATTTTCTTCAGGGATTCCTCCATCCTCTGACCCCTCACCACGTCCTCCTTTTAGCCCCGAGTCTCCTGGGGCTCAAGACCCAACCACACTCCTGCTCTAGGGTATGGACTTCAGAACAAGATGGAGCACCTTCTGAAACCCAAGCACTGCGTGGCCTAAGCCTGTCTTTGGAGGGGAGGGCAGAGCCAGGCCTGGGGCCCAGCCAGGCCTGGCAGCTGGATGGCCAGCTGTAATGGGATTAGGGCCAGCCATGCCCACCCTTCGCCTGTAACCCCAAGCCCCTCCCTCCCTTTCTCTTCCTGCTTCTGATTAGGATGCAGCCCTTGACTCTACCTACCCAGCCAGTCTCATTGTCTTCGGCCAGTGCCAGCGCCTAGCAACCCTCACAGGGGAGCCCTTTCCCACTGTCATCCTGGCCTCTCCTGCCTCTCAGCTCTGAGCACCGGCATCACTTGTGTTTTTGTTTGTTTTTTTTTTGTTTGTTTGCGGTATGCGGGCCTCTCACTGTTGTGGCCTCTCCTGTTGCGGAGCACAGGCTCCGGACGCACAGGCTCAGCGGCCATGGCTCACGGGCCCAGCCGCTCCGCGGCATGTGGGATTCTTCCCGGACTGGGGCACGAACCCGCGTCCCCTGCATGGGCAGGCGGACTCTCCACCACTGCGCCACCAGGGAAGCCCTACCTGTGTTTTTATCTCTGCAAAGAAGCCAACACCGCTGGTCTCACCAGATTCTCCCAATGACCCGGTCCTGAGAGTCTCTTCTGAAATTCTGGGCCTCCTCTCCAAGACTCCTGGGTCCTAACAGCAATTCTCAGATTACATTCTGAGATTCCAGAGTTCCATTCTGGAATTCTTCAAGGCCTGGAGTCCATTCTAGGAATCCATGAATTCTAGAGTTCCAGGATTTTATGGGTCTCAGACTATTCATTGTAGGCTAGAATTTGGTTACTGTGGGACAAAGGGGTCTTGTGGTTCCAGAAATGGAGACTGTGGTCCTGAATTAGGGTGACAGAGGTTGGAAGATGATGAGGGCATGGAAGTGGCATCTTTATTCTCTTTAAATGAGAACTTCTGAAGAGCACAGAGAGAAATGAAACCTCTGCCTGGGAAGAGGGAAGGTGGGATTCACTCACTTATTCAACAAACATTGTCCAACCCCTTCAGGTGCTGGAAATAGAGCAATGAGCAAAGAAAGACCCTGCCCTCAAGCAGCTTCCATTCTCTTAGGGCAGACTAATATTCAACAAATAGACAAATAATATGCAACATGTCAGATATCAGATAGTGATAAGCGCTACAAAGAAAAAGACGGAACAAAGGAATTATTAACACTTTATTGTATTTATTCGGTGCTAGACACTGTTCTAATGCTTTATTTATTTATTTAGTTTTGGCTGCACCATGAGGCATTTGGGATCTTAGTTCCCCGACCAGGGATCAAACCCAGGCCTCCTGCAGTGGAAGCACGGAGTCTTAGCTACCGGACTGCCAGGGAAGTCTAATGCTTTAAATATATTAACTTATTTACATTTATAACAATGTTAGTAAGTAGATGCTACTGTTTAGTCCCACTTTATAGATGAGGAAACTGAGGCACAGAAGGTTAATTATTTGTCCAAGTGGCAGAGCCAGGATTGGAACTCAGCAGCCTGACTCCAAAATCTGCACTTAACCAGTGTGTTCTCATGCAGAGTGAGGGTATGTGCAGTGATCGAGTGAGGACGCTATCACACAGGGAAGGCAGTGACATTTGATCAGAGCCTTACAGAAGGCAAGGTGGCAATGCATGTGCATCTCTGGGGAAGGACACTCCCCTGGGGAGTAAGCCAGGTTCCGTTTCCACTACGGAGGACACATGTTCTCTGTGCTCCAGGGCTGGACAAAGGCTCCCATGGGGATCTGGTGGGAGGGGTAAGCTCATTGCCCATCCCAGTCAGATTCCCCTGCATCCTCTCCTCCCTGGTCATGCAGACGGGTCCCCTCCTTTCCAAAGAAGTGTCCCCAGAATTCAAAGGAAAGAGCTAAAATAGACAATCCCATGTGACAGGACTAATCAGCCTGCTAATTATGAGTAATTAGAAACACCTCCCTGCCTCGTCAGGCCCTGGGTGGCCCAGTGTGAAACAGAGTGATGACTTAATCCTCCTGGGAAGGAAGGCGGAGCGGTGGGCAGAGGTACGGGGGAAGGTGACCAAACATCCCCAAGCATTCCCACACACCTGGCCTCCTGATGCTGTTCTCAGTCTGTCCCGCCTGCATACACAGGCAACTCAGCATGGAAAAGGGAGCACTGGGGACATTGGGATCAAGCTGAGTCCCGGCTTTGCGATCGTGCCAGCAGCATCTTTGGACAAGTTACTTCACCTCCCTGAGACTTGGTCTCTTCATGTGTAAACCTGGGGTATTCATCATCCCTAATCACACAGCTTTATGGCAATTTGAGGAGCTGGTAAAATAACCAAACATGGTCTCTGGTAAACAGTAAGTGCTCAATAAATGGTAGTGCTTATTGTTGTTCCAACTCTGTCATCTGTTGCCTTGGGTGACTTGAAAAAGTACTTTCCTTCCTCTAGCCTTGGCTTCCCCACTTGTACAATGGAGGTAGGAGTTGGTGACTCACTTATTCAATCAAAAAATATTTTCTGAGGACTGACTTCATACCAAGCACTTGGATGGAACAAGACTGACACAGGCTCTGACCTCAGAGAGCTTTGGTCAGTACGTTGTTCCCACCCCATCCCTCATATTCAGTCTCCAGGTGATACGGACTACGGTAGACAGGATTGTAAGGTCTCCTGGGGTACAAGCCCACACAGGCTCCTCCTCTTGGATGTGGACAGGACCTAGAAATATAATGGGATTTTACTTTCCTGGTTAGGCTAGTTATGTGGCAAAGGGGAAAGGGATTTTGCAGAGGTTGTTAAAGTCCCTAAATGCATTGACTTTAAATTGGTCAAAAGGGAGATTATCCTGAGAGGGCTTGAGATAATCAGATGAGCCCTTTAAGAGAGGGTCTAGAACTCAAAGACAGAGGCATCAGTCTCTCTCCTGTTGGCCTTAAAGAAGCAAATTGCCATGTGGTAGAGAGGGCCAGATGGGGCCCTAGAAGCTGAGGGCCTCAGCCCCAAAACCATGAGGAACAGACTCTGTCAACAACCTTGGAAAAAGACCCCAAGGCTCAGATGACACCCCAGGCCTGACTGACACTTTGATTGCAGTCTTATGACACCCTGAGCAGGGGATCCCCCCCCTGCACTCCTGCCCTAGGGAAACCGTGATATAATCAGTGTGCGTTTTTTTTTTTTTTTTTTTTTTTTTTTGTGGTACGCGGGCCTCTCACTGTTGTGGCCTCTCCCGCTGTGGAGCACAGGCTCCGGATGCGCAGGCTCAGCAGCCATGGCTCACGGGCCCAGCCGCTCCGCGGCATATGGGATCCTCCCAGACCGGGGCACGAACCCGTATCCCCTGCATCGGCAGGCGGACTCTCAACCACTGCGCCACCAGGGAGGCCCTGTGTGCGTTGTTTTAAACTGCTAAGTTTGCGGGAACTTGTCACCCAGCAATAGAAGCCTGATCTACAAACCCTGCCCCTGAGTGCATGCAAGGCCTTGGGTCAGGGCCACCTGCTGGCTCCAACTAACTTCCGAGTCCCCGCTCAGGGCCTAGAGCCTCAGTGCCCCAGTGAATTCCTCGCAGACAATGCTCCCATCAGCCACGGCAAAGGATTGTTTCATCAGCTGCCAAGCTGCTCCCAAAGTTGGTCGTCAAAGAATGTTCTATTTGCCCTACTTTTAATATAATTATCAGCATCGTTTGCACGACACTGAGTCAGGGCTCAGCCTGTCACAGGCCCCCGATTATCCCGAGCTGCTTTTCTGGGAACGGCTGTATCCATGCCTCACGCTTGCTGCCTCCTCCCACATGAATTATCGTAATTTCCGCACCTCCTTGCTTGCTTGCCGAGGTCCTTTGTAAAAGCAAGGACTTGTGCTGGGCCGGGCGCACTGTTATTTTCAAGGCAGCCAAGTCAGGCTCTGAGGAAACTGAAACAAGAGCAAGTGGGACCTGGCCTTGACTGTGGGACCTGCAAGGGGGGAGGGGAGCGCAGGCAGAGGGGGTGTGGGTGTCCACCCAACAGGAGCTGGAGCCAGACTGAAGGCAGTGAGCTAGCACCTAGCAATCAGAGGGCAAGGCGTGAGCAATACGGCTGTCGAACACACACAATGTGGCCCGTTTGTAGGATGTCCAGGAGGGGTCCTTTCTTGCAGCAGCAGAATTCTACACACCAACTCCAGAGTGTGCTGAAGATGTTGGAGAGGGTGGAGGTGGCGGAAGAAAAGAAAGCCCTGTGGATAGAGGAGAATTGGAAATGGAATGGAAACAGCACATTCTCCTTCAACCAGAGTTCCCTGCAGGGTATTCAGCTCCCATGGGTAAACAGCTGAGTCCCCTGGAGAGGGGACTATGGAAGGTGGATGGGAAATGTCACTCTCTGAGGAGAACTGCCTGACAGCGATGGAGCTCTGCTGCTGCAGAGTGGCCCACTGCCTGGTTCAATTCTGTAAGAGAGAAGACACCTCTCTTGGTAGAGATGATGCACTTTCACACAGCAGATCTCTGGAAGGTGCCCTTGTGTATGTGCATGAACACGCTTGGACCCTATGTGAATGTACATTTGGGCATACATAATGGATGGAAATGCACATGTGCGTGTGTGCAGAGTATAGTCGCGTGCAGCAGTGTGTGTATTTGGGTGTAGGCTTCTCCGGGCCAGAGGCTGCATTTAAGTATTTATGTACATGGGGGAAGAAGACAGGGCATTTGCCTCTTCATATGTTCTCTCTCACTTTTACCTCTTTTGGTACCTACTCCCATTACACCCACACGTTCCAGCTCCCGGGAAGTGTATCTTCCCTTTTAAGAGTTATGGTTCAGGGGACAGAACTCAGGACTTGAAGTCCAGAGGCCTGGTATGTGGCCCCATCTCTGCTACTAGTTAGCCTTATAACTTTGAGCCAACCATTCCTGTTCTCTGAGCCTCATTTGCTTCCTCTGTGAAATGGGGTGCTTAGATAGTCAAGTCTGCACTTAGAATTTAGGATTCCAGATCCCTGTCCCCCTGGTCCGTTCCCCCTGCTCTGACAGTCCTCCCCTTGCTCATCCGTATCCACTGCCATGCCCTGTGGGGGACGGAACACAGAGGACTTGGGATTCCTCAGCTCTGAGGAGCTCCCAGGAAGCTCTGAAGACAGGAAGACAGGTCTCCCTTCCTTCTGTACTCCAGGTTTCTGGTGAGGCAGCTTCAAGTATTCTAGAGCTTCTGGAATACAGTTTGAAAACCATGGATCTAAATAGCCTGATGTTCATTGCCTTGGTTTCTTAGAAAATCCCAAGGGTATTTGGGGTAGCTAAAAAGGCTCTTGAGGGTATTGTTATATCTGACGAGGATGCTGCCTCCTGGGGCAGAGGGCAAGGGCCTACTTCTGGAATGGTGCTCGCCCAGGGGAGCCCAGGCCCTGCTACCTGGAATGTCCCTGCAGCCTGCATATCTGCGGGAGAGGAGACCTTTATGAGGCAATGGGCCTGGCCTATGCACCTTCGTGGGGCTGAGCCTTCCAAGGCCTCCCTGCTGCTCACCCTGTTGTGTTCCTGGGCCTGCCAGTGGGCATTCCCTGATGCACCTGGGCCTTCTCAGAGGCTGCCTGGCTGTCTGACTCCAGCACAGATGCAGGAGGTGACCAGAGGGCCTTCAGAATCAAGCTTTCCCCAGAGTTGCACAATCTAGAACTCTGGCTCCCACTGGCTTGGGGGAGAAGTGACCCAGGGTCAGCATTTTGCTCCTCCATAGAAAGAAACCCATACTCCATAGACTGCCATTCAGTGAATGCCCAGGACATACCCCAAATATGAATTAAATGGGCAAATGCCCATAAGGCAGCAATTTCGCATCCTTTTCATGTCTGGAGCACATAGAAAACAAAAACGTGTGTACAGCTCCCAGAGGAAGTAGAAGAGGATGCTTATGGTTACCAAGGGCTCTGAGGGACAGCACCTCGGCACGCCTCTCATGGCTTCTGGACATATGAGCATGCCCCCTTGGGACGTGCACAGGTAAAGTGTTTAGCAGAGGGCCTAAAGCAGTAGTTCTGAGCCTTGGCTACACACTACAATCCACCGGGGGGCTTTTAAAAAAATACTTTTGGCCAGGCCTCACCACAGACCAACTGTCTACTGATCTTGGTGGTGAGGCCCAGGCATGGGTACATTTTTTTTTAAAAATAAATTTATTTATTTATTTATTTATATTTGGCTGCGTTGGGTCTTCTTTGCTGTGCGCGGGCTTTCTCTAGTTGCGGCGAGCGGGGGCTACTCTTCGTTGTGGTGTGCAGGCTTCTCACTGCGGTGGCTTCTCTTGTTGCAGAGAACGGGCTTCAGGGCACACGGGCTTAGTTGCTCCGTGGCACATAGGATCTTCCCGGACCAGGGCTCAAACCCGTGTCTCCTGAATTGGCAGGTGGATTCTTAACCACTGCGCCACCAGGGGAGCCCCCATGGGTACATTTTTAAAGCTCCCCAGGGATTCTGTAGCACAGGAGGGTTGAGAAGCACTGGCTCAAGACAAGGTGAACATTCAGCAAATGTCAGCTATTCACAATAAAAACTCCTCGGTGTCCTCGAATGTGCTGTTCTCCCTGCCTGCGCAGCTGGGCTGGTGTGGCTGGAGCGGGGTGGGGGCCAGGAGTCACGGAGGGAAGTGCTGCTCAGGAGAGATGAATGCTGGGTAGGGCAGCCTGGCATCCATCTCCCTCAGCCACATCTCAGAAAACTGAATTAAAATCCATCTTTTTCGGCAGCTGCCTGCTTGGCTGGCTGCCTTGTGGAAGCGAGCTGAGGCAGTGAGCACCTCCGGGTAGGGAAAAGCTGTTGAGGAGATGCCCCAGCCTCCCACCCTACGGGAAAGAAGGCAACTCAAGGGGTCCTCTGGAAGGAGACCATTCCCGGGGTGGTCCCTCGGCCCCCCGTCTCCCTCAAGCCAGGCAGGCAGGGTGAGGAGGGGCTGGCTATCTTGGAAGAAGAAGGAAACTCTGGTCCTGTCCTTGGGGAGGCCCAGTCTGGGGGACCGGACCTGGCATAGCTCCTGCTCAGGGAGAACCAAGATTGTATGGAGAGACCAAAGCCATACGCCTGGATGGGCAGAGAACGGTCCGGGGCATGAGAGCCCAGCCTGCTCCAGCATGACGGGGGTAGCCCATTAGGTAGAACTACACTAAATTGGGCACATGGACACAAGCTTTAGTCTCCAGTCTGAAAAGTGTGTCCTTGGGCTAGTCCTGTGGCCCCTCCGGGCTTGGGCACTTCATGCATAGAGAAGGGGACTAGCCAGCCTTCCTGGATCCCAGCTCTGATGATGTTCATTTCTGTGCCTCATCCAGACTGATGCCACTAGGTACGGCTGGGATTAGAAGCCATCTGCAAGGACTGCAACACCTTGGAGAAAATTAGAGAGGTGCCCTGTCCAGGACCAGCTAGAAAAAGCACCCCTTTTGGTGGACTCTGCATGCCTGGCTTGGTGGGAAGTGGGCAGAGCAGGAGCTGGATTGCCACCCCTACCTGCCCCATGCAGGGAATGGACTGCACAGTGGGACCTGGAGCCCTGACGGACCCCTAGCTATGGTCAGCTAGGAGCCTACCCTCTGGCTACGGGTCTTGCAGCAAAGGGAGAAGAGATGAAGGGAAGGGGTGTGAGCAGAGGACCGCGGGTTCATTCCTGTCCACTGGCTGCCCAGGCAGAGAGGAAGAGGTGCCCAACCTGCTCACTGTCCATCCGGGACACAGAACAGAGGGTAGGGGATCCAGAGCCCAGAGAGGGACCTGGAGTATGGAAAAGGGAATAAACCTGGAAATGAAGGCTGACTCAGAGCCAAGGGTCCTCATCCGGCGGCCCGACCACTGACATTCCCAGGGACAGCTGGCCTGGGGCAGGTGACTGATTTCCACCCTTCCTTACACTTCATGCCTCCAGCGGCGTCCGTGCTCCCCTCCTGACTCAGAGATTGCCGCAGCCCCTCCTTCCCCCTCACGGCGTTTCACAGTTTACAGAGCACGTTCACACACAGCATCTCATTTGATCTTCAGATACCCGGGTTGGAGACAGATGAAAGTAGGCTCCCAGGGGTCATGGCAACAATCTAGAAAGGGGTGTACCCAGGTCCGGAGGGAAGTCCTGTCCATCTTGTCTGTCTGACTCTAGCAAGGCACCAGGCCCTCTTCTTTCCAGAGGGGTCTCACCCTATACTGATACAGAGAAGAACTAACATTCTCCTCCTCCAGGAAGCTTTTCTGGACTGAAAGAAATGTGATCCGTGAAGACCAACAGTGTGGTATACAGAGGGGGGCAGGGTTCACTGTGCAGTAAAGAAAAATCATCAACTCACTGAGTGGACCCAGGGAACTCCTCGCATCTTTCCAGATACTTCCTTCAAGTTTTCGTTGTGGAGTCCTGCTCCACACTCCAGTCCTCTCCTCCCCAGTTGGACTAGAATTCCCAAGGAAAGGCTTAAGTCCCTTTCTCTTCCCTCCTCCTCCTTGAAGCTTCATCAACAAGGTGGCCACACCCAAACCTCAGGCCCACAGGGAGGCTGAACAATGACTTGAATAAGGAAAGAAAGGCCTGGTTGCAGAACTGTGGATGGGGGTATGGAGGGAGCCTTGGGATGCTGACACCTGGGGTAGAGACCAGAAACCGTAAGCAGGGGCAGGTGGGAGCAATGAGTTGGCTGGTGGGTGTGGGTAACTGTTCTCTGTTGGGCTTTGGCTCGACCACCAACTGGCTACATTGCTTTGACCTGTTTAGTTCCCCGCATTAAGCCTCAACTTATCCATCTGTACTAGGAGGAGGCTGAGTGGTACTACGATAACAGTAGCCATAGTAATTAATTCATTACTGAGGAAATAAAATCAGTGAAAACCTACCTTGGGATGTGTGTACCATTCTTGTTTGATGCTGTTGTTAAGAGGTGGGGGGTAGGTACTATGATTCCCACGTACAGGGAAAAAGTTGAGGTTCAGAGATGCCCAGTCCCCTGCCCCAGCTCACAGAGCCTAGCCCTGGCACAGCAGGGACTGAAGCCAGGCAGTCTGACTCCAGAGCACTGTCATCTTAAGTTGCTGTAGGCCGCCCCGGTAAGGCCCCCACCTCCCTTTTCTGGCCATAGAGGAGTTTTCTAGGGGATCACATTTGAAGACATCCAGGCAGGCATCCTGGAGCTAGTTGACTTTCCCAGGCCAGGGCTGTGTGGGCAAAGAAAATCCCAAGGGGAGTCTGGGACTTGCCCTGTAAGGAAGGCTTCCTGGAGGAGGAAGAGCTGGCTCAGACAGGGAATCAGGAGGACGTGGCAGGGAGAAGGCAGAGGGTTTCTCGCTCTGGGTATCTCGGGAGGGTTGAAAGGAGGGCGGTGAGCCCCGGGGAAGGCCCGACGCTGAGCCCCGGAAGCCGAACTACAGAGGGGAATTGTTGCCTCCGCATCCTTGCCCCCAGGTCTCCGCGCCGAAGCTCCTGTTCCCATGTGCGGCGGGCGGGGTCCTGCTCCCTCCCATCCCTGGCCTAACCCCTCCCCCGGGCGCCCATTGGCCTGTACCCCACCCCCAGCCTGAGAAGTGCGCTGGGGGAAGGCGGTGGTCGCTCGCCTCTCTCCTGCCCTCGGCCTGGCTTCGCGGCGGAGGCGGCGCCTCTCCCGCAGCCCAGACCCAGCTGGGCGGGCGCGCGGCGCAGGGCGGGAGAGGGCAGGCGGGGGGCGCCGCGCTCGGGCCCCAGGCGGCGACTGACGGCGGCAGCGGCGGCTCCAGGCGAGCGCGGTCCCCGCGTGCGCACAAGCTCACTCCGCCGCGCAGGGACCCACGGATACCGGCAGCCGGCGGACACACGGACGCGGAGACCCGGGCTCGGCGCGCGCTGCTGAGCGCACACGCTCCCCGTCCTCGGGCGGCTCGGGGCGCTGACTCGCCGCTGCGCGCCCTCCGTGCGGAGTCTGCCCCGGGCCGACCCGCAGCCCGCGGCCCCGCGGCGAGGCCCCGCAGTGAGCAGGTAAGGGCCGCCCCGCCGCCCCTGCCCCTCTAAGCCCTGTCCGCCCTCCCCCGACTCCAGAACCTTCGCCCCTTGGGGACCGCGGAGCCCCTCCTCCAGCTCGGCTGTCTCCGCAAGCAGCGTCCTTCACCGACGGAGAGCGGGCCAGGGCCAGAGCGGGGCCAACCTCCCGAAACCTAAATGAAGCCGTCTCCCGCCGCTGCTCCCATCCTGCGCGACTGTCTGATACCCTCCCTCTCACCCCCCTCCCCCTCCCTCCCAATATCTGGGATCATGCTCGGGGGCGACCGATCCTTGCAGCTCGCAGGGGGTGGGGTCGGCTAGCTACCTCTCGCCCCTCTCCGTGCCAGAAGGGAGGACGAGGGGCAGGGAAGGCACTGCGGCCGGAGGGACCCACAGGGACCTGTCTCCCTACTCCCAGGGCAGACGGACGCGGCTAGGCGAAGCTGGAGGGTCCCCAGGGGGCTGGATACCGCAGTCCTCACGGGATTTGAGGGGTGGGCAAGCGATGTGCTGTGTACAGGGTGGAGTATGGGCCGGCGGAGAATGTCCCCCTGTAGTGACACCTTCGGGATTGTTCAAAAGAGCGTCGTCTCTCGGTTTCCCGCGGCTCAGAGAGGCGGGGGTCCGGATGCCTGGGCTTCTGCGATCCCGCGAGGAAACGCCCCACGGGGGCCTGTGGGAGAAACCGCGTTGGCCTCCCCTGGCTGAAGTGGGCTCGCCTGAGATGAGACCCCTGCCCGCTGCCTTAAAGGCACAGGCTCGTGCTGCAGTTGCGGGAGGCTGGGGCCCACATCCTGGGCAGGCAGGACCTTTGCAGGTTGGGTGGGGGGTGGTCCGAAGGGGCCACCCTTCGGATAGAGCTAGACGCTCAGGGGAGAGCCCAGCCAGGAGCTGATTGTATTTCACGTGGAGCTGGGAGTGGTAGCTCAGCCCTGGCCCGTGCTCAGACCCCCTTTGAAAGCTGCTGGGGGAAGGATGGAGGACCCCTGCTAAATTCTCCAGATGATTTCTATGCTTTTAGTGCAGGTGCATGTCTCCCTTATCCGCTCCCCCCTCCCCGCCTTCCCACACACACCAAAAGAAAATACACAGCATTTGGCTCTTTTAGTGAGCAGCGCTGCATGGGGGACAGCTGGGGGATGGGAAGGGGCTACACAGTCTGTGGAGGGCAACCTGTCTTGGGACCCTCTTGGGCAGAGGCAGACAAGCATTGTGAAGGTCAGGCTAGAGGCTTTGAGTGGCTGTGGGCTTCTGAAGGGGATACAAAACTATGTATGGGCCTTGGTTGGGGGGCAGCAGCGCTCAGATTTTCTCAGGGGGCCAGTCTGAGTTGGTGCTGGGTGCAGGTCGGATTGGCAGAACCCCCAGTCCCCAGATGAATCTGGGGCTCCTGCTCTCCACGGACTTTGGGGAGGGCAAGCAGAGGTGCCAGTCCGGACACCAGTCAAAATTTGAGTATATGAATTAGAGATAGAACACACTGGGGCAGGCCCTGTCCAGATCTTCCAAACAATTCATCAACAAGTGTGTGTGGGGTGACCAGGGAGGCAAACCCGGTGCCTTCCCTCCCCTGTGGTGGGTAGTTCATCCATGATTCTGTTTCTGGAACGAGACCGTATGATTCTATTTGCCCCTATGTGCAGTGAGAGGGGTTATCTCTGGGGAGCCTCTTGAAGGACTCTTTCCTACATTCTAAGAACTAATCAGGCTAAAAGTTTCATTAAGGTCCTGTTTTGTGTAAGGTTAAGGCTGGCAGGGCGTTGATTGGAGAAACACTTCGGAATACATCCTTTTTCGTGAGGCTACCCCTCTTTGCCATGCTCCTGCTTTGGGACACTTCCTCAATTTGTGTTGAATAAACAAAACAAAACAAAATGGGTGTTTAGAGATCAGTATCTACACCTAAGAGGCTAGGAAAGGCAAGAGCTTAAGGCCACAAGGTGGCTTTCTTCCTGGGGATGTGGCCTCAGGTTCAGTGTCCAAGGTCTCTGGCCTCTTAGGGGTGAAGATTTCATTGACCCAGGGCTGGCACTGTGAAGCAGAGGACACCTTGTGCTGTCTGCCAGAGGGCAGAACCAAGGTGTGCCAAGCACAGAGCACGAGCTCAGCTCAGTGCCAGGAAGGCCTTGCTTCCCCGAGAGCTACCCGGTGTGGAGCTGACACTTGGGGGTGATGGTGGGTTTCCTGTCTGGGGAGGTATGTGAGCAGAGGTCCCATGCCCCAGACAGGTGGGACTAGAGGCCCTGGAAGCCTCGGCCACCTCTGAATGGAGGAATCTACAAGTCCAGGGTCTGACTGGTCTGGGCCTAGTGGTCCAGCTGCCTGGCAACATGCAGGCTGGAAACTCTTCAGCTGTGGCGTGTTTGTACTGAGCCCTGGATGCCGTCAGAGGCACATGGTGACAGCCACCTCCACAGTGACACACAGAGAGGGAGTGACACACTGCCGGGGCGGCATAAAGGTTTCCCATGACACCTGCTAGAGAGCTGGGGCAAACATACAACAGCAGAGCACGACGTACATACGGACAATGGGACGTCTGCCCAACGAAGATCACAAAGTCTTCCTGAATGAGCGTCCAGATGCACGTTGCATTGAGTGGAGAAAGCGTGTGTGTGTTGTTGCGCGAGGGTGGAATGAGGGTGGGTAGGCTTTTTCTGTAAAGGGCCAGATAGTAAATATTTTAGGCTTTGCTGGCCATACGCTAACTTGCAACTGCTTCATCCTGCTGTCATAACGTAAAAACAGCCATAGATGATACTTACGCAAATGAGCAGGGCTATGTTCTGATCAACTTTATTTATGGACACAAATTTGAATTTCGTACAGTTTTCCTGTGTCATGAAGTATGAGCCTTTTAATTTTTTCCTGACCATTTGAAAATTAAAAAACATTTTTGGCTCACTGGCTGTACAAAAATGGGTGACAGGCCGGATCTGGCCTGCTGGAAGGGTTTGTGAACCCCTGGGCTGTAGGTTAGCAAAGAGAAGTGGTTTAAGAGGTGGAAGAAGGGAGGGGCTTAGTCCTGGGGGCCCAAGCCGCCCTCGGGGGGGCCTTGGATGGGTCCCTTCACCCTGCCTGGAGCTCAGGGTGCCCATCTATTGAATGCCTGGCCTCAGCATCCTACCTTAGACAGGCCTCTGCTGTGTTCATGTGATAAATCTCCTGCACTAAGGACACCTGGGGACAACATTCATGCCTGAAAATGAAAGGACATCGCGTCGCTGAGCTCACCAAACAGGTCCTGAGCCCCCATTCCCATTCACCCTCTTTGGCCAGGGGCATGCCCATCTCCACCAGGAGGAAAACCTCAGGGAAACCGGGACGTGCCCCTTGTTCCCGGACAGGCTTCAAACTCACGAAGAGAAGGACGAGACCTGAAACAGCCGAGGCAGGAGTAAGGGGCTCCTCGTCTAGGGCTGGTAGTTCTCAGAGGAGAGTGAGGCCAGTGGAGGTGGGTGCAGCCGGGGTGGGCTTCCTGGAGGTGGTGGTAGGAGGTTGGATTGGCCTTGTGGAATATCTGGACGTTCTCATCCCAGCTCCAGGCATTGCCTTAGCTGTCACCTTTCCCCCGTGAAAAATGGGCATCAGAGAAGGGTGGCTGAGACAAAAAAATAAACATACAGTTCCTTTGCGGGCACTTCCGATGTCCCAGTTTCTGATTTAAGGTCGTGGTGAATCGGGTCCTGCCTCTGGTTTCTTCCTATCCCTCCTGTCTGTCCCCTTCTGACATTTCTTTCCTGCCGTTTCCCCAGAGGGGTGGGCCAGGGAGATTTTCTTTGTCCACTTGCCCAAGCCTCTGGATTCCGTCCCCCACTTTACATTCCAGGCGCCCTTCTCTGCCCAGGCTCCCATCACCTCTACCCTGAATCCAGGATAGGTTTTCTGCCTGCGCTCTTCTCCTTCCACTCAGCTCACCGGCCTTCTGAGGAATACTCCCTAAATGGGCAGCTTAGCACGTCACTGCCCTGCTTAACACTCTTCAGTGCCCCCAGCCCTCTCCCGTGGAACTAGGCTGCGGTGTCCCTGGCATCCGCAGACTAGCACCAGCCTTCCACCCTCTCGTCCACCCCCAACTCCTGGTATCTTGCTGGGTCCCTCGACACCCCGCATTCACCTTCCTAAACCCGTCCACCCGGCACTCCTCAGGGTTTGAGGGTCCCCACCGCATGCTCTACCTGTGCCAGGTGCCAGGGCACCTGCCAGTCAGAGCTGGCCCACCCTTCCGGGGACTCACAGCTGCTCTGGAGGGACCGCTGGCTAGCAGGGGTCAGCGCAGGTGGCAGTGCTCTCCATCCCACCTTGCCCCAGCCTCACCCCCCGCCTGGGAGGTGCTAAGTAAACTGTCCACAAACCAGAGCCTGCTTCCCGTGCCCTCCCTCCCGCCCTCTCCCCACGCACCTCCGACTGCCTTCCATCACTTCCCGTCCCTCCTTTCCTCCTTCTGGTATCTTCTGTTTCCTCCTTCCCATTCTTCTCCCCTCATCCTCTTTCAGGCCCTGGGGGGCTGTCCCAGGCAGAGGACTCCCAGAACCCCTCCAGGACAGGAGATGTGCCTGAACTAGCCAGTGTGGAAGGGCTTTGCAACGGGACCTTGGGAAAGGCTCTGGGTCTCTTTGGGCCTCAAACCCTCGCCTGTGAAATGGGATATTACTACCCGTGTGCATGTGTGCCCAGCATTTCCCTACCCTGAGCCTAGGTTCCCTGTGTGTAAAATGCAGGGCCTGGGTGGAATCATCGTAGGCCTTCCAGGGACCTGGCTTCTGTCACCTGCTGTGCACAGGACTCTGGGGACCAGGCTTTGAAAGGGGAACGTTTGAACATCAAAGAGGAACGTCACCGTTAATGATTAATCCATCGATTGCCAGAACACCCCTCACTCCGGCATTGGACACTGACCTTTATCAGCTCTGACCTTATTGAGGAGGAAAGAGGTTCTTGTCTCCCAGAAAGAAGTTAAGTTCCCTCCCTTTGAGGGGTGAGTTGGAGAGGCAGTGCTTCGTCTTTCAGGCTTCCCTCTCGGGTCCTCTGTACTAGGAGGGCGAGGAGGAAGTGGGAGGTGAGTGCTGCTCAGGTTTCGTTAATAAAGGGAGCATATGTAGGGCAAGGGAGGTGAATGATCCTCCTTCCCTGGGTCATCTTTGGTGTGGTGTCCAGGCCTGGCACCGCCCCACGATGGAGAGGGATGCTGAGCGGCCAGAGGAGTCCAATAGGAGATACCTCAGCTCCATAAGGGCAGAAGAGGGACCCAGGGCTGTGTGGCCCCATGGAGAGGAGGATGAGATGCTGCCCTCCCACTGTGGGGGGCTCCCAGGAGGCAAAGGAGCCTGTGCTGCTCACGGCTGGCCTGGAAGTGTGCAGTGGGGAGACCTCAAAGCTTCCCCGAGGGCCCTGGACTAGCTGCTGGAGAGGGGTGAGCGCCCCAGCCCAGGAGCTGGACCACTCTCAGCTGGGGGAGCTGCAGAAAGGGTCCTGCAGGGTGTGGGGGCAGTGTAGGGGGGTGGCTGCAGGGTCTCCGAGTCCCCTCCCACTGCACGCGGAAAGTCAGAGCCCGGTGAGTCACCGCTGGCTGCGGTGTGCTGACTGATGACGCCGTCCTCCTGCGTGCCTGGCGCAGTGGCTCGCCGGAGGACACAGCTGTTCTTTCTGTTCCCGCCCCAGGCCTGTCGCTGGGCTTATGGGGCCTGAGGAGGGCAGGTCCTCCCAAGTCTGTAAGGGGGACACGTGCGTTCCCGCCAGGCAGGACTCCAGGACTCTCTCCTGTGTGACCTTGGGAAGTGTCTCCCCCGCCTCTGGCCTCAGTTTCCCCACAGGAAACTCAGTACTGTGGGGGAGGTGACCTTTAGAGTCCATTTCAGGTCTGAAATGCTGTGTCTGTAATTCACTGTTCTTAGGGAGGGTGCTTCAGATATAGAAGTGTGGGCAGAGGGGTAGCAGAGGGCCTGGCCGGTCCCCAGGGGTGTGAGAGGGTACTAATAGGGTACCAATGGACTCTGAGCTGGTCTTCCTTTTACCAGTAACAGAGAGTGGCAGGAGCATAGGGATGGAGTGCACAAGCTTTGGAGCCAGGCTGCTTTGGTTCACTTCCCAGCTCTACCGCATGCTTGCTGTGTGTTCTTGGGGAAGTTGCTTAGCCTTTCTGTGCCTCAGTCGCCTCAGCTATAGAATGAGGATAAGGCTAGGAACGACTGCATGGTTTGGGGCAGGTGAAATGAGTTAATGCATATTGATTGTTTGGAAGAGTGCCTGGCATGTACCAAGTGGTTAATAAATGTTAGCCATTAGCAAATAAAAGTGCAGCAGGCCTGATGTTCCTATTTTGAATATGACAGAGGGCTTATGGTGGTGGAGGTGGCAGCAGGAAGGTGAAAAAACCTGAACACAAAGTGGTAAGATAATAATAATAGTTAACACATGTATAGCCCTTATTGGGAGCCAGGCTATACTCCGCTCTCCATAGTTTACTTATATCAATTGGTTGATGCCTCCCAGTAACATCTATGAAGTAGGTATTACTGTTAGTCCATTTTCACATATAATTGAATTGAGGCACAGAAAAGTTAAGTGGCTTCCCTGAGGTCTTTAAGCTTAAAACCCTAGCAAAATGGTTCACGAGTCTCCACCACACTAAATGCCAGGAGGTAGTTTAATTGTCCTCAGATTAGTTGCAAAAGCCAGTTTATCCCAGCAGAGCCTGGACCCAAGAGAGAGCACCTGGGAATATCAGTGACCAGGTCATCCAGAGCCACATGCGTGGCTGGGCTGAAAGAGCCCAGCATCCATCCTCAGGGAGGGGAGAGTCCAACCCCAGGCTGCAGTGGCCAGGCCTGGCCCTTAGGAGGGTCACTGGCAGCTTGGGGGAGTCCAGAGGAGAGAGGCAGCTGGGACAGGGTGCAGGGGACAGGGCTGGGAGTGGCTGACCCAGGGGACACATCTCAAAGTGCTTTCCTGGGACAGAGGAGCCAGGCATGTGGACCAGAGGAGGATGAGGTTTGGGACAGGTGGCCTCAGACCGTAAACTCTGAGCATTGTCCCACAGGGGCTGTGCCCAGTGGCCTCGGGGTGGGGGTCAGGGGAGAAGAGGTGGGGGCTGAGATCACCATCCTGGAGAGGCTGCAGGAGGTCGTCCCTGAGGTTTCCAGCTGAGGTCGGGAGTGGGAAGGTCAAGGCCTGGGAGCTCCCAGCTTCCCTCTTTCCACCTCTTGGCTAGTGAGTGTCTGTGTCCTGTTGGGCAGAGGGTGGACTGTAGTTGGGGAAGGTGAACAAGAGGGGGCAAAAGTGGGAATCAGGAACCCGGGTCTAGTGCCAGAGGAGGCCTCGTGTTGGGAGTACCCCAGCCCCTCCACCCTGCAGCACTGGGCTGGGGGCACGCCGCTCTCCTGGTTCACCGCGTTGTCTGAGCAGCCTGGTGACAAAGCAGAGAGCGGGGGGATGGTTAGGCGGGGGCCTGTGCTTGCTCCAGCTTGTTTTTAATCCACTGCAGGGATACGCATGCCGCAGGTGTGTGTGTGTGTGTGTGTGTGTGTGTGTGTGTGTGTGTGTGTGTGTGTGTGTGTGTGTGTGTGTGTGTGTGTGTGTGTGTGTGTGTGTGTGTGTGTGTGTGTGTGTGTGTGTGTGTGTGTGTGTGTGTGTACCTGCAGCCACATCTGAATCCAAATAAATCTAACTGCCGCTGAACATCTGAATGCCTTTGCAGAACGAGTGTGTGTATGATTATATGCATCAATATTCTGATAAACATATGTGAAGATCTAAATCGCTGTGTGATGCATCTGCACATACCTTTGTGCTGTGCTCTGAGTGTGCCTCTGCATTTCTGTGAAGGTGTGTGGAGTTGTCTCTCCGTCCCTGAAGGAATCTCCACCTTTGTGTATTCCACACATCGGTGTTTGTATTGATGCCTTCAGGTGCGTGCCCTGGGGATAGATGTCTCTCTCTGTGGAGTTGACGTGTCTTTATGCTCTTCTCTGTAGACCTGTTTCTCTGTGTGTGTGTGTGTGTGTGTGTGTGTGTGTGTGTGTGTGTCAGAGAGAGAGAGAGAGAGAGAGAGAGAGAGAGAGAGAGAGAGAGAGACCGCCAGTCCTCAAAACACAAACTCCTTCTCTGCTTGCCCTCCAGAGCACCCCCAGCTGGGCAAGCCACTAGCTCTCCCAGGCCAGCTCTCTTGGTTCTAATAAGTTAAGGTTAAAATGGAGGCTTTATAATCGTATCTATCCATGAGAATCACCTGAAGAGCTTAAACAACACTGATACCCAGGCCCCAGCCCAAGGCATTCCGACTTAGTTGGGCAGGGGTATTTTTTTTTTTTTTTTTTTTTTTGTGGTACGCGGGCCTCTCACTGTTGTGGCCTCTCCCGTTGCAGAGCACAGGCTCCGGACACGCAGGCCCAGCGGCCATGGCTCACGGGCCCAGCTGCTCCGCGGCATGTGGGATCTTCCCGGACCGGGGCACGAACCCGTGTCCCCTGAATCGGCAGGCGGACTCTCAACCACTGCGCCACCAGGGAAGCCCCATGGGCAGGGGTATTTTTAACACACTCCTCAGTGGTTGTGCTGAGCAGCCCATGTTGAGGACTGTGTTAAGAGGTCAGAGCTCGTCTTGCGTCCCGGGTCAGGGCTCAGGGGAGGAGGCCGTGAGTCTCCATTTGTGGGCACCCAGTCCTGAAGGAAGGGGGTAGTGCTGTTGCCATCTCAGGGGGCCCTGAGCACTCTTCCCTCTTCCCAGGCCTCTTCCTCCAGGAAGCTTGCTTTGTGTCCCAGGGCAGAGGTCTCTCCCAAGAGATGTGTTTCCGGTGGCACGTTGCTGGGAGTACAAGGGCGACGGCCTCCAGGAAGGAGCACCGTGTGTCCACTTAGAGACACAGGCCATGCACCCATTTCCCTCCTCTGGCTTTGTCTGGGCCCGGCTGGCTGTGAGGCAGGCCAAGGAGGAAGCTGAGGTGGTGAGTCACCTTCCTCTCGGCTAAAAAGGCTGAGACCCGCAGAAGCAAAGGTCTTGACTGTGGCCAAGTGCTGAGGCCAGAACCCAGGCCCAGGCCACAGTCTGTGGCTGCTTTCGCCCCTGCCAGGAGGGTCGAGGGAGGTGCTGGGGGCACCCAGGATTGTCCTGGGTGGAAGCCTCCCTGACCCCAGACCCCACCAGGCCTTGGTTTGACATTGTCCTATGTGCAGGAGAGTCAGTCCAGGTCTCGGAGGCCTTCTGCCTTAGTAGCTTCTCTAGGCCCTCAGTCTTTAGCATCTGCTGAGAAGCTGTGGGCCCGGCCTTCCTCTCTTCCAGCCGGGTGGGTAGGGAGCACCAGCTCTCTGCAGACAGGGCCTTGGCCTCCCCAGGGATAGTGGAGATGACTGAACCCCCGGTGGACCACTGGTGTCACATGATGCCAGAGGCAGCCTGTGGCCACCAGGTGTATGGAGGGTCCTGGGAGTGGGTACAGAGGCTGAAGCCTGTGCTTGGGGTGCCCAGGGGTGCTGAGACCAGTGCCTCCCCAGCCTGCCCAGTCCTTCCTGACCCCTGGGGGAGAGGCTGGGCCAGCATCCCCGTGGCCCCCCTGGGCTTCTCAGAGCATCCCTTGGGGATACCAAAGCCTCCCTCAGTATTTCCAAGTGGGCGCCAAAAAGGCAGAACAGTGGGTAGATAAAACGGACCCCCTTTTCCTTGAACCTTCCTGCGGCTGGTTTTCTTTCGCCTTTTCGGGTGCTCGTTTGTCACCAGATTGAGCTTGGAGAGGCCAAGGGGAGCTTGCTGAGGCAAGGAGAGAGGGAGGGAGGCGTGGGAGGCAGCCACTGGGGGCACAAAGGGCCCCAGGGTACTGGCTGCTCTGCCCGTTGATGGGGGGTATGTAAGGACTCATGGTTGGGATGCAGCCCCCATGGGCCTCTTAAACCAGGCACCTGTGGGTTAGTGGTGGCCCTGACATGGGCCTACTCAATCTTTTTAATAGTAATTGTAACAAAATATTTTAATTACTGTATAGTATTTCATTGTATGGCTATGCAGGGGCCTATTAACAGTGCCTGCCTGATGGATGGTTGGCTGCCGCGTTTTTTGCTGTTGATGCTATTTTAAATGATGTTGCAGTGAATATCCTTGCCTATGCTTCTTTCTGTATAAGCACAAATATCTCTCTAGGATAGATACCCAGATGCAGAATTGCTGGCTTGCAGGGAATATGTGTTAATGATCAGTTTTAGAAGCCGACCGGACTCTTCCTCTGGGCGTGTGCTGGGGCTCCCTCAGGCTCCCCACTCGACTGCTTGTGCCCTTTCTGGTCCTTAGTAACGACTCGGGCCTCAGAGCCACAGGAGCTCTGGGGGGAAGGTCCTCGAGGTCCAGGCACCTCCCCCTCGGTAGTCACCCTTTTTGTCTGTTGCATTGGTAAAGGCTTTATCCTGGAGGCCAAGTGGGCTGAGGCAGGGTGAAAGGAGGCTATGTCTGTTGGGCACCGGGCTTGGCTGCTGGAACAAAGCGGCCCTGTATGAGTGAGTGAGCTAGAGAGGAGGGCACGTAGCAGCCTGAAGCTAGGTAGGCCATCAGGCTGGCAGGGTGGCTCAGCGCCGCGGGTACACTCAGTCATCCTGGCTCCTCTCGGTGTGTCGCTCCCCGCCTCTCGGTGTTGTCCTGGCCGCTCTGTCCAGCAGGGGTCTGGCATCGGGGAGGGGGAAGAAGCGGCAGGGGTGAGCACGTGATGCCTTAGGGACAGGTGGTGCATGGGTGGCACGTGTCACTGTCACCCACCTTCCATAGGTGGGAAATTCATCACATGCCCGCACCTGAGAGCAAGAGGGACCTGGAAATGTCCTCCCCAGGTGGGCACGCATGTGCCAGCTAAAACTCTATTCCTGTGGAGGGAGATTTGGGGACACGGTCACCTGCTGCAGAGGAGAAAGCCGTTCAGACCATTCTTGTAGTCCGACGGCGCCCGAGCCAGCGTGTTCCCTGCTGTATCACCAGTGCCTGGTAGTGAGTAGGCACTCGGCAGATGCTTGTGGGATAGAAGAATAAAGAACAGCACAAAGGCATGGAGGGGGGTTACCCTTGGAGGCTTTGCTGCAGGTAGGGGTGGGGGGCTGTCGCCGCCCCTCTTATGCCGCTGGACCCGCAGGATTCATGCCTTTCCTTTCTTTCTAGCCTGTAGATACCTGGGGCTGAACAGCAGCTGCTGTGAGTGAGAGGTGGGCAGCACTGGCCTGAGCCTCCTTCTGGGCTGAGAAGCATCATGGCCAGCGTCATACAGGCCTCCCTGGCTGCCCTCCTTCTGCTGCCTATGGTAAGGGCCCAGGACCCTCCCCTCCATCACCAGCTGGAGTCCCAGGCTCACCTGAGCTCCCACCCCAGATAACCTGTGTCTTTTGTGTGCTATCAGCCAAGCTCAATTCACATGGCTGGTATCTCTGCCAGCAACCCCCTGGACCATCTGGCACTTCTGTGTGAACTAAAAAGGGTGCCCCTTCCTCAAGACCCTGTACCGATTTGACCAGAAATTGTTACATAATTTACAAATCTATTATGATAGTAACATATGCAGCAGCCTTTAGAGTTGTGCAGTCCGCAACCTGCTCAACTGTATGCAGGGGCCCTCGTCAAGGCTGCAGAAGGCACTTGTGATCCTGGTCCCCAGCTCACTAGTCTCTGGCAGGTTAGAGCTCAGTAGGCTGCTCCCTGCTCACGTCTCAGAGCAAGAGGGATGGGGGCAGGGTTCCCAGGCATTGGCCCTTACCCCTCAACCTGGGAATTCTGACCAGCATGGATGCAGCTGTCTTCAGAGCCCTGGATGCCAGTCCTGCCGCTGCCCTGCCTTACTGTGTGACCACAGACAAGCTCATCCCTTTCCGTGCACATCTGTGAACAGTCTGAGCTAGACTGGATCCCTGAGCACTGCTCTTGGCAGCTTGGGATGCCTCGTGCCTGCCTCCACACTTGCCAGCATCCCCTTACGGAACCATCCCTGCCCTGGAGTTCTGAGTTGAAGTGACAACTTTAGGATGCAGCCGTCGTGATAGCATCCGTGGGCTTTGAAGTTACTTGGTCCTACACTTAAATCCAGGATCTGCCACTAACCAGCCGCGTGACCTTGGGCAGGAGTTTCTAAACTTCTCTGAGCCTCAGTTCCCTCCTTTGTCACGTGGGGCAGGAGTAGATGAGAGTGGCTACTAAGCCCCACGGAATGCTACCACTGTCCTTCGCCTGCAGCTCCCAGGCCCCCAGAGGAGAGAGGATGAGCTCTCTCACCCCCTGCTTGCTCCCCTAAAGTGCACTTGTAGCCTCGTGGTCTCTGGAGCTGGACTGCATGGGTTTGAATCCTGGCTGTACAGTCTGCTACACTGTGTGACCCTGAGCAAGTTTCGTAACGTCTCTGTGCTTAAGTTTCACGTCTGTAGCATGGGAAATGGTAAAAATAGTGCCTGCTTTGTAGTACTCTTGATATATATATGCGTGCATATGACAGAGTAACGCACTCAGTTAGTACAGTGCCCTGTGTGTGCTTGCTAATGATATTATAAGACACGGACACTGAGACCCAGGAAGCGGGTGGGATCTGCCCAGGTCCCACACTGAGTTGGTGGAGGGGAAGAGTCCTCATGGCATCTGTGACGAAGTGGAGGCCGGGTCCCCGCTGGCTCTGAAATCTCTCTGTCACTGTCGTCTTCCTGCTTCTGTCGCTCCCCTTCCCCCACTGCCCCGGAGGCTTAGGTAGCAGGGCTTGTCGGTGAACCTCGCTGTCCCTTCTCACCATCTATCCCCTGTGCCTCCTGCAGGCCAGCGCCATGCACTCTGACTGCATCTTCAAGAAGGAGCAAGCCATGTGCCTGGAGAAGATCCAGAGGGCCAACGAGCTGATGGGCTTGAATGACTCCTCCCCAGGTGAGGAGGGTGGCGGGGAGGGCCACCATCCCTGGCACATCCAGGCCGGCCTTAGAAGTGATGTCCCAGCCTCTGGCCAACTTATAGAAAGTAGTGGAGGGTACAGGTCCCTGGGTCCTTCAGAAAACCCTTTGGGGTGATGGAGCCCTGGATCTGCTCTAGGCAGTGACACTGGGGTTGCCCTCCTTGGGGATGGCCTGCCCCGGATGCCTCCCTCTGGAAGGGGCTATTCCGGGGGACTGGACGTGGCCACCTTCACTCCCATGGGAGCTGGGTTAGAGCTGGTGTCTGGGCTGAGCAGTGGCTGTCAGAGAGCTCGTTAGCAGGCCGCCTGGGCCTGGTGGTGGAAGGGACACAGCTGTTGCTGGTGGCCGAGCTAGAGAGCACCTGGTCTCCCCAGAGCGTGAGGTGTGGGATCATTCCCATCTCCTCGGCTCACTCCATCAGAAGGCAGAGAACAAGCCAGCAGGAACCCCAGTCCTGGGCGTGTCTGGTGCTGCTATTCTCCCGGGGCTGCTACCAGCATGGGGGGCCGGATGCCGCTTCCTTGTGCTGGATGGTACCACGCACTGCAGGACATGTAGTGGCCTTGGCTCTCCCATTAGATACCTCTAACAGCCCCTGATCGCAATGACAGTCCCAAAAGCCTCACTTTTCTAGATGTCCCAAGGGAGTGGCATGGCCCCGGCTGAGAACCAGTGGTCCTGTGTAACCCCTTTCCTCCTAACTCCCCTGCTGTGCAGGTGGGACGCCGAGGCCCATAGAACAAGGGCACCCTCAGCTTCCTGACTCCAGCAGGGCCAGGGAGAGGGTCTGTGTGGCAAGTTGGGGATTTGGGGGTAGGGGGCATCACTGGAGGACTCGCCAGACTCTCTCATGGCTCAGTCACTGGAGAGGGGGGTTCTCCGCCCACCCTAGAGGGATCCACTTTCCCCCCCGATCCTCCCCATTTACAGGGAGCTCTTCTGAGCACCATCTGTTTAAATGCTTGATTAGTCTGCAGCCCAGTTAAATGCAATGGCCCCGCTGGGCTGGGCTCCCTAGCCAGTCAGCTCAGCAGGCATTAACTGTTCATGGAGTCACTCCCAGCCATGCTGGCCTTTCCCTCCAGGTGAGCTCTTGCTCAGCTCTAACTGAGGCCAAAAGTGGATTTGAGGCCTCACCAGCCAGGGAAACTGAGGCAGGGGACCTAGATGGGCGCACAGTTGCAGGAGACTGAAAGAATATCTTGTCCAGGCCTCTTGTCTAGGGGATGGGAATGTGGAGCCTGGAGGGCAGTGACTCTTTAGAACCATGGGAAGGGGGAGTGTCAGGCTCGGGTGGGCCTGGAACCCAGGTGCCCTCCCTCCCAACCCCGGGCCCATTGTTCCTGCTTCGCAGGTCTCAGATATACTTGGGATCAAGTAGTAGTAGGAAGCGTCTCTACAGATGGGTCGAGGTGGGATGTGGGGCTGGGACTGGGTCAGCAGGCATGCGGGTGAATAGCACCTGCGGAGTCCCGGGCAGGGAGAGGACAAGACCCACCCCCACCGCCGCGCCTTCCCCCCAGGGGCATCTAGGCAGAGGTGTGAGCATGAGTGAGGCAGATGGAAGGATGGATACCAGCCCAGGAGGGGCAGACCAGTGCTGCCGGGAGGGGCTCTGACCCCCAGGCATGCTCAGGAGAGGACGATGAAAGGAATTCTCTGTGGGGAAGCATTCATGGAGAAGGTGGTGTTTACATCAGGTCCTCGATCCTTAGACCTGGCTGTACGTCGGAGTCACCAGGGAGCTTTGAGGAAAATGTACCCAGGACACAATCCAAAGCAGTTAGACCAGAACCTCACTCCATTGGAGTCACTGTGATTTTTTAGAGGCTCCCCAGGCGATTCTGACGAGAAACTAGGCTAAGAACCCCTGAGTTAGGCCCTAGGGAGGAGTAGGCACTTGATGGCAGGTGAGAGCTGAGGGATGGATGACTGGGGAGAACGTTCTGGGCTGAGGGAACCACAGCAGCAAGAGGCGGGTCGGGGAGGGGAGTGAGTCCGCCCCTTGGTCTGGAACCCTGAATTGGAGTTGGTGAGGCTGGGCTAGAGGGACGTGTGGCTGAGGGCCCGGGAGCAGGTGTCTGTGTGTTGCACGTCTGTCGCCACTGGAGTCGGAGGTCGGAGGGGACGGCAGTGGTGGCTTCCCCTGAGCTGCCATGCCTCCTGCTTTCCCCAGGACCCCGCCTGGACCTCCCTCTTCTAGCCCTTCCTCGGGGCCCCTGTGAGTCAGGTCACCCCCAAACCTGAACCTGGTCAAAGGACCCCAAGCCTGTGGAAGAAT
This sequence comes from Hyperoodon ampullatus, assembly GCF_949752795.1. Taxonomy (NCBI): domain Eukaryota; kingdom Metazoa; phylum Chordata; class Mammalia; order Artiodactyla; family Ziphiidae; genus Hyperoodon; species Hyperoodon ampullatus. The sequence goes on from NC_136922.1 coordinate 63,381,176, forward strand.
TTCACTGACCCATCCACCTGCTCATTCATTCGCTCACTTATCCCCTCACGCTCTCGTGCACTCATTCAGCTCACATGACGAGCTGGGATCTTAGGTGTCCAGCCCGGGCGGAGTGAGGGCAAAGCCAGGGGTGGGGCCTGCCGAGCTTCTGGGAGAATTTAAAGATGCTGATGGCCAGGCCCTCCCCACACCAGCGTGACTGGCATTTGGACAGGGGGACTTGTTGAGAGTACGTGCTAAAAGCCCCCCGACGATTCTAAAGTGTATCCAAGTTTGAGAGCCACTGGGTTGGCCAGAGAATAGCCTCTACCAGGGTGCTTATGTCAACTTGGGCCAGAGAGCAGCCCCCAGCATCCAGGCAAACCCGGGTGGGAGCCAAGAGTCCAATCTGACTATAAGCAAGAATCAGCATTATGGTATTAATATCTGTGCTTGGGGTTAAATGAGAGAGGCCAGCCCTCCTGCTGTACCCCTTCCCTGCACCTCCCCTGCCCCTTCTGTCCCGAGCACATGCACCATGCACAGAACGCTGGCCAGGGGTCAGCCGATGTCCCGGAAACACACTTGAAAAAGAAAATCTGTCAGCTTGTTCCAGTGCCTGTGAGTGTGTATTCACAGCAATGCTTGTATATATATTTTTATGTATTTTTATATATATATATATATATATCTTACTTGTATGTCCCCATGATCTTTTAAATCCCATAAAGTGAGTGCATTGGAATGAAGACACTGATCTGTTAGAGGGGAGGTGTGTCTGTGGCATGTACGTGTGGTTGGGGGGATGGTGAGGGGTTCCCAGGACGGCACCTGCATCCCCTCAAATCCATATCCCTCACTGATCCTGGGACCTCCACCGCAAAGAGAACGTGGGACCATAATGCATATAGGGGCCTTCAGAATGGAAGCCGAGGGACAGAGATACGCTAGGGAGGGGCACCGGAGCTCAGCAGGCAGCTGAAGGGGGTAGAAAATATAGGTAAGATAGCGGAGAGTGAAAGCAAGCTTTCTGACTGGGTGGTTTTGTCCACAGCGTCCCTGGCGGGTTTTAAAGATGTTTATTGGGACCGTTGTTGAGGTGATATATTTAGTGGTTTTGTCCCTCGTTCCAAACTCCTGAATGCTAAACAGAACTTGAGACGGCACCAAGTCCGGCTGTATCATGGGATGCACAGAGAGGCTTAGGCCAGAGTTGGGCATCGCTGGCCAAGTCACACCGAGGGCCAGAGCCAGCTCTGGGACAGGACCCAGGTCTGCTCTCCCAGCCAGGGAGGGCCCTCTGTGCTGCAGTGCTCTTGTGCCTAGAGAGAAGCAGAAAGGACTCCTGTGCGTGGGAACCAGCGCCTCCTCTCTGGAGCGTCCCCAGACCCACACAGGGCACAGGCACTGCCTGCTGGGCTGGCCGCTTTTGTTCTCTCGGCTCAGCCCGGCCAGCCTGCCTGTCCAGGGTGAGTCCTGCCAGCACGTCCTCTTTGTGGGACTGCGGGCTTGCATCAGTCTGGAGGCCTTCCCTGCGTCTAAGTGGGCTGGTCAGGTGTGGTCCTCCTGGGGGGTCCCACGCCCCATACTCTGGAGAAGATGGAAGAGGGAGGCCTGAAGCGGCCTTGGCAGGGGCAGGACGGAAGTGGCTTGGAGGAGAGACAAGAAAGCCTGGTCATTGCTATTCTGACCCAGCGTCTGAGGCCTGTCCAGGGTGCAGAGTGTGTACCCTAGCCCCCAGCTCCACCCTCACCAGAAGAGAGGCCTGGAGGAGGGCGGGGGAACCACTGCAAGGCTGGGCCCAGGCTCCCCATCCTCGGAGCAAGATCAGCTTCTTGTCTGTGCCTCCCAGCTGCTCTGAGAACGAACAGGCCCCCAGCGTGGGGAGGGGGCGGGGTCTGTAGGGACCCTTCCTCTGTGGAACTCGCTCCCCAAATCTGACAAAGGGTTCTGTTTCTGTCCAAACCTGTTTTTTTTTTTTTTACATCTTTATTGGAGTATAATAGCTTTACAATGGTGTGTTAGTTTCTGCTTTATAACAAAGTGAATCAGTTATACATATACATATGTTCCCATATCTCTTCCCTCTTGCATCTCCCTCCCTCCCACCCTCCCTATCCCACCCCTCTAGGTGGTCACAGAGCACCTAGCTGATCTCCCTGTGCTATGCGGCTGCTTCCCACTAGCTAGCTATTTTACGCCAAACCTGTTTTTCTTTGGTCCGTAGTTCTCAGACTTAAGCCTGTATCAGAACCTCCTGGAAGGCTTGTTAAAACCCAGATTACTGGGCCCAGCCCCAGCTTCTGACTCAGTGGATTTGATGGAGCCTGAGTGTCTGTATCTCCGGCAAGCTCCCAGTGGCGCTCCTGCTCTGGGGTCTGCACTTTGAGAACCACTGACTTCCGGAGGGGAGGGCTGCATCTTTAGTCCTTCCTCCACTCCCCCAGCACGGAATTCACAGCTGGTCCTCAGTTTATGGATCAGTAACATTGGCTGTGAAGTAAATTTCAGTAAATTGAATCATTTTTTACCCGTGAATCGCATGCCGAAATGAGGGGCTTGTTCTAACAATACGCAGGCATCCTCAGGCAGCTTCTCAAAGAGAGGACTGTGCCTTTGTTTGAGTCCCCTTGGCGCCCCTGGTCTCACGAGTTTTGAACACTGTGTGGAACTGGGCAGAATCATCACCATGACAACCCGAGATTAGCTCCTTATTTTGTTCCAGTCGGGGCTAATGGCTCTTGCGTTCTCTCTCCATTCAACCTGCCCAAGTGGTCTTTTCCCCTCCTGCTGTCACAAGGCACTGCCTCTCCTTGGCTGCTTCATGTGTCAGCATCTTAGTGGGATCGGCCCCGGAAAGTGTGCCCAGCATTCTCCCTCCGAGCGGGAATCCCCTGGTGCCTGAATTCCTCCCATCGAGTCCCATAGAGGCTTTCGGCGGGACAGACTGAGCCAGGAGGGCACAGGCAGGCTTCGTGTAGAATTGGGGCACAAGGTGGGTAGATCGGAAGGCTTGGGGTGTCAGAGTGGAGAGCTCTCCCAGGGAAGAGGACCGGTTCTGATTTCCTCTGCACGGGGAAGAAGAGGACAGGAACTTTCTCGACCCCGCAGCCGTGTCTGATGCACTTGACCACCTACTCCTTGAAGCAGGCTTTCCTGCTGCTGTGTCGCCAACGTCTTCTGGTTTTCCTTGTATTTCTGGCCACCCCTGCTGAGTCGTCTTTGCCGGCTCCTCTTCTGAGTGGTGGCATCTCTTCTGTTGGGGCCAGGCCCTAGTCTCTTCTCTTTTTTAATTCTCAAATCTACGCCTTCTCACTGGACGTATCATCCGGGTCCACGGCCCTACAGAGCATCCCTGTGCCGACCGCTTCCCGTTCTCTTCCTCCAGTTCCAGCTTCCCCGCTGAATGCCAGAAATTTGTCTAACTGCCTGTTTGAAATCTGGCTTCACTTGGCTCTTCACATCATCTCAAACGAAACATACCCCAGATGACGCTCTTGAGTTCCAGCTTGCCGCTTCCCTCCACCACTTGCTTCTCTTCCGGCCCTCCCCGCTGTGGCGAGTGGCTCAGCTAGGCAGCCATCTGGACACTCAAACCCAGGTGCCATCCTTGGCCCCTCCCACTTAGTGCATCAGTCACGGTAGCCTAGACCATGCTGCGGTAACAAATGAACCTTAGCATCTCAGAGACTTAGCACCATAACATTTCCTGCTTGCACACGTCACCAGCCAGCGTGGTCAGCAGAGGTGGGAGGTGGAGTTCGACTCTGCCTGGTCCTTCAGAGATCCAGGCTCCTTTCATCTCGCAACACTGCCACCCTCGATATGCGGCCTCCAGGGATGCTGCAGAGAGGGGAGAGAGAGAGAAAGGGTATGGAGTCTTTTAGGGATGTTTTTGAGACCTGTTCATCACGTCCCCCCTCTTCCCATGGGTGAGCACTCAGTCACGTGAGATGGATGAGCACCAGCGCTCCCTGGCACACTCACCGGCTCGGTCCAGCCAGCGTGTCACCAAGTCCTGTCAGTCCTGCCTACAGACTCTCCTACGCAGAACTCCTTTCTACCTTGGCTGCCATGGCTCCTAAGCGAGCCCCACCACCCTCCTCTGGACTGCTGCCATATCCTGACAGACATGTCTCCATGTTTGCTTTCCTGCTCTTGAAATATATTACCTTCCCACACAGCTGAATCAGATCATGTGACTCTGTGTCTTCAAACCCATCTGTGGGAGGCAGAATAATGCCCCCACCAAAGATGCCCACGCCCATGGGCTTCCCTGGTGGCGCAGTGGTTGAGAGTCTGCCTGCCGATGCAGGGGACACAGGTTCGTGCCCCGGTCCGGGAAGATCCCACATGCCACGGAGCGGCTGGGCCCGTGAGCTGTGGCCGCTGGACCTGCGCATCCGGAGCCTGTGCTCCACAACGGGAGAGGCCACAGCAGTGAGAGGCCCGTGTACCGCAAAAAAAAAAAAGAAAAAAAAAAAGATGCCCACGTCCTAATCCCCAAAGCCTGTGAATGTGTTGCCTTACATGACAAAAGGTATAATTAAGTTAAGATGGAGCACGTAGCCTGGATTATTCAGGTGGATCCAGTGTAGTCACAAGCGTCCTTATAGGTGACAGGAGACAGCAGGAAGGTCAGAGGAGAGAGCTTTGAGGATGCTCTGCTACTGGCTTGGAAGATGGAGAGAGTGGCCGCAGGTCAAGGGATGTGGGTGGCCTCCTGAATCTGGAAAAGACAAGGAAACAGATTCTCCTCTAGAGCCTCCAGAAGGAATGCTGACAACTTGACTTTGGCCCAGTGAGACTTCTGACCTCCAGAACTGTAAGATAAGAAATTGTGTCATTTTAAGCCACCAAGTTTGCTTTGTTATAGCAGCAACAGGAAAGTAATACACCATCCAAGGTCTTCTCAGCATTTGGTATTAAATCCAAACTCACTCCCATGACCACAGGCTATAAGCCCCGTGTGGGCACAGACCAGGGGGGTTTATTCACCCCAGTTTTGCTCTCCAGTGTCTGACTTATAATAGGCACTTAATATTTCTTGAATAAATGAGTGAAAAAGAGGGAAGGGAAGGGGAAAGAGAAGACACAAAAAAGGTAAAAGGAGAAGGGGGGTGGGGGAGAAATGGCATCTTGAAATCTTCTAGCCTCCACAGAACTAAGCTTTGTTGGGACTGGAGTCTGGAACAGATGGGGAAAGAGAAACTGGATGTGTCTTGTGGGCGTGGAAGGAAAATGAGTTGCTGTCCTTAGTTAGAAAAACCCAAGGCACCCTCCAGGCTTCATACCTGCCCTGGTGCTACAGGAATTGTCCCTAGGATCCTTAGTCTATGGAGGGGACTCAGGCTAGGAACCAGGAGGGCTTCCAGAGTGTGGCAGGCCACAGGACAGGGTGAGGGGACCTTGGCAGATGTCCCTTTGAGGATGTCTGTCCTGGCAGTGGGGCCGGGAAAGGCAGCCCCAGCCTCCCAGCCATCCTTCTGGGCCCTAGCATATCCTGAGTCAGTCTCTTCCTGCTTTGAGTTCTAATCACTCAGAGTTGGGGGTCCCCTCAGAGACACCCAGCCCTTGCTGTGCACAGAGGGAAACTGAATCAGAACAGAGGGGATGGAGACTTACTAGAATCATGCAGTGAGCCCTTGGCAGAAGATCTGGGACTTCCCTGGTGGTCCAGTAGTTGGGACTCTGCGCTTCCAATGCAGAGGGCACGGGTTTGATCCCCATGTGTGCCACGTGGTACGGCCAAAAATAAATAAATAAATAAACTTTAAAAAAAAGAAAACAACTCAAGTCTGTGGCTGCCCTGCAGGTGTGGAGGAGACACCCTGCCATTTCCCTCCCCCTGCCCTCAAATGCAAACTTCTCAAATTTGTTTTTTTTGACCTCTGTAGCCCTGGGCCTGATGGGCCCTGGCACATTGTAGGTGCTCAGTGAATAGTTGTTAAGAGGATGGATCCCTGCCTTGACTCCACACCTCTGACCTCCAACCTGGGAGCCCCTCCCCATTGTGCCATCCCCACCTGAGCCCTGTGTCCCTCCCTGTCCCTCGGCCCTTGTGACTGTGTTCGCTCGCTCTATAACGAGTCCTAGGCCTTAGGAACGTCGGCTGGCAGAAGCAGCTGGCCGTGCCAGGGCCTAATGTTCCACATTTAGGGAACATCTGTTGACTGGGGCTCCCAGGGCATGGGCCAGACACGGCCACGCTCCATGGCCATTTCACGGTCAACACGGGCCATGGCGGCCAAAGATGTACTGTTAGGTCTCTTTCAAAGATATGTTGTCATAATCAGCCACATGCAGGTTGGAGTCCTGCTGTGATGGGTGGACAGGAATCATCAGTAACAGACCTGGGACCCATCTCCCTTCATGTGGCCCCAGCATCCTCATCATCTTGGTTTGTTGTCCTCAGAGCTTTCTATGATGCTTCTGTCTCCCAAACTCAGTCATTCTGGGAGCAGGATACTATAGGCTAATGTGATTGGGTGTGAATTCTAAAGTAGCCAGGTCTGAGTTCTGAGACATTGGGCGACTTCTGGTCCAAACAGGACCTGAAAGTCAGTCATGGACCCCAGCAGAGAGGCTGTGAGCTCACGAGGCCCGTCCCGGGCCCCCATCCCCGCCCAGTGCCTAACCAGCACCTGCCCGGGCTTCCTCTGTGTCTGTCAGTGGCCCTCCACTGGCCTTTCTTACCTGGTAGGGCTGTGTTTCACCTCTCTTAGGGGAATGATCCCCAGGGACACCTAATTGAAATAATGAAATTAATGGTAATAACAATGGTGATCGTGCATTGAGTGAGCCCGCCGTTCTTCTGCGAGCTTTACATGTATGAACTCCTTAGTCCTCCTAGCAGTCCTGTGGGGTGGGACAAGCGCTGGCTGTCCCATACATGGCAGAGAAGCCCTCCAAAGCCCTTATTATAGACCGCTCAGCAGGATGTGGTCCCTTTTCTGAAAGTCTGTACTCTGCCGTCAGACACGCCACACTGCTGCCTCCCTTCTCTGCCTTTGCGCCCCTGTCATGATTACATCTCTGCCCACCTGGAAAACGTGGGGTTCCATGCTTCTCTCACATCACGTCCTTTCCCTGGGTGAGCTCTCATCCCAGGGCCTCACCCACGCCCCACGTGCCAGAGTGAGAAGCAGGGGCCAGGCCTTAGGAACCACGTTAAAGCTGAGGTGATAGGACCGCTGGACGGTGCTCACTGGGGCTGGCGGCTGTGTGACCCAGCCAGATCTTCCTTTGGAAGAGCTCACGGTCACAGCTCTGTGCAGTTGAGTGAGGAGACCACTGGGGAGGCTGTCACCATGGTCCCAGTGAAAGGTGGTCAGCCCTTAGCTAGGTGGGAGTGCAAGGATGGAGAGTAGGGCATGGATTCCACAAACATTCGGAGGTCACACCAGCAGGACTTGGTGACCAGTCGGCTGTGGAGCACGAAGGAGAAGGAGACAAAGCAAGAGTGACTCCAGGGCTCTAGCTGGGGCTGAGACAGGAAATCGGAGTCTGTAGGAGATGCTGAGTTGAGTCTTGGACACGCTGTGTGTGGATTGTCTTGGGCCTTTCAAGGTGGGGATATCCAGCAGGCCCCTGGCCATGGAAGGCAGCCCCCATGTTGTGCAGGAGTCAGGGTTGGCAGTTGTCTGTGTAAATTCTATCCTGAAGTCCTTGGGGCTGGTGGTCTCGTTTAAGGGCAGTGGGGCAAGGGGCTGAGGGCAGGGCAGACACAAGCCCCTGCATGCAGTCGGGGTGGGCAGGGTGGGGCCCACTCAGTAAGGGCGGAGAGGTCAGTAAGGGCAAGAGGCCTCTCTGTGGAGAGGAGGGGCGGAGTCAGACGAGGGGCGGAGTCAGACGAGGGGTGAAGCGTGAGTGGGGGGTGAGGAGGTGACGATGGGAATACAGAGGACTCCACAGAGAGGCTGGCAAGGGCTGGAAGGAGAGCAGGCACAGGGGTCGGAGGGTCCACTGAGCCCCCCAAATATGAAAATCTGGTCGTCAAGCTCAACCTCTTCCTCCTTCTCACGAGCTCATGTCCAGCGAGTCGCGCGTCTCGGCGATTCCTAAGTAGCTCTCAGTTTGTCCCTGCTCTTCTCCAGCCCTCGGTGCTCACCTGATCCGGGCGTGCCTCGCCACCACAGTGGCCTCCGAGGTGCTCCCTGCTCCCTGGCTGTGCTCCGAGCCCTTTCCTAGTTCGGGGCCTTGGCTTTGCAGGCCTCTGCCCTCCTCCCCAGCCCCCATCTGGCCAATTTGTGCTCCTCTTCAGGTCCCAGCTCCGTGTCATCTTCCTGCTGCAGGCCTGCCCTGAAAGGCGGTGGGCGACTGGGTGGGGGAGGGCATGGAGCGCCATCCTCGGGCCAGACGGTTCCTGCCCCTCCCCTGAGGGGGAGGGAGGGCCCACCGAGGAGGTCGATCTGAAGTGTGACCCCACCGCGATGTGGAGCCTGGGGACGTGGAAGAGCTCATGCAGGGGGATGTGTGCGTGTGATGTGTGTGTGTGTATGTGGGCGTCTGGATGCCCTCTCACCATGGTTCCCTTCCTCACAGGCTGCCCTGGGATGTGGGACAATATCACATGTTGGAAGCCTGCCCACGTGGGTGAGATGGTCCTCGTCAGTTGCCCCGAGCTCTTCCGAATCTTCAACCCAGACCAAGGTGGGTGCCCCCCCGGGGGCCTCTTCAGGCCACTCTGGGTCCAGCCTGCTCCGCCTATTCGGACCTCAGGCTTTTCTGAGAGACAAGCACCAGAGACATAGGGCACCCTGCAGGCAGATATTTCCCATTCCAGAGCTCATGTGCTGGTGGGGAGATGAAATCACAGACCCTCGTGCACACAGGGACACAGAGGCACCCCTCAGACGTGGCAGGTACACGTGGAGGTGCATCGTTGTGGCTGGGCTCTCGAACTTGGACTCCATCACTTAACCCGGCTGGGGACCTTGAGCAGGGCATTCACCCCTCTGTCCCCCATTTCCTAGTCTGTAGTCTGTCAAATGGGAATGTGGCATGGTGACTGTGGGGAAACAGGTGGAAGCTGCAGATGGAAGCCCCTTAGCGAGACTGGGCATGTCTTAATGGTCAGTGGGAAGTGTTAGCTGATGTTATCGCCATCATCACTCGCACAGAGAGGCCTGGGTGACCGCCTCTCCATGGGGCGGGGTCTGAGGGGAAGGGGTTCTGGGGAGTCTGTCCTTTGAATGTGAGTCTGGTGGTCTCTCCAGGCCTGTTCCTGTCTTTGGTGGAGGCTTCGTGGACTCCTAAAGAAGGTTGGTGGCTGATGAGTCCACGTGGACCCTGGGAGGGGCCTGGAGCCAGACTGGCCCTCTACCCCAACCCTGGGGGTGTCACGGGAAGCAGGGTGGCAGGCTGAGGGGTGCTGAGTTGGGCTGGGCAGGGAGAGGTGGCAGGGCTGGGCTCCAGGCCGGTGATGTACTGAGAACCACCCGTGGACCGCTGAGCCCTGGGTTGGGGCCTTGGTTTGAGGAGGAGAGTGGGGCTCCTGAGGAGATTAGAGAGTCTGAGACACGTGTGGGCGGCCATGCTCGGGCCCCTTGAGACCTGGGTCTCAGCTTCGTCCTTCACCTGCCTAAGGCTTCAGCCAGTGTCCTTCCAGAAGCGGAGAGTCTCCAAGCTCCACTTCACTACAGAATCCTGCCTGCCGCTGTCCCTAATGTGTGTGTGAGAGGCAGCGGCAAAGTCTTTCACACCTGGAAGTCCAGCAACCTAGACTGTGCCTGGAGGGGAAGGAGCTTTTGCAAGAGGCGGTGGAGGGAGGTAGCGGCATTGTATCGGGGTGCCAGGGCCCCTTCTCTGCCTCCCCGCCCAGGACCAGAGGAAGCAGGGTCTAGCTGCACCGCACCCCTGCCTCGCATCCCCACAACTTCCCCTCCGGGGCGGGGCCTGTTAGCCACACCTCCCACCTCCAGAATCTCCAGCCAGCCCAGCAGGAGGGTGGCAGTTGAACTCTTCCATCCTGACAGCGTGGGGACTGGGTGTGACCCAGGGCAGGATGGGAAGTGCTGAAGCAAGGGGCACAGTATGAATGGTGGGACGTCAGGCGAGGTGGCAGCCTGCTGATTCAGCCCAGTTTCTAATTCATTCCTATAGAAACCAACTTAATCACTTCCTCCACTCACATACTCCTTTCATTCAGTCGTTTATTTAAAGTTGACGGAACAGCTACTCTGGGTCAGATACCATGGCAGGATTACTTCTTTTCAACCACAAAAAAAGGTAAAATGAATCAGCAGTAAAATAAAATTTTCTTAAGATAAACTTTCCTTCAGACTCTATGCCTCTCTCTGGCAGTTGCACAATGAATGTGTTATTTACCCCTGCTTCTTAATGATTCATTAAGGCAGGCCTTTTTAGCATCTCCATTCACAAAGCTGGATTAGTGAGGCTTGCCTTAAATACTTAGAAAGCTGAAGGTGGCGTTTTTTCATTTTATTTCTTGGTTCTCAGGGCTGAATCTCATGCTCATTGTAATAATTGTTGCTCTGCAGGCTATTGGAGAGACAGGAACGTTGATCGCTCTCCTCCTTACACACGCCTCTGATATTTCTCTTTAACTGTGTCCTGTTCTCGAGGGAATCGTAGAAGTCTCCAGTGTCTGGTCCAGCCCCAGCTTGTAGTTCTCATGCCTCTGGCGCCCCCAGCAGAGCCTCTCTCCAGAGTCCGGGAGTGGGAAAGAGGAGGAAATCATCCGCAGGGCCCAGAGAGAGCAGACCTGACTTTAGCCCCCTTGCTCACCTCTGTGTTCTCTCTCTCTCTCTGTCTTTCTGTCTGTCTGTCTGTCTCTCTCTGTTTCAGTCTGGGAGACGGAAACCATCGGTAAGAGGAACCTTGGAGAGGACAGACTGCTGATCATCTGTCCATCCGGCAGGAGCCTGCCTCTGACTGCTGGGAGTGGGTGGGGGGTGGAATGAGAGGCTCATCAGGGGCTGGGTTCATCCCACCTCCCCCCCCACCCCCTCCCTCCTTGGCCATCTGGAGGTGGGGGAGACACAGGAAGATGGAAGATGGAGCTCCCGGTCTCAGGGTGCTCGTGAGCTTGTTTGGGAAGTTGACACTCACTCGCCTGTGGAGGGGTTAGCAAACAAGGCCACCCGTGTGCATAGGCACGTGCATATGTACACATACAGGCCTGATTGTGTGAGTGAGCCCACATGTGGAGTTGGAATGTATGGCAAGCTCCAGAGTAGAAGAGACCTAACCAGGTGGCATTCAGGCAGAATGACGATGATGTCAGGGGAGGCTTCCTGGAGGAGGTGGTATGTCAGCTGAACCTTGAAAACAGAATTTTGAGAAGTAGAGGGGAAATTGGGGTTCACTGCTAACAGGAGATTCAGCCTAAAGAAAGGGTGGAGGTGGGAATAAAGAGTCAGGAGAGAAAGAGAAAAAATGTCTGAGGAGGAAGTCTTTGGAGTTCTAGGTTCCCTTTGATGGGAGTGGTTTGTGGGCTGAGATCGAGGGTTGAGCACCAAAGAAAAAAATGCAAGCCCAGGACCCATATTGCTATTCTTTGCCCTTTTCTTGAAAAGACCCAGTTAATTAACTTATTTACAAAACAGAAATAGACTCACAGACATAGAAAACAAACTTATGGTTACCAAAGGGGATGGTGGAGGCGGGGGCGGAGATAAATTAGGAGTTTGGCATTAACATATACACACTACTTTATATAAAATAGATAAACAACAAGCGCCTACAAAAAAGAGGAAAGGCCCAGTTACCCTCCTCCAGTCCTCTCCCACTCCAGAGACCCTCCCATCCTCCCGACAATGTCCCATTTCCACTCCCTGTGGTCCAGTGCAGAGAACTGAGTCATGGGCCACGATTAGCATCATAGAAATACAAAGCAAATGAGATGGCATTGGAAGGTGCAGTGTGTCAGACAGGTGTGTGTGGCTGCTCTGTGTGATGCAGCCTCTTGGCCAAGATCCCACCTCCCCCCCAGCCCCCATCCTTCAGGCCAGGGGCAGCCTTGGCCTTCCACGGTGCAGAGTAAGCAGTGGATAGCTCTGGCAAGCTGATGGCCAGGTATCCCAACTCATGCTCATGCCTGTTTTGCAGGAGAGTTTGGTTTTGCTGACAGTAACTCCTTGGATCTCTCAGGTAAGGGATGAGCTGGGGTTTACCGTGGGCTGGCTGGAGGGAGGGCATCTGCTAACCCGTGAACTTGGGGAACCCCTCCTTCCAGGCCGGTCTACGCCTCTCTCTGGCTGTGTGATCTTTGGCAGCTCGCTTTCCTTCTCTGCTAAAGCTGTGGATTTTCCCCATGGAAATTTGCACACAAGTGCTCAGACAGAACACTGTGCATACAAATTCAGGGAAGCACAGATCTCAGTAAAGAGCTCCTTGGTTAAGTGGTCTCCGATAGCGTTGAACTCCCATATGTAGAACAGTGGTTCTCATACTTTAAAAGTCACCTAGTGGGCTTGTTAAAGCAGATTCCTGGACCTCACTCCCAGAGTCTGATTTAGCAGGCCTGGGTGGGGCCTGAGAATGTGCATTTCTAGCCAGTCTCCCAGGTGATGCTGATGGGCTGGTCTGGGGAGGGCACCCACTTTGAGAACTCCTGCCCTAAGATTCTGTGCTCCTACAAAGTTGCTGGGGCAAAACAGCCTAGTGAAGTAGGTGCAGCCACTGCAGGGTGTTGACAGTCTGGAGAGTACTACATCTTCTGGAGATTTCTATCAGAACAGTAGAGTGGCAGATTCATGGAATGGTTCTGAACAAAAAGGTTTATACTTTTCTGAGCCCACGCTGTATTATAAAAAGAGAAAGAAGGGAAATAAAAGAAAGGAAATGGCTTGTATCTCCAGGATACTGTTTTAAAAAAATGTTTTTCAAAGCGACTTCCCTTTCCTCTTCCCACCACCCTGATGTGGGCAAAGCAGAGAGGAGACCCAGGGAAGGGGAGGGCTTGGCCAAGGCCGTGGTCCCCTAGGACGTGCAGACTTTCTGAAAGAAACGTTCAGAGGGACTTGGAAAGAGGTTGCCAGTAGCAGCCTGAAACAGATTTGCTGGAAGAAGGAACAATTTGGCATCAAACTGTGGGACAGAAGTGAGCCCTTCTCTCCCTGGGCCTGCCAGATGTCCTTTTTGTCCTGGGTCATAAGACTCAGAATCTGAGCAGCGATGGAGACAGTCTCCCCGCTCTGGGCAGAGCTCTCTTTATGGCAGGAGAGCCCACTCTCCGCTGCTTCCCAGAGTCCCAGGAAGTGCGTTTCTGACTCCTGGCTAAAAAGAACTGGCCTTAGATCTTCCCACTCAACCAGCAGGACACGAGGTTGGAAAAGTGTAGGGGTCCCCTTTCTTGGCCTCTGCCCTTGCCCCCTTCCTGAGTGCCCCAGAGGTGGCCTTGGCCACAGAGGGGGGATTCTTCCAACAACGTGGGTGTTGGAGCCTCTTTTATGCAGATGTCTCTTGCATACGATTTTCTGGCCCCTGAATCCTGAAAGGAAGAGCCAACCCCAGGTGTCCTAACACACCAGGTAAATTCCCAGGAAGCCAGTCTGGGAAGGGGGGTCAGTCTGGGGCCACACTCAGGGGCTGGGCTGGAGGCAGGGGATGGCTGCTGCCTTCTCCCCTACCCCAGACATCCGTGGTTCACCTTTAGACAGTCAGGAGCGGGGAAGGTGAAATGAGCAATCATTAAAGGCCAGAAGGCACCCAGGCGGGGTGAAAACCAGACTGGACTCCACTCTGCAGCCAGCAGATGACTCCTGCCCGCTCTGGTGTCCTGCAAAATTGCCTTTAAAGTTGAGCAACAGAAAATTAAAGTATATTAGTGACAGGAAACAGACCTCTAAACCTGAAAAGGCAAAGTCTCTTTTTTTCTAAACCTAAATATGTATCTTAATAAGATCTGATGCTAGGTTAATGGAGGTCTGGTCCTTGTTAATTAAGCAAGCCACGTGTCCCCTTGACATGGGATATTGCAGCTGCTGGACGAGAACTCCTGCTGCACCGCCACCTGAGGTGATTTCTGGGCCAGAATCTTTGGGCCTAGAATCTGCATTTGTGATCCCAGGTCATTCTTCTGCTCACTGAAGTTTGGCAAGTGCCAACCCAGGACCTAGGGCAGGGGCTCAGGCCTTTCCCTAGGGGCGAGGAGGCTGGATTCGTTCTGGCTCAGTCCCCTCACCCCTTGTTTAGAGATCAGCTTGCACCTTGTCCTCCTAACCCTCCTCATCCTTTGTATAAGGGTAAAAGCAATTACTGCTTTCCCTTGGACAGTGGAGGATCTCACGAACCTTCAGCTGCCATGCTTCTCAGATGGGCATGTGGATTTCCAGGAATTCCCGCTTAAGAAGTAATTTTCGATTAAGACTTTTGGAGCCCTATTAAATCATTTCTGTGGCTCGCTGCGTTTTTGTTCTGCTGCAGACATGAGGGTGGTGAGCCGGAACTGCACAGAGGATGGATGGTCGGAGCCGTTCCCTCATTATTTCGATGCTTGTGGGTTTGATGAGTACGAGTCTGAGACCGGGGACCAGGTGAGTGTCTGCTCCTCCCCTGGAGGTGGAGGGATGAGGCTGAGGAGGTGGGTGGAAGGGTGTGTCTGCCAGAGGCCTTGGCTTCTGATGGACGTGCAGAAGCTCCGGTCCCCAGGCAGCATTCATGAGCACCTGCTGCGTATAGCCTTCTGCATGAGAGGGCAGGACTTTCATTTGCTCATTCTGGGCTGAGAAACAACTGGTTTGCTGTTTGAGCTCCTCCGGCCCCCAGCCCGCGTCCTCCACCTCCGTAGCTACTCTTTTAGGATACACAGCCTTTCTGTGGCCCGGCCATTGAAGGGTTAATGTGGGGCCCAGCAGGGGGGGCTCCCGGCTCCTCCCCCAGGATGAGGCTGGGCCCGCTTCTGGCTAGTCTGTGCTCGCTTCTGGCTAGTCTGTGCTCCTGCACTCTGCCAGCACTCAGCTTTTGCACAGTGTGGACCCTGCAGAGGGAGGAGGTGGCTGGCGGGGGTGGTCCTGGGGGCTGGGGGTGGAGGAACTGAGGGGGGCATGGAGGAGAGGCCATCGACAAGAGAAGAGAGGAGGGAGGAGCTGGGCAGCAGGCCCTGGCCTGGGAGATGGGATGCAGTTCCGGGGGGGCCGGGGGCCGGGGGCAGGCCCCACGTGGAGCCCTGCGTGTCCTGTGCTCCGCTCCAGGATTATTACTACCTGTCGGTGAAGGCCCTGTACACAGTTGGCTACAGCACGTCCCTCGTCACCCTCACCACTGCCATGGTCATCCTGTGTCGTTTCCGGTGAGACCCTGGGCAGCATTCGAGCGAACACAGCCCACCCCAGCTCAGAGCCCTTGCTCCATCCCTCCCACCTCCCACTCCTTCCCTGGATGTCAGCTCTGGAAGTCCCATGGAAGGCATTTCCCCCACCCCTAGGATAAGAGATGGGAAACTGGATCCCAGAGAGGGCAACTGACTTGTCCAGGGCCACACGGCAAGGAAGACCCTGGACAGGAGACCTACGTTCCTCACTTTATCTTCCTGGTCTAGATGAAAAGAGGTCACAGGAGGGAGTAGGTCACGGAGTAGTGGGGCCAGGGGGCAGGGGCCTGGGAGTGAGCGAGGGTTTAGAGTCTAGGTGGGAAGAAGGGGCTGGTCTAGGTGGGGGACCCCCTTGAGACAAAGCCGTGGAGTCGGCCCAAAGCAGACCCCGAGATGGAGGGTGGAAGGCTGTGGAATTTCTTACTTCAAAGCCTTTTGCTTCCCTGGCCGCTGGTGTAGGAAGCTGCACTGCACCCGAAACTTCATCCATATGAACCTCTTTGTGTCGTTCATGCTGAGGGCCATCTCCGTCTTCATCAAAGACTGGATCCTCTACGCTGAGCAGGACGGCAACCACTGCTTCATCTCCACTGTGAGTGCGCGGAGCCCTGCCAGGACTGGCCCTCCCTGCGACGCCCTGCCGTCCAGGTGTTTCCCTGCAGGTTAAGGCATCGACCCCAGTGAGCACGGAAACCCAGGAATGACCATGCGGTTACTAGCAGCCAGTGAGGCCCCAGCATGACTTCACTTCCTGTCCCTTGGCCTCTGTGTGTCCTCGGCAGAGCAGTTGAGGAGGGTTGGGTGGAAATGTCAAGTCCCGCTTGACTAGGCTCAGAGAGAGGGCTGGCTTGGCCGCGGGTTGTTTAACCCAAGATGGAGCCAAGGGGCTGATTGCCTGGGGTTCCCTCCAGACCACCTCCCCGGTTCTGATACGTTTGGAGATAAGCAGAAAAGATAGGCTTTGTTGGGGCAGGATGGAAAGAACAGCCCAGAGCACAAGACCTTGACCTGAAAGGGCTCACTTGGAGGAGGATCTATGAGATTTCCGGGGGACCAGGGGTGTTCCCCTAACCTATGTGATGCCTGAAACCTTTATTTTACCAAGGAGGCTCCTGCAGGGTCCTCCTTATTCGCCTCTCCCGTGGGGACTGGGGACAGGACGGGAAAGTCGGGGAGAATGAGCCTGGGGAGAAAAGGGGGTTCCATGTTTCCTGACCTGTGCAGAGCTGCCTGCGTGGCAACTTCAACTCAGACTCATAGGATGCTGCAGTTTTAAACTCTGAATCCAGGAATGTTGAGTCTTTCAGACCCACGGGGTGTTTAAGCGCGAGCATGCTTCAGCTGAAGGTCCTCAGGATCCTCTCTGGTCCTGCTGGGCTGGATTTTCAGGGTTCGGTGGGGACCCGTGCCACCCTCCCCCTCCTCACTCTCCCTGCAGGTGGAATGCAAGGCTGTGATGGTTTTCTTCCACTACTGTGTCGTATCCAACTACTTCTGGCTGTTCATTGAGGGCCTGTACCTCTTCACCCTGCTGGTGGAGACCTTCTTCCCCGAGAGGAGATACTTCTACTGGTACATCATCATTGGCTGGGGTAGGTCACTGGCTGTCACCCAGACAGGTTCAGGCCTCATGGCCAGGGATATCCTTGGTCCTGCCATCCGGGAATGTCAGGTCAGAGGAGCGAGGCACTGCCCTGCCTCGCAGCTGACGGCACACTCCCGGTTCTTGGATCCTTTCTTGCTCTTCTCATAGAAAGCCCACTGTCTGATGGAGGGGATATGCTCAAGAGTCCTCCTGAGAGGCGAGGTAGCCCAGGGTTTGGGAGAGACATGGACCCCCAGGAGGCCTGGGTGTGAGGGACAGTTAGGGTCCCCAGGACTCCAGGTCTGAGACGGAGACATGCCCCATGGGTCAGGACCCCACCTCTGAGGGGTTCATTGGCCCCCAGAAGCCCCAAGTCTGAGGGGGACACCGGGCCTATTGGTTTTCCAGTTATCACGGGGCTCCTTTTCTTGCACTCCAGGGACCCCAACTGTGTGTGTGTCCGTGTGGGCTGTGCTGAGGCTCTACTTCGATGACACAGGGTGAGTACATGCCCGAGAGCCAGGGCCGGAGCCCCAAGGGGGCTCTTACAGATGGTTGTCAGCGGCTGTCCTGATTTCCCATTAACTGTCTCAGGCAAACCGTCCAATGCCGGGCATGGCTTCACCCCCAGCCCTGGGCAGTGACTGTGCCCTGACCCCACTGCGGGTGGACCCACCCAGCCACATCTCAGCCAGGACTCAGTGAGGGAATGTGCAAGGTTTCAAGAGTCCTGCTCTGCTTCTGGGCCCAACACTGGGTGGCTGGTCTCCTTTTAGGGAGGGGAGGAGGAATATCGAGGGTGAGGTCGCATCCCCCAGAGCCCTAGGTCTGAAGGGGGAACATGGCCCTTGCCCAGGAGCCCACTGGTGCCCTCACTCCTGGGCTCCAGACCCTGCCTTGACAGGGGAGCAGAGGGAAGGACCAAGGCACTTGAACCAGGGCTGGGCTTGGGTGTACAGCCCGCCTGAGAGCTCTCCTTCCAGCCAGCCCCTCTTCAGAGCTGCAGGAGGGGCTGGCTGGAAGGAGATGATGATGCCCTTCCATCCCTTCCAGCCAGTCAGGAGAGATGATGCCCCCAAGCATCATCTCTCTTCTTTCTGTCTGTCTTGCAGCTGCTGGGATATGAATGACAACACGGCTCTGTGGTGGGTGATCAAAGCCCCTGTGATTGGCTCCATAATGGTGAGTGTCCTTGGGACAAGAAGCAGGGAAGAAACAGAGGCCTGGGCTGAAAGGCAGGGGAGGAGGAGAAATAAAGAGGTCACCACACAAACCAACCTCCCGTGGCTGTGTTATATTCTGCAAAAAGGACGCACAAGTTATTTAGCTTTTCCGCTAGTGTTGGACATCTATCTTTATCCCATTTTCCCTCATTATGAAAGATGCTACTAGGAACGGTTGTGTGCATAGTTTTGAAAACGTGTGAATATTTCTTTAGAATTAACCCCTAGAAGTAGAATTGCCGGGTCACAAAGGGTATTCCCATATCATTGTCTGCACTTGTAATTTCAGTCATTTAAATTTTTGCACAGCCTTGTGGAAGATAATGGTAACTTATTGTTTTAATGTGCATTTCTCCATATTGCTAGCGCAGCAGAGCATTTTTCCAAATATTTATTGGCAATTTGTTTTTATTCTGACAATTTGTTTTTATTCTGGTTATTATCTATTCTTTGCTCATTTTTCTAGTCCAGTTGTTATCTTTCTTACTGTTCAATAGATAGTAATGCTTCATCTGTTATACATGTTGTAAGTATACTGCTAAGATTGCATAATTTTATATAGTCAAGCCGTCAGGCTTTCTCATCATGAATTCTGAGCCTTATTTCTTGTTTATGGAAGTCTTTCCCAACCTTAAGATATAAAAGTATTCTTAATTGTTTTATAACAGTTTTGTAGATTGCATCATTACAAGTATGCCTTTACTCCATCTGAAATGTTATTTCTCTGTCTGATCTGAAATGATATCTAACCTTATTTTTTTTCCAGTGGGTGGACATCCACCCTCTCAGTTCTTTTTATTGAATAGGTCCTTCTTTCTCCATTATGTAGAAATGCCACTTTATCGTTAACAATCAGTGTAGTCTTCTTGTATTTAGTTCCAGACTTCCTACTCCATGTTACTAATCTATTTGGCTGTTCCTGTGGCAAGTTACTGGAAACTGGCAGCATGTTTTGATATCTGGTGTGCTTATATCCCCTTCCTTACTTTTTTCCCCTTCCAAATTTTCTCGCACATTTACTTTTTCAGATGGACTTTCAAATTTGTCAAGTTGCAAAAAAAAGGCTGGTTGAGATTTTTATAGGAACACCATTGAATTTATAAACAAATTTGGAGAAGTGGTTTTCTTAAAATATTGAGTCTTCCTTTCCAAGAATATGGCATGATTCTCCATTTTTTCAGTCTTTCTCATAGAGTCATTTTTGATAGTTTTTTTTAGTTGTCTTGTTAGGTTTCCCTTTATGGTGTCTTTCCGTTTGTGCTTGTCTTGTGTCTAGGAATCATTCTTTCGTTATATTTTCTAGTGGGTGTATTGGTGCTGGGACTTAGGGAAGCTATTAGTTTTTGTGTATTTTTTTCTTTTCTTGGTTACCTTTTGAAGCTCTTTTATTGGTTCTTATCCATTTTCAGTTGGTTCTCATGGAAAATTACTTGATCTATAAATGGAAATACTTTTTACTTTTCATTTCCAACATTTATACTGTTTATTCCTTGGTTTCTTTGAGGATGGTGTTTGCTATAGTTTTGGGCAGTTACCTTCACTGAATTAGGAAAGTTTCTATTCCTGGCTTGTTTTAGTGTTTATTTTTTATTTTATTTATTTATTTTTTTGCGGTATGCGGGCCTCTCACTGTTGTGGCCTCTCCCGTTGCGGAGCACAGGCTCCGGATGCGCAGGCTCAATGGCCATGGCTCACGGGTCCAGCTGCTCCACGGCATGTGGGATCCTCCCGGACCAGGGCACGAACCCGTGTCCCCTGCATCGGCAGGCGGACTCTCAACCACTGCACCACCAGGGAAGCCCTAGTGTTTATTTTTTAAAATAGGTGTTGAATTTTATCAAATGTGTTTTGGAGACATTAATTGATCATTCCCTTAGTGATGGACATTTATAATATTCCAGTTTATCTTCATGATGAGCAACGTTGTGGTGGATATATTTGTGCATACTCTTGAGTTATGTGTGAATATGCTTTAGAGTAAATCCCAGGAGTGGAATTTCTGGGACAAAGGATGTATACATTTAACATTTTCATGGATATCAAATTGCCCTCCACAGGCAGAGTACGAAAGTGCTCATTTCTTACGTTTTTGTTGATGTTTCCATTACTGAACTATTCACCAGTCTTATGTGGGATAAAGGTAGTTCGTTGTTTTAATCTGTTAATGTAACAAATATAAATATTAGTAGATCTTTTTTGCATTCCTGACATAAAACCCTTATGGCCGTGATCTGTTTGTTCTTTCAATGCACTGCTAAATTCTATTTGTTAATATTTTGTTTATAGTTTTTACGTTGTTCTTTGTAAGTTCTCTGGTTTTAGGTGTGTGTGTGCACGTGCATCTGTGCACGCGCACACACTTTCTATCCTTGTCTAGGTTTTGTACTAGGGTTTTGTTAGCCTCATAGGTAATTTGGGAGGTTTTCTTTTTATTTGCTTTTAAATAATGAAGTAGTATGTAAATTACATCTTCCCTAAAGGTATTATGAAACTGGCCGGTAAAATTATCTGGGCTGGTGCCTTTTAATGCATATGTCTTTGAGTACTTTTAAAATTTCTCCTGAGGTCATTGCTCTGTTCTGATTTTCTACATCTTGATTTGATTTTATTAATTTATATTTTCCCATTTTGTTTGATTATTTTTCCTCGTGATGATTTAAAATATTCTATACATCTGTTGTCCTCTTTCTCATCCCTAAATGTGTTTAATTGCATTTTCTCCTTTTGGACTAACACGTGCAGTTAACAGTATTTACTGTGCTAAATTCTGGGTACTGATTAGACATTGAGCATGCATTAGAAAGCAGGACTGACAGAACCCTGCCCTCTGGAGGATGCTTTACCATTCTACTTGATCTGTGAAAACAAGCAGAGCAAAACCAAAAAATTTTATTTTTATCGATCAAGTCTACTTTTTTCTTTGTATTTCTTTAACGAATTTTTATCTTTAACTTCTTTCTTGTATAACTTAAACTTGTGATACTCTTTCCCTAGATTTTGATTTGAATGGTTAATTATTTTATTTTCAATATTTATTATTTTGTATTAAGTTAGTGTTAGGCTCTACATTTTCTCCTTGAGCGCTGCTTTGCTACAGCCAGATGTTGCTGTGTAGTCGCCTTGTTTCTTTTTATTTGCTCCCCTCCCTCTTCCTTTCTCACCATACACACAGCTTCCCAGTTTGTTTAGAGAGCTTTTGTCTGAAGGTAAACACTATTGCTATTCCCAGGCAGTCCTTTAATTAATGGTGCTTATGGTTGTCCATTCTGGTTTTCCATATTCAGTGACTCTGGACTTGGAGTTTCTCCAGAGGACAGCTCTCACCTCTGCGATAGCCTCTTCTCTGGTTGGCATTGTAGTTTTTCCATCACCCTGGCACTGTTTGCTCTTTCTTTTCCGGAAATTGCTCCCTTTTCTGGCTCACTCATGATAATCTTTGCTATTTTTCAGTACTCTTATGGAATTCTTCTTCATCTCTCTCTTCTGTCATTTCAGTGATATGGAGGGAGGCTGGGGGGTGAATGAGTGTTCTCATGCTGCCATCTTAAGATTATAAGCCTAGATGGGATCTTGACTGGATGGGAGGGAGGGCCCTGTTGGGGGAATAACAGACAGTGCAGAGGCAGGGGTGTGGAAAGTCTTTGCTCAGAATCATTTTCATCTGGTTTTTCTTTGCTTCTCAGGTTAACTTTGTGCTCTTCATCGGCATCATTGTCATCCTCGTGCAGAAACTTCAGTCTCCAGACATGGGAGGCAATGAGTCCAGCATCTACTTGTAAGTACCATTAGGTGAATGCCATGGTCCAGTCCAACAGCTTTATGGGCCCTGCACACAGGACACAGGAGGAGAAGGCCTGGGTGTCGCTGACGGGGTATCCTAGCATGGGCGTTGGCAAGAATTCTTTTGGGTTAAAGTACCTTTAAAATATAGTTGCCCACCTCTCCTTCAGCCATCTTCCATCTCACCCTTCTTGCTTTGTGGTCAGGAGCATGACCAGCTGGGTGTGTGTGCTGTGGAGGCACTTCTGGCCCCGGGGAGGCAGGTTGGTCCCCTGTGATTGGCTGGAGGGGCCAGATAGGCACAGGGAATCTGGGGACAGTCTCTGGCGTGGAAGCCGTATGCGTTGCGTCTTCAGTTTAAGAAGAGAGCAGGTTAGAAGGAACTGAAGTGCTCTCATGGCACCAGAGGGGGCTGGTCCAGCCTCCATCAGAGGCTGCAACCTGGGGCTCAGAACCTTGATGGCTGCCCAGTGGACAAGTGGGACAGCAGAGAGACTCCAGCAGAGGGCTCCTCCACCCTGCCATTCTCCCGGAGAGAGGGGGAGGCAGGAACTGCTCAGGGGCCAGTGCCAGGTCCTTCCCTCAGGCTCCTTGAGGCTTCCGCAGGTCAGTGGAGGTTGCCCTTGGTCTCTGTTCAGCCTGGGTACCTCTCCTGTGATAGCCCTTCCGCTGGGGGCAGGGATTAGCCTAGGGCCTGGCTCCATCAGGCTTGTTTCTTCCCGCGTGTAGGATGATTACATTGACCGCCCCTCCCCTCCTTCTTTTGGCTCTCCATTTATTGCCCTTTATTTTTTCATGTTTTGGCAATTGTTTACCAACCTTTGCTTATATGTGTATGTTATGTAGCTGAAAATTGTTCATCCACATAAGTCATAAACTCTTGGAGGCCCTGCCCTGATGGGCTGGTAGGGCCAGCTCTCTGCAAGTAACTGCCCTGGAGAGATCATTCCTGCCTTCGCCTCCAGGAGCCACAAAACAGGGCCCCGCCGCTCCCCTCCCCTTTTCTGGTCCAGGGTCAGAAACCACGTCCTTACGTCTGGCCTGCTTATCCTGCTTGAGGGTGGCTTGGTTCCCACGCTAGCAGTCATCTCGGACCTCTGAAGCTGGTGGGCAGCAAAGTCGGCCTTGTCTCTCCTTTGAGCTCTAAGCAACCATGGCTCCCCCAGCTCCCGCCCCACCTTGCTTCCTGGTAGGATCTGTTTCTTCTTCTGAGGTCCCTGGGGCCTCTCCTCTGGGGCCTCTCCTAGCTTCCCCTCGCTCTGCCTGTGCAGGGACACACATGGTGGCTCAGCTGCAGTCTGAGTAAGCACACTCTACTGACCCCCGGACATACTTTACCAGCTTGGACATCCCTCCCCGGGCAGCAAGAACCCCAGGGTCTGGAGGGAGGCAAGTGTGGAGCCAGGGTTTTCAAGGTAAATTGTAGACTGGGAGCTGTAGAGTCTTGTCAGGCCTTCCTAATGCATAGATAAGAACCATCTGTAATTAGTACAGGGTTTATACATTTAAGTACAAACGTTTAAAGAACCAGCTGCAGGCATGCCTCGTTTTATCACGCTTCACTTTACTGTGCTTCACAGATATTGCTTTTATTACAGATTAAAGGTTTGTGACAACCCTGTGTTGAACAAGTCTGTCAGCCCCATTTTTCCAATAGCATTTGCTCACTTCGTGTCTCTGCATCACATTTCGGTAATTCTCGCAATGTTTCAAACTTTTTCATTATTATAGTTGTCGTGGCGATCTGTGATCAGTGATCTTTGTTACTACTATGACTCACTGAAGGCTCGGATGATTAGCATTTTTTAGCAATGAAGTGTTTTCAAATTAAGGTGTGTACATTTTTTTTTTAGACATTATGCTATTGCACACTTAACGGACTACAGGATAGTGTAAACATAACCCTTATATGCACTGGGAAACCACAAAATTGATGTGAGTTGCTTTATTGCGATATTCGCTTTATTACGATATTCGCTTTATTGCTGTGGTCTGGAACTGAACCCACAGTATCTCAGGGGTATGGCTGTAGTTGGTTTACTTTTTTTTTTTTTTTGGTTTACTTTTATCATGTAAAAAATCCCCCTCAAATCTCAGCAAATTTTTTTTTAGAGAAATCTAAACTTGTGCTCGTCTCAAGCTCCAAAGATTAAACCTCAGGTGGATGTGGTCCACAAGCCAGGTGGGAGGGCTGACACAGGACAAGGGATCAGCTTGATCCCATTAAATGCAGCAACACGTTTGAGTGTTTCCAGGGTCAAGGAGACCCTACTGGTGAAAGTGAGGGACATTCAAAGTGGCCATGCCGCTAAGAACTGCAGAGCATTTAAAAACACTTGCCATTCAGTACATGCACATTTAATGCCCACACAGCAAATCTGGATTAAATATAATCCCCATTTTACAGCCAAGGGAACTATTTATCAGTGATGTTGGATGAATCCAGCAGCAAAGAGTGAAGCCATAGCCTCAATGCAGGCAGACCCTTGACTTCAAACTTGACTGCACCATCATTTCTACCCTCAAAGACTTTACAGACAAGAAGATAGTGTTAAACAAGGCTTCCTGGAAGAAGAGGCCCCAGCGGGTTCCAGCCTTGTAAAAAACTGCCCCACCTGGAGTGCTTTGAGCTGGGAGGTGTCTGCTGCAGGTGGGGAGGGGCGTAGACAATGCGGGGGATTAAAAAAGGGGCATGACATGGTAGGAGAGGGAGATTTCGGGGCTGCGTCCGAGTCCTTTTGGGTCAACAGAGTTATGTGTTGGGCTGATATCCCTTCATATCTGCCCACAACAGCTTTCCGGTTTTTTCCTCTGTTTCCAGAACAAATTAAAGCCTGGGCATCCGCAAGAAAGCCCGAGAGGATCCCCTGCCTGTGTTCACTCCCCTTCCTGTAGGCTGGTTCCAGCTGCTCAGATGATAAGGGTTTGTCCTCCTCCATAGACCAAGACGGCGCTCCCGACCCAGCCGCAGAGGGACCTGTTGGGGGCTGGGGCTCCTGCAGCGGGACAGTGGCCCTGAGCCACCTCCGTTCTCTCACTGGCTGGTAGAAGGAGTGGCTGGGCTCAGGACTTGGGCAGTGGCCAGGCATGGAGTGTGGGCCTGGGTCGGGGCTAAGCCTGCACTTAGGCTCGACTTGGTTTGGGGCAGAGGGTTTGGGCTCAGCCCCATTCTGGGGTCAGGGTTAGCCTGCCTTGTCTTGGGGACCAGAGTTTACCTCTGTGAGAAGCCAACTGGTTGAGAAAAAGGAAGGCGAGGTTTCAGGGCAGACACTGATTGTGCTGAGAGCATCTCGGGCCTGACCCTACAGGGAGCTGGCTTTATGCCCAGTGCTCTCCCTGCTGCAAGATGGGCATTGGGAGCTGCCTCTTGGGTCTGGGGTCGGGGAGGGAAACCCCATCTGTATTTCCCTCAGGCATCCCATAGAGCAGGTCCCCACGGGGTAAAGGAAGGAGAACAGACACCATGATGTATTGGGTTGGCCAAAAAGTTTGTTCAGGTTTTTCCATAAGATGTTACCCGAACGAACTTTTTGGCCAACCCAATAGCATATAGCTCAGCAGGGCTGTGACCTACCCAGCGTCGGAGGGATGGCATTCGCCTCTGAAGACAGACTGTTCCATGTCTAGGCAGAAGTGCAGCTGGGAGGCTGTCAGTCCAGGAACTCAGCCCACAGCCTAAGGCTCCCAGTTCACATGGGGCTCTGTCTTCTCCTTCCACAGCACTCTCTCCCTTGTCTGGAAGCACCCTATCCTGACAGCTCCTGTTAGGGATTGGCAGTAGGGAATGTTTGCCCCCATTTTGCAGAT
Organism: Hyperoodon ampullatus; assembly: GCF_949752795.1. NCBI lineage: Eukaryota > Metazoa > Chordata > Mammalia > Artiodactyla > Ziphiidae > Hyperoodon > Hyperoodon ampullatus. Next base: position 63,406,827 of record NC_136922.1, read on the forward strand.
GGAGAAACTGAAGTCCAGAGAAGGAAAGTGGCAACACCTAAAATCAGCAAGTCAGTGGCCAAACAAAGCTTTGAGCTCAGGTGCCCCGACCCCCCAGGTTAGGCAAGGGGCACTGAGGGCTGGCTGGTCCTCAGTGGTGGGGGAGAAGGAGGGTGGGCAAGGAAACTCCAAGATCTGCTGAACTGGGCTGCTGGCTGGAGTACCAGTGTGGTGGGGAGTGCCTCCCTGGGGACTGGGCCAGGGCTCGGGGGGTACACCAGGAGGGACCCTATGGAGAATGTTTAGCTCAGGTCACAACATTCTGTGGGCCTGCCGAGTGTCCAGTGCTATGCCGACCACTAGGATCAGGGTGAAATAGACAGGGGTGCTGCCCACAAAGGGTTCCCCTGCAGGGGTCTCTGTCTAGCATCCTGGGGCTACAGCCCAGGCAGCCTTGCACACAAAAGACACCACAGCATTTGTGGAGTTTAGCTTGAGACCAAAGCAGGGTCAGAAGAAACCATGTGCTGCATCCCTGGGTTATAGATGGCAGTGTCGAGGCCTGGAAATGGCTTTGACCTTCCTGCAGACACACAGCAAAGCCTTGGCAGAGTCAGGCCTGGGAGCCAGGGCTCCCTGACTTCCAGATGTGGGTGTGAGCCGTGCACCTGCTGTGGGGTTCTCCAAGCAGCCTCCATCCGCTACCCTTGTCTGAGTTTCTTATCTTCCCTTGGATCCAAATGAGAACTGAGCTGATCAGCCAGCCTAGGTTTATTTCTTCCTCTTGATTGAATTTCTTTTCTATTTTTCACTAACAAGTGACTTTTCAGAGATTCTGACATCATTCTTTCTCATGCCTGTCTCTGGCTTTTCTGCCATCCATTTTCCTTTTTGTTTCTTTTCATTGGATCCTTTTGAACAGTCATTAGAGGTTTGGGGAAAGGGAGTCTCAGAGGAGAACAGCTGAAGCTTTAGAGTTTGGGGGTGTAGGAAGTGACATCTGAGGTTTGGGCTCTCGGGCTCCTGGACCCTGATTTCTCTGGCTCACCCAGGCCAAGGGTGAGGGGTCAGGCCACTGGCTGTAGGAGAGAGTAGTCAACCTTTCAATCTGGGCAAGGTAGAGAAAAAATTTGAAGACTAGAATGGATGGCTTCCATTCCTGAATGCCCAATTAAGCTCTTTTAATTATTGAAGAAAACATACTCATATGTGTCCATCTGTCTCTTTGTACATGTACAAAACAGACCTTTGACATTCATTGAGGCATATGAAAAACTTCTCAAATACGTGACTTCCTCACAACAGTGATCCTGGAATTTTGATTTGCAGGTGGAGCACCTAGGGATTTTGTTAAAAATGCAGATTCTAAGGCAGCAGGTCTGAGCCAGCCACTGAAATTCTGCATTTCTGAGAAGCTCTCAGGTGGTACCAATACTGCTGGTCTGGGTAGCAGAGCATCATAGCATCCCTCATCTGTATAATGGTTCACTAGTGCCCATCTCACAGTCTGGTGTGCATTGAAACATGTTGTTAATTAAACGAGAGAACCACAGACAGAACTGAGGCAAGGATGCTGGGTGGACCTTGGCTTGCCCCGTCTTTGAAGTGTGTGATTCACATGTTCGCCTCAGCAAAATGACGTGTCACTACATGTCAGGGACCTTTAGACTGACTCTTAAAAGAGTGGGAGTCACAAATTACGAACCCACGAAGGCCAAAGGTCCGGCCTCTTTGTGCATACCTGTTCTCATTTGCACCCGACCCCCTCAGGTTGATCAGTTCGCCAGCAGCTACTAGGAGCTCGGCCACACGGTGCCTGAGGAGGGGGTGTGAAATGGGCATCTCTTCTGCAGTCTGACGAGGTGACACAGCTCTTACTCCACTTCTTCCATGTGTGTCAGAGATGGAAACAAATGAGTTGTGCCAACCCAAGCACAAGCAGGACCGAGAGGGGCTAGAAGAGGTGGAAATTGAGCCTGGGGCCTCTCTGAGGAGGCCGAGCTCTGTGCCTCGCCCAGTGCCAGGTAGAGCTGGACGGGCATCCTGGGCCCACCTGTGGGTGGCTCCTTAAGGCGACTCGTTTCTGCAGGCAGCGGGGCAGAGCCCGAAAGGTGCCCTCTCAGCCTTCAGCCCCTGCCCTCCGAACTTTTATCGAGAAGTCTAGCCCGCACTGTGCAGTAGAACCCTCAGCAGTGTTGGAAATGCCCCCGATCTGTGCTGTCCAGCCCAGGAACCGCTAGCTACCTGTGGCTGTTGAGCCCTTGTAGTGTGGCTCAGGCAACCCAGGAAGTGGATTTTTCACTTAATTTTAACTTCCATGGTGGATGTGTAGTGTTTCATGGGTCCGCTCCATCCATCCTACCTCTGCTCCCCTTAGGCCCACACTGAGGTACCCGGGGGCTCAGTCAGAGGAAGGTGCAGGAGCGGGGGGGCGAAGACCAGTGGATGCTCCAGCTGGTTTTCACAAGCAAGTGCAGAAATGGCCTGATTCCAGGGCTGGGCCATCGTGAGGTCCATGGCGTGAGTTTCCAGCTGCCTGTCTTGCTGAAGGATCTCCGTCAAGGCCATGCTCTGTGCCTGGAGCTGACTCTGGAGACAGTTGCTGGTCCCCTGCGTGAGCCCCAGTCAGGCCTCACCTTCCAAACACACGTGTTCCCCCCCTCCCGAACCCCACCACCTGTCGGTTTCCCAGTGTGAGGGCTCGCATGTGCCTGTGTGTCCGGGCACACACGTATACATGTAGAGGTGTGTATTTCTGTGTCCAGAGCTGACCACGTCTCGGCCCTTGGCTTCCTCCTTTTCGTCCACGTGACTCCCAGGCCCTGTCTCTCTCTACACCCTGGGCCTCTCTGCCCACCCTGGGAGCCGTGTCACCCTAAGTCCCACCTCAGTTTCTCGTTGCCCAGTGCCCGCAGCTGACAGAAATGCCCATCTTGTCACACCCAGCAGCTGCGTGCAGAAATGCTACTGCAGGCCACAGCGGGCTCAGCAGCACTCTTGCAAGATGTCAGAACTGTCCACCATTACTCTGTAAGTGTGCGTGGCGTGGCTGTAGCTGGGTGTTCTGGACGGGAGGGGGATGCATGCTGCTGCTGCCACCGCCCAGAGCTTGCATCCGCCCAGGCTGGAGGAGAGCAGGGAGCGAGCCTGTGCCTCCAGCCCCAAGCCCTTTCCCAGCTGTTGCATGTTGACATCTGTGTGTCTGAGTTCTCTGCAACCTCATGGCCTGGGGCAGGAGGGGAGGTTGCGGGCATGGGGCTGTGGCCACTGTGGAGCAGCTGGGGCGCGGCTGGTGCTGAGCAGGAAGCATCTTTGAAGCCTCTGCCGCTGCGGCTGTCGTGATGTGTGGTCTTCCGCAAATCCCCACGTCTCTGGGTTTCGATCTTTGCAACTGCCAAATTATTTCTAAGGGCCTTGAGCTTGAGTTCATGTAGACCGTCCTCCTGCAGGGGGCGGGACCCTCACCCCATGCACCTCACTTCCACTGAGCGTGCTGAGTGGCTGACTCCCCACACAAACCTGTTAGGTGGGTACTTGTATTATCCTCATTTTACAGGTGAGGAAACTGAAGCACAGAGAGGTGAAATGACTCGCTCAAGGCCACACAGTTGGCAGGGTGAGGATTTGAACCCAGGGAGTCCTAAGCACTAGTCCCTGGGGCATCTCCTGCTGGAGCCTCAGCTCCAACTTGGACATCCCTTTAAGTGGGGGAGCCCAGTGGAATTTGGGGGGCTCTGACCGTTGGAGCTCTTCTTTGTATTCTTTAGGCCTCTTCTGCCCAGTGATGCCTCCTTGGGGCAGGAAGACAGAGGCTAAGGCCCTGTGCCGCGGTCTCTCTGGGTTAATCAGATCATAGCGTTGAGTCTGTGACTCCCCAACGTGGGGTTACAAGGTTCACACCATATGTTCCCATTCCAAGGCCTCCGAAGGACAGAGGTCCTCGGACTCTGAGACCTAGTGACTTCCTCACCTGCCTCCACTGTCCCATCTACCAAAAGGAGTCATGGGGATGCCCTGGGTCCCTGGCAGAAGTCCCTGATTATTCCTGGGCTGCACTGGGGCCACAGGGGAGGGAGGGCGTTGCCCTTGGACTATACTGTGGGATGCCCTGCTGCATTCGCCACATCTCCCTGGGGCTGGGAAGGGCCTGAAAGGTGTTTCTCACATACCAAACCCGTCCCATCCACCACCACCACGAAAGCTGGAGAAGTCTGGCCTTTGGGTTTCCAGGGCACTTTTCAAACTTCAGGGGCAGATCCCTGGAAACAGATCCATTCTGGGGAGGGGAGGCAAGAAGGCAGGGACCACGGCACATCCCAGGGCTGCCTTCCCTCCTCAGCTTCTTCAGTTAAGCTGCTTTTTTAAAGTAACCCCTTTAGGCAGGGTCACAGAGGCACCTGCAAGATGTCCACATGTCTGCGTTTCCAGGCCACTTTCCTCTTCTTTTTGGACTTTCATTCTCCAGCCCACACTTCCTGCTGCCCTCAGGGTGCCTGGAGATGAGCATGAGCAGGACCTGGGCTCCCAGGTCATGCTCAGTGTCAAGGGCTCCAAGGTGTTCATCCCGGGCCCGTGTGGTTATCCCTTCATGGACGCGCGCTTTCCGAGTGTGAGCCCTGTGCATGGCATGTGCTGGCCAGGGCAGATGACAGTTAAGTGAGGTACCATGCCTGCCTTCAAAGAGCCACATCCGAGAGCGGACAGACAGATGAGAGGCTAGACCACTCCCAAACTCAGCTGGGCTCTGAGTGGGAGCCCATCAGATCCTGTTGGTGCCCGCTTTGGTCCAGGCACCCCCAGGTCCTGTAGAATGGGCAGTCTGTGAGCACGGGGAGGATTGGTGGGCACTGGGCACTCGAGGGGCTTTTTCCTTCCGGGACTGAGCCTTGGTCCACCTGAAGGTCTCCCCAGGCTATTCCTTCCCCTTCCGCTGTGTCCCCTCCCCTGCTTTTCTTTCTTTCCCTTCCCCATCCTTTCCTTCTCAGTAGATGCTGGTAAGCCAAGGGCATCACTCAGACTCCATGGATTCTACTTCTGAAATCCGGAGGCCCCGCATTCAGTAGAACATTCTCTCCCAGAAAGGCTGGGATGGGAAAGAGGGAGGGAGGGGCACATGGTGTGACTGCCCCAAGTCAAATGGCCACCACCGTACCTGGGCCGAGCTCTGCTAGGAGGGCCCAGGGGGCGGACTGCACCTGTAGGGCGGGGCTGGCTCTTCCAGGAGATCCAAAGGGAGCCAGTCTGCTGGGGTGGGCAGAGACAGGGTGCCCCCTCTTGGAGACCCTCTGGGAGCCGCCCTGCCCCCGGAGCAGGACGCACAAGAGCACATGTCGCCATGCTTACTCTTGATGTTTTCCCGTGGCTTCTGTACCCCACCCTCTCAGACAAGAGCCCCACCCCACTGGGCCTAGGAGCCAGTTGCAGTCATGAACCTCAGAAGAGCTGGCCTCAGGGAGTACTGAGGTCCCTTGGGCCGTTTCTCCCTTGCCCGTTCTACTCCCACCTGAGCAGACAGCCTTCGCTCCCCCGACTCAGTTTCCCAGGTGGCACGTTCCTCCTGCTAGATGGTGATTGTTTATGCTCGGAGTCAGTAAATCCTTCCTAGGACCCCTCCCAAGTCTCTCCTTCTGTGGTGTACCCAGTGTTCCCCACCTGCCTCCCTGTCATCAGCGCCTCTCCATCACTCTCCACGAGCATGCCTGGCCCGCCCCAGACTCAGGAAAGCTGACTGTCTCTGTGGTCCCCTAGGGGCTGCTCTTTCCAGGCACAGGGAGCGTCTTTGCAGAGCAGGAGAATGCTTGTTTTGCTTGAGGACACACCTCACGTTGTCCTTCCAAATCCCACCCCAGGGTTTTGCCCTGACTTCACTTTTCCCAAAGGTTTCGCACCTCCCAAAAAGGGTCTGTGTAAATCACATACTCACATGTGCACGTTTAGTGGTTCTACAGGATACCGGCATGGCCTAGAGGGATGGGTGCCCTGCAGACAGGGGGATGTCTCCCCAGCACTTCCCAGGGAGCTCTGGAGGCCTGGGCTCTGTTGGCTGCCATCTCCCCCAGGCCCCACGCACCGGGAGAGAATCCTGAGGGAGCCCATGGATAGGGGCCCCAGCTCCGGGGGAGAGTAGGGGCTGGGCCTGGGCTTCTCTGCCCTCCGTGGCTCTGGCCCCAAGCCCTGGCAGCCCCCGGAGCAGTTGTTTTGCTCTTTCCCCACAGACGGCTCGCCCGGTCCACCCTGCTGCTCATCCCACTATTTGGAATCCACTACACGGTCTTTGCTTTCTCCCCCGAGGACGTCAGCAAGAGGGAGAGACTTGTGTTTGAGCTGGGGCTGGGCTCCTTCCAGGTAGGCGCGGTGTGTGTGGAGGGCAGAACTCATGGGGAGCCAGGGCCCTGGCCTCTACCTTGTTGGTGGTTCTATGTCTTTAACCTATTCTAGGTTCCACCTCTGGAATAATAGTACTAGACTAGAAGGGAGCTGGGGGAGCCCTTTCTACTGTCCACCCTCTAGGCTCCCACGAGAAGACATGCTGATATTTTCATGTTGCTGCTGCGTCTGGGTGTCCTGAGCCAGGCCTCCCTTGGGCAATCAAAGGCGGCAGCTCCCCAGCCCTCACCATCGGCCCTGGGGGTGGGCAGAGAGGCCTCAAGAGACCTCTCTGTCCACTTCTGGCTTCAGCCTGTAGACCATGCACCCCGTGAGTGCTGGAGCTTTGTCTTACCCGAGTAAGACAGATCCCCAGCACAGGATCCGGTCACAGGGAGCTGAATGAGCTGGACAGGGGGATGAGCAAACAGATATGTAAATAAGTGATCCAGGGAATGAGAGAGCCAGAGACTAGGAAGTCCGTGCATGAAGGAATCAGTAAACGGGGCTGTAAATGAGTGAGTGAAGGGGTGAGTGAGTCAGTGCGAGGATGCATAGTGAGTAAAGGAACAGGTGGGCGCATGAGTGGGGCAGTGAAGGCGGTGGGTGGCTCCCTTGAAAGTCCCTAGGATAGAGCGCCTCTCCCTAGCCCAGCTGTTCAGAGGAGTATTTGACCCTTGACGGTCGCAAAGTTATTCTGTGTATCTGACCGGACTCTCTCCCTTGCCCCATTTTAATTCAAAGCCATTTTACCTGTTTGGGTTCTTAGCCTGGGAAGGCTGGGAGGTTTGTTGACAAAGCCCCAGCCTGGGAGTCAGAGCCTGGGGTCCCTGTCTCAGCACAAGAATTCTAAACACACAGAATATAAGTCAAGAATGTGTGTAGAAGAGCCGAGCACCTACTCTGCCCCAGGCACTTCCGTGCTGTTCTGTGTGTTCTGCGTACAAGGGTGTCTGGCCGAGGGAGGGTGGAGTGGGGAGGTGGTGGTGGGTACAGACAGGTCTGCTCTGTCCTGTAGGACTGCTGGCCTCAGGGGGCCTGCGGGCTGGCTGGGGAGCCCAGAGGACACTCTGGGGCGTGCAGGGAAGGCCTCCTCTAGAACGTGGGTTAGAGCTGGCCCTTGGGAATGGGAAGGATTTGACCAAGGGAACGTGAGATCCAAAACCAGGGTTGTCGGTGGGAGGGAATGCCCCCACCAGCCACTTGGCTTCATGGGTGTGGCCATCTTGGTGGAACAGAACTTTTTCCATCTTACCGCAGATTCCCAGGCAGGTGCCTGCATTCAGATCATCTTATTTTTCTGCTTCCTGGTGTCCCTCCCTGCTCCTGCGGCCTCCCACACACCCCGGGTGGAGGGCTCCTTGCTGGCATTCTCAGGTTTTGTTTGTCTTCTCTCCCTAGGGCTTTGTGGTGGCTGTTCTCTACTGTTTTCTGAATGGGGAGGTAAGATCCTGGCCTTCTTAGCAGTGGAGGTACAGCTTGCTGGGGAGCAGACAGGGCTGTGGCCTGCTGGGCACACAGGGCTGATCCTCCCGACCTGGACTCTGCCAGACTCCCAGCACCTACAGGAGGGGGACGGCAGCCGTGCTGGCGTCTCCCGATGGCCTCCACCCTGTGCCAGATTCTCTCCCGCTTTGCCTGCTGTGCATCTGAGGCCCAGCCTCCGGAGCTGAGCTCCCTCCATAAAGGCACCAACTGTTGAGTGCAGACCCACCCGGGAGGGCTCTCACCACAAGACACACCTTAGTCAGGGTGAACTGAAAGTGAGGAAGGACAAGGCGCAGGAAATGGTACATCCAGTTTCTGAGGCTGTTGATGGGCAGGGGTGCTGAGTGGGGAACTATCCAAAGTTCAGCCCTGCCCCCAGCAGGCCAGCCTGCCTGCCCAAACCCATCCCCTGTAAGAGTGGGACTTGAGGGACCCTGAGGAGCGGCTTGGAACCTTCTAGTAATGCTCCATTTCCAGGCCTGTTAGGGTGAGGCTTTTGAGCAGAGTGCAGAACAGAGATGCTGAGATGGGGATGGGGACTGAACGGGTGGATGGCTTTGGAGAGCGGGCAGAAGTCATTGCACCAAGTGCTTGGGCCTTGGCTGGGCGACCATGGCAGGCTTCCTCCTCTTTTTGCATCTGAGAAATAAGAAGATTAGCTCAGACCACCTACAGAAGGGTCAGATAAGGGTAGATATGGAGAGGCAGACAGGGCCCTGCAGGGAGTGGCTGGGAGACACAAGAAGTCGGAGTACAAGTAGCTTGTCAGGACCGACGGTGGAAGTGGGAGCTGGAACTGGAGGTGGAGGGTGGCCTGCACCGCACAAAAGTGCTGGCGAAGGGGGTGGGTATGTGGACGCTGAAACTGGGCATGCCCTGTGCGCACCATGCTAAGAGCAACACGGTGGGGGGGGGTCTCCGCCCAGAAGGGTGCTTTATTTAATGATCCTCAACCCTAATGGCATATTGGAATCCCCTGGGAAGCTTGAAAACATATGGGTGCCCTATCCCAGAGATTTGGATGTCATTGTTCCGGGGTATGGTCTCGGCATCTGGGTTGTTAAAGCTCTCCAGGCAATCCTCATCTGCAGCCACTGTTAATGGGAGTGCCCTCCTGGGAGGGGCCCCAGGGCCAGCAGGTGGGCAGGTGAGGTGTGAGAAGGTGTCCGGCCAGAAGTGACCGCCCGAGTTGCCCCCCGCAGGTGCAGGCGGAGATCAAGCGGAAGTGGAGGAGCTGGAAGGTGAACCGCTACTTCACCATGGACTTCAAGCACCGGCACCCGTCCCTGGCCAGCAGCGGGGTGAACGGGGGCACCCAGCTCTCCATCCTGAGCAAGAGCAGCTCCCAGATCCGCATGTCTGGCCTCCCAGCCGACAACCTGGCCACCTGAGCCCACCCCGCCCCCTCCTCTCCTCGGAACAGCGGCTGGGGCTCGGGTGGGTGGGCGCCGGCCCACGCGTGCTGTGCCTCTTGTCTCCCTTCGGGCCGGCCCTGGGCTGGGAGCCCAGCTCCCCGAGGTGGGAGGAGGATGCAGGGCGCAGACGGGTATTTCCCCTCCGCGTTTTGGCGCTGGCCCTGCCCACCGTGGGCCCCTGGGCGTTGACCCCAGACATGTAAATACTCCTTAATTTTGGGAAAGTCGGCCCATCCCTCCCCCTCTACCTTGTGTCCCTGCTCACCTCAGGCAGGTCCCCAGCTCCACCCGACCCCGTCCCACCAGCCTCGGTGATCGCCTGACCCTGTGTGGGAGGCCTTGTGAGCTGAGGCTGGGAACCTTGCTTTGGCGGATTCGGGGCGGGCCCTGCCTGACAGCCCCTCCTGCAGTGTCTGACTCTCGGTATGGACTCTTTGAGGCTACTCGCCACCCCGCGGCCCTTTTCAGGCCTGGCCCAGTCCCCAAGGCTGCCAGAGGTCCAGCTTGGAGTGCTTTTCGGTGCAGGCGAGACCCATGCTCACCCAACATCTTGGTATCCAGGTGCCCAGTTCCTGGGTATCAGACAGTGGGAAAGCTCCAGGGCTCTTCCAGTCAGAGACTTCCGTTTGGATGTGGGGCTAAGGCCAGAGAAAGTTCTGGTGCTTTTCATTTGGCCCAAGAAAAATTGCCAGGAGCCAGAAAAGTGGATGTGATTGGAATGGAGATGGAAGGAGTTTGGAGGGACCCATGGAAGACCTTCACCACCTCCATTATTTTACCCCTGACTCAAGGTAGGCGGGGTTCATCTGGTAGCCTCCCTTCTGTCCCTGCTGTCCCCAGGCATCAGTTGCAGAACATTCAGAGATGGATGCCTCAGAGAAACTCTTTCCCAACTACACTCACCCTATAGAGCCCCTAAGCCTTCCCCCTTTCCAGTTCCCCTTGAAGTCAAAGCCATGACTGGGATGAACCAGCCACCTTCCTGTGATATCAGTGAATCGCGAAGCACCTTACACCTCCATGTGCCCAGGGCCCAGGGCTCCCCTTCATCCCCCCACCCCTGGACCACAAGGAGCCCCAGTCACCAGCTTTCTCTGGCTTGGGCTCAGCTACTGAAATTGGAGACCTCTGCAAAGACTCCCCGCTGTGCTTTAGACATTGAGTCAGCACGGATGCCAGGGTGTCCTAGGGTTTGGGAGGGGAAGCCGCCACACCTGCCATGCTTGTTAGCAGGGACTGCTGATGGGAGGAGCGGCTGCACCCAAACTCCTGTCCTGGCTGCCCAGCCACAAGTTACCAGACCACACCCTAAGAATTTAAACTGGGGCAGAACCAGGTTCAGGGCATGTGGAGGAAAGTGCTAGAATGCTGTGGCCCATGTGCGGGGCCCACCTCATTTGTGTCAGCTTGTGGTGTTTCTGTCCACGTGTGTTTGTGGGCTTATTTCACGGGCACGTTCTGGAACACTTGGAGAGTTTGGGAGGATGGGGAATGTTGCTTTGCTTGGTTTTATAAAGAGGAAGAGGCCCAGGGGACTTAGGGACATGTTCCCGGAGAGGCCTTCGAAGTGGCTGGAGGAGGGCCTAGTGCTTGGTTTAGAGATAAGCCCCATGTCCATTGAAGCACTGTGGACCCTGGGTCTTGGCTAAGCCGGAGGAGGACAGGGCCTGCTCTCCCTGCTCCAGGCACACACGGCAACTCAGGCTGGCCATGGAGTGTGTGGCGGCCTTCCCACCCTACACCTACCTGCCTCATGATCGCCTTCCCTCTGTCTGGGAGCCACGTGTGTCACCTGAGGGGGTGTCCACCCCCTCAGGTAACACACGTGACTTGCATTTGAGGTCCTTGCACTTGAGGTCCTGTTGGGAGACCTGAGTTGCTTGGAAGGGCTCACAGGCTTGGATTCAGAGGCACACAGTCTGCCCCAGTGGGGCTCACACTGCTGAGATAGTGGACACAGTACTCCCTGTTCTGGGCCTCAGTTTCCCCATTTGTGACATGAGGCAACTTCTAGTGCTTCTCCAGGCTCTGTGCTTCAGTAATTCTCCAGTTCAAAGCCAAGGCGGCTAAAAGGGCATGCATCACTGTTACGTGTATCATCTACGGTTCTGAAATGTCTGTGTTTGTGTATGAGTGGAGGGAGGTTGGATGCTGTGTATTCTCCCTTTCTTAGAAATGGGACATCTGTCTCTTCCATTTGGACACCACAGTGAGAGGGAAGGCTCAGGCCAGGGACAGTTGGACAGGGCATGATGTGCAGACCCAGCTGTGTCCCGGCTGGGGCAGGGTGCCACGTCTGGGTGGGCAATGGCTACCCCCAGATCCTAGGGGCGGTACCCTGCGTTTGGACCCTGTTTCTTCATCCTCGCCCCCACCAGCAGGTCTGCTTCACTGTGGAAGAAGAGGGTTTGACCTTATACATATATCATCACAAAATAGCAAAAGCAAAATCGACCCTGAATCCCCATGCCACGCTGCCCCCTGAGCTGTGAGCCTGCATCCTCGTAGAGGTTCCAGGTTCCTGTTGGTTGCTTTTTGTCTCTGAACAAATTATTGCCAGCCTTGTGAGCAGATGCACCCTATGTATTTTGAACGCTCCAGGAGGTTAGGCAGCTGTCCTTCAGGGTCACAGGCAGTGGGGGGACAGTATAAGGTGTGGGTACCACCCTTCCCTCTCTGACCTGGTTTTTCAAATCTGTAAAATGGGCAATAAGACTGGCTAGCTTTTATAGCCCACTGTATCTCTGAGATTCTCGTCTAAACATCAGCCATCTATTGGGAATGGGCTCCAGGCAAGGATTGCAGTATTCACCTGGACCAGGAACAGGTAGGAAATCATGCTGAGTAAGGAGGGGCCGAAGGGCCTTGGGAACGGTTGGGCTGGAGAGGCGTAGAGTTATCTGACTCCATGTCTCTAGAAAGGGGTTGTTTTTGTTCTGAGCAACCCTAAGGGACAGAACTCACCCACGGGAGGCCGAGTGTTCCTTGGGATGAAGAAATCTCTCATCCTCTGTCATGACTGTCCTGTCAAGCAGTATCAAGAGAGAGACTCTAGCCCTGGGGGAAATGGGACTCCCAAGTCAAAGATGCTGAGCCTGTCAGGGAAACTGTGAGGGGTCAGAGTGTGGGAATTGGGGTTCAGGGGCTCTCTGGCAGTCCCCAGCACAACAGACTTCATGACTTCATGACTTTCATGCCTGAGGCCAGGCCACATTCTCTGTCTCAGTGGGCAGCTCCGTGACCCTCCTTGACATATCCAGGGGCCTGCAGTGATTCCTTCTCTAACCCACACCCCTCCCTGAACCAGCTTCTCTAGGGCATAGGGCCAGAGAGCTGGAGCTGGGGCCCAAGCCTTGAAGTACCCTCAAGTCCATTATCACCCACCTCCTTCATCTGACCCTCTCCCTTCCCGGAAGGAAAGCTACAAGAGGCTTCTTTGTAATTCTGTGAGTACCCTTGATCCACTCAAGGCCACTTCAGAGTGAAAGCAGGGAGTGCTTTGTCATCGTAAGTTCCTACTTGGGCCCAGTGACCATGGATGCCTCTGGAAGAGCCCTGAGCAGGCAGCAGGGGACCTGGGCATCTTCCAGCTTTGCCACTGATCTGTTGTTTGGCCTGGACTCCTTCATGTATCTTTGGGGAAACTCACAAAGTACTAGAGCTGGGAGGAAACTTGGAGATCTGCAGGTCAAACCTCCCCATAGGGCTGATGAGAAAACACAGACAGGTGGGCTTAGCACAGTGCCTGCACCATCTGGGGACCCAGTATGCTTTACAAACCTGAATGGGGAAATGGACCTGCCAATATGTGCCCCCCTGCACGTGAGCCAGAACAAGACACCCAATAAAGCTTCCGACCAGAAAACATTCAGCCTTGCGCAGGAGAAGGGCTCTGGTTACGGAGGTTGTCAGGACTCCGGACTGCAGGAGGAACAGTGGAGTCGGTGTGGTGAGGGCAGACCTGCGTTCTAGCCTGACTTGACCACCTGCTCTGTGCTCCAAGGCACAGAACCTCTCTGGGCCTCTGCTTCCTAATCTGAGAAATGGGTGGACGTGATTTTCAGTCTGCCCCACAGGTCAGGGGCAAGGTTGAGGTGAGATGCCCTTGCATGTGGAAGGGCTTTGGAAACTACACGGGTGTGAGCTGTTTACTGGTGTGAAGACCTCTGAAAGGGGGACCCCCATGCTGTTTGTCAACTGCTTTGAGCCCTCCTGGGTTAACCTTTGCCCCATTTGTAAAACCACCAGCACTGGGGGGTGGAGGGGGAGGCCAGTGGGCTCTGATGGACACAGAATTCCAGGTTTATTCCCATTAGTTGGGCGTTCGTTCTTGGGATAGAATGAGGAGACTTGCATGTGGGTGATGTTAGTGTTTCCATGCCACCCCCATGGGAATCCTTCAAGAATCTGGGACATCCCTCAAGTGGGCAGTGTGCCCATCTTTCTCCTTTTCCTGAACTCAATGTCCTGGGATTTGTCTGTGCTTGGCCATGTGTGTCTTGTCTTACGTCTGTCTTCTGTAGCTTTGCCCCTGTGAGGGCTGGAGTGGGGACGCGCCGGCATCCCAGACGTGGTCCAGGCTCGCTGTGGGAGCCAGGCCCACCTGGGTCTCATCTCCCACAATAAAGATTAAGCCCCACAGACCTCACTGCTACCGCTGTGCTCACAACCTTGTCCGGGATTTTAAGAATGTCAAACTGCTATAGATGATTCAATAAATGTCTTATCATTTTTTCCTGGTGGCTGTAACTTGGCAGAAGTGGAGGGCAGGGAGGAGAGGAGGTGGAAGGGGAGGAAATCTGATCCCCCAGAGTAATCCAGTCTATAAGGTCCTGTAGCCTTTTCGAGTCCAAGGGAAAGGTATGAGAATGGGCCTGAGTGAGCTTAGAATGGACTTGGAAGAGTAAAGTCCTGGCCTCAAAAGGACCTGCAAGGATCATGCAACCTGAATGGAATCGAGGTCACTTGGATGTTTTGGGTTCCTAGAAATGGAAGCAGCTCACCTCATAGTCTTTGTTGCTTCATGGCCTTTATATTGTTTTTTGAGAGTGGCCACCGGCTATGCCCAAAGCTTGCCTGCAGTGAGCATTTCATTCCACAGGTAACCACAGGCTGCCAGAGTCCCATCCCCTAATTCTTCTGGACATTCCGAGTCATCAGCCCCCGCCAGACCAGATAACCAATTCCAGGTAACCCCCATTTCCTTGAGGTTCTATCGATTTTTCACAACTTCCAATGCCCATATTTATATTAGAATTTTTAGTTGCTAGCTGCAGAAGAACATTTTGGCTGATGAATCAGAAAATAAGTTTAGAAAAGAGAATATTGGGCAGCTCATAGAATTCTTTTGAGGCTGGAGAAACCAGAAAAGGTGTCTCAAGCCTTATCACATCATGGAACCGATGCAAAGCTGTTGACTGCTGCTGCCAGTCCAGGGATGTCTCCTCTGTGCCAGGGACCCAACCTCACAATTACCACTTTTGAAAGCCAATAGCTTTGCTGTCTTTGTCACCAGCAAGCCCAATTCCACATGTAGCCCCTTTCTTCCACTTGCTCACTTCTGAATCAAAGTCTCACATGAGTCCATCAGATTGACTGTGTTCTAGCTGCAATGAGGCTGGAAATGTAACTTTTCTGGAAATTTAACCTTGGGGAGGTCAGGCTCATACATCTGGAGAATTTCTAGATTTAACATGAGTGTTAAAAAGTCCTGAAATAAATGCCTACCACCGCAGGCCTAAGGTCTACAGCAGTTGCAGAGCCAGCTCCCTTCAGTGTTCAGGTGGGCCCCTCTGAGGAAGTCAAGTCAATGGAAAGATGAATCCCAGCCCAACTGCATGTGATTCCTACAAGCAGCTAGACCACTTGCCGAAAGCTCCTAGGTATATGGCGCGGGTGTTCCCCAGCTGGGAGGCTGCCTGAGATCACCCCTGCTCTTCCCTCTCCAGGTCCACCTCTTCTTCCACTCCTAAGGGAAATTATCAGGCTATGTCCTATGACTTATGGCAGATATCTTGAGCTGCTTCCAAAATGGAACCTACCCTTGAAGGGTGAACATGAGTCTCCTTGTGTGCCAGACTATGCTGACCGCTCACAAAGATGACTTCCCTAGTGCTTAGAAAAATACTCTTACTGGTGTGACCATGATATATTGAGGTTCTATATGTTTCATTCACAGAGAGAGGTCACACTCAACAAGCAAACATAAAGAACCAAAAGTAAGTGGAAAGCCTTGAATTCCATCTCAGTCGTGAATTTCTTGGCAACTGTGAAGATCAACCAAAGACTTAGTCCAGATGAGCACTTATTAAATCCTGTTTCCTCTATCCATTCCTCCCAATTAATCAACTCTCTTTTGTCCCAAACCCCATAAAAGGATGCCTTCAACCCTGGTTATTTCTGATGATGCTCTTTTCTCTGGGTGGTGTGAGCAATTCCTCTTGGGTACCCAGTGGTTCTCAGGCTTTAGCATGCATCCGAATCATCCAAGGGCTGGATAAAATACAGATTGCTGGGCCCACCCCCAGAACTTCTGATGCAAGTCTGAGGTAGGGCATGATAATTTGCAATTCTAAGAAGTTTCTAGGTGCTGCTGCTCCTGACCTGCAGACAATGCTTTAGGAACCATTGTTCTAAACGTTCTACCCAAGGACACTGGCTGGGCATCACAGTCCCTTTTTGGGAACCTTGAGGCTTGACAGTGATTAACTTCCCAGCATAGGGATGACAAGCAGGGACATCAGCAACATGAACTTTAATTGACTTTTCTTCCCAGGCCACTGTTTAGGGACAGGAAGCAGAAAGTTCCAAGAGAAAATCAGCCCATGGATGTCATTTATTTTCAATCAAAGTAAGTATAAGACCATCTCTGAATCAACTAGGATCAAGTTCAGTGGGTTATAAAAGGAAAACCCCAATGAAGAGTGACTTAAAGAAGACAGAAGTTAATTTTTCTCACATTGAAGAAGTCCAGAGGTAGGCACTCCAGAATTGGGATGGTGGCTGTATGGTCTCTCTAAGGACTCAAGCTTCTCCGTTTCTGCTCCTCCATCCTTACCATGTGACTTCCTCTCTCAGGGTCACCTCATGGTCCAAGAACGGCTCCCAGAGTTCTGGATGTCACCAGACTCAGGGGAAAGTGAGAGAAGGCAAAAGCTCCCTCCTAGTTTTTTAATTTTCTTTTTAGAAGAAGCCTCAGATCTGCTTACATCTCACTGGCCAACAGTTAATCACAAGGCTACACTTCAAGGCAGGTGATTTTATGCACCCCTGGTAAAAATAGAAGAGAGAATGGATACTGGCTGGCAAACCGTAGTTGGGGTCATAGTCTCAAAACCCCAAATCTTTCAGGGTTTAGCTGATGGTCACTGAGCTCATCCACACTTGTGAAAACCCAGAGGCTAACTGATCCTACTGATGTCCCACTCTACAACTGGAAACAAACTGGGGGATGCAGTCTCCAACCTGGACCAAAGAATAACTCGAGATGGTCCCCAGTCAGAATTGAGGGAGCTGCTTATGTCCACCCACAGGAACCTACTCTGGTGTGAGGTATGAGGTGTTGAGGGCATGTTTGCCTCACTTCCGGTTTCCTACATCTTTCTTGCTCTCTCATGACTGCATTTCCTGAGTGGATTCTGCTCCCTCGCAGCTGCTACATTATTTAATCTCTTTTTAATTTGGGGGATCATCAGAGTGGTGATGTAGTTCACTTTTTTTTTTTTTTTTGGTCTTTCAATTTTTGTCAGTTGTCCTCAAGTGAGCCCAACTTAGATGCTTCTGAGCCTCCCAACTATCTTAGGCTGCCCCCTGGTGGATGCCTGTCACAGCCGTTCTTCTGATCTGATCTTAGAGATGGTTTTTTTCCCTGTCCTGGATGCAAGATTAAGGATTCCACATGTGAAACTCAGCCACCAGGAACTCTTCTAACTTTTAAGATGTGGTATTGTATATGTTCACATGGAGATAGTTTTTCTTGGCCCCTTGAAATGGTCATTTCCTCGATTTCTATAAAGGACTGGCTTGGGGTGTAAATCCTTTTAGAAGGAGGATGGTGGCAATAGGGTTTGCACCTTTCATTTATTTATTCAACAAATACTTGTTGAGCATCTGACTCTTCATTTCATAATTATTTCTTGAGTGCCTACTATGTGCCAGAAACTGTTCTGTCACTGGTGAGCCCCGCTGATAAGGGCCCTGCTCTCAGGAGCTTACATTCCAAGTACAGAAGAAAAGAAATGAGCTGGTTTCAGATAGAGGAAAATGTTACGAAGAAAATAAAGCAGTTAGGACCCACCCGAATCCAGTATGACCTCATGTGAGCTTATTACATCTTCAAAACCCCTGTTTCCAAATAAGGTCACATTGATAGGTACCTAGAGTTAGGACTTCAGTGTGTCTTTTTGGGGGTGGGGGCACAATTCAATGCACAACAAAGGGAAAGTAAGTCTGAAGCTTCACTGGCTGAGCTGGCACACTGCTTTGACTTAGATAATTTGGAAGAGATGGGGGTCAATGATGGATATGTGGGGCAAGAGAGGGTGACAGCCTGCTCTCACCCACGGTCACCTCCTGGCACCACCAATGTGTTTTGGTAAGAAAGCAAACACACCTCACCCTGGCCCTGGTTTGGTCCTTTTTTGAGCATTTCTCACAGAAATTAACTGGCTCCTAATATTCCATTGCCTGCTAGATCATAAGCTGCACAGCAGAATCCAAATCCTTAGAGGGCTCAGTCTTAGCCAGTGAAGCTGGATGAAATTCATTCAAGCAGGCTGAACACTGACCTCCTCTCACTCTGCAAACAGCCCCAACTTTCAAAGAAACTGAGTGCCCATTTCAAAGCAGAAACAAAAGCAAACCCAAACCATCTTCCGGTAGCCATCTACACCCGTGAATGCCAGAAGACTTGCATAAAACCATCATTTACATCTATTCCAACTCACATAGACTCTCATGGGGTCTGGGAGTGAAGCCTCAGCTTTAGTTGGCTTATCCCCAGCCAGCTCAACGGGAAGCATCTTTGTTCTGGCGCTCAGGGCTTTCTCCCAGGCCACCCTGCTCAGTCACTCTCCTCTCTCTTTGCCTTCCAGATAGCCCCTACCCCAGTCAATTATATTTTCACTGCCTTTCCTCCCTCACCCCAGGTCCCTCCTCTCTGCCCTTGATCTAGACTTGGGCATGGCTTGGCAGTCAGTGTTTTCCTTGAGTTGATATTCTTTTGGAGCTCACATCTTTTGAATCTCCCTGATACTTGGGAATTGTCTGTGGTTTTCTCCTCAACCCCCTTTTCTTTAGACACTCCTCCATGAGCAGAAGCATCTATTCCTATGCATTAAACATGATCTCAGTTGGTAATCCTGACTCTTCATCTCCAGGGACAATCTCCTGGCCCAGGCAGGGGCCGGTGCAGTAAGTACCATGAAGAGAGCTGAGTGAACTTGGCTCCAGCACCACAGACAGTTTCAAGACCCTGTAGCTATTTGAGAGCAGATTGTGGCCAATTTATCTCATGTGAACAAAGGCAGATCTAGGTTTTATGGGGCCTGAAACATAAAATTTTGGGGGAGGTGCTCTTTAATAAAAAATGAAAAATTTTAAATTCAAAATTAGGTGTAAAAATGAATTTTTTGAGACTGAAAAAAGTTGATAACTATCAAATATTACAAAATCCAGAAAAATAACATAACATTTGTATTACGATAGTTTTAACCTACTTTTTGGCGGTATTTTTTTTTTTTTTTTTGCGGTACGCGGGCCTCTCACTGCTGTGGCCTCTCCCATTGCGGAGCACAGGCTCCGGACGCGCAGGCTCAGTGGCCATGGCTCATGGGCCCAGCCACTCCGTGGCATGTGGGATCTTCCCGGACCAGGGCACGAATCCGTGTCCCCTGCATCGGCAGGCGGACTCTCAACCACTGCGCCACCAGGGAAGCCTGGCAGTATATTTTTTGATTATTTATTGGGCAACAATTTTTATATCATTTTCTAGACAGATAATGGAAATGGAACTCAGTCACATGATCAAAATATGTGTTTTATTATTGATACTTTGGACTCAGCACCAATGAGAATTCTCCACTTAATATTTTACATATTTGATGACTGGAAGATTTTTTTCACAGCTTACTGCCTCGTTCCATACATGCCAAACTTTGTTTCTCCACCATTACTCACAGTGCTGGACACTGTAGGACATTTCATGTTATGATATGATCTCTGGCCCTCTGCCTTTGTATGTCATGCTGAGTAGAATATAGGGTAGTGATAATCTAACTATATACTGAAGCAATAGTACACTACTTAATCATAACCCATACTAAATGTATCTCCAACATAACTTCCTCTTAGCTGGATCTCCAAAATGCTCATGGTCTGTTCAACAGTACCACGCATGTGAGATGGTGTTCAGTTTTCAGTCTCTTGTAGCATATTGTGTCTTGACTGTTAGAGCTGTCTGCTCTAGCTGGGGGAGAGGTTTGGCAAGTAAACTTTTCCATGAGAATTTGCTCTTAAGCTTGAGTATGAATGAGGGGGAAAAAACCACAAGAAGAGAGAAAAGAAAAAAAAAACCATTAGAAGCAGAGAAATTATAGTGAAGACTTCTTCACTTTCTTCTGAAAAGCTTTCCAAGAGCCCAGATCTGATTAAATGCCTCTTAGATATTTTCTCATAAAATTCTGTACTGAAGGCACGCTGAGTTTTAAGCATTTATACAAGAAATATTAATGGCACCTCTGTTAGGTTTTACGTTCTTTAGATACCTGGCAGTAAAACTATGAGTTAAGGATAAGATTTTTTTTTTTTTTCTTACAGGGAATACATTCTAATCAAGAAAGCAGAAAATACATAGGCAAACACATATGTCCCGAAACTGTTCCTGACTTATGCAGTTTAGGACAGAAACCAGCGGCCAGCTGGGAGGAGTGGCGTCTGTTAAGGGGCACCCCTCACCCCAGGCTCCACAGGGCAGGCAGCAGTGCTTGAAGGGCCTCCCCACAGTGGCCTCCCCACAGGAGAGCCCAGGGCTCATCCAGACCTCCCAGGGGTTTGAGACCTAAAAGTCACCTGGTGGTGGCAGGATGGGCAGCTGGCACGAAAGAGGGTTTGTCACTTTGCAGTCCTTACTAACCCTGGTTATTAGGGGCAGGTCCTAGCACCATTAGGAGCCACGAGCCTCTCTCACCAAAATCCAGGCCTCGTCCCAGCCTGCCCCAGGGTTCCAGAGCTGAGTCCAGGCCGCAAAAAGGGCTGGGCGGGAAGAACTGGCAGCTGGCTCAGGGGAGCCAGGGGCTCAGCTGGCTCAGGGGCTCAGCTGGGAGTCTTTTCTCCCTCCAGGATGGGTTGGGTCAGGCCCAGTGTTGGTAGAAACCATGGAGAGTTCTCTCATGAGAGTCCAGTCTGCATCCCTGCCTCTTGAAGGAAGGAGAGGGCCCTGCCAGGTGTGAGAACCAGGCCCTGGAAACAGTGGGGATGGTGGTGGAAAGGCCCTACTGGAAAAGGAACCCATCCCTTTTCAGTCCTTGTTTGCCCCCAGGAAGGAACTTTGCCAGAAAGCAGTCCTTTCGCTGGAGTGAAAGGGATGCAGGGGAAGGGATGAGTTGAAGATGGAATGGGTTTTATCTTTAGGCACGTTTAAGGGAATGCTGCCTAATTTGGCCCACTCAAGCAATCAAAATGTCAGACCCAGCCCTGGCCCCAGAATGTCTGCATCCATTGCTTTGACTGGAACCCCAGGACTGGCCAAAGCCGCATTCCTGAATGGAACCACACACTGAGGTTTAAGGAGAGGTCTAACTGGTCTGTGGACCTGCATGATGTCCAGGCTGCACCAAGCGTCCCAGTGACCCAAGGCCTGAGGCTGGGCCCTGGCCTGCAGGGCAGACAACAGGGAAGCGCACAGAGGGCAGAAGACAGGCCTCGTGGGCTCTGCAGATGGCCTGCTGAGTGGTCCTGCCTCGTTATTCATTTGCATCACCAGCGGAGAAAAACTGAGAACAGGTCCTGACACAACCAGTCACTTAACCTGAAGCAGGTGAGGCAGCAGCAGATATAAAAAGCCTGGGAACCAAGAACCAATTCTTCCCTCCAACCAAAATGTCTATGGGCAAGGTCTCCCATCTTGATTTGTCTTGGCAAAAAAATCGGTGCCTGGGTCTGTACTGCCCTCTGTCGGTCACTTGGTTATCAACACCGACAGCCCGGCATTAACCTGGAAATCGCAGGAGCTCTCCCTAGAATGGAGTGTTCTGCTAACCGGGCTTGTTTCCATACAGTGACTCATAAATGAGATAATGAGGGATAAGAGCAAG
This sequence comes from Hyperoodon ampullatus, assembly GCF_949752795.1. NCBI lineage: Eukaryota > Metazoa > Chordata > Mammalia > Artiodactyla > Ziphiidae > Hyperoodon > Hyperoodon ampullatus. The sequence goes on from NC_136922.1 coordinate 63,428,386, forward strand.
TTAAAATATTTAATATAATTAACATCGGGTGGAAAAACTTATATCTTAAATCCCCTGTGGAAAGAATGTGGCCTAGAGAAGATTTTGCCGTGGGTTTAATCCTCCGCATTTCCTGTTGATGAAGCATGCGCTTACACTGTTTTCCTGATCATACAGAAAATTTATTTCTGAAGGTCACATAAATATAAGAAACATATGTTTGGTGTCATTTAGGAAGTGAATATGTGTCTAAGAATATTGACACTTAATTGTAAACATGAGTGTTCGTATTTATCCGTTCATTCCTTCCTCAGTTTTTCAATGAGATGTTTGCCATGTCATCTCTCCCATGCTTTGGGGGACATGAAGGTGAAAGAGATAAGGATGCTGGTCTCAAGGAGCCTGTTTTTTGTAGGGAAGTTGATAAATACGCTGAAAGAAGGCAAACAGAGAGATGTGCCCAGATGCTGTTGGTGGCTGCCCAGGGCTCCCTCGCCAGTCCAGTTGCTGCAGGTGTGGGCTGCTAACAGCATACACCCGCCCCTTCTCCAGGCGCTTGCTGAGGGATGCCTGAGGGGTAACACTACCCCCTCTCCACACTTCCCACCCGGGGTTGCCTGTGGCCGGAGACTGACTGATGTGGGCCCCGCCCCCTGCCCTCCGGGTGGGACCACCTCTGTGGTGCCCTGTACACTCCAGAGCCCCCTGCAGGGTCGGGAGGAGGCTGATTCTGCTGAAACGACATTTTTGCCTACTCCTTCCCCTGCCCCTCCCTGCTTTCCTCCCGCCTCTACAGTTTCTTCCAAAGGCAGCCCCTCCATAAGTTCCTTGCTCAAGAATCTCCATTTCAGGCTCTACTTCTTGGGAATCCAGACAAAAACATGTGCTATCAAAGAGGCCCAGGAAAGATGATGTCTAGTTTCAGGATCAGGGAAAATATGCCTTGAAGGTTAGTTTAGATTTGAGCACATTAGAAAATATCCATTCATTCTACAGACACCTATTGACAAGTGCCTTCTATGATCCTGGCACTCTTCCAGGCCTCAGGGACACAGCAGCAAATATGACAGTCTTGTTTTCACGGGCACTTACATTCTGGTGGAGAAGGAAAGAAATAAGAAAACAAATAATGGACGATTAGATGAATTCAGATAAGTTTTATTGTGAAAATAAAGCATGGTAACTGGTTAATGTCACCAGTTCTCTTTCCTACCATTCTACAAACACCCACCCATGGGAACAGGTAGTTCAGTCCAACCTTTCTCCCAATGGGTATAATTCTTTACGTCCAATGGTTCAGATTTCAGTCAGTGTCAATTCCCACTGAGTTCCTGTTGTGGATGGTTATTTTAAAACAGAGCATTGACCCCAAACATGTTTCAAACACTTCCAAAGCCTGAATTTGGGATCTTGGAACATTCTTTGGGCTTTCCACAGTTCAAGCATTGAAGAATTTCATTTAGTCTGGATTCAGAGCAGAGTCCCTCTGGAGGACTGGGAATGCTGTAAACTGGTAGAATGCAAGTCCCTGCCATTGCTGGCAATGAGTACTTGTGGCTGCCTGACAGATGGTTCTGGGGACAAGGAGAAGTTGGCTTTCCTGGGAGTTCAGGCTTGACTTGTCCTGCACAGCTATATAAGTCCCGTTCTCCATGCCGGTATCCCGGAACCACACTGTCCTTTGATCCAATGTGCCTTCCCAAGGTAACCCCTCTTCTTTCTGGTCTGTGAGGTCTCCCAGGCAGAGAGTGTTTTATTCATCTTCCTGTGCCCCAAGGGCACAAACAAATCGTGTTGCATGAGAATTAACCAGTGACATTTGTGTTAATAAGTGAATTCCAGGTCCCTTTTTAATCCCTACTTACCTGCCTTAGTCCTCATGGTCCCCAGTGACCAGGCCATAGTCCTCTCTCCATTCGACAAGCCTGATGCCGTTTCCAGCCACTGTGCCTTTGCTCAGCCTGCTCTCCTGCTCAGTGGCTGCCTGGGTAATTGAAATAAACCCCTGGGCTTTTGGGGTAGCCAAGCCTGCACTGGAATCCCAAAGTGTGTGACTTAGGGCAAATGGCTTCTGCATAGAAACTTTGTACACAGTGTCCACTCTTGCCTGTACATAGTAGGCACTCAATGTATGTCATTCTCCAGTTCTCCCATCTTCCCGGTCTGCTTTTGAAATGTCCTCTGTTTTCAGAACCAAACAGCATCTACCTTTCAAATCTCACCTCCTCCACAAAGGCTCCCATGATCACTGTGATGCAGACTGACCTTAGAACCAGTTATTGTTCTCCGGTTTGTATGGGATAGGATCTTCCTAACGCAGCAGCAAACAATCCTATGAAATTCTACCTTCCTTTTACATAACACTTTGGATTGTCGTTAGGGCTTTGCTGAATATTCTGACCCTTCTCTTTCTTGGGATGGCATTCACCCAAGGTCCTTGAAGTCAGGCATAGGCATGTGACACACACTGGCCAACGAATTGTGGCAGAAGTGAGCTGGACCACTTTGCCATTGAAGCATTAAAGAGCCGTTTAAGATTTGTCATGTTCTTGTTGCCTCTGCTGGAGCGAAGAACAGTATGGATCTGCAAAGTACATTGGAAATAAACTTTGGCTGTTTTGAAGTCACAGGGATTAACCCAGGGTTGTTCATTTCTGCCGTGGAATGTAGCTCATTATGACAGAAGCACCCATTTTAGTCTCCTAAAATGAAATTCATAGTATACGTGTGTGTGTTTGTGTCTGTGTCTGTATGTATATACCTATATATATATACACATATATATAATATGCATATATATTTACTTAATTTTAAAAAGTGATATAATGGCCTAACTGCAATGTGAAGGAGAAAGAAAGGGGCATTAAATTGTAATGATATATATTCAGTAGCTGACAACACTAGCAGACCTAAAGAGGGAGATGCTTGTCCCTATACTTCTTAGCACTAGGAATACAGCAGCTGCAAATGCAGACTCTTAGAGCTATGCCAGTGACTCAAACATAACTGGCGGTGCTGTTGTCACTGACATGATTATTTAAAAATAGGAACAAATCTCAGTAAAGTTTTTCATGAAAATTTAATCCTCCCTTGATTAACAAAGCAGTTGGCTTCCTGGGAAAATGCAATGTATTTTGAAACTACGCTCCAAATACTTTGTGTTTAGGTATAAACAGGAGTTGTGTTCCTGGTCCAGGTTTAAATGTAACCTACAATTGGCCCAGGTTTTAAGTAAAAACCTACATTTTTTTGGCCTACATAACAGAAGGCAAAAGGTCTGTTAGGATGTTGGAAAGTCGTGCAGAATGTGGGACAGTTCTTTGTAGTGTGCACCTGCCCTGTGTATTGTAGGGTGTCTACTGTCCCTGGCCCCTGCCCAGTAAATGCCAGTTGCACCCCGACTCCAATTGCTGTGATGATCAAACCCCCTCCCCCCCCCCAGCTAAAATGTCCAAAGTGGCCCACAGAGGCTGGTTTTACCCTCCTTAAGAAGCACCAAGTGTTTCTGAAGAAGGATGCTTCTTCATACTTCTTCAGAACCCCTAACACCACCCAACACTGACTTGGTTAAAAGTAGCTTTCTTTTAAAAATCTGTTGAGCTGATTTTTTAAAGTTGATTCTGTTAAGCTGATTTGTTCGTATTAGCACATGTTGGATGGTTGCTCCTATGGCCTGACTCTCTAGGATTCTATCTCTGATGTTGGCACTAGGACCTGTGACTTAGAGCAGCACAGTGGCGCCCAAAGGGCTGGATATGCAGATACCCTCCAGGCCAGCACCTTCAAATGCCATGGATGTTTTCTGAGCATCCCTAACTTTTGCTCATTTGGTTGTTAGAGCTCATCACACAACTTCTTTCCCATGATGATCTCTGGGGTTTCCACCCCATCTCAGCCTTCTCATTAGTCCCAGTTTCAGATGGCCAGACTTGGTTCAGGAGATGGTGGTCTTTGGGCTGGGCTGGCTCAGCTGAGACCAGCTGTCCGTGGGGAACAGGAGCACATTGCAGGCAGCTCATGTTCTTAGCTGCTTCTGGCAAGGATGGTGCTCCCAGATCCTTGTGGCCCTCTGTGCCCTCTTTCTCCCCCAGCCCATCATTCACCATACCTGGCCGAGCTCAAGCTTCACACTGAAGGAATTTCCTTTATACCTTGTTTTCCACGGCTACACTTGAAAGCAAGATTCAGGAGGATTTCCGTCTACCAGGCACCGCTATGCTTCAGCAGCTCATTTCCTGTTGGCATTGTTTTGAGAAACGGGATGCTCTTGGGGATAAATATTCCCTGACCCCCATTTGCTAGTTTGGGGATTCTCTAAAATGTTGACTGAAAACCTGATTCTTGGAAAATCTGTGTTCTGCTCTCCAGCTTCACAAATCATGCTGTATTGTGGCCTTTACATCAGCATCCTAACCTTACAGTTCCTGTCTCTCAGCAACACGCTCTTGCTCTATCCTAGGCGTCAGCTAGGTGGTGACTTTCTTGACCTCTGCTTCTGAAGGTTAGACTTGTTCTAGTACGAGTTCTACCCTCCACCGAAGTATAACTGAAGTATAGTTGATGTACAATATTATATGTTATGGGTATACAATACAGTGATTCACAAATTTTAAAAGTTTTGCTCCATTTAGAGTTATTATAAGATATTGGCTATATTCTCTGTGTTGTACAATAGATCCTTGTAACTTTATACATGATAGTTTGTACCTCTTAATCCCCTACCCTTCCCCTTTCCCCCTGGTAACCACTAATTTGTTTTCTATATCTGTGTCTGTTTCTTTTTTGGTTATATTCACTAGTCTGTTGTATTTTTTAGATGCCACATATAAGTGATATCATACAGTATTTGTCTTTCTCTGTCTGATTTATTTCACCAAGCATAATACCCTCCAAGTTTGTCCATCCGCATTGTTGCAAATGACAAACTTTTATTTTTTTATGGCTGAGTAGTATTCCATTTTGTGTGTGTGTGTGTGTGTGTGTGTGTGTGTATCACATCTTCTTTATCCATTCATCTGTTGATGGACTCTTAGGTTACTTCCATATCTTGGCAATTGTAAATAATGCTACTGTGGACATTGGGGTGCATGTATCTTTTCATGTATTAGTTTTATTTTTGTCATTCTAGTGTGTGTAGTGATATCCACTTTGTTTTAATCTGCATTTCCCTAATGAACTATTCTGATGAACAGCTTTTCCTGTATTTATTTGCCACTCATATCTTTCCTTTGGTTAAATGTCTGTTTATATCCTTTTTTCTAGAAATTGGGTTGTTTGTTTTCTTACTATTGATTTGTGAGAGTTTTAAAATATATATATTCTTTATACAAGTCCTTCATCAGATAAGTGATTTACAAATATTTTTCTTAATAGTATCATTTTTTAAAATTAAAAATTTTTCTATTGGGGTATAGTCGTTTTACAATATTGTGTTAGTTTCTACTGTACAATGAAGTGGAGTTACCTGTGCTATACAGCAGGTTCTTATTAGTTATCTGTTTTATACATATTAGTGTGTATGTGTCAATCCCAATCTCCCAATACATCCCACCCCCACCCCCACCCCCCCGCTTTCCCCCTTTGGTGTCCATACGTTTGTTCTCTACATCTGTGTCTCTACTTCTGCCTTGCAAACTGGTTCATCTGTACCATTTTTCTAGATACCACATATCTGCATTAATATATGATATTTGTTTTTCTCTTTCGGACTTAGTTCACTCTGTATGACAGTCTCTGGGTCCATCCACGTCTCTATAAATGATCCAATTTTGTTCCTTTTTATGGCGGAGCAATATTCCATTGTATACATGTACCACATCTTCTTTATCCATTCCTCTGTTGATAGACATTTAGGTTGTTTCCATTGTAAATACTGCTGCAATGAACCTTGGGGTGCATGTGTCTTTTTGAATTATGGTTTTCTCTGGGTATATGCCCTGTAGTGGGATTGCTGGATCATCTGGTAATTCTATTTTTAGTTTTTTAAGGAACCTCCATGCCATTCTCCATAGTGGCTGTATCAATTTACATTTCTACCAATAGTGCAAGAGGGTTCCCTTTTCTCCACACCCTCTCCAGCATTTGTTGTTTGTAGATTTTCTGATGATGCCCATTCTAACTGGTGTGAGGTGATACCTCATTGTAGTTTTGATTTGCATTTCTCTAATAATTAGTGATGTTGAGCAGCTTTTCATGTGCCTCTTGGCCATCTGTATGTCTTCTTTGGAGAAATGTCTATTTAGGTTTTTTGCTCATTTTTTGATTGGGTTATTTGTTTTTTTAATATTGAGCTGCATGAGCTGTTTACATATTTTGGAGATTAATCCTTTGTCCATTGATTCATTTGCAAATATTTTCTCCCATTCTGAGGGTTGTCTTTTTGTCTTGTTTATAGTTTCCTTTGCTGTGCAAAAGCTTTTAAGCTTCATTAGGTCCCATTTGTTTATTTTTGTTTTCATTTCCATTACTCTAGAAGGTGGGTCAAAAAAGATCTTGCTGTGATTTATGTCAAAGAGTGTTTTTCCTATGTTTTCCTCTAAGAGTTTTATAGTGTCCAGTCTTACATTTAGGTCTTGAATCCATTTTGAGTTTATTTTTGTGTATGGTGTAAGAGAGTGTTCTAATTTCATTCTTCTACATGTAGCTGTCCAGTTTTCCCAGCACCACTTATTGAAGAGACTGTCTTTTCTCCATTGTATATCCTTGCTTCCTTTGTCATAGATGAGTCAACCATAGATGTGTGGGTTTATTTCTGGGCTTTCTATCCAGTTCCATTGATCTATATTTCTGTTTTTGTGCCAGTACCAAATTGTCTTGATTACTGTAGCTGTGTAGTATAGTCTGAAGTCAGGGAGTCTGATTCCTCCAACTCTGTTCTTTTTTCTCAAGATTGCTTTGGCTCTTCAGGTTCTTTTGTGTCTCCATACAAATTTTAAGATTTTTTATTCTAGTTCTGTAAAAAAAAATGCCACTGGTAATTTGGTAGGGATTGCATTGAATCTGTAGATTGCTTTGGGTCTTAATAGTATCTTTAAAAGAACAATCACTTTAAATTTTTATAAAGTCCAGTTTATCAATTTTTAAATTTATTTCACTAATTTTGTTTTCAGGGGCATTTTTATGTAGTGGGAAGTAGGCAGTTTTTGAAGAATTTTGAGCAGGGGAGCAATAACTTGAAAGAGACATGAAAACAGAAATTGGTCTGATTGTAGGCAATGATATAAATTGAAGTAGAAATAAATCTACAGTAAGGAAGATCAACTATTATATTAAATTAGGTATAAAATAAATAACAATTCAGGTAAGTGTGGGGAACAGGAATTATAGTTTATTAAAATTTTGCCTCTCTCTGCTTAACTAGAATGTACTAATGATTACATAGGGTTACTTACAGCAAGGGTTGGATTACTCCAGAGGGAAATCAGGAGTCCTCAGACAGGCAACATGAGAAGGCCCAACTTCCTTCATACCATCTGACCTATTCCTCAAATGTCTTCTTTTTGGCATCATGATTTCTTGTTCAGTCAGGAAATACAAATTTTCTAAGATGCAATTTAGCCATAATGCTTATAAGAGTTAACTATTACTATATCACAAACCACCCCAAAGGAGTTTTAAAACAATCACCATTTATTTAGCCCATGATTCCAAAGACTGGTGATTTGGACTGGGATCAGCTGGGTGGTTTTCTGTTTTTTACTGGGCCCTCCCAGGTATTTGTGAATGGCTTTGCTCATCTTGGCTGGGCCCTCCCATGTGTCACCATGTCTTGCTGGGATGGTTGTCTCTACTCTGTGTGTTCTTGCAAGCTCCACCAGGCTGCTTGGAGTTGTTTGCTTGGCAGCTGGTAGGGTTCCAAGAGATTGAGCTGAAGCACACAGAGCCTCGTGAGGCCCAGACTCAGAATTGGCAAGTGTCTTCCACGGTGTTTTGGGAGGGATAAAACAAATCAAAGCCAGCCCAGACTCAAGGAATAAATATAGGGAGGGGAATAATTGTGACAATTTTTGCAAACAATCTATTTCAGTGTCTATCTGATGACCTAATATAAGGTCATTTTTGTGACATTCCTTGGGATGAAAAGCATCTTAGAGATCCTTTTTCTGGGAGTTGATGGTGAAAGGATTATTTCTAAGATAAACTTTTATTATGCTCATTATTGCAGGACCTGGGGCCCTTTAAAATGAACCAGAGGGCTTCCCTGGTGGCGCAGTGGTTGAGAGTCCACCTGCTGATGCAGGGGACACGGGTTCGTGCCCCGGTCCGGGAAGATCCCACATGCCGCGGAGCAGCTAGGCCCGTGAGCCATGGCCGCTGAGCCTGCGCGTCCGGAGCCTGTGCTCCGCAACGGGAGAGGCCACAACAGTGAGAGGCCTGCGTACCGCAAAAAAAAAAAAAAAAAAAAAAAGAACCAGAGTTACGATCTAAAGTGGAAATCCCAACCCTTGTTATTTGCCTGCCACAAGGATAAGAAACAGCCACATTATTAAGTGCTGTACTTTGCTACAAATATTAACTGACAACAATTGACCCTCTCTGGGATTTTCCATTTAGTTATTTGCTGGAAGCTGTTCCCGTAATTTTCAACAATACTGTTATCTATGAGATTATCTTTCTTTTAGCTGTGCTGGGCTTTCAGTTGCATTAATACAGCTTAATATCTCTTCCTGTTGCTTTTCTAATTAAAAGCTTGTTGGATATCCAAACAAGAAATACCATATCCAAGCACTAGTAATAAAGACTGCTAATAATCAGGAAGAAAACATCAGAAAGGGACAACATCAACCAGACATGAGAAATCTTCTGATCAGGCAAAGAAAAGGGACCAGGGGTCCGGGGCGGATTATAAGGCAATGATGTGGCTCTGACAAGCCAGCCTCCCAGGAGTTGATGGAAGACTGCAGATGGAAGACCGCCAATGGGCAGCCTGAATGTAGTTCAGGAACCCTGTTCCAAGCTGGGTGTATGAATCCTGGGTCCCAGAAGAACATCTCATGTCTGCCTTTCCAATCACTACCGCTTTCCTCTCCTGATTCCCTAACTCCCCCATTCCTCCCCTCTGGCTGCCTTTGAAGGTCCTCAAAGCAGGTATCAGTTCCACTTCCACTACAGTAGTTATAAGAATCAGCCACTAGATAGCACCAGCTGTTCAGACTAAAGTGCTTTATTGAGCCAGCTCTGTAGGTCCTTCCTCCCATAGCGAAGACAGGGTCTGAAGATAGCTTCCCCTCTCTGCCACTGTCATTCTCATTCTCCCACTTTTCTCTCCATCTTCTCACCCCATCCCAACTCCATTTAAAAATTAGGCCTTTTTCCAGAAGCAGTTTTTGTGTGATTTTGAAGGCAGAGGAGACAAGTTTGTGTGTGTGTGTGTGTGTGTGTGTGTGTGTGTGTATGGCATGGGGTGGTAGGGAGGGAGAGGGAATTTGTGAGTTCTACACAATTTTGAATGGCCCCTCGAAGGGCACAGATTTCACTCTGGGCAAGAAAGAAGGTACTGCAACTGCTCACTACTCTCATACTTGAGCCCTCACCTCTCTTGAGCATCCCCACCGAGCTTTTCCACAGGCACCTCTATTGTTTCAAAAACCAAACTCATTATTTCCTTCTTTTTATCCTCTCCCACCCAATCGTCTCTTTCTAGTTCCCTCCTGATATATTACGCTCTCATAACCCTATCATTTCAGGAACTTCAGAGCCATCCTGTTCCCTTACAGAGCTCTCACCCTCCTGTGCAACCTGCTACCAGTCAGTGATGCTTCACTTCACGTCTACTTCCTCGGTCCTCCCATTCCTCTGCATTTGCACTGAGTGATGCTGCTGTTTGTCTGATCACCTATGTGTTTGAATATAGCAGTGGTGTTGACACTGGGGATTCAATGGTAACATCTAACCTGAAATCTTAAAGATGAGTTGAAGTTACCCAGGCAAGTGGGGGTAAAAGCATTCACAATAGAACAGTGGTTCCCAGCTGGAAGCTAGGGGTGATTTTGCCCCATAGGAAACTTTTGGTAATGTCTGTAGACATTTTTGGTTGTTACATCCTGGAAGGAGGAGGAAGTGGTACTGGCATCCAGTGGGTAGAGGCTAGGGGTGCTGCTAAACATCCTACAATGAAGAGGACAGTCCCCATAACAAAGAATCATCCACCAGACCCCCCCCCCCCCAAATGTCAATAGTGCTGAGGTTGAGAAACCCTGTGACAGAGGAAGCAGCAGAGGGGTGAGAGAACATGGCTTTTCTGAGGCACTTGAAGGGTTTTATTATGGTAAGAAGGAGTGGTGGGGAGATGTAGCCAGAGACCCGAGTTTGCAAAGTTGCACTTAGGAGTTTAGACTCTCCCCAAGGCCAGTGGAGAGTTCTTGAAGCCATTGGTGCCACTGCAGACTTTATTCTCAGGGTCACTGAAAGCTGCTGATGGGAGCTTTGGAGGCTTGGAAATATTTAGTGAATGAATAGGCACAATTTCAGTCACTGGTTTGAACCAGGCCTTCTTGTCCAGGTCTCATGTAGAAAAAATATTGGTATGCTATGATCCTTCCGAAATAAACTAGAAGTAATCATATTCATTCATTTTGTTAAATAAATAAACAGATAGGGCTTCCCTGGTGGCTCAGTGGTTGAGAGTCTGCCTGCCGATGCAGGGGACACGGGTTCGTGCCCCACTCCGGGAAGATCCCACATGCCGCGGAGCGGCTGGGCCCGTGAGCCATGGCCGCTGAGCCTGCGCTCTGCAACGGGAGAGGCCACAACAGTGAGAGGCCTGTGAACCACAAAAACAAACAAACAAAAACCACCCCCCAAAAAACAGATAAACTAAACTTACATACCAAAGGACTGTTCTAAGCTTTTCATAAAGATTTTTACCTTTCATCTACCCAACAACCCCTATGTAATAAGAATCTTTTTGTTTTTTTCAGATGAGGACACAGAAATTGAAAGAGTCATCCCCCAAATATCAGACAGCAGGGACATAGCAAGGTATGTATATGTTAAATTTTAGGAGATACTGACAAATACTTTTCCAGAGTGGCTGGCTGTACAACATAACAGTCCCACCAGCAGTATATGGAGTTTAAAATTGCTCACCAGCACTTAGTATGTCCATCTTTTAAATTTTAGTTATTCTCATGGGTAGGTAACAGTATATTTCATTATAGTTTTAATATTCATTCCTCTGTTAAATGATGACATTAAGCATATTTTTATGTGTTTAGTTGTACAATTGGATATTGTATTTTTTCAAGTGCCTGCTCAAATCTCCTGTCTATTTTTCTACTGAGTTGACAGTCGTTCTGTTTTTATTTGGAGGTGTTTTCAAAATATTTTCTGGATACAAATCTCTTGAGAGTTACATGTAGTTGATCATATCTTCTCCCACTATATGACTTCCAATTTTACTCTCTTAATGTAATCTTTTTTGTGTGTGTGTGGTACGCGGGCCTCTCACTGTTGCAGCCTCTCCCGTTGCGGAGCACAGGCTCTGGACGTGCAGGCTCAGCGGCCATGGCTCACGGACCCAGCCACTCCGCAGCACGTGGGATCCTCCCGGACCGGGGCACGAACCCGCGTCCCCTGCATCGGCAGGCGGATTCTCAACCACTGTGCCACCAGGGAAGCCCCCCTTAATGTAATCTTTTGATGAATAAACCTTAATGTCAATGCAGGCCAACTTACCAATCTTCTCTGTGTACATTCTCTTAGTTACTCTTGGGGTTCTATTTAAGAAATCTTAGTCTATCTCATTTTCATGAATGTGTTCCCTATGTTATCTTTTTTATGTTCCTTTAAAAATCATTTACATTTAAGTTTCTGATTCATCTCAAGTTTATGCTTGTGTATAATGTGAAGTCAAAGCCAATGTTCACTGGACTGTTTTTCCATATGGTTATTCAGTTGACCCAGCACCATTTACTGACAAGGCCAGCCTTCCTTTCCCCAATGTTCCACAGTGTCAGTGTATTAGTTTCCTGTGGCTACTATAATACATTTCCACAAACTTGGTGACTTAAGACAACGAGAGAATTTTATTCTCTCACAGTTCTGGAAGCCAGAAATACAAAATCAGTATCACTGGGCTGAAATCAAGGTGTTGGCAGGGCTGTACTCCCTCCAAAAGTTCTAAGAGAGAATCTATTCTTTGCCTCTTCCAGCTCTGGTGGCTGCCAGCATTCCTGTTTATAGCCACATCACTCCAATCTCTGCCTCCATCTTGAAATCACCTTTTCTTGGGTGTGTGTAATCTCCCTTTGCCTCTCTCTTATAAGGACACTCGTGATGGCATTTAAGGCCTGTCAGGATAATCCAGGATAGGCATCTTAGTGTTTTTAATCACCTCTGCAAGAAGCTTTATCATATAAGGTAACATTCACAGGTTCTAAGGATTATGACTTGGTATCTTTCTGGAGCCATTTTAATCAGCCTACGACAATCACCAACTATCATAAATCAGATGTTCATGTATGTGTCTGTCTGGGCTTTCAATTTCATTCCATTGATCTATTTGTCTCTCTGTGTGCCATTATTTCACTGTTGTGATTTTAATTATATATCTTGATATCTAGTAGTGTAAGTCTTCCAATAATGTTCTCCCTGCCCCACCAACCCCAGGATTGTCTTGGCTTATTTTCCCCTTTTACATTTCTTTATAAATTCTAGAATCAGTTTTGTCAGTTTCCTTAAAAACATAGGCTAGGATTCTGACTGAAATTCCTTTGCATCTGTAGGTCCATTTGGGAGTAACTGACACCTTCAACAATATTAAGTCTTCCAAAGCATAAACATGGTAATATTAAGCCATTTCTTTAAAAAAATATTTTTCAGCAAAATGTTATAGTTTTCTGTGAAGAGATGACATCTTACATTTATTTCTGGTGTTTAACTTTTTGATACTTTTGAAAATGGCATAATATTTTAAAAATTTATTTTATAATTTTTGTTACCTAAAGAAATACAGTTAATTTTTATATAAACAAACTTGTTACCTTACTTATCAAGCATTATAAATTATCTGTAAATTTTAAATATTCTACATGCAATCATGTCATCTGCAAATGCTGACTTATTAAAATGGAACATAAATTAGTATTTTAACCACTCTCTGTTAATGCAAAGACCCTAGAATTGTTATCATGTATTTTAGTTTTACATACCTATTAATCCCTTTAAACAATTATTATTTTTATACAATCAATATTTATTTTTAGATTCACCCTCATATTGAACTTTCTTTTGCTCTTTATTCTTTTCTGCATTTCCATGATTAGGATCATTTCCCTTATGCCTTTGATATTTCATTTATTGTAGATCTGCTGTTAACAAATTCTCCCAGTTTTTCATTTTCTGAAATGTCTTTTTAAATTTTTTGATGGATATTTTTTTCTGGGAAAGAATTCAAGTTTAGCAGTTGTTTTCTTTAAGTACTTAGAAGATGCTATTCCATTGTCTTCTAGATTCCATTATTTTCATTGAGAAATAAGCTGTAATTCTTATTTTGATTCTTTCAAGGAAATGCCTCCTTTTCCCTCTAGTTACTTTCAATACATTTGTGTGTGTGTGTGTGTGTGTGTGTGTATTAGCAGTTTTACTGTGATAAATGTAGGTGTGTTTTTTCTTTATATTTTCCTATTTGGGGTTCATAGTGTTCCTCAAACTTGTGGCTTGATGTCTTTCATCAGTTTTAGAGAATTTCTCTCTAGTATCACTTCAAATATTGCTTCAGTCCCACTGATTCTCTATATTCTCTCTATATATACATATTAGACATTTTTGTTGTGTCTATTATGTCTCTTACTCTATCCTCCTCCTTTTTTGTCCTTTACTTTTGATATTTTCTTCTGATCTATTCCCAGCTAACTAATTTTCTCTCTCTCTCAGTAGATTGATAGATATACAGATCTCTCTCTATGTTGATACGTATATACATTATATATGTGTATATAATATATATATATATGTTACTGTTAACACATCTTTTGAGCTTTTAATTTTGGTTTTGAAATTAAGATTCTATTTTTTTTCTATTGTACTGTTTACAGTTCTCTAATCAAACCTACCAACTTGTTGCCTAATTTCTTGAACAGCAGCAATCACTTATTTTAAAGACAGTGTCTTATAAAACCAATATTGAATCATCAATATTGAATAAATATTGTGGCTCTGTGTCTGCTATCTGGTTTTTTCCTCATGATTTAAACCATTTGGTTTTATTTCCTGACGTAGCAACAAATTTTGACTAAATCCCTACATTGAATATAAAAACGTTTTAGAGATTCTCTGGATGGTGTTATCTATGCCTAGAGAGGGTTTATTTTGCCCCTGATAGGCAGTTAGGGTAGGATACAATAATTTTAATACAATCAGATAATGAGTTAATTTGAAGCTGGGCTTCAGTCTTTGTTAGGGATGGTGTATTTCTGGTTCATCTCTATTCCTACAATATAGGTTCTTTAGGGCTCTCAACCAAAATCCTAGGTTGTTTACTAGGGCCCCCCCTCCACTTATTTTCCCCAAGTCTTATAAAAGTGTAGGAGGTCCTTGCTCAGCCTCTCTGTTTGTTAGCCACCACTTGTGAATCATCAAATTCCTTGATCAGAAAAGCAGTATGAAATTAATGCCAAGCTCACCTCACTGTAAACTCATTCTCTCTAGGACTTGTTTCCTCAAGTTCTCACTGTTTTGTAGCTCTCCAATAACTTCCAAATACATATTTTAAAAACATATTTCAAAAACATATTTCCAAGTATTTCTAGTTGATTTTAGTGGGAAAGTTGATTTGAAACCAGCTACTCTATAATTATTAGAAGCATAAATCTCTGATTACTAATATTTGAAGTATATATAATTTTCCTGGATGAGTTTTTACAGGGGATTTCTGTGGAAGAATAGTAAGCGCTCTGTATCAAGGTGAATTTTTTCTTATGATCCAGGATTTGGTGTATAAATTCATTTCACTTTTATCTTTTTCCCTATGAACTGGATAGATATCTGTAGGATTTTTCTCTTTACCCACTGCTACAAAGAAAATGTGTGTGGTTTCTGTGTTTATATTTCCTGTTCTTTTTAGTTTACAAAGACTTCTGGGGAGATGAAGGGAAAAATTCTAACTTTATAATGCTATCTTCAAATCAGAAGTCCGGGGGCTTCCCTGGTGGCACAGTGGTTGAGAATCTGCCTGCCAATGCAGGGGACACGGGTTGGAGCCCTGGTCTGGGAAGATCCCACATGCCGCGGAGCAACTAAGCCTGTGTGCCACAACTACTGGGCCTGCGCATCTGGAGCCTGTGCTCCGCAACAAGAGAGGCCGCAATAGTGAGAGGCCCGCACACCGCAATGAAGAGTGGTCCCCACTCGCCGCAACTAGAGAAAGCCCTCACACAGAAATGAAGACTCAACACAGCCAAAGAAAAAAAAAATCAGAAGTCTGATCTCATTTTAATTTTAAATGAATCCCTCTGGCTTTTGTCTGGAACATTATTTCAAATAGCAAAAGATTGGAATAAACCTAAGTGTACATGAATACAGAATGGTTAAATAAATTATGATAAATTCATATAATAAAACATCATAGCCATTAAAAATAATGAGGTAACTTTCTATGTAATGACATGTAACTATTCCAAGAGGTATTGAGTGAGAATATCAAAGCGTGGAAGAATGTGTATGATATTACTGCTATAATTTGTGTGAAAAAAAAGTATACTTTTTTTTTGATAAATGCATAAACAGTCTGGAATATATACAAAACCTAGTAAAAGTTACTACTTTCTCCAAAAGTTACTGCTGGGGAATGGAACAAGGTCACTGAGGGACAGGTCCAAGGTGGACATTAAGTTTTAATGCATATCTTCTCTTTGTTTTGGATGTTATACTGTGGGCATGTGTTACCTATTCAAAAATGTAAGTGAAATATTTTTTACAATACAACATGCATTTTCATATTCTCTAGTGAAATAATTTTCATTTGTGGGCATTACTGAACTGCCTATTTCCTTTCATTATTTGCCTATTATCATACATATTTTACATAATTATAATCAGAGAATTTGTTATTTTATTAAGATAACTTTTTCATATTTTTATAGTCTTCAAAATTATTTTAAACTTTTGCATAATATTTTGTTTAGCTCATGTACCATAATTTACTTATCCTTTCTCCAATGTTGGTCATTTACATGTTTCCTTATTATGTGTAACATAGTGATGAGTGTCTTTGTGAATGTATATTCATTTGGTCTCTATGATTAGCTCTAATACTTTATGGTTATTTGGTAAGGCTGAATGAAAATAAAATAAGCACTACATTGAGTAGAAAAAAGGTCAGAAATGATTATAGATGATCCTCCAGATACCCAGGATAAGCACAGTGATTCTCATTCATTTTAACCCTTGTTTATAAGGGTAAGACAAACAGAGTTGTTGCTCTTTAAATATACATACAGTGAAAATTGAACTCATAGGAAATAATGCACTTAAAGAATCATTAATTATTACCTAATTACTTGCACCACTGTGGCATGGACAGAAAAGTGCTCTGCGATGATGAAGTTGTCAATTACAGTTGATAATTAAGGGGCCAGGTGCATGTTTAACTTAACAAGATAAATATCTGCCCAGATGTTGTTTGTCTGCTGCTTCATTACCAGGTAGGTTAGAAGATTTTCATAAACTAGAGAGACTATTAAATTCATAACCTTGCTGCATCAAGAAATTTTTAACAAATCTGTTACTGTAGCCAATATTCATTTAAATAGGCTATTCATCAGATTTCCTGGAGAGCTGAAGAAGTAAGTATGTGCATATAATACCATATTTGCAGATTCTCAGTGAAACGGCTATTTGAATATAAAATAGGGCTAAAATATGACAGTCTTGGAAACTAGAGAAGATGCCTCCCCATGCCAGAAACATGAAGGAATTTTATGCAAGATTTTATATGGCAGATTGAAAGAAGACTACAAAGAATCAGTCCATGTTAGACCATTCCAAGAAACCAAAGATCCTTGGAGGTAAGAGATGAAGGTTCTGGCAGAGTTACAGTATGATATCCTAAATTGGAGGGGAGAGGCTGGGAAGAAAGGACTGCCTGCAGAAAACATGGAAGTTAGGTCATGTCACTCCTTGTGTTAGTTTGCTTGGGCTATCATAACAAAATACCACAGACTGGGTGCCCCAAACAACAGAAATTTATTTTCTCAGAGTTCTGGAGGCTGAAAGTCCAAGATTAAGGTACTGGGAGGGCTAATTTCCCTTGAGAACTCTCATTGGCTTGCAGATAGCTGCCTCTGCCTGTGTGCTCACCTGGCCTTTTCTCTGTATATGTGCATCTTAGGTGTCTCTTCCTCATCTTATAAGGACACTAGTCATATTGGTCTAGGACCCCACCCTTATGATCTCATTTAATATTAGTTACCTCTTTAAAGGACCCTATCTCCAAATACAGTCACATTTAGTGCTTCAACATATGAATTTTGGGGAAACATAATTCAGTCTATAACACTCCTCTCTTTAAAATCCTCCAACGACCTTAAAATGGCCTGAAAGGGCCAGTGTAATCTGGTTCAACGCTGCCTCTCAAACATTTTCTCGTAACACTCTTCACCTTTGTGTATTGCACTCCAGCCACGTTGATCTTCTTACTGTATCTCTGACACCAAGCATACTCCCATGTCAGGGCCTTTGCAATGGCTATTTTCTGTCCCTGGGATGCTTTGCCTTAGAGAGCCTCACTGCTGCAAGGTCCCTGTTTAAAGAGCTCCTTGCCAAAGAAGTCTTTTCTGACCATGACATAGAAAATAGAACTCACTGTCACTTTCTTTTCCTTCTTACACAGCTTTATTATCTTTTTTTCATAACACTTAAGTCTTGTGATATATATTTGTTTGCTTATTACCAATGTGTTCCTAGTAGATTTAGGCAGTGACTTATATGAGCTAAGGGGCTTCTTCTGTTTCTGTTACTGTTACAGCAGCTAGAAATAGAAGACAGGACTTATAAAAGAAAGACAATCCAATTGACAGGAGATGTTAGTGGCAATAATAGAAGATAGAGGATAATGGAATAATGTTTTCAATTGGTTGATTTAAAATAATTATCAACCGAGAAAATTATCCTGCAAGGTGTTTTCAGGTAAATGAAAACAAAATTAATTTACCTTTAAGAGACATTCATTAAAGGAACATTGGTTCATGTAGGAGGAAAATGATCCTAAAATGTCTTTGATCTAAGATGCAAGAAGGAAAGGGAAGAAATACATATATATTTAAGTTTATAAACCTAAGCAAATATTATTTATCAATAAATAAATATTAATGTCCAACTTACGGAATTTAGGAAAACAGAATCAAAATGTAAATAGGAGTGTAAAATTCCAAACCAGTAGAGGAGCAAAAATGGAAGAAGAAAAGAATGAATACAAGTTTATTAAATATAAAAAGGGGAAAAAAAGAGAAGAAAAAACAGCATAGAAAAAGTGAGACAAAGATGAATCACTTATTAAGGTTGTAGACACCAATCAGAATATATCAAGAATCACATTAAAAGTAAACTAAATCCATCAGTTACAAGATTAAGTCTGTAAGTTTAGATTAAAAGAAAAAAATACACCTATTTATGCTATTTATAGGAAAAAAGAAGAATCTGGAAAGATTGGATGTGAAAGGATAGAAAAATATATACCCAGCAACACTAACCAAAACAAACTAGAGTAGCATCATTAAATTTAGTCAAAATAGAATTTTAAGCCAAATAGAATAATTTAGGACAAGGAGGGTCACTACATAATATAAAAATTTTAATTCGCCAGGAAGACATAACCATTATAAGTTTCTAGGCATCTAAGAAAATAATCTAGAGAAATATAAATATATAAGTAATACATACATCAGATTGATAAAAATTATAAAGAGAAATTGACAAAGTTACCATCACGATGGGAGATTTCAACACAGCCCTTCCAATTATAGAAAGGCAGATAAATATTAGTAAAGCCAGTGAAAATTTAAATATATAATCTAATAAGTTTGAGCTAATGGAGCTTGCAAAAAATTCTGCACCTGTCAAATAGAGTATGTGTTTGTCTTAAACACAATGAAACATGTATAAGAATTTACAGCAATTTCAACAGGATGATTTTGTTTTCTGACTTCAGGTACATTAGAAAACTTAACAGAAATTTCAAAAATGCTTAGAACTAAATGAAAATGAAAATACTATACATTAAAACTTGTATAATCCATTAAACTTTTTAGGATGTGGCACAATGGTGAAGGGAAATTTATAATCCTCAATGCTTAAATATTTGTGTACAGAATAACTTAGTAATATATCAATTAAATAAAATGTTAAGAATACAAGGGCAAGTTGACAGACACACAATTGTATTTGGACACTTTAATAAGCAGTCCTTAGCCTCTGATAGATCCACAAACCAGAATAAGATTATAGGATATCTGATCATTCAAAATTAATGTGATTGATAGTAAATACATAAAAATCTGCATACACAATAAAAAATTCACTTTTTCTAAAATTTTATTTAGTGTATAATTTATAGGGTCTCAAAAATTTCCTCACTACATTAATTTTTTTAGATGCATAAACAAACACAAATATCAGTGAATTAAGTGTTCTATTAGTGTTAGAAAAACACCTATAAAAAATCTCAGCTATGTTAGTTAGGATTCTTTGGTTGCAAAAGACAGAAACCCAATACCAATTCACTAAAGCCTAGAAGAGGGATTTATGGACACTTACCCAGACTGTGGAAAGGTGAGGTGGGCCTGGCATTAAAGATAAGTGGGTTCAGACCATAAGCTGTCAGACTTTCCCTCATTATTTTTAATTTCCACTCCTCTCATAGCTTCTGCACAGAGGGTTTCTCCCAGAGTGGGGGACGTGGCTTGGACCATCTCAGTGGCTGTAGCAGAGAAAGCCACTATGTGCTTACTACTCTGTGGCCTCTTCCTTGCACAGAGGACTATGACATTTCCCAGCCTCCTTTGCAGTTAGTTTGGGGCCAAGTTGTCAGTGAGCTTTACGTGGAAGAGACACAAACCACATCTAGTTGGAGGTACTAAAGGGTTCTCTTTGTTCTCTCCTCCCCTGCACAGTGACCCTAGAAGTGCTACGTTGAGAAGCAAAGATACAGGGATCTTTGAGTTACAAGTTGTGAGCGGTTGCTCTTGAGTGCTTATGGATGTGCTGAAGACTCCATGTGAGTGAGAAATTTTGAGCTTTGCTACCATAGCATAACCTCACCTCATCTAAATGAGTCAGATACTGTAGTGACTAGGATACATTCCCCAAGAGCTAGAGCAAAATCCTGAAGGATTCTGATGAATTCAAATTCGCTTACCTGGACTAATCAATGTGGACAGGAGGATAAGGTAATAGGATGGACTGAATTATGTACACACTCCTCTGACCAGGATTGGGTCTGTTACCAGAAGGGTCTGGAGTTGCACAGATATGGCCACTATTGGGAGTCATGAAGATGTCCCAGTTTGTGGCTATTTGATTAAGGCAAACAAGAAGATGATAATAAACATGAAAATAAAAATTAACATATTTTATTGAAAATAAGTAAAGCCAATAAATAATCCTAACAATTCATTCAAAGAGAAAGTAAAATAATTAAGTCTTCGGCTGATTTTGTCAAGAAAAAAGAAAACACGGACACAGAATCAGAAATTAGAAAAAGTTCATTGGCCCCCAAATTCAAGGGGAGCTGATTTTTTTTTTTTTTTTTTTTTTTTTTTTTTTGCGGTACGCGGGCCTCTCTCTGTTGTGGCCTCTCCCGTTGCGGAGCACAGGCTCCGGACGCGCAGGCTCAGTGGCCATGGCTCACGGGCCCAGCCACTCCACGGCATGTGGGATCTTCCTGGACTTGAGCACGAACCTGTGTCCCCTGCATCGGCAGGCAGACTCTCAACCACTGCGCCACCAGGGAAGCCCATCATTTGGCTCTGTTAAAATAAAATAAAATTCATTTGAAAGGGACAATGTATACAGTGTTCCACTGCTGAATTCAAGTCATCCTATGAACTGTTTATACAAAGATTTAATAAGAATAATAATATTAAGAGTTTAGGAATTTTATGTTCTCTGAAGAAGCCAAATGCTCTTCTTTTTTATATATGAATGTGGATTTGTCTTCCATCATACTCTGTTTTTACCGTGTCATGTGGGCACTCTTCTCTCTTGCCTGATTTAAAGCCCTCTTTATTCAGAATTTTCTTGCCAGCAATGTCTTCCCGGTTCCCACTGGATGCACTCATGCCGTTAGTCATCATGTTGGCGTTGTAAGAGGCACCTTAAAATCCAGTCCAGTTGGTTACTTACCTCAGCCTCCTTTCTCGTCCAGAATCAAAACTTTCTAGGGGGACTTCCCAGGTGGCGCAGTGGTTAAGAATCCGTCTGCCAATGCAGGGGACATGGGGTCGAACCCTGGTCCAGGAAGATCCCACATGCTGTGGAGCAACAAAGCCTGTGCGCCACAACTACTGAGCCTGCGCTCTAGAGCCCGCGAGCCACAACTACTGAGCCTGCGTGCCTAGACCCCGTGCTCCACAACAAAAGAAGCCACCTCAATGAGAAGCCTGCGCACTGCAACGAAGAGTAGCCCCCGCTCGCCGCAACTAGAGAAAGCCCGTGTGCAGCAACGAAGACCCAATGCAGCCAAAAATAAATAAAAGTTAAAAAAAAAAAACTTTCTAGGGAAGAGGAGATGAAAACACCACCTGAATTTCCTTCTGTTTTCAACTCAGATTCCCTGGTGTTGTACTCCATATTTCTCCCAGCTCTGTGATTATTCTCTGTGAAATTGTGTAAGTGGGAAGAGTCGTGGGTTTGAGGTACTTTGGTAGATATTCCTCACAAGTGTTTACGCACATGCACACTGTAGGACAGCCGTTTTCTCTTCTTCAGGGTCTTCACACGGGCCCCTTCTTTTTTTTTATTTTTTATTTTTTGGCTGCACCACATGGCATGTGGGATCTTAGTTCCCTGACAAGGGATGGAACCAGCACCCCCTACACTGGAAGCGCGGAGTCTTCTTTTTTTTTTTTAACTGGAGTATAATTGCTTTACAATGTTGTGTTAGTTTCTGCTGTACAACGAAGTGAATCAGCTATACATATACATATATCCCCTCCCTCTTGGACCTCCCTCCCATCCCCCGGCTTCCTGCCCATCTAGGTCATTACAGAGCACCGAGCTGAGCTCCCTGTGCTGCACTGCTGATTTCCACTAGCTATCTCTTTTTACATATGGTAGTGTATTTATGTCAAACCTAATCGCCCATTTCATCCCACTCTCCCCTTTCCCCACTGTGTCCACATGTCCATTCTCTACATCTGCGTGAAGGGTGGAGTCTTAACCACTGGACTGCCAGGGAAGTCCCACAAGCCCCTTCTTGTCCCTCCCTTAGACCTTCACCTGCTCCACAGAGGGTCACATGCGCCACACCCCATGCTCTTGTCTGACTCAGCTACAATCATACCGAAGCAGCCTGACTTCAAATATCCCACTGGTTTGTAGTTTGACCTTGAAGAAGTTGGTAGACCGTCTTTGACCACGTGGGAAATGGAACTTACTTCAGAAAGAGAATAGTGAACTAAGAGTTGTGGAATCACAACTCTTAAAAAAAATAAGCAGCCGCTAAAATAGTTAATTATGCTAGTGTTTCTCCACCCATTTTGTTGATGAAAGAGCTTCTAAAACATTACCTGTCAATCTGATCCTTCAGATAAAAGACTCTCCCTTTGAAAACAGGCATCATATGAAAATCTGAGGGCCAGGATCCATATTTATTAGGGGATGCCCACCCCTCCTGTCCTGTTGTATCATGGGTTTATAGCACACCAGTTATCCTGAGCTCCCTAAGCTCTTTCAAGAATTGTGTTAAAATTAAACCTGTCGGTTGTTCCTTGGGAGAATCACAAAGTTTCAGACATTTGTGTAGCTGACTTGCCTGCAGAAGTATGGAAGCAGTGTTTTGTTTTTTTTAAATCTCAAGTTAGCAAAATATTTCTCCTTTTATCTCCCCTGCCCCTGTGGTGGTGATTAGTATCTGAAGGCCAAGTTCCTCTGGGAATGGCTGACATCTTCTGCCACTGCATAGATCAAAAGGGAAGAAGAGATATACGTTGGCCACTGAGTGAGGGGAAAAACAGAAAGATTGACAATCAGAAGGAATTAGAAAAAAGAAGGAATAAGAAACTTACCACTGTGAAAGGAAGAAAAAAATCAAACTCTATTTTCTTAAAATTAATTTTGGTGAAAGGTTAGGAAAGTTAAAGAGGCTCAGTGTCCAAAGCAAGGCGCAGCAAATAATTGGACAGTCCATGTGAGCTGAAATTAGTGCCGCAACAGACTTAGAAAGAATTAGGAGGGCTCTTCCCTAAAGGGAAATGTAGTAATACATCAATAGTAAGTGTGTTGAGCTGTGTTTTAGGTACAATTCCCATTCTGAGAACTCCAAAAATTTCCTAGGAACAAGAATAGAAGGTGCCAGTGAGTGAATGAACTGAACAGAACAAGGATGATGATGTTCCTTCTCTGGCCAGATTGCACCTGAAATATTGTGCTCAAACCAAAGGACCACTGAGATGGTGACGGTCTGGGAAATGCGTTTATGAGGAATTTTGAAGAAACAGGTAAGTTAGATTTCAAGAGGGGACACTTCAGGCCGTGGAGGTACCTCATAGCTGCTTCCAAATATTTAAAGCCTTAGTGAATTAAATAAAAATCTGAGCACTAGCTCAGAGCCAGCCCGGTACATGGAGCCTGGGATGAGTAGATGAATATGGATACATCCTGCCTTCTGGATGCAGGAAGGAAAATGAGATTGACTCTGTGTGCTTCTAAAGAGCAAACTGGGATGACAGTAGTGGCTCTAAGACAGGAAGGTTTCAGTTTAATAAAAGGAAAAGGGCGTTTATAAACGCACCTGTCCCAAGTTAGAAAGGGCTGCTTAAGACACAGCAAGCCTTCCTGTTGCAGGGCTTCGTGGTAGGTTAGCGTGACAAGGGATCTTAGCCGACCTAGAGGAAGCATCATGTAGAGACAGGATGACACCCTGTTTGGGCTGTCCTTGGAATGGATTCTCCATCCCCTTCCACTTCCCATGAATCTGCGTTTCTGAATCTTAAGATTTGGAAGAAGAATGAGGATAGAGTAGCCAAGTAGTAAAGGGAGCATAGTTTTAGTAATTGAAGCATAAATAATAATTGCTAACTTTTATTGAGAGCTTGGCAAGTGCTTGGCAGGGTTGGGCAGTACCGGTCCTGTGAGGTAGTGCTATTTTATCTTCTTTTCACAGCTGAGGAAACAGCTAAAGTCACTTGCCCAAGGTGCCACAGCAGATCAACTAGCCCGGGCACCGAAACGCATGCTTTAGCCTCCAGACGGCGCTGCCTCGTTTTCTCACACCTAGTGTCATTTCCTCACTCAAACCTGCACTTGCGTGCCTTCAGAAACGATACCTGCAAGGATTCTAGGAACATGTTTAATTTTGCTGCAACTTGTATAAGCTTATAGGAATGCACACCAAATGTATAAAACTATGGAAATACGAGGAACAGTGGAAAATTATTTACTGCAAGGGTTTTTTACATGGCATCCGTGTGTGTGTGTGTGTGTGTGCGCGTGCACGCACGTCACTCTGTGAAGAAATCCTCAGAATGGTGATGCATTACCTCACAAAAGTTTAAGAACTACTGTTTTAAGACTTTCTCCAGCTTCTGTGCAGAGAAGAAAGCCTAACCAGATAGAAACTTTCATTCACCAACAGGAATCAGCTAGTTTAAGAAAGAAAACCAAACCAAAACAAAAAACTCTCAGCAATTGAAGTTATTAAAACAATTCTTTCTGAGAGTAGGAACCATCTAGACTTAACCTTTTGGGATTCGCTTTACTAGGAGTTTCAGACTCTATAAGGAGGCCCTTAGTGTATGTTTCTTTTTCCCTAAAGGAACCGGCAACAGAGGAAGAACACAGGAACGGGCTAGGATGGAGGAATGAAGATTCCTCACTGGCTTTTCTTAAGCACCCCTCCCCTAGGGTTTTGCAGTATTCAACAGGGAAGTCTCTGAATGATCATTTTGTTTTCACAGTGCTTCATTTCTCCCACCTTCAATCCTGGCCTAACACCATCAAGCATTGCACAGCAGCAGAAACAGGTAACAAAATGGACACCACAGAGATCAAAAGCAGTCAGATTTCCGAGCAGAAAAATTCACCTCTGTTTCTGAGCATCCAAAGACACTCTCCCATTCTTGCTGAATGCTTCTGATGCCAGTTAACTGCAGGAGTGATCCTTGCATAATAATTGCATGCTCCTTTGTGCTATCTGTTGTGACTGGTTTTGGGCAGAAAACTTTTGAAAAGCTATTGGGAGAAGGGAGGGTTTGGTTTTATTAACTAGTCTTACGTGAAGCATTTAATGATTGCATTTGCATATTTCTGTTAGCACTACATAAAATACCAATACCATCTTGCTTTTTTTTTTTTTTTTTTTTTTAATTAACAGTCCATTCTCTTGCAGGAAACGACCCAGAAAAAAAGAAAGAAAATCGAACACTCTCAACTAATGAAAAAGATCACTTCTATTCTGACTCAGCTGTTTTTCCGCTTGCTTAATTCTCACATCCGTTTTGGAAGGACGGTCTGTTTGCCTAAGTGTCCATCACCATTCCACATTAACTTGCTGAAATCTCCGTATGTAACCTGCTTGGGCTTTCCATTATGGCTTTTGCAAATTGAGGTTTCTTAGTTGTTATCAGCAGTGGTTCTTGATTTGTTAGCTATGAGCCTGTAGATCCGTGTGTGTTGGTTCTGTTGATTACCTTACGATGCTAATAAGTTTGAATAATATAACTGATATGTGACTAGTTTATCACAGTTTATAAACTGTTTTCATATTCAGATCTCCCCTAATCCTAAAGAAACATGTGCTTGCTCACAAAAGAAAATCATATTTTCTCAGCAAAATGTTGCATTAGGTTATTGTCTTTGCAAAAATGTGCAAAAAGTGACCATATATATTCCATTGGTTCTTTTTCTCTGAAGAACCCTAATACATTATCTCTATTATCTCTATCTCTCTATCTCTATCTCTATCTCTCTATCTCTCTATCTTCTGGTATCTGTCTCTCATCGCTCCTCTCTGGGGTTGCATCTCCTTGCTACCAGTGCAGTAAAGTAGGTGGGACCTCTTTTCCATTGAGAGGAGACTCATCTCATACACTCACTGGTTGGGGGACTTCCTAGTCCTGATTCTGCTCTACTTTCTAAGAGCCAGAGGGCTGACTTGTCTCCTCGGCACTTACTTCTTGACACTCTTTTTGGTTGTGTCAGCCTTATAGATGAGTGACTATGTTCATTACCTGTGGGCTGAACTAGTTGGCCGAGGGGAGAAGAGGGGGTAGCCTATGGTTATGAGCTAACAACGCTAACAATAACGGAAAGCACATAGCCGTTGCTCTTACGGTATTGGCAATCACTTTTCAAAATCCAATTTATTTTTTAATAGACTATTTTTTGGAACAGTGTTAGATTTATGGAAAAATTGACAACATAGTACAGAGAGTTCCCATACACCACACACCCAGTTTCCCCTATTAGTAACACTTACAGGAATATGGTATATTTGTTATATACAAATATATTTGGCATATTAATTCGTCAACAAATATTAGTCTGTTATTATTAACTAAAATCCATAGTTTACTCAGATTTCCTTAGTTTTTACCAAATATCTTTTTTCTGTTCCAGGATCCCATCCAGGATACTGTATTACATTTAGGTATCCTGTGTCTCTAGGCTCCTCTTTGCTGGGACCATTTCTCAGACTTTCCTTGTGTTTGATGACCTTGACTGTTTTGAGAAACAGTTGTCAGTGTTTGGGGATTTGTCTGATGCTTTCCTTGTGATTAGGCTGGGGTTATGTGTTTTGGGGGGCAGATCACAGAGGTAAAGTGCCATTTGCATTACGGCATTGCAAAGGTACGTCCTATCAATGTGATTTATGATTGTTAATATTGACCTTGAGAACCTGGATGAGGTAGTGTTTGTCATATTTCAGCACTGCAGAGTTATGATTTTCCCACACCCACTATGTGCAGCCCACACCTAAGGAGTGGGGCGTTATCCTGCCTGTCCCTGAGGGCAGAGTCTCTACCTCGATGATTTGGAATTCTTCTCTATGGGAAATTTGTCTCTTCCGTCACAGAAATCACTTTTCAAAAGTTATTAAAGGCAACAGTATGAAAGCTTTTAGAAGGAAGATATGGTATAATTTCTCCACAATGTTACTAATCTGTCCATCTGAGACATATATTTTGAATCATTCACTCCATAAACCTAAAATACAATTATGGCTACAGATGTGCCAGGCATTGTGCAAAAAAGCTAAAGGATAAACAGTATATGCAGTTCTCAATTAGTGCAGAAATGTTAGATGAATTGCTGAGAAAATTCCTAAATGGGCTCTGAAACCTCTGGGGCAGCCCAGAATAGGCAGGTAGAGGTAGAAACAGATAATCCCATACACTGTGGTGAGTACTGACAATACAAGAACAGTATACAGAGTGTGCACTAGGGGCCCTAAGAAGAGAGGCCCTAAGTGGGCAAATGTGGAAAGACACATCCAGCAGTGGTGGTTGACCAGAGGTGCTTTTAGAAAGGTCAGGAAGAGGAGGAGGATGGGAGGGAGATGATAGGGATGGTGAAGCCTATAAAGGGAATGAGTTTGTGACAAATCGCTCACCTCTCACTCTGCCGTTTGTTTCTTAGCTTTGTCACCTCTTGTTGCAAGGATGTGAGGTAAGGACCTCAGGTGAACAGAACTGAGTCAGTCAGACTCCTCAGTTCATGGCAATGAACATCGTTGGTCCATGTGAGGCATCTCTTTGGTTTGGTTTTTTTTTGTTTTGTTTTGTTTTAAATGTTGAGCCTTCTTTTAATTAATTTATTTTTATTTTTGGCTGTGTTGGGTCTTCGTTTCTGTGCAAGGGCTTTCTCTAGTTGTGGCAAGCGGGGGCCACTCTTCATCGTGGTGTGCGGGCCTCTCACTGTCGTGGCCTCTCTTGTTGCGGAGCACAGGCTCCAGACGCGCAGGCTCAGTAGTTGTGGCTCACGGGCCTAGTTGCTCCGCGGCATGTGGCATCTTCCCAGACCAGGGCTCGAACCCGTGTCCCCTGCATTGGCAGGCAGATTCTCAACCACTGTGCCACCAGGGAAGCCCTTTGGTTTGGTTTGGTTTTATTTTTTCCACCCATTCCTCATTCTCTCCAGCCCCATTCTCGTTACTCCATATGCACCCACTCTGTTATGTTCAAGCTGTGTCCTTTCAGTCTACTTTCCTAATATTCTTAAAAAATAGGTAGTGTTGTTTTGAGTTTGTAATTTAAAAATTTATATGATAGTATCATGCTCTAAATCTTACTATTTCTTAATTTAAGAAACTTTTTTCTTTATTGTCACTGAATATTATTTTTAAAAATCTATCTCAAATGCCATACATAATTTAGTCTGTTATTTCTGACTGCTAAATTATATTCCATCCTGCTTAAACTCCTGTTTTATTTATCCATTTTCCTGTTGTTATATCCAATTCCTTGTTCCTAATGGGAACCAGAGTCCACCTTTGTGCCCCTACTCTGGGTCTAGGCACTTAGACATGTCTTTCCCAGAAGATGGTGCAGCAACTTCCCTTGGATATTCGTCTGGATTCTTCCTCCCTTTAGACAAATCTCCGCTCAAATATTGGCTTCTCAAAGAAGCAGTCCCTGATCATCTGAACAAAAATAGGCTCCACCTACACCGTCACTCTCTGCCCACTTAGCCAGCTTTACATTTCATTACATAACTAACATGGTGTATATTTTCTGTCTCCCCACAGGAATGCATGCACCATGATGCCTGGACTTTGTTTTATTTTGTCATGGTATTCCTAGCACTTGGCTCACCAAGAATGGTGAATAAATGCTATTATTTGGCAGCCTCTATGCATGGATATCACGAGGGAACATCCATGACCTTTTTATATTCTGCTTCTGTTTTTAGCTCTTTTCCTACTGGGGTCACTGTGGGAACCAGGATGGCTGGGTGAGGGCAGCAAAAATCCAGACAGAAGGGTGGGGATGCCCCAATTGTGACTGTGGGACTATTTCAGCTCCAAATGCTATTCTGATGGAAAGTTTTACCCTTAGTCCTCTGACACATTCCAACCACGTGGCTGTGTAAAGTGCCAGAGTTCAAGCTCTTGGGAGTGGAAGTCTTTGAAGCTAGGAGGAAAATTTATAGAATTTGGATCATATGCTGTTTTTCAGCTTCAGTTGCAAATGAGTTAGCAAAACAAAGTTTAAAGTTCCCAACTGAGCATTTAAAATAAAAATAGAATTTTTCAGGGAGCATAACATCTTTCATTGCAAGAAGGGATAAGCAAGCAATGAGCCTTTTCTGAAAAATGGCATGAGAGCACAATCCAAGGTGGTTGCCCAAGATGACTGGAAATTTGTGTGGGAAATGAGAAAACTCTGGCTACTGATAACCTCCTTCCTCTTGCAATAATACTGAGTGAGATGGTCAGCAGGGCATGTGCTTGACTACAAATGCTTCTTCTTTCTGGTGTGTCTAAGGGCTGAGTGGAAGGGATTTTAATAGTGGCTATTTTAGCTCTATACCTTAAAAGTTTATTTTCTTGTACTTTTGTAAATTAAAGGGAGGCTTTAAAATATTTTGGTCGTTCCATCACTGGCCCATAAACAAGCAATTATAAGAGTTGGCACTAACCAAACAATTCTTGTGAGTGACCTAAAGCATACATTTGGGAGAGACAATAATCAGAGCTACAAATCCTCTGATAAGGAAGGTTGTGAAGCCATAGCGACAGGCTGAAGATGCTATTCCTTCTGTTTCCAAGTTTGCTGCATCCTTGCATCCTGGGAATGATATTTCGCCCAACCTGGTGAACTAATCTCATATGGATTCTACTCAGATGTCACTTCCGTTGTGCAGCCTTCCTGACCATCGTTTTCCCCCCAGATGGAGTTAGTTGCTTTCTCCTCTAAGTTCCCGCAACACTTTTTTTTCATGCCTCTATTGTGGACCCTACCCCATATTGTAAACAAGTGATTATCTTGTTTCGCTAGATCATTAAGTCATCAAGGGAAGTGGCCCAAGTTTTCTTCATTCTTGTGTCTCTGGTATTAGCACAGTGGCTGGCCCAGAAAGTGAATAAATGAGTGAGGTTATTCATCTATTATGTGTATTGACCAACCACCACTCCAATTTTATGACCAAATTCTCCCATGGTACAATGTGTTAATTTCTGAGGCTCTCCATCTGCACAGGGATGGGGTCATTGCAGCGGAAGTTCTCTCTCTGCAAGTCTTGGGGGTGAAATTGCACGGAGCAGCCAACTTGCACCGACTCCTACCGGTACGATTGAACATTGCTGCTAGTACACTACTGTGCGTTTCCTTCCCATTTTGGTGACTTCCCAGCAGACCCCAAAGGCTGACTATTCAACCTGCCTCAGATGCAGAATCGTGGTTTGACAGGAAGCCTGGATCCGTTTCTCGGTGCTCCTTGCCTGTCTTTGATGGCACTCGAATTCTGCTGAGATGGACCATAAGCAGCGTGGCACTGCTCATCCTGCTCTGTTGAATTAGTTTTCCCTGCCGTTTGGAGTCTCTGGCTTCTTTTTCTTTTTTTGCGGTATGCGGGCCTCTCACTGTTGTGGCCTCTCCCGTTGCGGAGCACAGGCTCCAGATGTGCAGGCTCAGCGGCCATGGCTCACGGGCCCAGCCGCTACACGGCATGTGGTATCTTCCCAGACCGGGGCACGAACCCGTGTCCCCTGCCTCGGCAGGCGGACTCTCAGCCACTGCGCCACCAGGGAAGCCTGAGTCTCTGCCTTCTTAAAAGAGTGACCGGATGTCTCTGAGTGCCTCTGGCAGGCTTGGCATCTGAAGACACTGCCGTCTCTCCCAGTGTACCTCCATCAGGAGGTACCTCCATCAGGATGCCAGGCCAAGCGGCTCTCCTGCCTGCCCTGAGTATAGGGACTCTTCTAAAACTGTCTGAGTTCTGAGATGTCTGTCTTGGGCCTAGTAAATCTGTATTTGTTAATTTTTCAATGAGGCTTTAAAGTAAGCTAACAAAACCTCCCTAAAATCATCTTGTCATAGAGTGGAGACATAACTAGGTCAAGTTCATTCTCTTAGGACTCCACATCATGTGTTCACCAAGTAGGCATAGAATATATCTATGATGAGCTGGTGTTGTGCCTGGGATGAAGGGGCTAAGATGCTCTCCCCAGAGTACAGCCAATTAATCATGTTCATCCCTGTTAAAATTGGTGAGTAGACCCTTGTAAAGCCCAATTATTTACCAGCCAAGTGAGCAGATTGTTACCTTGACAGTTAAGCTGCATTTTGGTTTTTGGTTTCTTAATCTGAAAAAATATGAGAAATTATTAGTTCACTGGAGGAGTTATTAAGTATGTTTCTATTGCTCCTAAGGTGCTGTGTTTTAGAAACCTCAAGGCCCAGTGGCGTACGCATTGCATGAAACACGGAAGCAGGAGCCCCGACTTCTAGGCCTGCCTCTGCCAACATCTAGCTGTGTGACTTCGGACTTGTCACCTCACACTTCTGGGCTTCACACTCATAGGGGATGAGAGTTCCTTCCACGTCTAATAAATCAAGCATGGTGACATTATTGGAGCATCAGGGATTCAATTTTCTGCCTACATAAGAAGGTTCGTCCTCTCACTCGAGGCCATTTTAATCTCTCCCACAATAAGCTCTAGGTGGTTTGGCTGTTTTGTCCAGATCTGTCAAGAAGGCTCCAGGGAACACCATTTTCCAGACTAGAATCCAAGGGTGCCTCTGGAATTGTGAGGCACAAAAATACATCAAAGTCTGCTTTTTTTTTTCTTTAAAAGACATGTCTAATTTCAATTTCATAGCTGAAATTAAATAGATAATGGTGTATAAATCACGAGGCAAAGCATCATTTTGTAAAAAGACATCTGAATATACTCCACAGCAAAGAATGTGCGCCCAAACATAAGTACATCAAATGTAACAGCGTATATGTCCTTCTTCCCCCAATATCAGCAGTTGAAAGGAATTATTCTCCCTAAATATCCTTCCAAGTTCAGAGCTCTCTTTGATGGCTCCCTTTCTCTAGTCATTTGAATCCAATCTGCTGTTTGACCCTTATGTGTTCTTAATGCTCTTCCTTTCTGCTCTCAGTTGCTTTATTTTCTCTCTCATTTCTTTGTTCAAGCCTTCTCCACCTCTCATTTCAACAACTACAGGATCTTTTGGTTTCCCCACCTCCAGTCTCTTTTCTTTCCAAGACGTCTCATGTGCTGCTGCCAGATGAATCTTCCTGGAGCACAGCTCTGAGTAAGCCCGGCCCCGACTCTGAGTTGATCCCACACTGCTCGCCAGCAGTGGTTAAGACGGTGGACTATTTAGTCAGACTCTTCGGTTTGGATCTTCGTTCCTCAGCTTGCTGACTCTGTGTGCTTGCAAAAGTCACATCTCAGGGCTTCCCTGGTGGCGCAGTGGTTGGGAGTCCACCTGCTGATGCAGGGGATGCGGGTTCGTGCCCCGGTCCGGGAGGATCCCACATGCCGCGGAGCGGCTGGGCCCTTGAGCCATGGCCGCTGAGCCTGCGCGTCCGGAGCCTGTGGTCCGCGGTGGGGGAGGCCACAACAGTGAGGGGCCCGCATACTGCAAACAACAACAACAAAAAAAAGTCACATCCCTTCTGTAAGCCTCACTTTCTTCTGAAAGATGGAATTAATTATTGATCTAACACAAAACAGTGTTAGGGAAACTATATGCTTGGCACATAGAAATTGTCAAAGAACGTTAGCTGCTCTTTTTATGACAGGTACTCGTGGCTCTTCCTAATCAGTTCTCATCATTTCTGCCCAAACCCACGTGTCACCACCCCTCTTTACATAATCTGTGTTAGTCTGTGTTGCTCACTGTTCCTTACAGCAGCCGGGATGTTCCCACCTCTGCACTTGCACCCATGTACGTCTTTTCACCTGGTTCCTTATTTATGCATGGTTAGATCAGTCATTCATTAAAAAAAACTATGTAAATTTTCATGTATATAGTTAACCCTTGAACAACTCAGGGGTTTGGAGCACTTGACCCCCATGCAGTGGAAAATCCAGGTCTAACTTTACAGCCGGCCCTCCGTATCTGAGGTTCCTCTGTATTTTCAGTCCTGCACCCATGGATTCAACCAACCACAGATTGTGTAGTACGGTAGGATGCATTTATTGAAAAAAATCCATGTATAAGTGGGCCTAGGCAGTCCCCCTGTTGCTCAAGGGCCA
Source organism: Hyperoodon ampullatus (assembly GCF_949752795.1). Classification (NCBI taxonomy): domain Eukaryota; kingdom Metazoa; phylum Chordata; class Mammalia; order Artiodactyla; family Ziphiidae; genus Hyperoodon; species Hyperoodon ampullatus. Next base: position 63,461,735 of record NC_136922.1, read on the forward strand.
ACTGTATACACTAAATAGAATAGTAAAATGACCCTTCATGTACCTGTCACCCAGCTTCAACAATAACCAATACATGGCCAGACTTGTTTCAACTTTACCCTTAATAGATTATTTTTATTTTTTAAAATTTATTTTATTGAAGTATAGTTGATTTACAATATTGTGTTAATTTTTGCTACACAGCAAAGTGATTCAGTTATACATATATATATATACATTCTTTTTCATATTTTTTCCATTATGATTTATCACAGGATATTGAATATAGTTCCCTGTGCTATACAGTAGGACCTTTTTGCTTACCCATTCTATATATAATAGTTTACAACTGCTAATCCCAAACTCCCAACTATCCCTCCCCCTGCCCCCAGCCAGCAACCACAAGTCTGTTCTCTATGTCTGTGAATCTGTTTCTGTTTTGTAAATAAGTTCATTTGGGTCATTTTTTTTAGATTCCACATGTAAGTGATATCACATGAAATTTGTGCTTCTCTGTCTGACTTACTTCACTTAGTATAATAATCTCTAGGTCCATCCATGTTGCTGCAAGTGGCATTTTAATAGACTATTTTAAAGCAGATCCCAGACACCATACTGTTTCATTCATAAGTACTTCAGTAAGTATCTCTAAAAGACAAGGACTCTTTTAAAAAACATAAACACAATACCATGATCACATCTAAAAAAATAAAAAGTCATTCTTTAATATCAAGTTTATAGTCAATGTTTAAATTTCTCTGTCTCATAAATGTTTACATACTTAGTTTTATAGTTGGTTATTCAAATCAGGATTCCAAGAAAGTCCATCCATTGTATTTGGTTGATATGTCACTTAAATCTCTTTTAATCTATACATTCCCTTTTTTTCCTTATAATTTATTTGTTAAAGAAACTGGATCATTTGTCCTATAGAATTTCCCACATTCTGTTTTTTGCTGATTGCATTCCTGTAGCATGGCTTAATATGTTCTTCTGTCTTCTGTATTACCCATAAATTGGTAGTTAGGTCTACAGACTTGATCAGACTCAGGTTTGAAATATGGGGTAAGAATGCTTTAGAGGCAATGTCACGGACCATTTCTTGGACACTGAGCCTTGGGTGCAGTTCTAGGTGTACAGGGGGATGGGGCACGTTTCCCACATTAGGGTGCATACTCCTCCAGGGTCCACCTCACTGATATTTTCTGGTCAATAATTTTTTGCCTGATATTAGAGTTTTTTAGGCATGAATCTTCCTTTTTCCTTTTCTGTAGTGGGCTTCCCAAGGGAAGCATGTGGAAATCAACTTCATAACCATCTTTTTCTCTCCTACCCTGAACCTGCATAGTCAGGTTTCAATAAGAAGCAATAAAAAATCAGGTACCTTTTCTCAGTACCAGGTGCTGTGGTACGCCCTTAACATGAATCATCTCACATAATTTCACAGGAACCTTATGATGAAGCTGTTTTAGTATCCTCATTCTAGAGATGAGGAAACTGAGGGAGAGTTTAAGAATCTCCTCCAAAGAAACCAGTGTTGAGTCCTTACTATGGCAGTGATCCAGCCCTGTAGATAATCCTACTTCTTTTCATCCTATTTGAGAAACTCTTGGCTTTTCCTTTTGAACCTGGTGTGCTAGGTTATCTAAGTGTTAATAAAATTTTGCTATTTGCTGAAGTCGTTGAGTGCGTAAATTCAGGTTTGAAAAATGCTTTGAGTGCTACAGCTTAGAAGGGAGTGCAGTATACCAGTTAGGGAAGGAGGCTATGGGGTGGAATCCTAACTCTGCAACTTGCCAGCTGTGTGACCTTGGGTAAGTCACTTAACCTCTCTGTGCCTTATAATATGTATGCTAAGTGAAAGTAATGAGAACAGCGCCTAGCAGCATATAGTAAGCACTTAGTAAATGTTACCTGATACTCTTATTATTGTCATCATTATCCAAAGCTTTTGAACAACTCCCAGAAAGAAACAAATAAAAACCTTGAAAATAACTTATTTCGTATCTCCTAATTCCTGTTGTGAAAAGGCCATCCTCCTTTTCCTTTAACTAGTCATTTCTTTTTCATAGAGGAATTAGAAGTACAGAGGTCTCTCTCCACCCTCCTCCCTCCACCACACACATTTTAATTAAGGTATCTTTTGAGAAGGAATACTTTAATCCAAAGTGATCACTTTGATACTCAAAGAGACACATTTGGAGGCTACTTGGCGAGGGGGCATTCAAGACGGAGAAGCTGAATAAATAGCAAGCAAAATGTTAATGTTTTGGCTTTGTGGTGTCTGCATCTGAGAGCACTCGCCGCATATTTGTTGGCCCGCTCCAGCTGGAAGCTCCGGCGACTCCTTTTGTGTGCGCGGGAGCCCTGGCTGCGGATTGCCGCGCTGCCCCTAGGGGTCAGTCTGATCCAGGGATTGTCCGGATACGTGCCTCTCTGGGCACGATAGGAGCTGGGCGCCAGGGCCACGCGGCTTCCCTGAAGGCCCCAGAGAGCATCCCGGTCGTCCCCGCCGCTGCGCGCCGCCGCCTCGCCTTAGCCCCTCCCCGCGGTTCTCCTCCTGAAGACGCGTTTTTCCGAAGGCAGAAAAGGTCAAATTTTTCCTCAATTTCATGGGGTTAGTCTCACTTCTTTAATGGTAAAAAACAAAAAAGAAAAGAAAGATGGCTCTAGATGGCTTAGTAATATTTTCTAATAATCTCTAATTTTTGCTTGTGCTGCATTCAACCTCTTGCATCCAAGAGCCATAAAATGTTAGAGCTGTGAGAAACCTCATATACCTTTTATGTCAACCCTTCATCCACAAAGAAACTGAGGCCCAGAGGAGAAAACAAAACAGCCTTGGTTATCACACAAGAAGTCTCAACTGAAGGTTATTTCCACTATAAGTAATCTTATTTGTTATTTTTTAAAAAGACCTATGAATGATTACTAATTTAAAGGCCCTAAAATGATATAAAAAGTAGTTATTAGATGGCAAACTAGCATAGTAATTAACTGGAGGACTTCAGAGGCGGATTACCTGTGTTCAAGTGGGAGTGGGCTGGGAGGCAAAGGATTATCACTAACAATCTGTGAGGTCCTAAGTCCTTAACCTCTCTGTCCCTCAGTTTACTTATCTGTAAAATGATGGTGAATCGAGAGAATTCATTTCTTAAAAAGTTCCTACAAGATAATTCGGTAAACATTCAGTGACCGTTGGCTGACATTAATTTTTACCATTGGAAGCATTACAAAGGCAGCCCTTGAATGTTCAGGAAGGGGTGGGAATGCCCTGGTTCATCTTGGGAAGCACAATTTTACTCCTTCCAGTTTGTACCCTACATAACTACCAGAGTAATCTTCTTTAAATATATTTCGTGAGTCCCTTCCCCCATCCCAATACGAAAACACAATGTCCAACTAAAGCAGAAGGAACGTCCCTTGGGAATCTGGTGAAGGAGTCAGGAGTGGGGTGATAACAATCAGGGTGGCAGGTGTTGGAAAGGAAGAGTCTGCCCCCAGACACATTTTCAAGGGACAAGTCTCAGGATTTAGTAACCCTGTCAAGTTCAAATTCCAAAGGAACAGGACTTTCATGGGGACTTTGGGTATTTTATTTCTTGCTCTGTGGTTCAGCTAGCTGTGTGTTGTTCACGCTCAGGTCATCCAATCACAGCTTCCTAGAGGACAGAGATTCCCCCCCACCAATCCCCCGCTCCTGCTTTGGCTTCATGTGCAGGGGGTGCTTATGAAAATGCTTGCTATGGTGTGAATTGCTGGACAAGATGCTCACTGCGATCTTCCCCTTATGAACTATCTTGGCTACCATTCTTTCTCTGCAAACACCCCGTACAAGATAAGTAGTAAGAAAGTTAATCCAACAATAGACCACTGCCTTTAGGCTTTTCTGTCTTCTTTTTCCATTGATTTTGCTACATTTGTGGTGTTTGAAGATCCTGCCATGTACATTTTCCTCCTCTTAGTACTTAGTCTGCCTTCTGGAGGAGGGTGGCATCTAATCCTTCTTTTCAACTGTCAGTTCTGGGGATATTCAAAGACAGCTACCAAGGCTCCTGAATTCTCTTTCACAGGTCTCCAGCCATTCTTCATGGAGCATGATTCAGAATCATCATTATCTTGGTTGCCATTAGCTTCTAGATCTTCTCCAGTTTGTAAATGTCTCTCATCACCTCTTAGGTTTTGGTACCCAAATTGAACCCGGAACTGTGGATTAGATAGGATTTACCCAGAGTGCTAGTTTATCACCTGCTTTATTCTAAACACTGCACTGTCATTAACACGTTCCAGGAGTACATTAGTGTCTCTCAGAGCAACATTTTGCTCTTGAATCGTGGAGCATGGAGCAAAATAAACTCCAAAGTTTTTTCACATCAAGGGCTATTGAACCACATTACCCCCCGCTCCCCGTCCTGTACTTGTTTGACTGATTGTTTGAGTCCAGAAACCGGATTCTGTATTTGTCTCATCAATACCAACTTGTTCATTTTGCAGACTATTAGTTTCTTTGTCTAGATTATGAATTCATTGAGGTAAGAGACTGTGTCTCTTAACTCTGTGTGTGCCCAGCACAGTGCCTGGCATTTCATAGGTGCTTAACAAATGCTTGTGGACTGAAAGAATGAGCCAATTGAGAGTCTTTGAACCTTCAGTTTCTTATTCATAACTTTTACAACATTATTTGTAGCATGTAAATATATTATATATAAATATATTAAGTGTTCTTCTATGTTTTCATCCCAAGTCAGTAATATTTTGATTAAGACAGAGCTATATAGGACCTAACTAGACACCATCCTTCATAAAGTTTAATAAGAATTGTAATGATAGTAATCCACCCTTCTTGGCCAGGGCTAATCAATGTACCATATATTTATTTCATTTTGCTAATACCCAGCTAAAATGTTCAGATACTGAGCACAGGATTTCAGGAAGTTTTGTTGAAGACCGTGTTAAAATCAACAGTGTTACATCCATAGCAATCCTGATATTGGTATTACTGGTAATAATCAAGTATTGGAATTGAGGTCCATGTAACATAACTTGAGTTTTAGTGCTTTGCTGTTTCTTTAGGCAAATTGCTTACCCTCTCACTGTTATTACTGCCTCCTATGAAAAATGTGGATAAAATAGTACTACGTTATTAGGTTGTTGTGTGGATAGCACAGTAATCCATACAAAGCATTTAGCACAATTCCTGGCACACAGTGTCATGCTTAAAAGTGCTAACTGCTCTAATTATTGCTTTTATTTGGCTAGCTATGAACCCACTCTTTTGGATTAGTATCCAATAAATTGTGCATTCAAGTCTGTTTTTTTTTTTTACATCTTTATTGGAGTATAATTGCTTTACAATGGTGTGTTAGTTTCTGCTTTATAACAAAGTGAATCAGTTATACATATACATATGTTCCCATATCTCTTCCCTCTTGCGTCTCCCTCCCTCCCACCCTCCCTATCCCACTCAAGTCTGTTTTGATTTTTTAAATTAGTTTAGCTAGTTTGGTGTTCTATAGCCAAAAACCATGGTTGGCTCAATTTTTATCATATCAACCTTTTTTGTTTACTTGTTTGTTTTGTTTCTTTGCCTGGAAGAGACAAAGACCTGAGTGTGCTTCTTATGAGCAGATGCATGTGTTTGTTTAAGCTGGTGGCACAGGGCTGGGAAGAAAACGAGGTAGAATGGCCAACAGAGAACCTTGTAAATACAGGTCAGGCCAATGCAAAGAAAGTTTGTTGGCTAAATCATTTGTGTCTCAGTGATTTGTGAAAACAAAATGCAGGGAGTTTTTTCCATCTATTGGCAAGGTAGTTTAAGCGTATGGCAAAATGTCCAGCATTTTTAATGCAATTGTATAAATTAATAAAGTCTAAAATCCAATGTCAACCAGGGTATAGTCACTGAGTGGTTTGATATTTGAGTTTTACCATGTGGGTCTTTCTGTTGCTTTAGTTGAATACAAGTTTTGATATCCTCATCTGTCACAGGGGATAGTTTCAGGTAATTGTTAAGATGTATTGGTCCTGACCATGTCATTGGTCTAGATTTTTCTAAATTGTCTTTATGGTCTTGATATTATTTAATCCTCAAGTGAGTTAGGTATGAGTTAGATACTATTATCTAAACTTTCCAAAGAGGTTGATTGATTTGTCCAAGGCCACACAGCTAGTAAGTGACAAAGCAAGGTCTGTTTGACCCCAACAGTCATGATTTTAACCATTTTGCTATACTAGCCTCTCCTTTTAGGAAATGCTTCTGCCTTTTAGGAGATCTCAGTGACCTCTTCAGCTCATTCAGTGAGGTTTGAGAATGCTTTATGGAAGTAGGAATAGCTTATAGATTATTAAAAAGAACAAAAGGGCCATATAACTTCTGGTTTTGATCTCTGGGACAAGTAAAACCAAAGAAGTTGGATATCAGTTATTCATAAACAGCCATTAATTACCTTCTTAGACTTTTGAGGTTCGATCTTCAGTTACTCAATTCAGAATTGATTAATTAATAATTTAACTAATTCAACAAATACTAATGAAGCACTTATCACTTGCCTGTCATTGTCTAAATAGCTGAGGAACTACACTGATTCAAAGGCTTTCTATAGAGCTGGATATTTGGTCTAAACTAAATACTCACTTTTTTTTTTTTCTGCGGTATGCGGGTCTCTCACTGTTGTGGCCTCTCTCACTGCGGAGCACAGGCTCCGGACACACAGGCTCAGTGGCCATGGCTCACGGGCCCAGCCGCTCCGCGGCATGTGGGATCTTCCCGGACCGGGGCACGGACCCGTGTCCCCTGCATCGGCAGGCGGACTCTCAACCACTGTGCCACCAGGGAAGCCCTAAATACTCACTTTTTAATCATCATTGTGACTTAAGTTCTCACTTGATGATTGACATGTTTTTTATCCCTCTAGTATAATTTATATATACGTACACCTACTCCTGAACCCTGGCCATTCCTCACTTCTTGTATCCACTTAGCCAAATCCCGTGCCTCCTTCATGGACCCAGGGCTACCTTCCCCTTGAAAACTTTCCTGACCACAAGGCTACAGGCTACAGGTTCCTCTTCCTCCTCTGAATCTCTATTTAGTGTCTCTAATATCCACTTGTCCCTAAGAGCATGACTGTTGGATTTTCATATTTCAAGTGTTCTTAAAATGGGGTGAGCCCAGAGTCATCTAGGGAGTTTTAATCAAAATTCATGTGCCTGGCCTTTATCTCACTGAATATCTGCTGATTCAAATATTCAATATTTCTGGCGCTGGAACGTGATTATGTATCATTGAAATAGCTCTCTGAGTGATTCTGAAGCGTGAAACAGGCTAAGAAACAATAGTCTTGTATTTTTGTCAGTAGTTATTATGGAGCCCCTACATTTTATATGCTATATTATGTGCAATGTTATATAAATTAAATTTATATGCCATATTATAGTATTACCTCTTCCACTAGATTTAAGCACCTGGAAACATTGTGATTATAGTCTTTGTATTTTCCTAATTTCCTAGCACAATGCTGAACGAATACTCAATAATCACTGAATGAAGCATCAGTAAATGGGACTGATCCTGTTTCTTCTTCTTTCCTAATGCCCTCAGAAAGTTTCAGGGGTGAAGTATGCAGTCTGATACTAAGTCTCACATCTTAGAGACAAACTCCCTGGCCCTGGCCTGTGTGGTAGACACAAGGATGATTCACTTGCTTCTGCTTTTCTTCCTTACAATCGTAGTAGAATGGCAATTCCCACACCCTTGAAATTATTTGTGCAACCACGTGACTTCTTTTCTTCCTAGAAAACAAGTGATGGGTGTCTGTCCTAGGCCAGAGCATTGAATTGCTGTTACAGTACCCACTCAGGTTCCCTTCCCCTGCCTGCGTAACCAGTAATGCTCTAGATAAAGAGCTCCAGGACATTGGGTCCCTGAGTGAGGAGATGAGAAGCAGACCCTCCATTTACCCATATGGGATGTGTAACATGAGCAAGAAGCACAGCTTTGTGGTGACAAATGACACACATTTGTAGAGTTTTTGTTACTGCATCTTAATCTCTCTTGAGTGACCCAGCATGGACCAAATCCATATTGAATTATTTGCCATATGTATTATATAAAGCTTTTCAATTAAAAAAAAAAGTGTGTAGAGTTGAACTATTTCTAGGAAGGAACAGTAGAAACAAAGCCCAAAACTAAGGCCTAGTATAGAAAGTTAAGAAATGTGGGACTTTTGTTTATATGACGACTAAGGTAATGTTTTTGTCCTGCATGTGCTTATTAAAAATCAATATTCTTTTCACTCAGCTGGTAACATAATGAGGAGTTGTTTGTTAAGAGGGGTAAATACCATCTTCAGTCCTTTGATATGGAGGATTGAGGATTGAACATAAGGCAATCATCCGATGAAAGTTAGTACCTTGGTCACATTCTTAATTAGTCATTTGGGATAAATCCACTAAGAGAGATGGCTGGGTGACAGGTATGCCACTTCTCAGGGTTTTGATATTTACTAAAAAGTACCAGGAAGACATTTCCACTTTACATGAGCACCAGTGATTTATAACAGGCTCTGTTTCTTTAAACTCTCCCCGATAATGGGTATTATCTTTTTCTCAGTGCTTGGTAGTTTAATAGATAAAAAATGATGTCTTAATTTGCATTTTTTCATCAGTAGTGAGGTTGTCCAGCATTACGTGTGCTATTGAACCTTTATTTCTTCTTCTGTGAATTGTCTCTTTGGGTCTTTGACAGGGATATCTTTAAGGAGGAGGGTGTCTCTCTTGAAGTCAGGACACAAGGATTCTCAGCCCCTTGGCTCACCTTGGGGATTCATGACTGTTCCCAGGCAACCCTGCCAGCATCTCAGCACACAGGCTGGCAGAAGGGCGGGGAGATGCTATCAGTGCAGGAATCCCTGCCTCCTAACCCTAACTTCTGAATGTCCCTTTCCTTTTGACTCCCTGAGTTCCAGGGTCTGATCAGCTTTCTGGAATGCCAGGGACGGTTAGAGAGGGTGTGAGAATAAATCTCAGCTCAGGACATTGGGAGAACCCAGAGGCTTTGAGTTCTAAGAACTGGCCTCTCTTTTCTCTTCCTTTCCTTTTTTTTTTTTTTTTTTTTTTTGCGGTACACAGGCCTCTCACTGTTGTGGCCTCTCCCATTGTGGAGCACAGTTTGTCCTTTACTCCCAAGTGCTGGCTTGCTGGTGGTGGTACCTGGTTACTTACTCCCCTCACCTTGATCATAAGCACAAGCACGGTGGCTGGAGTGGCAGGAGCAGTGACTGAGCTTTCACGGCTCCAAAGGAGCATGAACAAGTTGGCTGGGACCCTGCTGCCAAATCAGGAGAGACGGCTTGGGGTAACAGGCGTTCAGTGACTCCCCAGAGATGGGGATTACATTCAAAGGTAATGAGATTGCCTCCAAATTCATGATTGTCTTCCATCTTCTTTATATATGAGCAAGAGTTCCAGTAAAAAAAAAACAAAAAACCACATCCAAATTGGGTCATTTGGAGGAGTTCATATGAAACCATGAACAAAGGCAGAGGGGGTTACAGAAAGCTTCAAGGGGTACAGTAGTAGCCAGGGGCTAGATAGGACTCTCTCACCCTTAGACCAGAAAGGGTAAGAAGAGGCAGTCAGAGAAGTTATGTGGAGTGGGCTCCCTTGCAGGAGCTGGGCTTTCAGCTGAGGGACGTAGCCCACGGTGACCTCACAGCACAGGAGGGAACTGAGGGAATAAATACCTTGACCTCATTCTTCTTTCTGTGAGCTCTTCCTGAGGCTTCCCATTAGCCAAACCCAACTGGAAACTAGAGGACCAAGGGAGCCTGTTGAAGTAGTCCATACAGGTGAGTCTCCTAGGGCAGAGCAGAGAGGAGAGTGTGGGTCTGGGGCGGTGGGGGGTGGGGGGCAAAGGGAGGATACCCAGCACACGCTGATCCCACTGTAGAGGAGGAAAAGCCTTTCTTCTACCCTCTTAGGTTCAGAACTTGAGGACCTGCAAATTAAACGACAAAAGACAGTTTAGCAAGAGAAAAGAGAGATTTAAAATGTACTTAAGGGAATTCACAGAAAGATGTAACTCAAGGAAGTGGTTAGAATTTGGGGTTTATACACCATCTTAATAGGGGAAAGGAAAAGGGAGAAGGGCACTTACAGGAAAATAAATGACTTCTTGCAAAGATAGATGGATGCTTAGAAGAAAAGGTGGGAGACATGACAGTTTTATGACAGTGTCTCATCTCCCATGATGAGCCAGTCTTCCCAGTTGCAAGCTCTGGGACTCATGACGATTGAGTTCTTTTGAGTCCTTTTGGGAGACTGCTTTTAGGCAGAAAAGAGATTTCAGGACTCAAATGCCTCTGCTCAAAGTAGTCTTTAATGCCACAGTGGTGTGTTCGGGAACCCTTTACCACCAAAGGTAACATGGTCTGTGGGGGACCATAGGGAGACCAAAATTTCCTATTTTCCTCCACATAAAGAGCTGAGTAGGTGGCCCTGCTTTGAGAAAGTGCAGTCCTGCCCCATCTGAGGTTTCTCTGAAGCATGACTAAGGGCACAGCACCCTCATTTCCACGCAGCCCTCAGGGTATGGCCCACAGCCTTCTCTTGCTAGGAAGTCAACGTCCTATCTATCTGGGAACTTTAGGAAATCTTATTGCTTCTAGGCAGGTTCTGCTGGAGTAAAGAATTCCAGACCATGTTTTCCTCAGGGCTTTGGGAATATGCATAGCACTTCTAACTACTCTAAGATGATTCTATGTACAATCATAAAAGATTTTTGGAGTTCAAGAAGAAAGTGAACTTCCTAGGGGTGTGTGTGTGTGTGTGTGTGTGTGTGTGTGTGTGTGTGCTTTCCAGATGGAAGGAAGGTAAAACAGATAAGGTGATAGAATTTCCATTGTTAGATGCCTCTCGCTTGTCTGTGAAATACACATGAAGGAGCTATACTGAGCCACGAATACTGAAAACACTTGAGAGTTTTGCCACGTGTGAAAACGTTACCCTTTGAAAAATCCAAGGCCCGCCCCGGGCCACACATGTCGGATCCGGGGCTCAGCTGTTAGGCAGCTCCTCACCTGCGCCAACAGCAAAAGCAAAAGGGGTACGGCACAGACATTGTTTAAAATGAGTGCGTTAAAAATACCACCTCAGCTTCACAAGTTTATGGAACAGTGAGGAGGCATCCTCATTTATGTACTCGGGTGAAGGTAATTCTGGGAGAAATGCACAAGCCAGTTAAAAGTATTTGTCTAATTGGATTATGCAACAGCAGCTTTGAATCTCAGTGCTTAAGATTTTAAAGAACCAGCAACTTCCTGGGGCCCAAGAAGCAAAGCTTCTTGGGATGGAATGGGACAAAGGCAGGCAGCTCTGTCAAGGTGTGACTTTGGTGGTGGCTTCGTCTGTAAGATGGAGCAACAGGACTGTTGTGTGGGATGATAGAGATCTGTTCATGATCTCATGAGGAAGGCTTCCCTAAGTGCTGAGAAAAGAAACTATGGGTGTGTTGAAGGGAAGGATGCAAGGACTCCAGAAGAAGACCTGGCTCTGAGGGTCCGTTTCCAGTTAAGGATGTTGGTGATAATCTTGGTTCGGGTTTACTTTATTATTATTATTTTTTTTACATCTTTATTGGAGTATAATTGCTTTACAATGGTGTGTTAGTTTCTGCTTTATAACAAAGTGAATCAGTTATACGTATACATATATCCCCATATCTCTTGCGTCTCCTTCCCTCCCACCCTCCCTATCCCACCCCTCTAGGTGGTCACAAAGCACCGAGCTGATCTCCCTGTGCTATGTGGCTGCTTCCCACTAGCTATCTATTTTACGTTTGGTAGTGTATATATGTCCATGCCTCTCTCTCGCTTTGTCACAGCTTACCCTTCCCCCTCCCCATATCCTCAAGTCCATTCTCTAGTAGGTCTGTGTCTTTATTCCTGTCTTACCCCTAGGTTCTTCATGACATTTTTTTTTTTCTTGGTTCAGGTTTACTTTAGAAGCCATGTGAGTTTTGTTTTCTCCCCCACATGGTCAACTCCGAAAGAAACTAAGTCAGGTTCATGAGCTTGGTCTTCCTCTTCAGAAGGCATCTGTTTTATGCCCCCAGGCAAACATTTTACAAAGGGCTTTCTTGCCTCCTGTTCACTGCAACCTTAGCTGCCTACCAGCCCACTGACCCTTCCTCCCCCTTGTTTGACACAAGCTTGGCTTGGCCAGGCTCCATTCCAGTGGCACATGCCTAATGGGCTTGTCTAGGACTCACAGACCTTCTGAAAAGGGAGATCATAGCCGTAAAGCCAGTGGTATATTTGCTTCAAACCAGACTCTCTGTTGTCTCCATTTTTTACTTCTCTGACTATTTACTACTTTATTCTGCAACTAGCCTTTGAGGTATAGTCAGAACTGTCAATGTTTCTGAAGTTCCTGCCTCCAGAGGTGGTGGGGTGGGAGGTTGAGACAAGAGGAAAGGGTTAAGAAAGGCGGCCAATATGGTGGCCCCTTGGGAAGCTAACCTCTAGTATTTACTCCTGATGAGTGGGACAGTTGGCAAACCACCCAGAAGTCAGGGGAAAGGACTGTAAAAACATAAGAAAGAGGAAAAATACTCAACATGTGTTGATTATGAATTTTAATTACTGAGTTATCTGTTCAGTCAAACAGGCTGGGAAAGAAATGTGGGCAAGAAGAGCTCTATGAATGTTACAGATGATAAAATTCAGTTTTTAGGAAATGCACAATTAGACTGTGTCTACACAACCCAAAGTAAAAGCAGATGTAGCCATCGTCAGACAATTTTGATTAATGGGGAAATTTGGAGCTTAAATTGTCTGGTTCCGCCAGCTATGTTGATCAAATGAACTGGATCATTGCCAGATCTCCGTTTCCTTCAGTGAGGTGTAGATACAACTTTTTGGGTGAGGCAATTTCAGAGACAGAATTCATCATGTGAAGCAGCAGAGTCTAAGGGGAGGGGAAAAGCACCACAAAGCAAGTGATGATGTCATCCTTACATTTGGATAATCCATATGAGAGGTCATGGACTTAGTTTACTTCCTAATCACATAATCAATTCAGCAGGCCCCATAATCTCTGTATGGGACCATACTCCTTATTCTTCCTGGGAGTTGGTATCCAGTTAAGGAAAATGTCCTCATGATGTTGGTCTGTAATGAGGGGACTGAGTGACTAGACAGAAGTAGAAGAGATGACAGAGCCCTTCCACACCCAGGGAAAACCTCTTTCATGATAGCTCATGCCAATGTTGGGGCTGGTGCCGTGAAGATGTACCATTTGCCATCTAACTGACTGAACCAAAGTTCTCTCTTTGTATGATTGTCTGCCCTCCAAAGTTTTCACTGAGCCACTCAGGTTTGATGATTTGTGTCTTGGAGGATGCTCTTGCAGAAACATATCTGTAGAAATAAGGCATTTTTGGAATATGGGTCTTTCAACATTAACTAAAGTGTCAAATGATCTTGAATGTCTTTTACTGCAAAATAATAGAAGCAAGTTAAAAATAAAAAGGAATAACCATGCTGGAAATCATTAATGATGAAGGGTGATTAGAAAATGGCTACGATAACCCAAATGTCCAGCAATGGATGAAATGATGAGTAAATTGTAGTATGTACATACTAATAGGGTATCAGCCATGAAAATAAATGAAGTACTGATACTTTCTACAGTGTAGATGAACTTCAAAAGCATGCTAAGTAAAAGAAACCAGGCACAAAGGGTTGCATGTTATATGACTGCATGTATATGAAATATCCAAAATAGGCAATGCCTCATTTAATTTGCCCTCAAATCATATGAAATCAATAAGGAAACAGAGATCTACAAAGGGTAAGTAAATTTCCTCCAGAGGTTAGTAGTGGAGTTGGGGTTGGTGGTCTATTGCCAAGAGCTTCAGTGCTCTTAACCAGTACACCAGTGGTTTCTAGACCTCTAGATTTTACAAACTAATAAAATTTCCAGAAACCAACATAAGGTAGTCATATTTTATTTTGTCTAGTATAAACATTGAGTAACAAACAAATAATAAAAGCAAAAAAACCCTACCACCATTATGCAATCAAATAAAAATATATTTTTATACCAAAAAGCAGAAGGACCTAATCTCAAAATAGAGAATTGTCTTTGAAATGGATCTGTTTAGCTCTATGAAAAATCTTTTCCTCATTTTGCTGTCCAGGAGGATTTCCTAGTAGAGGCTGAGTTGTCTTTGCTGATGGCTGTTTGGGCAGCCAGCAATGAAGGTGGCCAGTGAGCGCTGGTGAGGGAAAGTCCCCATCTCTGTGCCCGTGCAAACCTCCCTCTCTGCCACCATGACCACTTTGTACATGGGACCATTGGACAAGTATTGGGGTGGCTGGAGAAAGAAGCTGATTGACACCCATCAGACAGGTCACGTTGTCCACCAGATTCCTAAGATCGTCCTCTTCAGTGGATGTCCAATGGTAGAAATTTATGTGGGGCACAAATATCTTCATATGCTGTGCCCATTCCTAGGAGTTACCTACCCACCTCCCCCTTTAGACCTCCTTGCCACCATTTTTCCAATATCATTTTTTCCCTAAAACTTGACCTTCTGGCAAACCCTTTGAGCATTGCTCATGAATAATTGTAGATTCACACATGAAGCGTTCTCTTCTTGCATATAAAGTGGACAACTAGATGTACTGCCCACAGTTTGGCTCCCTGGGAGGAGTTTTCTCCTCTACTGCCTTCAGGGCTGGAACGTAACCACCTTTCACCTCTGGCTGGTGCCAGTAGGCTGGAAAACACATCAGTAAACCTACCCATGCATTCCCTTCCTCTGTTAACCGGTAATGGAGAGAACTCTCCAAGATATCATAGGTTCCGGCTGGGAAAGAGATAGCTCAGTATGAGGAGCAAGTACAGTGGGGGTCTGAGTCACCATCTGTGCCCTTTACAGTCCCTTGCAGACTTGCTTGGGCGAAGTCTTAAGCAGCCCATTTCCATTTGATAATGGAATGCTGCTGTGCACGTCCAATTTTCTGATCCAGCCAATCAAATCACATCCAGTTCATGACAGGTAACCACTGGTCAGGTGTTCCATGGTCAGGTGTTCAGACTCTACTAGGCTTGGTAGCAACTCTGGATCTGACTTTCTAACAGAATTGCCATTGGTAGGAGTTGGCATGACCATACTCCAAATCCCAAAGGAGGTGTTCTGTGTTTGTCCTATTAGGACTTGCCAGAGAATCCATGAGCATCCTTGTGTGCCATAGACCCTTCCAGTCCAGTTGGGTATGATTGGTCAGAAGGTCCAAGTGGCTAAGCAGTTTGAATGGCCGCCCATGTTTAATCAAAACTGCCAGCCTCACAGGTGATCCAGAACTTGGGTCAGAGCAGTACACCTATGTTTTTTCTAGAATCCAAAGAGGCCCAACAAACCTAATGCTCTTTGGGAAAAATGGGTCAAGGTAAAATATTTGTCTTATACTTTAAAGAGATACCCTGCTATGCTCCCCAACTGCTGGACCCTTGGAACCTTCACTGATATGGCAGGCCCCTGAAATTTTGTGGAGATTTTCTTCCATAGTCTGGGATGCACATGTCTTTCTAAGACACCTGAAGTTCTTGCTACTCTCTGTTCTCCAGATCCAACTAACATGATATCAGGGATGAACTGAACCAGAGAAATATTCTGCGGGACACCAAGGCAATCAAGATACCTCTGGACTGTCTTATGACAGAAAGCAAGAGAGTAGACAGAACCCTTACAAAGTATACAGCTGTCCCTTCTACTTGAAGACACCTATTTCTAGGTATATTTTCTTATCCCTTCCCTGGTTTATTGGGGGTAATTACATGTGATGATTAAGCACTGCCATCTGGTTTCTATTACCCTGAGGTCCCATTATTTCCTTTGAAATCAGGAAGTTCAATGCCAGCTTCCACCTTTGTCTTCTGCATCACCACCTCAGGGACTTTCAAAGATGCTTGTTCTTCTCTTGTCAGTGCATTTCTAAATGCCTTGATAAAGCATTGTCCAGGTCCTCTCAGGGGAATGGTTAGGAGATGATGATAATTTGAGTGTTCATGATGGTAGCACATGCCATGGATTGCCAGTGTCTTATTTTTCCCTGGCAGGAAGTTTGTTTGTGCTTTCATGAAATATGTGGGCAACTCATTCCCAGAATCCCACTTTGAGGGTCTGTTTTCTAGAACTGACCTGTATTAGTCAAAGTCCTAGCAAGAAATAGATGACATACTTTAATGGGATAAAATAGAAGAGTTTAATAAGGGAAGCAATCCTCACCTTTAGACCTGAATGGGCAAGAGGAGGAAACTGTTACCAGAATGTGGAAAGTGCTACATGGGAAATGGATGCCTGGCAGGAACTGTGGCCTTAAGTAGAGAAATGCAGCCAGTCCCCAAACCATATTCTGGCAGGGAAGAATAAGGTGGCTCCCTCTTCTTCCACACTTCAAGCAATGTCCTCATTTAGACCTTTTAGGTTTTCTCTTTGGTTAAACGCAATTGGAAGCCAAAGAACAGGAGCTCCTAGCATTCACCTCTGGAGGTGAGCCTACTGGACAGAGCACAGTGGAGAAGGGTGGAGAGTGGATCTGGAAGGGCAAATGGAGAAGACCCAGCACTAAGGATGTTTCTGCATTCTGGAGTCATTGGGAAGTCATGACAACTTTTTTTGAGTAAAGACATAATATTATTGGACTATGTTTTAGGATAAAGGTGGCATTAAAGTTTGGGCGATTTACAGAAGGGATATCTACCAGGAGACCAACAGTCTGAATGTCCATGACATGAAGGTATTGCAATGGGAATGGAGAGGATGGAGAAGAAGCTCGGAAGAAAAATATTCAGTGTATACATGTCTTTTATGCCAATCAGGTGATAGACAGTTGCTGTTTGAAGACTAGAGCTTCTCTCTGATGCTGTATTAGTGAACCCAGTCAGGAGGCTGTGAGGACTGCATGCTGCAGCAGATTGCCTCAGAGTTCTGCTTTTGAAGTTAGAAAGCCAAATAGATGTGAAGAGCATTTGGTCTCTCCTCATTTCTATGCACATGGAGATTTCATATTCATATCAAAGGAAGTCAGTTGTGTATGGAAAGGAGAAAATAATTTATGTTGGGGTCCTTATTTGTCAAACTCTATCAGGATTTCCTTCTTCTTGCTCATGAAAATGACAGAATTCACTTTAAATGCTTTGACAGCATGTGATGAAGCTTTTATTGCTACCAGAGGTGGTAACCATAAAAATAATATTAGCTAATATTTATTGAGTACTTACAATGATCCAGACAGTGTGCTTTGCCCTATGTCTTATTTTTTTTTTTTTTTTTTTTTTTTTTTTTTTTTGTGGTATGTGGGCCTCTCACTGTTGTGGCCTCTCCCGTTGCGGAGCACAGGCTCCGGACGCACAGGCCCAGCGGCCATGGCTCACGGGCCCAGCCGCTCCGCGGCATGTGGGATCTTCCCAGACCGGGGCACGAACCCGTTTCCCCTGCATCGGCAGGCGGACTCTCAACCACTGCGCCACCAGGGAAGCCCTGCCCTATGTCTTATTAATCACTGGCAACAAACGTATGAGGTGGCAGGTATTCTTTATTATTCCCATGTTACAGATAAGGAAGCAGAGACTTAGACAAGTTAAGTCTAAGTTCACACAGAGAAGAAGAGACAAAGTTAGTTCTGTAAGGCAGAACTGGCCAGCTCTAAAGGCCATATTCTTAACTTTTATTCTCTATTGTATCTCAATAAAATTTATGCTGATGATTGTCTATTGCCTGTTAATTATGCTTATGTGTGTGTGTGTGTACTCAGTGCATTTGAATCCAGTGCTGCCATCAAAGTCAGGTTTTTAAACATATTAATAGTTAATATGATTAATTTTCTATTGGATAAGAAATTGATCAGGCTTTGGCTGAGTTATTTGGGCATAGGTAAGAATGAACAGAAGAATTATAGCTAATGTTTACATCAAGCACTTACTTTGGGCCAGGCACTGTTTAAGTCCTTTACATATATTATCACATTTTATCCTCACGACAGTTCTGGGAGAGAAATACCAACGGGGTTTTTCTGAAATTTAGCAATAATTAACAAGGTGGAAAAGTTGCCCTCAGATTGAAAGGCTGTATTAACACTTGTTTTAATATTTCCACATAAAATGACCCTTTGGAACCAGAATTTTGTCAGGACTAGTCAACTACCCATCCATACTTTCAGGTTTACTCATTCACTCAGAAAATGCTGCCAGCTATTATTTATTCAGTTCTATTCTCAGTAATGGGTCTATTTTCAGTAATGGACCATGCTGATGGATAAAACATAGCCCCTGCTTTTGAGATGCTTACATCTTACCAGAGGGAGAACTGAGGTCCATCTACATGCCTCCAACACACTTCCTGCCCTGGTGAAAAACAGGTAAGAGAAACTGGATGGATCCAACCTTGACTGAGGAAGAGATACGATAACTAACAGTTTCTTAACACTTAAGATTGAATTGTTAATTCAATTTTGGTTGCTATCATGGAATTGTGATTATGCTGCTTTGTCCTAAGTCGGGAGTATTGCCCTTCCTGACCTCTAACTCTAACCAAAGTCTTGCCTTCCTGCTTGACTCAGAGGTACAGAAAGCTGACCCCATTCAAATATTTTCTTTAAAAGGGACTATTTTTTACTAGAAACAAGAAAATAATATCCTCATTTACCAATGTCTATTCTACCACTAATATGAGAACTACACACAATTCTTTAAGCAGTCATCGAGAAGCAGTAAATGCCATTTTGTTGCCCACTTGAGCAAGGACAGTTGGGTAACACTGTTAATACTTCTGATGTTCCTCCCCCCTTTAGGAAAAAGAGGGAAAAATAAGTTATTTCTTAATGTGTCAGTGAAAATTTCCCCTATACATTAGGTTAAGATATTTTCGTACTCAGCCTGCGTCAGAGTGGTGCAACCCATTATGTTGATCATAAAATATTAGTCCCCAGGAAGAGTTAGCTAAGAACACTTGCTAGAGCAGCAGTGTAGTCTGCAAATCGTTTGTGCAAACCATTGCTTCCATACAGCACCAAACTTATCCAGCGAGAAGAAATCACATTTCATCAGAGAACAGGTTTTCCATCTGATTTGTGCTCAGAACATGTAAAAAACATAGCAGATTGCATGCTGCATTGACTTAGGAACATACATATGCATTAAATCACTTATGTTTTACTCTTTTATGATGCATTGGTGAATTGTATTTCTTTTGCATTGGTAATTAGAAGGTGGAACAGATGTGATGGCTTCGTTTAAAGTGATATGTCCATTAAAATAACCTATACTACCGAGTAATTGTTTCCTCTAACAAGGGAGTCTGTCCATTGCGATGCCTTTTTTGAGCCATTTAAATAGACAATGTGGAAAAACATGTGTGTCTTTAGGAAATGTGGATTGATTATGGAAGTCAGAAATTTTTGTGATGGGGTTCAACTATTTTTATGTATTGGTTGTTGCTTGTTTTTGTTGTTTTCTTCTTTTTATTCAGAGATGGGACATCATCAAATAAACATTCATTCCTTCAACATCACTTTTTATTCTCACACTGAGATAAATAATCAGACCTGTCTGTATTTCCACAGAGACCAGGACTTTTTTATTTTAGCAAGCTGCAGTACAGTAAACCTAAATACTCAACTATCACACACTTGGTGATCAAATGTAGTTGATATTAGCACCAGCCCTTTGAACCTAAATAAAATGTAGATTTTTATTTTGATCAATGCAGCTTTCTGGAGATCTGCAGTTATGCTTGATTGAGACAGACTGTGACAGCCAACGCAATAGCCAGCAGACAATTCTTTAATATATGAACTCAACTGACCCAATTACCCACCTCCAGCCCCAATGCAAATAGCATCTGCGGCAGCCTTTTCACCATTTTATTCTTGCAACATCAATGCACTTGTGATAAAAAAATTTAACTAAAATTAGTCTTTGTAGAACAGATGCATATTAATACCTTGTACCACTATAATTAAACAGCTCTGTCTTTGAGTCACCAATGCTTGTAGACACATCCTCAAGTTCAAAGTTGACAGTTTCTTTAAAGGGAAATTTAATATTGGGAACACCACATGGTCTGCACATAACTTAAAAAGACAGTATGGTTTCATACAAATTCCATTTAAGATACATTACTGCCAAAAATAACAATCCTTTCTTGACATAAAGCATGCAGAAAGGCTTTATATGGGAAGAAATGTTGCAATGACATATGTTATGATGATTATGATGTCCAATCTAATAATTGATGCTTCTGTATAGAAGGAGGCTGCTGAAAGCACTAGTAATATGCCCTATGAAGCAGGTGGAAAGAAAATCCTTTCAAACTCCTTTAACCAGATTCCTGAGATGGTCAGCATAGTTGTATAATTGAACACTAACAAATATATTTTGAGGCTTACTCCTCCTTGCTTGTTGGTTTTATAGGGGAGGAAAAAGTTTTCCTCGGCCCTCTTAGGGTCTCTGGCTGAGTCTGAACATTAAATTAACAAAGACAGATTAACAGAGAAAAGTACGAAAATTCACTAAGTTTAAGTTTTACGTGACATGGAAACCTTCATAAGGAAATGAAGACACGAAGAAACAGTTTGACTTGAGAATTTTTATGCTGGGTTTGATGCGGAGTGGGCAGTCATGCAGAGATATGATAGGTTATGGGGTATGAAGTAAGCGTAGCAAATGGGGAAACATAGCAAGACCCGTTTGTTAGGACAGTGTCCCCTTGTCTTCAAAGATAAGGATGCTCTCCTTTCTTCCAGGTGTAGGGAAGGGACGTCTCACATGAAGGTTTATGACCTGTTTCAGGGAAGCAGGGTGGGAGGAAAGTCAAAGGGACTTCCCTGATTCTGCTCTTTTCTCAAACTTCTTCAGCTTTAAATATTCAATATGCCAAGTGCCATATTTTGGGTTAGTGTGTTTGCATTTACTGCAATATAGAAGAAAGGCTAGCTTTCTGTTTTTGCTGTGGAAGTTTATCACTATTTCATGTTTTCCTTGTTTCACTAGTCATGACTCTGATTTTCTATTTCTATAATAAACATATTGAATGTACACTATCTGTTGATAGTAACTCTCAAATCCTATTTGGAAGGAGATATACAGACACTCTCAGATCAATGATTGTGAATTGATTTGACTAAGCAAATAAAACTTTGATGTTTCCTAACCATTGATTTTCCATTTACAAAAGAGAAATAATGATAAATTTTCTTCAACTGCATTATATGCTCTGTGTTTCCTATAAATCCATATTTTATAAATTCTTTAAAGGTTTATTCAAAATGCCAGTTAAGTAGTTGTTGGCAAATGATTGATAGATATTACCAGCAAAGATGTTGCAATAGGAATAATAAACTCCATTTATTAAATTGATATCTTATTGGTTAGTTAATTATTTCTGGATATCATATAAACAGACACTCAGGAAGTATGTTAGGGAGCCTCTATTCTACAGTAGCCAAAAATGCACAGAAGGTTCAATACTCTATAAAGCTTACAACTGCTCATAAATCCACTTATATAAAGTTTCATTATCCCTTTCAAGCTCAGGGGCTTGGGGAATGAAAAGGAAGAGTTTAAAGGTAGTTCTCTTATCAAGGAGGAAGTCGTCTTTTGGGGACCCTTCTCAGCCCATCCTTTCAATAAGCATCACCTCCTGTGGGGTCACAACTGTGAGCCCTGGCAACCACATTTGTATGTTGGGACAGATTCTGCCCTTCTGCCCTCAGCAGATCAGGTGGGCACTGGGGGGTCCTTGCATGTGGCTGTAACCAGGGACATTTAAACACAAGTGTTGCAGGTCAGCCTTGTGCAGAGAGAAACAGAAAGAAGAGGCCATGCAATGTACCAGCAAGAATAGTTTTATGGCTTTGATGTTTGTATCAATGTTCTATCACTGATGCAATGGAAATATGAAAAAACAGTGTTTAGTAATGTAAACTCTCTTGAGTTCTTTGACTGAAATTCTCCTGCTTCCTGGGAAAAAGAGGTTAGATTGGATCACTTCTAGGACCAATACTCTATGTAGCTGTATTTGATTTTTTTCTTCATATTTTATGAAAATACATTTATTTTCCTTAAAGGAAATTTTGAGGCTAGCAATAGCTAGTAGCCACTAAGTTCTTTGATTTTTGAAACTTTTATTTAGATTTACTGTAGCTAAGAAGAAATTAAGATTCTTGTGCCATCTTCTGATAATGCAAGTAAAAATGGATCTACTTTATTGTCTAAAACAGGGGGAATCCTTTCATCTGTTCCCTTGAAAATTTTAATTATTTAAATGGAAGGAATTTTTTTCAAGTTTCTGGAACAGGTACGGTGGCTGAATAGAGATTTTCCAACAAGTAGAAGCTCTTCTCTTGCCTCTTCAAAGAATGCACCATTTACTTCTCTTTTGACCCTTGTTCCTTAAATGCTCCCTGTGTCCTTTGCCCAAACTTCTCTTCTGTTTTTCTGTTATTTCTCTTGGCAATTTAATCCCTTCTTACGGCTTCAGTGATGATCCAAAATTTGTATCTTCACCCTTAGTTCTAAGTCTGTAAACGTCCCAAGCATATATAAGCAAACTTTCCCAAAAGCAAATATGTTATACATTTCCAAACAAAGACTGTGTGTATATAATATGTATGTATATACATTGTGTGTATATATATCCCGATTTACATGTCTACAGTTCTGTATCTCCAACCACATTTAAAATTGTCAGTCCCCAGGAGCTCTAAAACTGTACTGGTCATCATCCTTCCTAGACCTGTTTTTCCTTTTTGTTTATTTATTTATTTTTATTTTATTTATTTTTGGCTGTGTTGGGTCTTCATTGCTGTGCGTGGGCTTTCTCTACTTGCAGTGAGTGGGGGCTACTCTTTGTTGCAGTGCGTTGGCTTCTCATTGCGGTGGCTTCTCTTGTTGAGGAGCACAGGCTCTAGGCGTGCGGGCTTCAGTTGTTGTGGCACGTGGGCTCAGTAGCTGTGGCTCACGGGCTCTAGAGCACAGGCTCAGTAGTTGTGGCACACAGGCTTAGTTGCCCTGCGGTATGTGGGATCTTCCCGGACCAGGGTTCGAACCCGTGTCCCCTGCACTGGCAGGCGGATTCTTAACCACTGCGCCACCAGGGACGCCCTAGACCTGTTTTTCTACTCTCTTCCTATTTCTGTAGTCAATTCCATCGTCTCATCTTCCCAGACCCCAAGCAGAACCTCCTGGCTGTCTTTCAGCTCTTCAGTTCTTTATCTACTCCTTGCCTCCCATAGCAAAGCCATCTTCTGAGTCCCAGTGACTTTACCTCTTCTTCAGTGTCTGTCTTTTCTGAACCTTCTACTTTACCCCCTTACTCTGCTCTACTGCATTGGGTTGCCAGCTGTTCTGCCCCAACTCAAAATGCTTCCCTCTTCCAACTGATTATTACCTGACTTCCAGATTAATCTTTTTCACGCACAGTTCTGATTTTGTTACAGTGCCGCCAAGGTATTTCAGTGGCTTTCCTTTGCATTCAGCCTAAAATCCAAGCTCGCTATTTGGCCTTAACATACACTTCTGGTCTTTTCTCCTACTTTCTGCAGCCATGTGCTTGGCATGCTCTTCCCACTGTGAAAAACACCTAGCTTCTCCAACTACGTATGGCCATTTTCTACTCCAAACGCCATTACAGAAGCCACCTAGATAAAGTTTTCTCCAAGGCTCCCAGCTGGAAGGATGCTTTTTGTTTTTCTTTTATCTATCTCATTAGTTTGCCAGAGCTGCCAAAACAAAGTACAAAGACTGGGGGGACTTAAACAACAGAAATTTATTTTCTCCCAAATCTGGAGGCCTAGAAGTCTGAGATTAAGGTGTTGGCAGGATTGAGGCCTTTTTCCTTGGCCTAGACGTGGTGGTCTTCTCTCTGTGTCTTCTCGTGGTCTTCCCTCTGTGTGTGTCAGTGTTCTAATCTCCTGCTCTTAAAAGGACAGCAGTCATATTAGATTAGGGTCCACCCAAATCACCTCATTTTAACTTAATTACCCCTTTAAAGAAACTGTCTTCAAATACAGTTAAATTCTGAGGTACTAGGGATTGGGGCTTCAACGGACACAATTCAGTCCCTAATACCTATCTTTGCAGCATGTCTCACTTTTTTGTGTACATATCATAACTTTCTAAATTTATTATTATTCCAAAAAAATTTATTATTATTTTTTAAAGGCTTCAAATGCTTGGCTTTTTATTTATTTATTTATTTTTGGCTGTGTTTGGTCTTCATTTCTGTGCGAGGGCTTTCTCTAGTTGTGGCAAGTGGGGGCCACTCGTCATCACAGTGCGCGGGCCTCTCACTATCGCGGCCTCTCTTGTTGTGGAGCACAGGCTCCAGATGCGCAGGCTCAGTAGTTGTGGCTCACAGGCCTTAGTTGCTCCGCGGCATGTGGGATCTTCCCAGACCAGGGCTCGAACCCGTGTCCCCTGCATTAGCAGGCAGATTCTCAACCACTGTGCCACCAGGGAAGCCCTCAAATTTATTCTTAATATGAGAGGGCAGGGTCCACATTTCCTCCATGACGTGACTATGCACACCCAATAAACACTCAACACAGCACCTTGCACATAAGAGATATGTAATACTTTTTTTAAGATGAAAAGAAAATAAATTGAACTTTCTTTAAGGTACATCTGGTATGTAAATAATAAAGACTATGTTAAGACAAATCAGTTTGGGCAGGTGTCGATTATTTGGATAATTCTTGCAAAAACAGCTACTGAGAAACATGAAGTCTTTTAGCCAGGATTTTGCACATCGTTAGCGTTAGTTACACTAACCAACTAACTAGCTGATGTGTATTCTGCCACATAGTATATTCTTTGGTCTGAATTATCTGACTAGCATTTCACAATGAGTATTGCCAAATGTCATATTCAAAGCGTTACAGAACGGGCATGGACTATAAAAAAACTTAGTTTTGTCTCATGGCCAATCTGTCTAATATAGAAACTCAATTCTGGCATATAATTACAAATTGATACATTGCTGTGTGGGATGGAAGATTCCTCAGGACTACTGAAATATTTGGTAGATACAGATCAATGACTAAAAATGATGTAGGTAATTAAAGATGGGCTAGTGGAGTACCCTTCCTTTTAAAATCAGCATATATGGATCTTTTGAGATGTTGATCCATGTTTGCCCTTGGAAAATTTGCATTAAAAAGCCTGCAGAATTAAGAAATATAAATTGGTGCAATTGGTACGTAATATTGCTTCTGACTTTTACAAATGCCTATATTAGGATAATTAGCCAACTCAAAGTAGCTTGAGAGAGCGAGAGAGAGAGAACTTTTAGGCTCCTGTCACTGAGAAGTTTCAGGCAAGCTGAGCATTCATTTTAACATTAACTTTCTGACTCTCACCCTCCCTCTCTCCATCTCTGTCTTTCTCCCCTACTTCTCAGTGTGTAGGCTTTTATCAGGAAAGAGCACACTCGTCACAGAAACAAAGATGGCCCCTGTAGCTCCATAGACCCTTATTAATCATCATTTTAGAAGGAGAGAGAACCTCTTTCCTCTGACATACATATCAGCCCCCTCTTCAGGACTCTGAAAAGGGCAGGGTGGGGAGTTGGGTCTCCTGAAGACAGTGGCAGGCGGGGAGGAAGTACAGATCCAAAGAAAGAGAAGTGCAGGTGAAGCAAAAAATAACAGAAGCCTCCCACAACTGCTGAACTATTTACAAACAAAATCTATTTAACCTCTTTCTTGGGAAAATTCCCATCTTTTTTTTAACTCAAAGTACATCGAAGTGGCAAAGATAATCCTTTTAAAGATAGGAAGTCCATAGGAGAGTAAAACTTAATGCAATACAGTTAAATGAAATAAAGATAGGAAGTCCAGATAGTATTTTGTGATTAAAGTAAATGCTGCTGCATAATAAAAATGTTAGGTGTTGGATGTATTCTGGCCTTCCAAGGTGAGCTTTTAAAGAGTGGTAATGGTAGCTAGGAACATTAGAATACTTAAAAGCTTTGGGGTAAAACAAACAATCTGAATATGTTTTCTAGTTCCAAATCTTGCTCCTGCTGCTTGCTTATTGGAATTTTTCATTTCTTTCTTTTTTATTACTGGAGCAAGGGATTGAATTTCTTTGGATTTTGCTTCATTCACTTGTCAGATGAGGCTATACTTTTCTTGGATGGTAGATGCAAGGGTTAAAGAGATGATACACATAAAACCTGTGTCATGTAGTAGATCCTCAATAAAGGGTAGTTTTCCAGCATGATGTATACTCTTAACACAGTCAAGTTTGATTTCCCTTTCCCTTTATTAGCCATTTTTTCCCAGTTGACAGTATACAATACAAATGGAAGCAAAAGTAGTTTGTTCAGGTGGTATGGACTAGGAACAGAATTAATAATAAACTATGCTCACCATATTTCTGGTAATGAAAAAGACAAGCATATAAAAAAATTAATTACACCTTGTTATATGTCAGAAATCCAGTAGAAAGGAAAGACAGAGCTGGACACCCACTGAGTCACAATCATGGTAAGGCGAACATTTTGATAAGAGAGAATACTGTACGTCACGTTGTCCCCGTCACTCTGTCAGTCATTGGTGACGCGGCCATATGAGGCCCGAAACAACGCACAGCTGCTCAGCACAGCATCCAAACCAAAGAATACAGCAAGGTCTTCTATATTGACCCATTATTTAAAAAATTCAAAATCATATTTTCCGTTAATAGTGGAAAAATGGGTTGAGTACTTTACTGTAGCTTTGGATTTTGTGTTCAATATTTAAAGATGACATAACTTCCCTATACTTTTATTTCTCAAAAATAGGTTACTGGCAGGCTGATAAATGTTTTTGAATATCTCTGAAAAAGACTCCCTTCCACTTGTAAAATGGCAAACCTCTCTTATAAGCCTATGGAAAGAATATTTAAGGGAGAGTGTTCAATAATGTTAGTTTTATCTAACTGTTGCTTCTTTGGGCCCACAATTGAGATTAAATGACAGGAATGGGATTTTCATCAGAAGAAATCATTCTGGAAGTTAGAGGAAAAACAGAAAAAAAAAACTGAATTAATTTACACAGCCTAACATATGATCATAATTTTCTTCGCATGTGTTTATTGTTGGTAAAATTAAGAAAAATTCATATTTTAATCTGAAGTCTATTCTCGTGAAATGTACGTGGCTGTGTGGTTAAATGTTTATGGAAACTTCTCAGTTTTTGCTGTTCAGCCTGCTTTCAAAATATCCAAATATATTTGGCTTTTGTAACTTCCCTAATTAAACCTTCTAAAACAGATGGAATTATAGAAATTAGAGGTATCATTTTAATTGGTTTACGATCTATGTGACACACAGTGCCATTCATACTGTATAAAATATATACGAATGGCTTGATAGAGATAGCACGCCAATTAATTTTTCTTTAACTCTTTCAATAAAATCTTGTTGTCTTTGTTATTTAATCCCCTTTCCTTTAGCCTGGCTCCAATCAAGTCTGGGCAACCCTAACTGTGAAGATACAGGTTGTAACCTGAACCATATTGGAGAGTTTCTTTTAGGATGACTGAAGGGTGGAGAGAATCTGAATTTACCTTCTTTCTAAAGAAAATAAATGACTTTAAGCCTTTAAGCCAGCGTGTGGCAGCTCCCTGGCGTGTTGCATAGATTAATCTTTCTTTTTAAAATATGATTGCCTAATGTATGTGAGCAACCATATTCCTCTGATTTTCTGGGATACCCTTGATTTCAAATATTCTGTTTTACCATCCCACTAAGAACACTTGCATCTATCAGATCTCATGTTCAGATGTTTGAGTTGAGATGGGGAGGTATAATTTCTGTACATAGATTTCTAGAAGATTTGTATAGGCTGCTTCATGTGTGTCTGTGTGCCTGAAGATCAAGAATCTGGTTGAATAAAGCACACCCCAACCCTCAAAGATTCTAATTTTAAGGCCCACAATGAAGACCTTGATTAAATAAACCTGGTTTACCCAGCAAAATAACATGCCGTTTAAAAAAAAACACTATACTACCTTTTTTGGGCTAATTTTTAACAAAATTAAACTTGACTGTTTCTTTCAAATATCTCAAGTTGCCATTTCAATGTGATTTTAAACACACTATTCCCCTTTGTTGCCATGGTAACAGGTTTGGGCCCTCATGGGTGACAGGAAAGTATCACAGGACTGGTTCCTGTTTGAACACCCGTGTTCACTGGGTCTTGCCTTGCAGTGCGAGGACAGGAGGTTGGAATCACCACGCTTCCCACAGCAAGGTAAACCCATGTATCAGATCACACTCAGAGCTGGGAAAATCGCCCACAGCGGGGACAGATTACCTCTTACAGTCACTATGGAGAACGATTCAAATTCTAGCTTTAATGATCCCAGATAGAGCCCTTCTCCTCCCCACCAATGTGACATTTTGCAGACATTTTATATATCAAGGAAATATTTAATTGAAACATGCTTCTGAGAATGCCTACTGAGCTGGCTCTAGGCATCTTCCAGTGTTGCAGGGGTCAATTAAAATAACGAATCAACTGTTTTTAAAACTTTAAAATATTTTTTTTTAAAAGGTGGGGTAAAGAAAGTGGACAAAAAGTAATGTTAAATAGCATGGAGCATGACTAATGGCGCTAGCATGTTAAAATCATTGGGAAAATGTCCTTGGAAGACAAATGAATTTTCAGCAGAATAATTAACTTAATTAACAAATTTGCATGCATATTCATCAGGCTATTGAAGTCTTTCCAGCCCAGCTTGATGAGCGTTGGTGTAATAATTGTCTCATTTACATTCTGCAATCTACTACAATTTAGGGCATGCAAAAAAAGCCGACCTCTTCCCTTTGACTTTCTTTAGAACCCACACACTCCTAATAACAGGGCCATCACCCAGTCAGTGGCCTTAAGTTCTGGCCTTTTGAGAGAAGCCCCCCCAGGAGAGCTGACTATGGTTTCTCCAGCCCCCAGCCTTCCTCTTCTTTTTTCTTCTTCTTTTTTTTTTTTTTCCTTTTGGCCCAGGTTCTCTGCTTTTGCCTCTGCTTGCTCTCCTGGGTAAATCTTGGCACCAGTTCTGACTTCAAATCTCCTGGGTCGCCAGACTGCATCATGTAAAAATTGCCATTTCCCTCTATCTCTGCAGGGCAATCTTTAAAAGCAGTAAGGTGTGACGCTCCAGACTGGCAGCTTGGCAAGACGGAGCCCATGGATACCAGCACACGGGAATCTGGA
Organism: Hyperoodon ampullatus; assembly: GCF_949752795.1. Taxonomy (NCBI): domain Eukaryota; kingdom Metazoa; phylum Chordata; class Mammalia; order Artiodactyla; family Ziphiidae; genus Hyperoodon; species Hyperoodon ampullatus. Next base: position 63,490,978 of record NC_136922.1, read on the forward strand.
CCGTTCACTCTGACAGCAGTCAGCACTGGGAACAAAAGGAATGGAGGGGAAAAAAAGAGCAAATGTATTTTTACATATTGTAGGCATATGGCCACAAGACCAGCAGAAATATACTTAATTACCAATTGCGTACATCGAGGAGAAAAACAGTGGGAAGGGAGAAAAAAAAACTGTGTACACAGCAATATTATTCTACTTTAACTTTTCACCTCGTTTTTGTTGTTTGTTTTGTTTTGTTTTTTAGATGAAGATGAAAGGGATGTTGATTAGAATTGCGAAGGATTATCTGCTGGAATCCTACCAAAGGTGATGCGGGTTTTGACATGCCTTCCTGAATAGTGTAACATTGCACAAGAAAATATAAAAGTTTTCTTTTAATTATTTTAATTATAAAATAATTTTACGATGGAATTTTGGGGGGCCTGGTCGCGGGGGGGCCTACCTGAAATACAACAATTAGACAATCTTACTGTTCTGTTAAAACTATACTTCTGATGTTACACATTCGTTTGGGCCTTAACAATGAAGAAACCACCTTTGAAAATTTATGGTTTTGTTCTTTCTTATGAAATCAGAACAGTTCAGCCTCCATTTACTGTCTGCTAGGAAGCAGGCACTGTGCTAGCCAGTGGGATGAACCAGATCTACTCCCTGCACTCAAGAAGCTCATAGTCTAAGATGGAAGACAAGTACACATATGTATAATTACACTATTAAATTATTAAAGATATTAAGAGTATAACAAAAATTAAAAGTATAAGAATAGGGACTTTCCTGGTGGCACAGTGGTTAAGAATCCGCCTGCCAATGCAGGGGACACCAGTTCGATCCTTGGTCTGGGAAGATCCCACATGCCGCAGAGCAACTAAGCCCGTGTGCCACAACTACTGAGCCTGCACTCTAGAGCCTGTGAGCCACAACTACTGAGCCCACGTGCCACAACTACTGAAGCCCCCGCACCTAGAGCCCATGCTCCGCAACAAGAGAAGCCACCACAATGAGAAGCGCACCGTAACAAAGAGTAGCCCCCACTCGCCACAACCAGAGAAAAGCCCGTGTGCAGCAACGAAGACCCAAAACGCGGCCAAAAACAAATAAAATTTAAACGTAGTATAATTATAGTACACATACTAAAATATGTGCGTGTTATTAGGTAGGTATATTGATCCAGGGACCAGAGAGAATTGACTCTTACTTCAGCCTGGGAGTCAGTCACCCAGGAAGGCCAGGGAAGAGTTCATTAACTCCTGGAAGAGTTAATGAAAAGGGGCTTTTGGTCTGAGCAAGAGTGTAGATAAGAGGTCTCATGGAATCCACTGATCCTGTTGATTCTGTTTCCTCTGAGCCCTCTGAGGAGTGCTGGGGAGGGAGACCTTCAGCAGTAGGAGAGGCAGCAGCCCCAGCATTGAGGTAGGGTTGGGAGACTTGGCTGTATGATCAAGTTAGTAGCCATGGACTCTAGTTAGGAGGAGGAATCCCAAGGACCAAGGCAGATAGACCTGATCCACCAAATTCGTGGCCAGGCCATGAGTTTCCCAGCCCTGATTAATGATATCTGGCAGGTATGCCTCTCAGGTTGACATTTCTGAAAATCATGTGGGCAGTTCTCTTCCTTGTTCTTGCTGGCCTCTGAAGGGGTTTTGTTTTTAAATTTTTATTGGAGTATAGTTGCTTTACAGTGTTGTGTTAGTTTCTACTGTACAGCAAGGTGAATCAGCTATACGTATAGCCCCTCTTTTTTGGATTTCCTTCCCATTTAGGTCATCACAGAGCACTGAGTAGAGTTCCCTGTGCTATACAGTAGGTTCTCATAAGTTATGTATTTTATACATAGTATCAATAGTATATATATGTCAATTGGGAGGATAGATATAGAGAGGGTTCCAACCCTAGGGATGGTATAGTTGTGATAACCACCATAAGCTAGTCCCACCTTTACTGGAACAAGTTTGGTTTATTTGGGTCTTGACCCTGGAGAGGCCAACACCTAAGAAAGAGTCCAAGGTTATTGCAAGGCACAAATGGACCCCATCTGAGCACATGAGTTGTACTGACTCAGTAATTAGTGACTCAGGTGTGCTTGGGTAGGAATTAAAAATGTTGAAATTGTCACGGATTAGGAGCCTGCTGGAAATTACCTTCCTATAGCCCAAATTTAAGGTACTTCTGGAAAATAAAGAGACTGCATCAGAAGAATTCTAAGGTCTTTGATTCACTCACTCGTTTATCCATCCATTCATTCATTTATTCATCAGATTTATCCAACACCTACTATGCACCTGGTATTGTGCCACCTGTTGGCAATACGATGGTGAACGAGGTAGACAGACACAGTCCCTGCCTTTCCAAGGCTTCTAGTCTGGCTGTGGAGAGAGGTGATCAAGCAAGCAGAGATGACTAACTCCATGTGAGTATAAAAGATCAGGGGAGCACCTGGTAGGAACAGCTAACCCAGTATAGAGGGACCAGGAAACTTTTCTGAAGAAAACGAGCCTAACGTTAAAGGTTTTAGCCCAGAAAAGACGGCGAGGAGACCAGCAACAACCATCCATTGAGGGTTTACCCTGTGATCAACACTTAAGTGACTTGCCCAAGGACATTCTTTAGGAGGAAGAGTCTGAAGTTTGCAAAACCAGACTCTATGTTCTTCATCACTTTGCTCCATTGTCAATATTGAAATTATTATTTAAGAGGCCCAAATGCTGGTCACAAACACATTGGGGACCAGACGGTAGACTTGGCTGCTCAATTGGCCACGTGGAGTTTGGAGCTTCAGCTTCTCAACCGGTAGAGAAAATCCAATCCAAACTATTGGGTAGTAGAGGGAGCTAGGTCTCTTACCTGCACAATACAGATGTTGTTTATACCCTGAATAACATATCCGAAACAACTTTCCTATTGTTTAAGTAAGTCCACACCACTGGTTTTCAATTTGGTTGAAACATACACATTTATGCCTTGAATAAGGCCTTCCTTGCCTGTTAAAAAAGCATCATGTTGTGCTTTTAAAAGCTTGCAGAGTAAAGTAAGGATGGTACTTACTACCAAAGGTCTAGAACAATGCCTTGATAAATTAGACACCCGCTTTTAAATTTATAAAATGTGTGGCTCCAAATACATATATGTTGATATTCTGTCTCCCAGAAGCATATGGAATATCCTAAAGGAAAGGTAATTTTTAAAAATTAAGATTCAAAGGAATATAAAGAGGAAGTTCATTTGAATAGGAATATGTATATTTCTTCTGAGCTTCCTAGAAGCCAAAGCAAAAAGGGAAACATGGAAAACTGCATAATTTTTTATTATCAAAAAGAAGGAAGTACATTCTCAGGGAGAAAAAGTATTTGCTAAGGCACAAATTCTGAAAGTAACATAGACTTCACCTTTGAAAGAAGGAAGGTACTCTTTAAGGTGTTTGTAATGGAGTGGCTCACAGTACATACAATTCAAGAACTGTAATGAAATACACCCTTTCCCTTAAACCTAGACTGGAGGAAGCATTCCAACCAAGGCACTATTAGTGGAAAGTCAGAGAACCACTATGCCCTGATGCACAGACCTGGGTTCAGAATGCAGCACTTATTAGTCTATTTGGCTATGCATTCATGAAGCAAACATTTGTTGATTTCCTGATTTGTGCCATTCATGCTCGTAGGGCTGGAATTGAGTGATAAAAAAAAAAAAAATCCCTGCTCGCAGTCCAAATGAAAGATTCTAGAACATTAATATAAAATTTTATAGTTTTAATTGTTCCAATGATGTGTGATGGATGAATTATGGGTTACTCAGCTTACATGATGCTTTATGGTTTACAAAATGTTTTCATACATCATTACAACCCAAGTGTCCTTATTGGGACGTTCCAGGTATAACTTAACATTCAGATTTAGACAGATGTTCCTGGTTATATTATGAAAGTATTGTTTGTGCATATATTTTTCCATTAGGAAGGATATGCTTGAGAGCCTATTTCAGAACTTAGTAAGAAAATCTGCTAGTTAATTCCACAAGAGACCTTAACATGCTTTCATATGTTTGAGACTTGAAAGTTATACTGAGTGACACTTGGTTTAATGAACATCTTAATTTTCTTCACATCCCATGAAGTATGGCAGGACTTTTGGCAAATAGTGAGATCCTTGTGTGAGGCACTGCTAGGAAATATTAATAATTGTTAAGTGATACCACTTGTCAGTGTCTCAAGGCGATGATTGCTAGTCATATGGTCCACTCAGGCTCTCGGGCCCTTTATTATCCTTCCTCACCATACCTATTGTGCACAGTGGGTGAAGAATTCTGCTTCTTTTCCAGTTAATTAACCCACATGCTAATGATACTGTTCCATCCTTGGTTAATTCAGAGCAACCTCCAGCTGTCTGCCTCCTGTCTATAAGAAGGAAGTAGCTGCAGACATTCACCAGTGCAGGCAGACAGTGGACTGGTGGGATGACCATCTCATCCCATCTTGCCCATGACTTTCTTGGTTTTAGTGCTAAAAGTCCCAAATCATGGTAACCACCTCAGTCCTAGGCAAACAGGACCAGAATTGGTTACCCCAAGTGCAGGGAACTATCTGTATAATCGAAAAGCAACAAATGAACATCTCCATCACTGAGTAAAATACAAGGGGCATAGACAATGTTGGGTGCCTTGGTTTGGATTCCCCTAAGAGTCTGTCAGTAGTGGAGAAGTATTAGCAAATACAGAGCAGCTGTGTGGAGCTGCATGGCCACAATGGTGGATCACTGGAATGAGAAACAACATTGGCCTGCCATTCAGAGGAAAAGGAAATAGGTGGCTCAACTTGGTTTGTGTCTTCAAAGTCAATCCAGTGTCTATGAGTGTGGCTAAGAGGCTGCTGGGAGAGTTTTCTGTCTTCTTCAGTTCCCACATGCAGCCTTCTAAGCAACCCAGTTAATTGAAGAAATCTGGGTGTCCCCATCTACCTGACTAATTATATTTTATATATTTGAAATTGCTTCTCACCTTTCTGATTTAGGCTAAATAATTTAAATTCCATTCATATTTTTTATTCTTACAAAAATTTTTTTGGATAGGTTTCATTTGCTATGTTCTTTCTCATTCTGTCATTTTGCCTTTAGAATTGGTTTATTTGTTTATTTAATTTCTTCACCCTTGTTGATGTATACTTGTCAAATAAAATTGTAAGATATTTAAAGTGTATGACATGATAATTTTATATAAGTATACATTGTGCATTTTTACAATTTTAACAATAGTTTTATTCAAAACTTAATTTAAAGACTAATAGATTTAATTCATTCTTTTAAGTCCTCCTGCCTAATAGGCATTGGGTAAAGGGGGAGAAGAGTCTAAGATTTGGGGAAAGAAAGATACAGATATAAATCTTGGCCCTGAAATTTACTATAGATGTGCTCATGGGTAAGTTACTCAATGTCTCTGAATCTTGAGTAAGGATAATATTTACTATGAACAGTAATTTTATCATTATTATTATTATTATCCCACAAGAAATAAGATGTGTGAAATTCTTTCTCCCCACCTGTCCCTGTCCCCAAATACAGTCTATAAAAGATTAAGTTTTGTCATATTAAAAAAAACCTCTAATAATAAAAAGAACAGAATAAGAACCAAAAACATGCTAAAGGGAGAAGAGATAAGCTAAGAAAGCCTATTATAATTGTGCTAAAACCTTAGTAGTGAGCTTCTTGGAAACAAAAGCAAAACACCATAGTCATATCCTATTCCAGTAAAATGAAATATAAAATGAAATCTTATAAGGTAAGAAATATTATTTTGTTTTAATTATAATATGAATTATTACATGATTCTGTCTATCAGAGACAGTGAAATACACAGTAGACATTTTACAGTAGACAGAGAAGGGCCTCTGTGTCCTCTTTCTTCTATTGACTGCAAATTAAAAGCTATGAATGTAGTGTTGTGTTGAAGGTTCCTAAAGGTATTCTTTAGAGAACTGAGAGAAGATAGCCCAGACATCTGTTTTCTAATAAAATGAATAAATACAGCAATACAACCTAAAGAAACTAGAGAAATCATTTGGTTTATGTCCTTTCTGTAATCATTTTCCAATGTGAGTTGTCATGGTTTACTTTGATGTTACATAAGCTTCCTAACTGGTCTCCTTGGCTCCAATCTTTCCCACCTTGACACTCCTTCTTTATACTGCAGCCTGTGAAGTATTTCTTTTTTCTTTTTTTTTTTTTTTTGCGGTACACTGGCCTCTCACCGTTGTGGCCTCTCCCGTTTGCGGAGCACAGGCTCCGGACGCGCAGGCTCAGTGGCCATGGCTCACGAGCCCAGCCGCTCCGCGGCACGTGGGATCTTCCCGGACCGGGGCACGAACCCATGTCCCCTGCATCGGCAGGCGGACTCTCAACCACAGCGCCACCAGGGAAGCCCTGGAGTAGGGATTTAAATGTAAAAAAACAAAACACAGGAGAACTAGGAGAAAATAAAGATACATTGTTTGCTTTTAAATTAATAGTTATTTTTTAGAGTTTTTAGAATTTTAGGTTTATAGAAAAACTGCACAGAAAGTACAGGGTTCCCATATGCCCCTTCCCCCTCTTCCCCTCACAGTTGCTCCAATTAGTAACATCTTGCATTGGTACATTTGTCATCATTGATGAACCCATATTGATACATTATTATTAACTAAGTCGTAGTTTACATTAGGGCTCACTTTGTGTTATATAGTTATTAGGATTTTGACAAATGCATTGTGTCATGTATCCACCATTACAGTATTACACAGGTAGTCTCACAAAAGAATCTCCTAAGCTCCACTTATTCATCCCTGTTGAGCCCCTGGAAACCACTGAATATATATATTTTTACTACCTATATAGTATTGCATTTTTCCAGAGTGTCACTTAGTTGGAATCACACAGTATGTAGGCCTTTTAGACCAACTTCTTTCATTTAACAATACGAATTTAAGGTTTCTCCATGTTTTTTCATGATTTAATAACTTATTTCTTCTTAACACTGAATAATATTCCATTGCATGGATGTACCATAGTTTATTTCTCCATTTACATATTGATGAGCTAGATATTTTTAAAGGAAATTTTATAATATTCATTAAAACAAAATAAAACAAAACATTTATTTTACTTTTTTTGAATTTTTAATTTTATTTTACTTATTTTTTATACAGCAGATTCTTATTAGTTATCCATTTTATACATATTAGTGTATATATGTCAATCCCAATCTCCCATTTCATCCCACCAGCACCACCCACCCTTCCACTTTCCCCCCTTGGTGTCCATACGTTTGTTCTCTACATCTGTGTCTCTATTTCTGCCCTGCAAACCAGTTCATGTGTACCATTTTTCTAGGTTCCACATATATGCGTTAATATATGATATTTGTTTTCCTCTTTCTGACTTACTTCACTCTGTATGACAGTCTCTAGATCCATCCACGTGTCTACAAATGACCCAGTTTCATTCTTTTTTATGGCTGAGTAATATTCCATTGTATATATGTGCCACATCGTCTTTATTCATTCATCTGTCGATGGGCATTTAGGTTGCTTCCATGACCTGGCTATTGTAAATTGTGCTGCAGTGAACATTGGGGCGCATGTGTCTTTTTTTTTTTTTTTTTTTTGCAGCACGCGGGCCTCCCACTGCTGCGGCCTCTCCCGTCGCGGAACACAGGCTCCGGACACGCAGGCCCAGCGGCCACGGCCCACGGCCCCAGCCACTCCGCGGCACGTGGGATCCTCCCGGACCGGGGCACGAACCCGCGCCCCCCGCATCGGCAGGCAGACTCCCAACCACTGCGCCACCAGGGAAGCCCGCATGTGTCTTTTTGAATTATGGTTTTCTCTGGGTATATGCCCAGTAGTGGGATTGCTGGATCATATGGTAATTCTATTTTTAGTTTTATAAGGAAACTCCATACCGTTCTCCATAGTGGCTGTATCAATTTACATTCTCACCAACAGTGCAAGAGGGTTCCCTTTTCTCCACAGCCTCTCCAGCATTTGTTGTTTGTAGATTTTCTGATGATGCCCATTCTAACTGGTGTGAGGTGATACCTCATTGTAGTTTTGATTTGCATTTCTCTAATAATTAGTGATGTTGAGCAGCTTTTCATGTGCCTCTTGGCCATCTGTATGTCTTTTTTGGAGAAATGTCTATTTAGGTCTTTTGCCCATTTGTTGATTGGGTTGTTTGTTTTTTAAATATTGAGCTGCATGAGCTGTTTATATATTTTGGAGATTAATCCTTTGTCTGTTGATTCATTTGCAAATATTTTCACCCATTCTGAGGGTTGTCTTTTCATCTTGTTTGTAGTTTCCTTTGTTTTGCAAAAGCTTTTCAGTTTCATTGGGTCCCACTTGTTTATTTTTGTTTTTATTTCCATTACTCTAGGAGGTGGATCAAAAAAGATCTTGCTGTGGTTTATGTCAAAGAGTGTTCTTGCTATAAACTTCCCTCTTAGAACTGCTTTTGCTGCATCCCATAGGTTTTGGATCATTGTTGTCATTTGTCTCTAGGTATTTTTTGATTTCCTCTTTGATTTCTTCAGTGATCTCTTCGTTATTTAGTAATGTATTGTTTAGCCTCCAAGTGTTTGTGTTTTTTTATTTTTTTTTCCCCTGTAATTGATTTCTAATCTCATAACACTGTCATCGGAAAAGATGCTTGATATGATTTCAATTTTCTTAAATTTACCGTGGTTTGATTTGTGACCCAAGATGTAATCTATCCTGGAGAATGTTCCGTGTGCACTTGAGAAGAAAGTGTAGTCTGCTGTTTTTGGGATGGAATGTCCTATAAATATCAATTAAATCTATCTGATCTATTGTGTCATTTAAAACTGTGTTTCCTTTTTAATTTTCTGTCTGGATGATCTTCTATTGGTGTAAGTGAGGTGTTAAAGTCCCCCACTATTACTGTGTTACTGTCGATTTCCTCTTTTATAGCTGTTAGTAGTTACTTTATGTATTGTGCTCCTGTGTTGAGTGCATATATATTTATAATTTTTATATCTTCTTCTTGGATTGATCCCTTGATCATTATGCAGTGTTCTTCCTTGTCTCTTGTAACAGCCTTTATTTTAAAGTCTGTTTTATCTGATAAGAATATTGCTACTCCAGCTTTCTTTTGATTTCCATTTGTATGGAATATCTTTTTCCATCCCCTCCCTTTCAGTTTGTATGTGTCCCTAGGTCTGTAGTGGGTCTCTTATAGACAGCATATATATGGGTCTTGTATTTGTATCCATTCAGTGAGACTGTGTCTTTTGGTTGGAGAGTTTAATCCATTTACATTTAAGGTAATTATCAATATGTATGCTCCTATTACCATTTTCTCAATTGTTATGGGTTTGTTTTTGTAGGTCCTTTTCTTCTCTTGTGTGTCCCACTTAGAGAAGTTCCTTTAGCATTGTTGTAGAGCTGGTTTGGTGGTGCTGAATTCTCTTAGCTTTTTCTTGTGTGTAAAGCTTTTGATTTCTTTGTCGAATCTGAATGAGATCCTTGCCGGGTAGAGTAATCTTGGTTGTAGATTCTTGCCTTTCGTCACTGTAAATATTTTGTGCCACTCCCTTCTGGCTTGTAGAGTTTCTACTGAGAAATCAGCTGTTAACCTTATGGGAGTTCACTTGTATGTTATTTGTCATTTTTCCCTGTTGTTTTTAATAATTTTTCTTTGTCTTAATTTTTGTCAATTTGATTACTATGTGCCTTTGCATGTTTTCCCCTGGATTTATCCTGTCTCGGACTCTCTGTGCTTCCTGGATTTGGGTGGCTATTTCCTTTCCCATGTTAGGGAAGTTTTTGACTATAATCTCTTCAAATATTTTCTTGGGTCCTTTCTCTCTCTCTTCTCCTTCTGGGACCCCTATAATGCGAATGTTGGTGTGTTTAATGTTGTCCCAGAGGTGTCTTAGGCTGTCTTCATTTCTTTTCATTCTTTTTTCTTTATTCTGTTCTGAGGCAGTGAATTCCACCATTCTGTCTTCCAGGTCACTTATCCCTTCTTCTGCCTCAGTTATTCTGCTATTGATTCCTTCTAGTGTATTTTTCATTTCAGTTATTGTATTGTTCATCTCTGTTTGTTCTTTAATTCTTCTAGGTGTTTGTTCTTTAATTCTTCTAGGTGTTTGTTAAACATTTCTTGCATCTTCTGGATCTTTGCCTCCATTCTTTTTCCGAGGTCCTGGATCATCTTTACTTTCATTATTCTGAATTCTTTTTCTGGAAGGTTGCCTATCTCCACTTCATTTAGTTGTTTTTATGGGGTTTTATCTTGTTCCTTCATCTGGTACATAGTCCTCTGCCTTTTCATTTTGTCTGTCTTTCTGTGAATGTGGTTTTCCTTCCACAGGCTGCAGAATTGTAGTTCTTCTTGCTTCTGCTGTCTGCCCTCTGGTGGATGAGGTTATCTAAGAGGCCTGTTGAAGCTTCCAGATGGGAGGGACTGGTTGTGGTTAGAGCTGGGTGTTGTTCTGTTGGGCATAGCTCAGTAAAACTTTAATCCATTTGTCTGCTGATTGGCGGGGCTGGGTTCCCTCCCTGTTGGTTGTTTCGCCTGAGGCGACCCAGCACTGGAGCCTACCCCGCTCTTTGGTGGGGCTAACTGCAGACTCTGGGAGGGCTCACACCAAGGGAAAACAAAACATTTATTGAGAGCCTACCATGGGTCAAGCCCTCTCCTTGAGTCTTGGGATGTATCAATGAGCAAAATATGCAATGATCTTTGCTCTTGGGAAGCTATATGAACGTGGGAGGAGACAGACACACAGAAAATAAAGAAGAGAAACAATAAATAGATAAATTTTAACGTATACTGGAAGTGGTAATTGCTATGGCAAAGTATAAAAGAGAGCAAAGTAAGGGAATTGGGAGTGTGGGGGCTGGTGAGATAAGGCAGCAGGGGGCAATTGTGAATAAGGTGTCAGAGCCCCATAAGAAGATACTTATGCCCAGAGTTGGTGGAGATCAGTACAAACAGATGGACTGTAAATGTAAAAATTTTAAACTTACTACTAATATAAAAGGCAAATTCAAACAATGTTATAATATTTCACTTATTAAATTGGCAAAAGCTTTTAAAAATACAGGGTCAATTATGTTATGTAGAGATTTCACACAGTAGGAAAAAATAGTAACTTCTATAATCATTATTGAAGGAAATGGTATAATATGGAGTCTTAACAATGTTTAAACACAGTCATTCTACATCTATAAATGAATGGTTAAAAAGTAATCAGGGATGCTAACAAAACTGGTGTAAAAATTATTTAACTGTAATTTTAAAATTTGGAAATAGCTACAATTTCTATAATGAGGATAAAATTAGAAATTATTATGGTACATTCAATTAATATAATGCTATGCCATCTTTAAAAATGATGAAATCATTTTTGAAGAATATTTAATGATTTGGGAAAGTGCTTATGCATAGAAAATGTTCCAAAAGAAATATACCAAATGTTAGCAGTAGTTATAAACCTTGGGTGGTGGGATTGTGGATGCTTAAAAATAACTTCTTTTTGATATTTACGTATAATACGTTACAAAATTCATGCATAATACATATATGGTATAAAATGCATGATTAAAAATGAAAATTTCAGAAAAGTAAAAAGAAAATAAAAATAGTTTTGGCTTATTTCTCCTAATTCTGTTTGTTGTTTTACTTTCTTCTTCTGGATCAATTATCACTTGTCTTTTTTCTTTGCTCCTTCCTTTGTCCCTCTCTTCCTGCTTCTACCTCCTCCTCCACCTTCTGCTGCTTCTTCTGATGTTCACGAGGCAAAGGGTATTCACATATTTCATTCACTGCCAGATTACACTCCTGAAAGCCATCTATAATTTCACCCTTTCTCCACATCCTCACCCGCACTTTATATATATAATTTAACTTTCCTGTTTTTGCTATTTGGACAGATGAAGAGTCATGTCTTGTTTTGAATTGCATTTCTGTGATTTCCAGTGAGACTGAACTCCTTTTCATGTTCTTACTAGTTTTTTGGCTTTCCCTTCCTGTGAATTCAGTTTATAGGTCCTTTGCCCATTTTCTGGGGGTGTGGGGTGTGGGGGTTGTTCATTCGTTTGCCCCTCCCTCTCTCCCTCCCTCCCTCCCTTCTTTCCTTCCTTCCTTCCTTCCTTCATCCTTGCTGACTTGGAGGCATTCCTTGCTGTTCTGGATGGCAATCTCTTGTAAGTTTAAGCAATTCAAATATTTTCTCTCAACTTATGCCCTTCCTGTGAACTTTGCTATGCTGTCCTCTTTAGAAGAAATTCTTGAATTTTGATCCATCAATCTTTAATTGACTCACCAATATTTCCATGTAGAACATCACTTAGATCATCAGTTAGATCTTTGAATTTCTGTGTCCATCATTTTTTCTCTCCCCATTTCCATTTTTGTCTTTTCCCTCTTTATTCTATAATGAATTCTCAAGTTTGTCCTCTATATTACTTATTCGTATGTCAATGCCAATTCTGCTATTTCTGCCTAAGTAAGGGCTTAATTCTGCCTTTTGAAATTTTCTTTTCCTGATAGCCATGTCTTACTTCAGTAAACCCTACTTTCTTCTCATCTTATTTCTTATAGGTCTATTTTATCATTAACCTTCTTTTTCCATTTCATCTCATCATTTATTGAGATATAAACAACTTTTTTTTTGCTTCTTTGAGCAAAAATGTCTAGAGGTATCCTCTTTCTGAGTCTTTCAGAAGGTGTTACCTTTCTCTTAATCCCCCCTACTATTTAGGTTGCTCTATCCTTACCTAGGGAGCTGGTGGGAGAGTACCCAAACCCCTGTGCTCCGACCACTTCTGTAGTGGCTGAATCTCCTTCCTGGAGTCACAGATGGAAGGTAGGTTGGTGAGTCCAGTGCCTCACATGTTTCCTGTCTAGTTCTGCTCCCTAAGACAGAAATGGGATCCCCTCCTACGTCCATTGCCGGCTCTCAAGCGCATGAAACAGATGGACTGCATGGAAAACTATAGCCCTGGTTTTACTGCTTCTATTTCTATCTTCTTCCAGGCCTATTTTGTTTTATTTATGGAGACTACTATGCTGGTAGCCCACAACCTAAGTCTTGCCCAGGTGTTTTCTGAAGAGTTGAAGTCTCTGGATATAGATAGGGGTGAGGTGGGGGTGAGTGAAATGAGAAATTACCATCTGGCTGTCCTAAAAAATAACATGAGCTTAGTGAAGGGCTAGATGGCTAGTTTTCTGGTGGGTACAGTTCATGTGTCTCTCAACTAAGCATCGTACACTGGAGGAGAAAAAAAGGATTTTTCTTCCTTCGTTCAGGTATACAGGGTTTTGTTTTGTTTTGTTTTTTTCCTTTAGAAACAAAACTCACAGTGTCCTTTGTTGTGGCATGGAGTTTCTGAATCTGGTTATAGTGGCATTAAAGCCAGATTCTCCTAGTATTTGGAAACAAGCTCATTGTTCTAGTTTTCACTGGTGTTATGAATTTTCATCTTTGTGTGTCTTCAGAGATATTTTAATGAGGCACTGAGAAAGACCAGGAATCACTTAAAGCTGATCCATTTATTTAAGAAGCCACAGTTTCATTTCTCGCCCTGGAGGAGCAGTGATCTCTGTGTGGAAAGTTCTTCAAGGGACGCCGCAGGCCAGGCCAGGCTACTTCTCAAAGAATAAGAAGCTTGAAACTGCTCCAGATATTTGCACAAGCAATCCTCTATGAAAGAGAAAAATTTGCCTGAGAATTTCTGAAATTTGATATTATTAATGCCCACTACCACCATATAAAAAGTTTTAATATGGCTTCTCCTAAAGGTATGAACTTTAGAGAAATTGCATCTTGATGAATCCATTCAAGTAGATGAAAATACAAAAATGAATAAAGTCTGGTTGTATGGATACTGAGTGACAGAAGGAAGCAAAGAATAATATAAATGAGATACATAACACATGGGGAGTGCTATATGGTTTAACATGTTGCTCTGTGGATGGACTTATTTGGTATCATTGCTTTTTGTTTGGGAGCCGAAAGCCAAAGAAAAACAATAGGTGTTAATAGCCCTTATTTCAACATGAGAAATACACCAGCTGTATATAAGTTTGCCAAATAAAATAGAACTTGCTCAGTTAAATTTGAATTTCAGATAAACAAGGAATAATTTTTTTAGCATGAGTATGCCCCACATTTACAGGACTTGCAAAAGGTGGTGTCTGAGCATTTTTAGTGACAAATTGAATATATTGGTATCAAAGTGTAGAGGCTGAGGAGTCCAGGTGATAGAGTTTGGTGTCATTCCCACTGTGCCCACCCTCATGGGAGAGAAGAGAGTGTGCTTCCTTCTAGAAACCCTTCCTGAGAAAGGCCTGAAGAACCTGCAGCCTGGAGAGAGCAGGAGCTGATGGGGTTATGTGCCTGGTAGATTCAAATTAAAGACTGGCAGGGGTCATCTGCTTGGCAGTGAGCAAGGGGGAGAGGGTGTGTTAAAAGCAAGCTGCACCTCCCTGGAGGACAGGACAGAGAGGCCTATTTCTCTGGATCGGACACGGGTCCCCTGGCAGGGACTGGAACTGCAGGTTACTTGAAAATGAGATCCACTCAGGAGGTCTTCCTTCCAGATGAAGAGACTTTGGCAGAAAGAGACCTTCCAATTGCAGGCACTGAGGAGGTTGCTATAAGGTGCCACCCGGAGAACTAAGGGAGGTCAAGGCTAATGTCCTCAGGGAAGAGCTTTCTGTGGGATTTATGAAAACGTCCCAGAGCAGCAATCATCTAAAGGTCAGGGAGCACCAGTGGAGGTCATTCATTCATTCACTCATTCATTCATTCCTTATCAGATTTGTACTACATGCTGGGTACGCAGGGTTCTCCGTGCTTTGGATACATCAGAGAACACAGCAGACACAGATACTTGCTCTTGATTAGCAAAGGGGTGGCAGATAGTGAACTAAACCTGATAAATACATAAACTATAGAGTATGTTAGAAAGTAACTATTGCTATGCTGTTTTCTTAGAGCAGAGGCTGGGCCTTGGGGATGCCAGGGGAGCTGGGGTGCAGGCCTTCATTAGCAAAGTAAGTATTGATTGGAGTGCTCAGGGCTCCTTGTGGAAGGCTGCATCATCTTATGTGATAGGTCAAGTGGGCATGCATCCAGTTCATTTAAAATCACCATAAATAAATTAATGCATATGACCAGTGGTCATACATCATTCTTAAATATCCTTTCAATTGGTCTAAAGAGAGCACAGTCATAGTAAATAGGAAAATTCCCCAGTCAGAACTGTCATTTCGTACAGAGAAACCTAAGAGAGACTTAAAGGAAAAAAAAAAAAAGCTGGGGAAAAAGTTAATGTCAAGTTTTCCTCTTTGGTTCCTCCATCTACCTGGCTCCTGGGAAAGATGGTATTAGGAGGGGTACGAGTGTACAATGAAAGAGGCTGAAACGAAAGGCTGTTTTCTATTGGAAATGGAAGAGAACTAATAGAAAGAATGACCCAGAAATGGGAGAGGGTGGCAGTAAAAAACACCAACATTTCTAAAGGCTGGTTTGAATGAGAGTTAAACAGGAAAAATAATATATTTAAAGTATTTAAACAGCTTTTTAATTATTTTAATTTAGCAAAATAGTGCTTCTCTGAATACAATTCTGTGCCAAGTCTGACTTCAAACTTAGGGAGCCATCTCAGTTCATGCAGGTTACCAAAGGTCATGTTCATAGCAGGATGGCTTTGAAGGAGTTGAAGATCACCAGGAAATGTGTAAATGGAATGTGGTTATACCATCAACAATAATGGACTAAGTGTGCATGTAGCAACAAGGATAGATTTTATAATATGGGGTGGCATAAAGATGGAAAATGATTAATAGCATAACACCATGACAATAATTAAACACACACACATAAAACAACTACTCTGCATTTTTTATGCTCCATGATGGCTACACAGACATATTGAACGTAGACACAAAGGCTCAATAATAATAACACTAGAGTGGTTGGCAGGAAAGGAGGGGAATTAAGAGTGGAAATGAGGGGCTTCCCTGGTGGCGCAGTGGTTGAGAGTCCGCCTGCCGATGCAGGGGACGCGGGTTCGTGGCCCGGTCCTGGAAGATCCCACATGCCGCGGAGCGGCTGGGCCTGCGAGCCATGGCCGCTGAGCCTGCGCGTCCAGAGCCTGTGCTCCGCAATGGGAGAGGCCACAACAGTGAGAGGCCCACGTACTGCAAAAAAAAAAAAAAAAAAAAAAAAAGAGAGGAAATGGAGAAGGAACGGCATTGAACAGCCACTGATATTGTACCACATCAGACCCTAGATGCCTGCAACAGATGAAAGCCTTAGGTTTCTCCCGGCCATCCTCTTAAAGTAAGATTGCTGCTTCCCAGTAATGGGGATTTGCACTGGGCTGTAGGTACCATGGCAGGCCCCAGGCTACCATCTGGCTCCAGTGCATGGGGGACTAGGACTAGGGAGCAGCCTTTCCTCTGGGGCAGACCATCAGACCTCTCTTGCCAATGAGACTTGGGTCTTGATCCGTCTCCCACATCTTTCATCTTCTCTACAACTCACTGATGGTGTGATGATTAGCTAAAGGAGAAACCCTCTTCCTATATTTTAGATTCTAATTGGGGAATTGTTCTGCTGAGTTTTCAGCAGTCCAGCTTGGTATTAGCTTTCTTGCCAACTCATGCTTGCACTTAATCCTACCAACTTCTCCTGATACCACATGTGAAATCTAGTTAGAGATGGAAACTATTTGTCTTCTGCCCCCCACTGGGAGATCAAATTGCTTGCATTCAAATGCTGTGTGGCTTATATAATATAAATTGTTTTTACCATATATTATATTTTAAATTGGTTTTCATCCTCAAACAGTAAAGAAAGCACAGTTTAACTATTTTAGTATGGAATTCAGTTTTCCAAATGTAGTATATTTTCTTATTTCAAACTATAATATATTTTCTTATTCAACCTAGAATTGTTTCATTTATTAAACATCTATCATGTGTCAGGACCTAATGTTTAAAGAGCCCTGGTTTAAAAAGGTAAAAAGTCATGATTCCTACCTCTGTGAACTTCACAGTCTACCAGGGAGACTATTATAATACATTAAAGCCATTGCTCTAAGTGTATAGTAGCATACGAAAAAATGTTCCTTGCCGAATTAAAGAAAACTTTACAGAGGAAAATCTTTAGCCAAGTCTTGAAAGACAGTTCAACAAGAGACAGAGGGAGTGAAGAAGGGCTGTGAAAGGGTACTTGACAAACAGAATGACTCTATTTTGGGGACAGAGCAAAGCAGGAATGAGGATGCTGAGATGGACTTCCCGTCCCTGGTTCTCAGCACAGCCTTTGCAAATCTCTTAGGTCTTCGAGGAACTTTGGTTGAGGAATCCTTACAGATCATTGATTGCAGGAGATTTGCAAAAAGTTTTTGTTTGCTTCAAAAAGAACCATGGATTTGAGAACCGGTATGCATTGCAAAATTCCAGCTAATGTATCACAATTACAGAAACACCTGTTCTAGATATGGCAATATTTTTGTTGTTGCTGACTCGCTAGGTTGAGTACATCAAAAGTAACTTCTTCATTTAAAACATTAATGAATAAATGATATTCCTAGCTTCAATTCCCCCTCTCCAAAAGTTTAAAAAATGTTTAGGTTGAAAAAGCCATGAATTTTTGTAGTTCCAGAAAAATCTCATAGTGAGCACTGACTCACAAAGTATTGCAGAAGTACCATTTCTTCAAATATTACAGTTGACTGAGTAAAATAAGTAAATTTAAATTTGACCTGATGGATTCTAGTTTCTTGCATGGAACTAAAATTTTAACAGTTTTTATTTTAAACTCTGAGAGCACTAGTCAACTCTATCTGGTAACAATAAAAAAAAAGCATAGTGTCTTTTTATCTGGTTTGGATCTATATAAATAGAGTCCTTGGAATGGAATATGAGGCCACTTGTTCAGTGATATTATCCCTTTGGTTTTAACTATTTGTCAGATGTTATTTTTAATTGTGATTATTATCAATTTTTTTACAGATACCTAGAGGGTACAGAAATGAATAATATTTGAAATTTTAAAAATGTGAATTTCTTTCTCTCCTCATTAATTCAGAGCAATTATCTCTTTGATTCAGCACTTTGCAAATGCTCTATCCAGTAGCAACCTGTGTAGAGGATGATGGTGAGAAAATACGCTGGATTTCAGCTCCAAAATCCTCAGGGAACCTCAAGGCCAAGATTATGTAGCTGAAGCAAAGAGCAAGATTCAACAATTACAGGTTTTGTTTTGTTTTGTTTTCTGGTAGTTTAGGAAGTCTAGGTGAATATTATAAACAAAGCATATGCATTGACCCTCTTCTATGATTGAAAGAATCCTATATCTACCAAGCCTTTATCTAACCCCTTTAAAGAAGAGGATTGACCAATGTGTTGACAATTTCTCAGCCCCCCTACTTTTCTTTCAATGTGGAAAGCAAGCATTATAGGAATTAAATGTGCAGGCACTGGATCCATACTGCATGGATCTGAATCTTATTTCTTCCCCTTGGTGGCTGTGTGACTTTGGGAAACCTACTTAAACTCCATATACCTCACTTTCCACATCAGCAAAATGGGAATATTAATAGTTCCTGCCTCATGGGGTGACCTATAGGATTAAATGAGTCAATAGATGCATTGCTTGCTTTCTCAAATTACTGGGCTAAAGTCACATGGCAGAGATAGTTAGTGAGTTAGTGTTCACCAAATATCCATGTACCCCTATATATCCCAGCTTCCTTTGCCATTAGATTAGGGCTGTGTGGCTAGTTCTGACCAATCACGCTGAGCATCAGTAATCTGCGTCACCTCCAGGCCAAGGTAATTAAGGATCAGTGTGCTTTCTCTGTCCCTCCATTCCCCCACTATGGTGACTTCAGAGACCACATGTTCCTGGGTTATAGCTTTGACATGGTAAAAACCTGGGTCCCTGAGTCATAACTTAAAAGAGAGACACACAGGACAGCTGCCCCATCTGCAGTAAATTTTGCATGAATGAGAAATAGACCTTATATCACAATAAGCCAATAAGTTTTGTTGCCACAACATAGCCTAACATTACCCTATTACAAGTCATAAGTAGCTTAATTTTAATTTAAATATACCTGCCTTCTCCTCCCTTTAAACTTTATTTTAGACATATTTTAAGTTTTCCCAATAATTAACTTAAAACATTAAGTCATAAAATTCTTCAAGAAATAAATTGGTATATTTATTATATGACTTCTATGATTTCTGCATCAAATTAGGCTACTCTCTTTGATCTCTAGTGGGTATTAGGCCAATCTATGTAATTAGAGACAGAGACTTACCTGAAGAATTTCTGGTGCCAATTATCTAGAAAAGAGATGTGCTTTGCTTTCAGGAAATAGGGACTAAGGGGAGCCCGAAGGTGTGAAATTCTCTTGTTCTTGATAGTTTGTTCTTAGTAAGGGAAAGGTCAAGGTATCTAAAAGGCAGTAAAAAGTTGGGGATTGCAATGTGAGTGATCTCTGCCCTGGAAAAGAGTTCAAGTTTCTAGTGAATAAAGACCCCCACCAAAGGCTATGGCCCAATACCATGGTAGTGGAGAAGTGATTGTTTTTTTTAAAAAAAGAAAAATAATAAAAGGAAAGATGTCTTAGTTCATTCAGGCAGGCTGCTATTACAGAACACCATAGACTGGGTGGCATATAAACAACAGAAATTTATTTCTCACAGTTCTGAAGACTGGGAGGTCCAAGATCAATGTGCTGGCAGATTCAGGGTCTGGTGAGAGTCCATTTTCTGGTTCATAGACAGTGCCTTCTCACTGTGTCCTCACATGGTGGAAGGGTCGAGGAAGCGCTCTGGAGTATCTTTTAGAAGCAAACTGTAGTTGACCCTTGAACAATATGGGTTTGAATTGTGTGGGTTCACATCACTTATACACAGATCTTTTTTCAATAAATACGTACTATAGTACTATAGGATCTGCAATTGGTTTAATCCTTAGATGTGGAACTGTTGATACAGAGAGATAACTGTAAAGTTATATGAAGATTTTCAATTGCGTGGAGGGTCGATATCCCTAACCCCAAGTTGTTCAAGGGTCAACTGTAATCCCATTCATGAGGGCTTCACCTTCATGACCAAATCACCTCTCAAAGGCCCCACCTCCTAATACTACCACATTGGGATTTAGGATCTCAACAGGTGAATTTGTGGATGGGCACAAACATTCAGGCTGTAAAAGAACGTAAACTCAAGACAACAAGAATGCTCTCTCGGTCTCCCCAGCCAACAAAATTCTCCTCCAGAATTAATCATGGAAGTGTTGCAGGAAGGGGACTCCCGGGCCCTGGATTCTTGTCTAACACTAGGAAATAAATTATCTGACGAGACACACGTGCTGACAAAGTGAGAGACTTTATTGGGAAGGGGCACCCAGGTGGAGAGCAGCAGGGTAAGTGAACCCAGGAGAACTGCTCTGCCACGTGACTCACAGTCTCAGGTTTTATGGTCATGGGGTAAGTTTCCGGGTTGTCTCTGGCCAGTCATCTTGTTTGGCCCATAGTCTGACTCAGGGTCCTTCCTGGTGGCGCGCGCATCTCTCAGCTGAGATGGATTCCAGCAAGAAGGACTCTGGGAGGTTGGTTGTCTCTTCCCTCTTTTGGATTCTTCTGGTTAGTTTATGGAGGCAGCACCATGTTCCTTATCAGGACCTCCTGTTGTGAGACAATTCAGGTCAGCAGGCTTGGCCAAGGTTGGTGGTTTCAGTCAACTGTTCCCAAACTGAAGTAAATGGTTTTGTTTTTCTTAAGAAAGACTCCATTTTCTTAATTATCTTGAAAAAAATTGATGACTTTTCCACTAATTCTTAAGGATTTCAATTACACTTGATTCATAATTTTATGAATCAGCACCAATTAGAATATCCCTTTGAATGTACTCCACTTCTCCTAATTTGGAGTCTTGTGTGTGTGTTTCACAAACATAATTTTGTATTTGTTATGTGGAATAAAGACTGGGGAAGGGAGACACAAAAGTTAGAGACACCAGTTAAGAGGGTATTGTATTACAAGGGTACAAAATAACAGGAAAGGGCAATTACAGAGGTAATTAGGAGAGAAAGCCAATTCAGGAAATGGTCTTTCCTTCTGATAGACTTCCAAGAATTGTTTTTTTTTAAAACAGCTTTATTGGAGTATAATTGCTTTACAATGTGTGTTAGTTTCTGCTGTATAACAAAGTGAATCAGCTATATGTATACATATATCCCCATATCCCCTCCCTCTTGCGTCTCCCTCCCACCTTCCCTATCCCACCCCTCTAGGTGTCACAAAGCACCGAGTTGATCTCCCTGTGCTATGCAGCTGCTTCCCACTAGCTATCTATTTTACATTTGGTAGTGTATATATATATATAGTGTATATATATCAGTGCTACTCTCTCACTTCATCCCAGCTTACCCTTCCCCGTCTTCATGTCCTCAAGTAATATGGAGTCTGGGATTTGTCTCTTCTTTTTTTTTTTCTTTTTTTTTGCTGTACGTGGGCCTCTCACTGTTGTGGCCTCTCCCATTGTGGAGCACAGGCTCTGGACGCGCAGGCTCAGCGGCCATGGATCAAGGGCCCAGCCGCTCCGCGGCATATGGGATCTTCCCGGACTGGGGCACGAACCCGTGTCCCCTCCATCGGCAGGCGGACTCTCAACCACTGCGCCACCAGGGAAGCCCCCTTTTCTCTTCTTTACCATCTTTTCCTATAGTCTAATCAATTCTCTGGACTCAGAATTCTTGCATTTTTATTCTACTAAGTTGAGGGCAAGCCCATAAAACTGTCATGTAAAACAATTCAGATCCAAGGACTGGCTTTTCTTGATTGCAGACTTGAGTGACAAACTACAGCTGTGAAAGTGATACAGTATTTTCTTTCCCATACCAAATCCTAACTCTTAAGCTCATGTAGCTGGGTGTTTCTCTAGCATTTCTCTTGATATTTGCTTCTTCTGAATTTTTATGTGGCCTTTACAGTAGAGTACCTAAGAGAATGGTCTTTTAGAGTTATAATTTTATTATTAAAATTTAAAACATAGGTAATAAGCTTGTGTGGTTCAAAATTCAAAAAGTATATAATAATGAGCAGTGAAAATTGTCTCTCTATTTCTATTCCATCCCCTAGTTACCCATTTCCCTCCTGGAAGCAGCATGAGACAGTATTACTGAGTTTCTTATGTATATTTAAAGATACAAAGGGTTCATATACAAGTAAAGAAGTCATACACACACATGAACACATATGCATACACACATATTCTTTGTCCTTTTTTTTACACAAATGGTTGATACCATATGCCTTCTTCTGAGCTCTTATTTTCTCCTTTAACAATATATCTAGGAAATTATTCCATATCAGTACATAAAGATTTTATTTTATTTCTACTTTTTAAACCGAAGTAAAAGATATATGATATATATATATATACACACACACACACACTATATATATATATATATATATATATATATATATATATATATATTTATATATATATACACACACACACACACAAATATCATAATTATACAGTTCAGTGAATCTTAGTGTGAATGCATATGTGTTATCAAAATTTGGATCAGGAAATAGGTTATTATAAAAACCCTCTAAGGCCCTATTACCAGGTCTCTGAATTACTACCACCTCTTCCACCACAGTATCCATTAGATACACTCCAAAACTGAGTGACTTAAGACAACACTCATTTATTGATACAATTCTGTGGGTTGTCAATTTGGGCTCAGCTCAGCTGGGTTCTTTTTATCTGGATGAGGCTCAGCTAATCTCAGGGTGGGTGCTTGCTCCTGCATCAGTTTGTGGCCAATAGGTTGATTGCCTGGGGGCTGGTTGACTTCTGGCTGGAGTGTCAAGTTTCTCCTCCATATAATCCCTCCAACAAGCCAACAGAGGCTTGTTCTCCTAGTGGCAGAACTGCAACAGTAGCAGGAATAGAAGTTACAAGGCTTCTTATGGCCTAGGCTCAGAACTGGTATATCACTGTCACATTTTTTTTTTTTTTTTTAGTTTCTGCTTTATAACAAATTTAATCAGTTATACGTATACATATGTTCCTATATCCCCTCCCTCTTACGTCTCCCTCCCACCCTCCCTATCCCACCCCTCCAGGCGGTCACAAAGCACCGAGCGGATCTCCCTGTGCTATGCGGCTGCTTCCCACTGGCTATCTACCTTACGTTTGGTAGTGTATATATGTCCATGCCTGTCTTTCGCTTTGTCACAGCTTACCCTTCCCCCTCCCCATATCCTCAAGTCCATTCTCTAGCAGGTCTGTGTCTTTATTCCTGTCTTACACCTATGTTCCTCATGACATTTTTTCCCTTAAATTCCATATATATGTGTCAGCATACAGTATCTGTCTTTCTCTTTCTGACTTACTTCACTCTGTATGACAGACTCTAGGTCCATCCACCTCATTACAAATAGCTCAATTTCGTTTCTTTTTATGGCTGAGTAATATTCCATTGTATATATGTGCCACATCTTCTTTATCCATTCATCCCATGATGGACACTTCGGTTGTTTCCATCTCCGGGCTATTGTAAATAGGGCTGCTATGAACATTTTGGTACATGACTCTTTTTTTTTTTTTTTTTTTTTTTTTGCGGTACGCGGGCCTCTCACTGTCGTGGCCTCTCCCGTTGCGGAGCACAGGCTCGGGACGCGCAGGCTCAGCGGCCATGGGTCACGGCCCCAGCTGCTCCGCGGCATGTGGGATCTTCCCGGACTGGGGCACGAACCCGTGTCCCCTGCATCGGCAGGTGGACTCTCAACCACTGCGCCACCAGGGAAGCCCGACTCTTTTTGAATTATGGTTTTCTCAGGGTATATGCCCAGTAGTGGGATTGCTGGGTCATATGGTAGTTCTATTTGTAGTTTTTTAAGGAACCTCCATACTGTTCTCCATAGTGGCTGTACCAATTCACATTCCCACCAGCAGTGCAAGAGTGTTCCCTTTTTTCCACACCCTCTCCAGCATTTATTGTTTCTAGATTTTTTGATGATGGCCATCTGACTGGTGTGAGATGATATCTCATTGTAGTTTTGATTTGCATTTCTCTAATGAGTAAAGATGTTGAGCATCCTTTCATGTGTTTGTTGGCAGTCTGTAAATCTTCTGTGGAGAAATGGCTATTTAGGTCTTCTGCCCATTTTTGGATTGGGTTGTTTGTTTTTTTGTTATTGAGCTGCATGAGCTGCTTATAATTTTTGGAGATTAAACCTTTGTCAGTTGCTTCATTTGCAAATATTTTCTCCCATTCCAAGGGTTGTCTTTTGGTCTTATTTATGGTTTCCTTTGCTGTGCAAAAGCTTTTAAGTTTCATTAGGTCCCATGTGTTTATTTTTGTCTTTATTTCCATTTCTCTAAGAGGTGGGTCAAAAAGGATCTTACTGTGATTTATGTCATAGAGTGTTCTGCCTATGTTTTCCTCTAAGAGTTTGATAGTGTCTGGCCTTACATTTAGGTCTTTAATCCATTTTGAGCTTATTTTTGAGTATGGTGTTAGGGAGTGATCTAATCTCATACTTTTACATGTCCCTGTCCAGTTTTCCCAGCACCACTTATTGAAGAGACTGTCCTTTCTCCACTGTACATTCCTGCCTCCTTTATCAAAGATAAGGTGACCATATGTGCGTGGGTTTATCTCTGGGCTTTCTATCCCGTTCCATTGATCTATCTTTCTGTTTTTGTGCCAGTACCATACTGTCTTGCTTACTGTAGCTTTGTAGTATAGTCTGAAATCAGGGAGCCTGATTCCTCCAGCTCCATTTTTCGTTCTCAAGATTGCTTTGGCTATTCGGGGTCTTTTGTGTTTCCATACAAATTGTGAAATTTTTGGTTCTAGTTCTGTGAAAAATGCCAGTGGTATTTTGATAGGGATTGCATTGAATCTGTAGATTGCTTTGGGTAGTAGAGTCATTTTCACAATGTTGATTCTTCCAATCCAAGAACATGGTATATCTCTCCATCTATTTGTATCATCTTTAATTTCTTTCATCAGTGTCTTATAATTTTCTGCATACAGGTCTTTTGTCTCCTTAGGTAAGTTTATTCCTACATATTTTATTCTTTTTGTTGCAATGGTAAATGGGAGTGTTTCCTTGATATCACTTTCAGATTTCTCATCATTAGTATATAGGAATGCCAGAGATTTCTGTGCATTAATTTTGTATCCTGCTACTTTACCAAATTCATTGATTAGCTCTAGTAGTTTTCTGGTAGCATCTTTAGGATTCTCTATGTATAGTATCATGTCATCTGCAAACAGTGACAGCTTTACTTCTTCTTTTCCAATTTGGATTCCTTTTATTTCCTTTTCTTCTCTGATTGCTGTGGCTAAAACTTCGAAAACTATGTTGAATAAGAGTGGTGAGAGTGGGCAACCTTGTCTTGTTCCTGATCTTAGTGGAAATGGTTTCAGTTTTTCACCATTGAGGACGATGCTGGCTGTGGGTTTCTCATATATGGCCTTTATTATGTTGAGGAAAGTTCCCTCTATGCCTACTTTCTGCAGGGTTTTTATCATAAATGGGTGTTGAATTTTGTCGAAAGCTTTCTCTGCATCTATTGAGATGATCATATGGTTTTTCTCCTTCAATTTGTTACTATGGTGTATCACGTTGATTGATCTGCATATATTGAAGAATCCTTGCATTCCTGGAATAAACCCCACTTGATCATGGTGTATGATCCTTTTAATGTGCTGTTGGATTCTGTTTGCTAGTATTTTGTTGAGGATTTTTGCATCTATGTTCATCAGTGATATTGGCCTGTAGTTTTCTTTCTTTGTGACATCCTTGTCTGGTTTTGGTATCAAGGTGATGGTGGCCTCGTAGAATGAGTTTGGGAGTGTTCCTCCCTCTGCTATATTTTGGAAGAGTTTGAGAAGGATAGGTGTTAGCTCTTCTCTAAATGCTTGATAGAATTCGCCTGTGAAGCCATGTGGTCCTGGGCTTTTGTTTCTTGGAAGATTTTTTATCACAGTTTCAATTTCAGTGCTTGTGATTGGTCTGTTCCTATTTTGTATTTCTTCCTGATTCAGTCTTGGCAGGTTGTGCATTTCTAAGAATTTGTCCATTTCTTCCAGGTTGTCCATTTTATTGGCATAGAGTTGCTTGTAGTAATCTCTCATGATCTTTTGTATTTCTGCAGTGTCAGTTGTTACTTCTCCTTTTTCATTTCTAATTCTATTGATTTGAGTCTTCTCCCTTTTTTTCTTGATGAGTCTGGCTAATAGTTTATCAATTTTGTTTATCTTCTCAAAGAACCAGCTTTTAGTTTTATTGATCTTTGCTATCGTTTCCTTCATTTCTTTTTCATTTTTTTCTGATCTGATCTTTATGATTTCTTTCCTTCTGCTAACTTTGGGGTGTTTTTGTTCTTCTTTCTCTAATTGCTTTAGGTGCAAGGTTAGGTTGTTTATTCGAGATGCTTCCTGTTTCTTAAGGTGGGATTGTATTGCTATAAACTTCCCTCTTAGAACTGCTTTTGCTGCATCCCATAGGTTTTGGGTCATCGTGTCTCCATTGTCATTTGTTTCTAGGTATTTTTTAATTTCCTCTTTGATTTCTTCAGTGATCACTTCGTTATTAAGTAGTGTATTGTTTAGCCTCCATGTGTTTGTATTTTTTACAGTTCTTTTCCTGTAATTGATATCTAGTCTCATAGCATTGTGGTCAGAAAAGATACTTGATACAATTTCAATTTTCTTAAATTTACCAAGGCTTGATTTGTGACCCAAGATATGATCTATCCTGGAGAATGTTCCATGAGCACTTGAGAAAAATGTGTATTCTGTTGTTTTTGGATGGAATGTCCTATAAATATCAATTGAGTCTATCTTGTTTAATGTATCATTTAAAGCTTGTGTTTCCTTATTTATTTTCATTTTGGATGATCTGTGTATTGGTGAAAGTGGGGTGTTAAAGTCCCCTACTATGATTGTGTTACTGTCGATTTCTCCTTTTATGGCTGTTAGTATTTGCCTTATGTATTGAGGTGCTCCTATGTTGGGTGCATAAATATTTACAATTGTTATATCTTCTTCTTGGATCGATCCCTTGATTATTATGTAGTGTCCTTGTTTGTCTCTTCTAGTAGTCTTTATTTTAATGTCTATTATGTCTGATATGAGAATTGCTACTCCAGCTTTCTTTTGGTTTCCATTTGCATGGAATATCTTTTTCCATCCCCTTACTTTCAGTCTGTATGTGTCTCTAGGTCTGAAGTGGGTCTCTTGTAGACAGCATATATATGGTTCTTGTTTTTGTATCCATTCAGCCAATCTGTGTCTTTTGGTGGGAGCATTTAGTCCATTTACATTTAAGGTAATTATCGATATGTATGTTCCTATTCCCATTTTCTTAATTGTTTTGGGTTCATTATTGTAGGTCTTTTCCTTCTGTTGTGTTTCTTGCCTAGAGAAGTTCCTTTAGCATTTGTTGTAAAGCTGGTTTGGTGGTGCTGAACTCTCTCAGCTTTTGCTTGTCTGTAAACGTTTTAATTTCTCCATCAAATCTGAATGAGATCCTTGCTGGGTAGAGTAATCTTGGTTGCAGGTTTTTCTCCTTCATCACTTTAAATATGTCCTGCCAGTCCCTTCTGGCTTGCAGAGTTTCTGCTGAAAGGTCAGCTGTTAACCTTATGGGGATTCCCTTGTGTGTTATCTGTTGTTTTTCCCTTGCTGCTTTTAATATGTTTTCTTTGTATTTAATTTTTGACAGTTTGATTAATATGTGTCTTGGCGTATTTCTCCTTGGATTTATCCTGTATGGGACTCTCTGTGCCTTCTGGACTTGACTATTTCCTTTCCCATATTAGGGAAGTTTTCAACTATAATCTCTTCAAATATTTTCTCAGTCCCTTTCTTTTTCTCTTCTTCTTCTGGAACCCCTATAATTCGAATGTTTGTGCATTTAATGTTGTCCCAGAGGTCTCTGAGAGTGTCCTCAGTTCTTTTCATTCTTTTTCTTTCTTCTGCTCTGCAGTAGTTATTTCCACTATTTTATCTTCCAGGTCACTTATCCGTTCTTCTGCCTCAGTTATTCTGCTATTGATCGCATCTAGAGTATTTTTCATTTCACTTATTGTGTTTTTAATCATTGCTTGATTCATCTTTAGCTCTTCTAGGTCCTTGTTAACTGTTTCTTGCATGTTGTCTATTCTATTTCCAAGATTTTGGATCATCTTTACCATCATTATTCTGAATTCTTTTTCAGGTAGACTGCGTATTTCCTCTTTATTTGTTAGGTCTGGTGGGTTTTTATCTTGCTCCTTCTCCTGCTGTGTGTTCTTCTGTCTTCTCATTTTGCTTATCTTCCTGTGTTTGGGGTCTCCTTTTTGCAGGCTGCAGGTTGGTAGTTTCTGTTGTTTTTGGTGTCTGTCCCCAGTGGCTAAGGTTGGTTCAGTGGGTTGTGTAGGCTTCCTGGTGGAGGGGACTAGTGCCTGTGTTCTGGTGGATGAGGCTGGATCTTGTCTTTCTGGTGGGCAGGTCCACGTCTGGTGGTGTGTTTTGGGGTGTCTGTGGACTTTTTATGATTTTAGGCAGCCTCTCTGCTAATGGGTGGCGTTGTGTTCCTGTCTTGCTAGTTGTTTGGCATAGGGTGTCCAGCACTGTAGCTTGCTGGTCGTTGAGTGAAGCTGGGTGCTGGTGTTGAGATGGAAATCTCTGGAAGATTTTCGCCATTTGATTTATGTGAAGCTGGGAGGTCTCTCGTGGACCAGTGTCCTGAAGTTGGCTCTCCCACCTCAGAGGCACAGCACTGACTCCTGGCTCCTCAATTTGGGATGATTCGTTGTCTATTCATGTATTC
This sequence comes from Hyperoodon ampullatus, assembly GCF_949752795.1. NCBI lineage: Eukaryota > Metazoa > Chordata > Mammalia > Artiodactyla > Ziphiidae > Hyperoodon > Hyperoodon ampullatus. Next base: position 63,519,842 of record NC_136922.1, read on the forward strand.
CACAGATGCAGGGTACATCAAGTTGATTGTGGAGCTTTAATCCGCTGCTTCTGAGGCTGCTGGGAGAGATTTCCCTTTCTCTTCTTTGTTCTCACAGCTCCCGGGTCTCAGCTTTGGATTTTACCCCGCCTCTCCATGTAGGTTGCTGGAGGGCGTCTGTTCTTCGCTCAGACAGGACGGGGTTAAAGGAGCAGCCGCTTCGTGGGCTGTGGCTCACTCAGGCCGGTGGGGAGGGAGGGGCGCGGAGTGCGGGGCGGGGCGAGCTGCGGCGGTAGACGCAGGCGTGACGTTGCACCAGCCTGAGGCGCGCCGTACGCTCTCCCGGGGAAGCCGTCCCTGGATTTTGGGACGCCGGCCGTGGCGAGCTGCACAGCCTCCCTGGAAGGCGGGTGTGGAGAGTGACCTGCGCTCGCACACAGGTCTTTTGGTGGCGGCAGCAGCAGCCCCAGCGTCCCACGCCCGTCTCTGGGATCCGCGCTTTTAGCCGCGGCGGGCGCCCGTCTCTGTAGCTCCTTTAAGCGGTGCTCTTAATCCCCTCTCCTTGCGCACCAGGAAACAAAGAGGGAAGAAAAAGTCTCTTGCCTCTTCGGCAGGTCCAGACTTTTTCCCGGACTCCCTCCCGGCTAGTTGTGACGCATTAGCCCCTTCAGGCTGTGTTCACGCCGCCAGCCCCAGTCCTCTCCCTGCGTTCCGACTGAAGCCCGAGCCTCAGCTCCCAGCGCCGCCCACCCCGGCGGGCGAGCAGACAAGCCTCTCGGGCTGGTGAGTGCCGGTCGGCACCGATCCTCTGTGCGGGAATCTCTCCGCTTTGCCCTACCCAGGTACGTGGGGAGTTTCTTGCCTTTTGGGAGGTCTGAGGTCTTCTGCCAGCGTTCAGTGGGTGTTCTGTAGGAGTTGTTCCACGTGTAGCTGTATTTCTGGTGTATCTGTAGGGAGGAAGGGGAGGAAGGTGATCTCCGCGTCTTGCTCTTCCGCCATCTTACCCGGAAGTCTGTCACATTTTTTTTGTCAAAGAAAATCACAAGGCCAACTTAGTTCCAAGGGGTGAGACTCTACGTCTTAATGCAAGGGTCTTCAAAGTATTTTGGCCGTTTTTATAATCAACCAAAATCACCATTAATAGGTTTCGCCTATTTTTGATTTTTATATAAATGAAATCATACATTATGTACTACTTTTTTGGGTTTTTTTCACTTAACATTATGTCTATTGTTGTGAATAACAGACACAATTTATTCCTGTGTAGTATTTTTAAAGAATATACTATAGTTTATCTATTCTACTATTGGTGGTCATTTGATGTATTTACCTATTTTAGCTATTATGAATAGTACCAATATAACATTTTTGTCCATGTCTTTTGGTGAACACATATACACATATCTCTTTGGTATGAAAATCTAGAAATGAAATTTCTAGGTAACAGTGCATGTGTATATTCATCTTTAACAAATACCGCCAAATAGCTTTTCCGATGTTGTTGTAACAATTTACCCTCCCACCAGCAGTTTATGAGAATTCCAACTGATACATATTCTTGCCTAAACTTGATTATCACTTGTTACCAGTGATTTTAATTTGAACCATTCTCAAAGGTGTGTACTGATAGCTCATTGTTGAATTTGCATTTCCTTGGTGAATAATGATGTAGTTCCTTTTCATATGTTTATTGGCTAGTTGGATATCCTGTTTTGTGAAGTGTCTATTCAAGACCTTGGCTTATTTTTCTATTCAGTTATCTGTGTTTTAAAAAATTAATTTTTGAGTTGTAGATATTTGATGAGTCCTTTGACAGCTATATGTATTACAAATATCTTCTCCCAATCTTGCCTTTTCACTCTCTTAGAAGTATCTCTTTATAGTCAGAAGTTGTAATATTTTAAGTAATCCAATTTACCAGTCTTCTGCAGGATGGATAGTGCTTCCTGGGTCCACTTTAAGAAATTTTTGTTTACCCTAATGTCAGGAAGATATTTTTATGTGTTATTTTCTAGAAGTTTTATTGTTTTGTTTTTCATATTTAGATCAACAATCCTCCTTCAACTGATTTTTTTTTTTTTTTTTTGGTATGGGCTGAGGTAGGAATAAAAGTTTTCTTTTTCTGTATGGATATCCAGTTCACTCAGCACTGTTTATTGCAAAGACCATCTTTTCAGTGTCACACTGCTGTTTTACCTTTGTCATAAATTGAGTGTTTGTGTAAGGTTCGTATGTTTCTGGATCCTCTCTTCAGTTCCATTATTCTGTTAATCCTTGTACCAAATACCACGCTACCTTAATTACTACAACTTTCTAAAAAATCAAGATACCCAGGAGATTAAGTACTCCAGTTTTCTTCTTCATATTCAAAGCTGTCTCTGCTATTCTTGGCCATTGCATTTCCATATGAGCTTTACTTACACACAAGTAAAAATCCTGTTTGGGTGTTGGCTAGGATTGTGTTGACTCTTTTGATCATTTGGGAAGAACTGACACTTTAACAATATTGAGTCTTCAAATTCATAATTATGTTCTGTTATCTTATTTACTCAGGTTTTAAAAACTGATTCTTGATACATTTATGTAGTTTTCATTAGATTTGTTGTTCATTAGATTTTATATATATGAATGATTGATTTTGTTATTGACTCATAACCAGTGACCTATCTGAGTTCACTTATGAATTCTAATAATTTGTCTCCGTAAAGAAGACATTCTTGTCTAGTCACAGGTCTTAGGGGAAGAGCTTTCAACCTTTCATGATTGAACATGGTCTATTTAACTTTGTTTTGACCCAAGGTACTCCAAATTTATTTGATTGAGGAATAAGCTATTCATATTGGGAAACACTTTTACTGATAGATAATACCTGGAATGAGTCTACAATATCTGACAACTAGAACAAAAATTCTGGTGCCCAGAGAAACACATGGCATTTAGGTTTCCACTTTTGAATCCAACATTTGACTTTGCCATTTTGAGGAAGCCATTTTATCTGCTTAATCAATTCCTCTGTATACTTCAGATCAATTCACAAAGCAAACAAAAAATGTACTTTTCTCAAGCAATGAAGCAAGATGTGGCTACTAATTAAAATGCAAAGAGTGAGTTGTATGTGGCACTGTTAATAGAGGGAGGACCCTCACACACATGGCTTTGTTCTCTGTAGTATTGTATTGTTGGTGGTTGAGAGAATTCAGCAGAAACAGTTAACAGCCGAAAGTTTTATAATTTGCCTTTTAGGGAGAAAGGTGTGAGGGTGAAATGGAAACATTGGGTATTTTCTCCTCTTGACAAAAATTTCTTGATTGTATCTTCTTCACTCCGATCACTACTCATTAATTTTCACCAAACACTCCATCTCCACATGCATGCTTTCTCTCAAAAAATCCGGACTAAGACTCTGCCAAACTTTCCTCATCTGAATACATTACCCTTCTTACAGTTTACAGGTAACTGACAAAGGCCAGGAAATGAAATGACGAATAAACAAATTGGCTGAAAAATCAGAGTTGTTGTAAAATTGGCAGGAGTAAGATAAGCAAGCAGGAAAAAACTGGTGGTGGTTAAATAATCAAACAGTAGGGTCAAAATGGCTGGGCTTAAACTGACTTCCTTAGAACTTTCTGGCCTTGTGAACAAAACCAGATGAAGGAAACTTCTTGCAGGATTTAGTCATAAGAGTAAAGTCAAAGAAAATTTTATGTGTTTCATGGATGGCTTGGTTTTGTCATGTCTTTGCATGAGTCCTATCTCCATTTTGAATAGCACTAACTGGCTTTGCATATGATGGGAGTTAAATAAATGGTGGGTCAGAGAGTCACTGAGAGAAAGATTGTTATTTCTGTGTCAGCCACTCCGCATTGGCCTTGTTCATCCTCAGATATACAAAGCACTTTCTCGTCTTAGTTTGAACTTTTTGTCTCTCTGCCTAAAACAACCTTCCCCAAATACTTACAGGGTGTTTACCCCTGATTTATTTAAGTCTCTGTTTAGAGAGGTCTTCCCTAATGCCCCTTTATAACTATCTCCCAAAACTTACTATCCCACTCTCCTGCCTGTTCTTCTTTATGGTTCTTGATTCTTGGCATTATGTTAAATGTTTATTGATATATTTATCTGTTCACCAATATCACTTCTGTGAGGGCACAACTTTGTTTTGTTCACTGCTATACCACCAACACTTAAAACAATGCCTTGCCCATTGGTTAGGTACTTAGAAAGTATTTTCTGAATAAATGAACTAATAAACTGATAGAAAAGTTATTTAAGAAACAAAAGATAATTCATTGGCTCACTGAAATAAAAGAAATCTTGTCTTATATAGGTGGTAGATGATACCCTTACACAAGGTCATTGGGACTCTCTCTCTGTCCCTCAGCTCGGCTTTCCTCCCTGTTGGCTTCATTGTCTAGCAGACTCTTTCCTCATCATGAACCCTGGCAACCCAAGGCTTACAGCAAACCAGGTTAAAATATCCAGAGATGAGGACATGCCTCTTTCCCAGTAGTGTCAGCAGGATTTCAGGGCTCTCCTGAGCTCTACTGAGCAATACCCCTGAACCAAATATTTTGGCCAAGGAATTGAAATATTACCATAATATTGGTAATATTACAGTAAAATTGGTACTATAACATTGGTAATTGGCCAGACTTTGGGCACTTGTCCCATCCTGGAGTTTGGGTGGTGTATGCCCACTCAAGCCACATGGACCAAGGATGAGGAAGGACAGTACTTAAAAGAAAAATCAGGGTGCTGGTACTAGAAGATGGATAAAAGGATTACAGGAAGTCAAAAGCAACCGAGTACACTGTGTTCTCTATGATTGAATAAAGAAAGAAAAACAAACAAAACCAAATCCTTGCTGCTCAATCACCTCTTAACTTTCAGAAGTCCTCTCTGACAGGAAACTGGTACAAGTATATCAAAACTTTATTCCAAGTTGGGAGTCTTGTCTTTATGCTTTGTTAGCACCCCTAAGGTGCTAATTGAAATGATCAGGATGTAGTGAGCCTCTAAAATTTCAAATGCTGGATACACGCCTGTGAGGAATGCACTGAACTCTTGACTACTGCCTCTCAAACATGTGTGGAGCCCTTCTGTGTGCCAGGAACTACTTAGGATGCTGGGAACAAACTGCACCCCTCAATCCCTGTCCCCTTTCTCTGCTTTGGTTTTCTCCAAAGCACTTCTCACTTTCTATTTTATGATTTATTTATTGTCTGCATCTTTACTCATTTCCCAGAATCTAAATTCCATTAGGGCAGAGATTTTTGTCCCTTTTGTCCACTGTTGTATCCCTAGAGCCTAGAACTGTGCCTGGCATAGAGTAAACACTTGGTAAATATTTACTGAATAAATGAATGGGGATGAGTTGAACCTCTGTGCTTTTTATTTAATACTTCTTTATATTCAATAACTTAATATTATTCCGTCTGGTATATTTTGCTCATTTCTTCACAGGATTTTAATTTTTTCGCTTTCATACTCATATCTTATAGTGTTTTTAGCTTCTCTGTTGTTCAAAAGAAAAGAACTATTACCTAAAAATGTGTTTAGCATCTGATATTGTTGGTAGCTAAACCAGCTTCATTAAAACACACAGACACACACAACAACAACAACAACAAGCAATGCACTGCAGTTTTATAACAATTCGCGTCGTAGTTTGTGTCCGGAAAATAACAATCCCCTGTGATCAGAGCTTTATTTTTTTTTAATGCTCACCTGTCTTTAACATAAGGGTTTCCTGATTTGCTTTGTCAGTTTAGTATTTGATAAGGAAAAAGAAGAATGGGATCCAATTTTGACTTATATAAAAATTAGACATTTAAATCAAATTGAAAATTTTTTTCTTTTGGTCAGTGGCTAGTTGTGGCTTTACCAGAGATCCCAGCATTCGGGCTTTGGTAGCCTAGTACAATCTGCCCGTCCTGCACATTGTTCCCTCTACAGACCAAAGATTAGAGGTGGAGCTCCCTTTACCTTGACCTTATTTCCTTTCTACTCCTCCATAATCCCCTGCATTTCCCTCCAAAACCCTGGAATACTGTCTACTTTTCAGTAAGAAAAGCTATGTAGCAATGTCCCATTTCTCTTTTTGTCATGGCTGACAAATTAGAATTCCCATGTTGAGTTTAGAGTTAGTGAGTTTATGCATATCAATAGATTTGCAATTTCCTTTTTCTCTATAATATTAATTTTATATTCCTTTTTAATTTACTTTTTTGTCAGTGATTTTGGTTATATACTAATTCAAAGCTTTTAGGGAAAGACACAAGTTATAAATAAGCCAAGTAAAATTTTACAGTACATGTATGGGCTGGTTGCTATAATAGTCATAAGGGGAGAGAAGGAGGATCCAAGTAAAATATAAGACCTTTGATGCTCTTGAAGAGTTTACAGTAATATTTGTTGAATGGGACAAATGTGGACCCAAGGAGCATGGATATGCTCTGGATCCTTCCCTATCCTAGGATTCCAGAGGCCATGATAGCTGTCAGCTACTCTGAAAATGAGTAGTTTAAACCTTTTCAAATATGAGAAGTTACTTTTCATGTCAAAAGATGCCGTAGACTCTGTACCAGTCAGGATAGGCTAGGGAGAGTGATAATAACAAACAAATTCAGAATGTTAGAAGCTTTAAGCCACAAAATTTCTTTCTGGATCAGCTCATCCAGAAAGAGCATCCTGAATCAATGAAGGCCTCTGATCATCATAGTCACTCTGGCAGACAGGCTGACAGAGGCACCATCATCTCTGATTACAGAAGCAGAGGGAAGAGCAGAGCTTTGGAGGGTCTCCCACTGGCCATTAAAGCCTGGCTCAGAGGTGACAATCACCACTTCCTTTCATTCACTAGAACTAGTCATACAGCACCACAAGATTTGCAACCCTAGTGTGGGCTCAGAAGGATGAGAGAACTTGGATGTATTGGGTAAATGGCACTAATAACTACCACAGATGTGCCTGTACAACAAGGTTATCAATTTTTAATATCTGTTGCTTGTGCAAATATATAATGATAAAAAGTTGCTATGCATTTGAGTAACACTTTAAAATTAATTTGTATTATATTAATCATGTTAATATCTAAGTAAATGTAGCAAGACTGAGACATTTTTATCTTAAGAGTTAGGCTAGGAAAAAATAGAGTTCGTACCAGGATTTTTCTAGGGAGAGAATTCTGTTTGGTAAAAGAACCTGATGATTATGTACGGGCAATGGTGGGAATGTGGAGGACAGGAGAATAGGCTGGTGTGAGACGTTTGGAGTTTTGGGAGGCAGTACAAGAGGATGAAAAGAAGGAGGGGTCAGGGAACGGAGGTGGGGTAGGGAGGAGAGGGGAGAGAGACAGGCTAGCAAATGGGGAGACGGATTTGTTCCCTGGAATGATGACTCTCTGCCTTTGACCTTCACCCACTCATCCACAAATTTCAACAGTTTAATAAACTCAGAAATGCATGATGTGAGTGAACTTTGGTTGTGAACACTAAAGAAAGAGATGTTTCACGCTGGAAGGCTTAAACGTCTTAAACAGTAAGGATGCAGAAGAAGACTAGAGAATGTAAGCTGCTCAGAAATTAGCAGAAGTCTTAGAGAGGGCTCTAGGTGGTCTGGCCAATTTTGTGTACCTCTTGAATTCCTAGCTGACATTTTTGTTAATTAATACTATTATAGTTAATTGGTATTATTTTAAAATGCACTTAATCCATTTGTACCTTGATTTATTCATTTAATAATATGTATTGAGTACAAACAAGATAATGAATAACATGATAAACAATGTTCCTGTTGCCCATGGAGGTTATTGTCACTCCGGAGAGGCAGAAATTAAATAAATACATATGGAGGGGCTTCCCTGGTGGCGCAGTGGTTGAGAGTCCGCCTGCTGATGCAGGGGACACGGGTTCGTGCCCCGGTCCAGGAGGATCCCACAAGCCGCGGAGCGGCTGGGCCCATGAGCTATGGCCGCTGAGCCTGCGCGTCCGGAGCCTGTGCTCCGCAATGGGCGAGGCCACAGCAGTGAGAGGCCCGCGTACCACAAAAACAAACAAACAAACAAACAAAAAATACATACGGAAATAAACCTATTTATTCAGTCTACAACAATGCTCAAGGGTTATAGATTTATAGACTGTAGATCATAGGGTCTGTGAGTTGAGAACCATAGTACCAGGAGTTCAGGCTATTCTTTAACAGTCTTGACATGGAAAGAACTAAATATACCTATGACAAATTTAATACTTCTCTTTTCTTAGAGTGTTCAAAGAGATTTCTTAATTTTTGATGCCATAAGTGATCCATGCTAGAAAGTTAGTGGATATAATTAAAGAGGAGAATTTACATTTGAGGAACTAAAGATAATATATCAATTAGAAAGAGGAGGAGGAGATGAACAAATAATCATAAAATTGATTAGAAAGTTAATTAGATGAATATCTACCATTAAAAGCGTCATAACCCAGATAGTGTGGACGTTGAAGATCATATTGTTCCAAAATCATTTATCTATTCTAGGTCAAATGAAAGAATGAAAAACTTCCTAAGTTGTTTTCAGAAACTAATACAACGTTTATATCAAAATCTGATAAAGATATGGAAACTAGAGAATGAGTGCACTTATTAATGTCAATGCCAGCAATTATAAATAAAATATTTCCAAACTAAATAGAGCAGTCTATCAAAGTAATAATACACCATAGTTAGGCTTTATTCCAGAAGGAGTAGTTTAGTGTTAGAATATCTATTAATTCGTTTAATTAACAGATCAGAAAGAGAACAACATAAAATCATCACCATAGATGCTTTATATAAGCATTTAAAAATATTTAACATCTATCACTGATTGAAAAATTCTTAGAAAATTAAAAATAGTGGCAAACTTCTTTTACCACATAAAGAAAGAATAAGACAAAAATTCTTATTTCTATTATTATCGAGTACTTTTTGGGAAGTCTAACCACTGTAATAGATATGAAACAGAAATATAATTATTATAAGGAAGGATACAGAATAATCATTATTTATAGATAATGTGAACTTCTACCATGAGAATTAAGGAGATCATTCTGAACCAATATATTTAAATAATATAACAAGTGAAAAAAATAAACATAATAGCTTTTCTCTGTGCCTTCAGTTGTCAGTAGAAAATATATGGGGAAAATGGCCATGTTTGAAATAGTGGAAATACAAATTACCTAGGGAAAATACTAACAAAAAATGTTTAGTATTTTTATGGGGAAAAAAACTCCTGAACCGAGCCTACTTCTCTGAGGTATAAGAAGGACTTCTTGAAACACTCAGGGAAACCTGAATGTTATAAGATGGAAGATCTCTCAAATCAAGGTATAAGTTTACTGCAACGCCAAATGAAAATCACTGTGAGATTTTGGGGTGCAAGAGCTGGGTAAGACCAATAAAATGATTTTTAAGATAGTGTAGGGGAATAAATAAGTGCTAGCTGTCAATGGCATTTTTGGGTTAAGCACTTTTTATGCATTGGCTCACTTGATCCACATGAAATTTTAAGTCTAAGCTTAGGCTTGGAAAGTTTAAATAATTTTCCAGGGGTTACACAGCTGGGTGGAATGGGGACTCCAACACAGGTCTGATGGCCTTATTCCAGAAACTGAGATTTTTTAATAACCGTATTATATACTGCAAGAGCAACAGCCCTTTAAATTTTTCATATTATGAATTTTGTCTAGCCTATTGGAAGAAGAAGCAGTTTCCACTAAATAGTGTTACTCACATTCCCTTTACAGACTATTCAAAAAGGGATATTCAAAATCTTTCTTTACCTACACTTAAAATAGTAGTCTTATGGAAAGCTGTTCATGATATATGGTTAAGTGAAAAAGAAAAAGCCAAACCCCAAAACACATTGCAGAGCAGAATGATACACTTTTGCGCAAAATTATCCTTTTATGTTTATATATATGTATATATGGCAGGATATTAATGCCCATCAATATATATGGCAAATATATATATATATGGCAAATATATATATGTATGGCAAATATATGTGTGTATATATATAACATATGGCAAATATATATATTCCTTTTATATAAATGGCAGGATATTATTACCTTAAAATGTTAACAATGGCTAACTCAGAATAATCTTTCTGCTTTCTGTCTCTATTTTCTACAGTCAGTTCTTTTAAAAGTTGTAACATTCCAATAAACAAAACAAAAAAGCCCCCCAAACCCCGGCTTTTTTTAAGTCGAAGAATGCAGGGAGCTAAATTTGTTCCCTAATCTAGGCTCATAATGAGCATTTATCAGTATTTTTTATCTGCAGCCTGAAAAATATTAGTAGTATTAATAAAGTTATTCTTAGGTATTTTATTTGCGAAAACTATCAAGTCGAATTAGTTTGATCTTTAGCCGTTACGTAAGTGTGAGGTGAAAATAAGTAACGGTTTTAGTATGGTAATCAGGTGAAATTATACCGTGTGTTTATTTTAGAAATGGGTCTCGTCAACTTCCGAGGCCGTTATAACAAATCCTGTTTTTCGTGCTAACGTCAGGATGTGGTACTCTTGTCCCTGGGTTTCCGTGCCCCTCCCATTTCCCCTAGGCAATGCCCGCTGACTGGTATACCAAGGGACGCTGGGACGCTCCACTAATAAGCAGCATTCCTTCCCCAGTCATGTTCTGCTTGGTTGTTTGAGAATGTCCAACGATTCTTGTTCTCACCATGCAGCTCTACATGTTAACATGCATCTTAGCAAGACCTTAAATACTGACTTTCAGGCAGCCGCATTTCAGCTATACTCTGTGTTTCCTTTTTGTTTGTTAGCTACATAACCGAGCAAATGGGACTGAGGGACTCTGGCAGGGCTCCAAATCAGAGCGAAACGCATCTCGAATTGGCCCTTTGCCCAAAGGTATAATGTTCAGCTGTGAGTTGCCATTAATTTTGAAAATCACTTTTGTAGCTTCCGATTTTTCAGAGGAGTAGAAGCATTTTGTCTGCTCTCCAGGCAACCAGCATTCAAAAACAAAAACAAAATCACAGTATTTTGCTTTCTCTTTGCATCTGATTAGACTTGTTTAGCTAGAGGATTCAACATATTAAGGACATTCGAGTGTAAATGATATAACTACCTTGTGCTTGCCAGCCATAAACATCTCAATAACATGCAGATTTCTTTAGGTTATTTGATCTTGGAATAGATCATTCTTTCAAGTTTGTTACCAGAGATATTTAAAACTAGATTTCTCTGCCTTTATAAATGGTAAAAGTTTTTAGCAGTTTCAATTATGTTGGTATAAATAAATTATTCTGTGATTAAGGATATCAATTGACAATACATGTATTTAGTAAACATGAGTGCCAGTGTGTACAAAATATCCACAATACGCTAATACTACAGAGCATGGGGACTTGGCAAACAACAAGTTGATATTTATTTCTATTGTTCTGTGAATAATGTCTTCTAATATGTCTTAAACTCCATCAGGCAAAGGATTTGTGGTCCTAATCAATAGATATCTGTCCTTCTTTGAAAAGCTCATGCCTATAAGAACTTGAAGAATTTTTGTAGCTACCATTTTGTTTTTTGTATTTATTATAAGTAAGATGTGTTATCTTTCTATTTTAACAAGTGCAGCTTACAAAGAGCAGCTTAAAAAAATCAACTGAATTACATCAGCTAATCTTCTGTATCTTTTATCTCCCAAATTGAAAACTAAATGTACAAAAATAAAGAGAATTATATGCCACTTATCATTAGTTCTGTGACAAATACAAACCACAGTCTTTGGAATCAGACATGCTTGGTTTCTAATACTCCGGTAAAAGAATTAAACCTGTGCAGAAGATGTCAGTCACTACCAACAATCTGACACTTATTCACTGTTTGCACCAAGGCATATACTCTCTGGCTTCAATTTCCTTAACTAAAAACATAAGAAATTATGCCTTTTTTTTTTTTTTTTTTGCGGTACGCGGGCCTCTCACTGCTGTGGCCTCTCCAGCTGCGGAGCACAGGCTCTGGACGCGCAGACTCAGCGGCCATGGCTCACGGGCCCAGCTGCTCCGCGGCATGTGGGATCCCCCCAGACCGGGGCACGAACCCGTGTCCCCTGCATCAGCAGGCGGACTCTCAACCACTGCGCCACCAGGGAAGCCCTATGCCTTTTTTTGCAAGGCTGTTGTGAGGAGTCAGGAGATAATATGTGAATAGATTTGGCACGGGACCTGACAAAATTTAAGAGTTAATTACTGTGTGTGTATATGTGGATGTGTTGTTGTTGATTATGAAAGGAATATAAGTGTATTATAGAAAATTGAAAAAAAAAAGTAGAAAAAATCACCATTGCCAAACCATCCAGTTTTTTTGCTGGACTTTTTCCTATCATGGTTTTTGTAGTTGAGGTAATGCTCACTATAAAATTTTAGATTCTGCCTTAATTCAATGTACTTTATAACACCATCTTCTTTTCTCATCTCGTTACGAGCTCTTCATAAACATCAGTTTTAGTGTCTGCATAGTATTCCATCATGTTGTTTACTAACCATTTTCCTATCACTGGATAAGTTGTTTCCAATGTCTTGTATTATGGATAGTGCTATGATAAACGCCTTTGCTTCTAACTTTTGTATTTCAGATTATTCCTTCAGAATAGATATTTATCCCATCTGTTCTTTGTTCCATGTTTCCACCTTTTCTGTCTTCATTTGATTAAAGATTTTTGTGATTCCATTTTATCTCCTTTATTGGCTCATTCACTATAACTCTGTTTCAGTGGTTGCTTTACCGATAGCATACATATTGAACTTAGCACAGTGTACCTTGAAGTAACATTATACCACTTTATGTATAGAATAAGAACTTCACAACTGAATATATTCATCCCTCCCTCCTGCCGTGTGCTACTTTTATCATTTACTTTTCTTGTACATATGTTATAAATTCCACAATACATTGTTTTTATTTTAAACAATCAAGTCTTTTTAAAAGATATTTTATAAGTGACAAAATATTCTTTTATATTTAGTCACATATTTACCATTTCTGATGCTCTTTATTTCTCTGTATATCTCCAGATTTCCACCTGGTATCATTGATCATTTTCCTTCTACCTGAAGGGCTTCATTTCACTTTTATGGTAGTGCAGATCTGCTGGAGATGATTTCTTTCAATTTTTTTTTTTTTTTTTTTTTTGCAGTACGCGGGCCTCTCACTGTTGTGGCCTCTCCCGTTGCGGAGCACAGGGCTCCGGACGCACAGGCTCAGCGGCCATGGCTCACAGGCCCAGCCGCTCCGCGGCATGTGGGATCCTCCCAGACCGGGGCATGAACCCATGTCCCCTGCATCGGCAGGCGGACTCTCAACCACTGCACCACAAGGGAAGCCCGATTTCTTTCAACTTCTGTGTGCCTGCAAAAATCTGTATTTTGCCATTGCTTTTGAACGATTTTTTTTTTGCGGGGTATATAATTCCAGATTGATAATTTTTTTCTTGTAGTATTAATACATTAGAAATGTTGTTCTACTCACTTCCAGCTTGCATTGTTTCTGACAAGAAGTTTCTTGTCATTCTTATCTTTGTTACTCTACATACTGTGAGCTTTTTTTTCTCTGGCAACTCTTTAGGTGTCTCTTTTTCATGGGTTTTAAGAAATTTGAATATGATGTTACTTGATATAGTTTTCTTCAGGTTTCTTGGGCCTGGGATTTGTTGAGCTTGGGTCTGGTGGTTTGCAGTTTTCATCAAATTTAGAAATTTTTCAGCCCTTTGTTTTCAAGTATTTTTTCTGACCCCTTATCCTATCCTCCTGAGACACCAATTACATGTACAGTAGGATGTTTGAAGTTGTTCCACACTCACTGATTCTCTGTTCATTTCTTTTAGTCTTTGTTTCACTTTTGGACAATTTCTATTGCTGTGTCTTCATGTTTGCTAATCTCTTTTTCTGTATTATCTGAACTGCTGTTAATTTTATCCAATGGACTTTTCATCTTAGACATTGTAGTTTTCATCTCTGGAAATTCTATTTGGGTCTTTATATCTTGCATGTTTCTACTTAAAACAATCTTTATTCTACATGTGGAATATAGTAATAATAATTATTTTAATGTTATTTTCTAATTTAATAATCTGTGTCATTTCAGAATGTATTTCTGTTGATCAATTTTCTCCTCATTATGGGCCATATTTTCCTGCCTTTTTGCATGCCTAGTAATTTTCTATTGGATTTTGGATTGTGTATTTTACCTTGGTGTTTGTTGGATATTGTTTTGTTTCCATAAATATTCTTGAGCTTTGTTCTGGAATGCAGTTAAGTTACTTGAAAACCATTTTATCCTTTCAAGGCTTGATTTTTAAGATTTGTTAGATGGAACCGGAGCAGCATTTAATCTAGGACTATTTTTTCTACCACTACTGAGGCAATATCCTTTTGAGTACTTTATGCAATGTCTCATGAATTACATGGTTTTCCACTCTGGCTGGTGGGAACATGAATTAGTCCAAGCCCTGTGCCAGTTTCATTCATTTACTTATTTTTGTGCATGAACACTTTTTAAAAAAAATTTGAGTACCGATTATGTGCCAGGTCCCATATTATGTGTTCGATATACATTACTTCTGATTCTTGCAAAAGCTTTTTGGTGTCAGTGATATTATGTATCCATTTTGCTGATGAAGAAACTGAGATTCAGTGAGCATAAGCAATTGCCAAAGACCATACACAGGAAATAAGAGTAGTAGGATTGAAATCCCTGGGTTTTTTTTTTTTTTAATTATTTATTTATTTATTTTTGGCTGTGTTGGGTCTTCGTTTCTGTGCGAGGGCTTTCTCTAGTTGCAGCAAGTGGGGGCCACTCTTCATCGTGGTGCATGGGCCTCTCACTATCGCGGCCTCTCTTGTTGCAGAGCACAGGCTCCAGACACGCAGGCTCAGTAGTTGTGGCTCACGGGCCTAGTTGCTCCACGGCATGTGGGATCTTCCCAGACCAGGGCTCGGACCCATGTCCCCTGCATTGGTAGGCAGATTCTCAACCACTGGGCCACCAGGGAAGCACCCCCCATGTTAGTTTTGAGGAGTGTTCGCTCTAATGCTTTCAGATGGTTCTTCCTCCAACCTTGGGCGATTTCTTCAGTCAAATGCCCAGATCAGCATGCAGCTGAAGACTTGAGGGGATCCCTCTGCAATTCCCCAGAGCACTCTCTCTATGCAGCTCTCCTCCCCCCACTACTTGGCCCTAACAGTTCTAGCCACAGTAAGACTCCCCAGACTCCCAGCAATGGCTCCTCAACAAATTGAGACTGTTGGCCTCTGCCTAGGCTCCCCTTGACTGTGCCATGGCTTGGAAACTTTCTTTGGACCGTTAGCTGGCATAATCATATGGCTCACATAATTTGTTTCCTTCTCTTAGGAATCACTGTCCTCCCTATTGTCCAATGTCTGGATCATAGCTTAGTATATCTTAACCAGATATTTAGTTGTTTTAGGCGTTTGTGTGTGGTGTGTGTGTGTAAATCTGGTTCCTTTTATTCCATCTTGGATGGAAAAGGAAATCCTTTCAGAACTGATTTCTAGGAATTATATATTATCTTTAGAGACAAATTACTCATAAGAATTCTAAGTATAAGCTCTAGTTTATTTGGCTAAGAAATTAGATCTATCCAGAATCTACTAATGACAAGTTTATTCTGACTAGCAAAGCTAGATTTAGAAATAAAAGTCTGTTATATGCTATAGCATGTGTTATAGTTTCATTCTAAGTTTGTCCTTTTAACTTTATCCTCTTAAGAGATATACCCAGATCATCTACTTGGGAGAAAAGAGCATAAATTTCATACTTTTTGCCTAGCATAGTATTTGGTACCTAGTAGGTGTATAATAAGTAATAGTGGGAGGAATGGTAGATGAATAAGATTGTGAACATGCTAATAATACTACTAATTATAAGATAAAGGCACTATTGCCAGGTTTACACACATACATAGAATTCAAATAAAAGTTAATATTAACAAATCTAAATATTTTAATGAATATTATTGGGTAGTTTTTGTTCAATGAAATATCCATTTTATTGGAAGAGGGAAATGTGTTAGGTTTAGTTGACAAAAATAGGGTATGCTGGGTCATGAATTCGGTAAAGATATTGAGAAGAATGGTTAGCTAGGGAGCCTGCTGAGTGCCTACACTCTTCAAACTATGAGATTCATGTGAGCCCATAACACAGATGAAGTTCAGACCAGTGGAGCAGATGCAGCTAATACTGAACTTTGTAGACACCACTTCCCATCACCTCAATTCTAAAACCTTGAATCATGACCATGATATTAAAATGAAAAGCCATGTACAAATAAATAGTAATTAATGATAGAAAAACACATAGCCTTACTGCTCTATCTTGGGGAAAAGTCCTGGAGAGTAGTTGGCAGTGTGGTGATATGCAAAGGAGAAAAGACAAAGGCAAGAGCAGGAAGGATGGTCTTGGATTGCAGATAAGAGAGATGTTACTGGACAGGCAAGCACGTGAACCCATGGGTTGTACAGTATTTTGTTTCTCCCAATGATGGAATTACAGTGTTTTCATGAATTCAGGTCACACCACAGTTTTTTTGGTGGCCATTACTGATTAATACCCTCTAATACCAGGACTGGATATTAGATTTAAGGATTAGATTTGGAGTCTAGAAATTGAGGCAGCTTGCTGTCTTGAAGGCTGGCGTCACCTTCTACTGCTACCAAGGAGGGTTAAACCCCCTCCAAAAGTCTTGGAGGGCAAGAACGAAGCTAATCAAAGTTTTATATAGAGAATGCAATTTAAAATACTCAAATAGTATTCATATGGTGACAAGCATGACCATTGATTACTTTTAGTATAGAGACTAAATATTTTGCTGTTTGATTAACATACTGGATAACACTGACATTTCTGCTGCTTTAGGTAGCATGTAACAAGAAATATTCGAAGACGATAAATATATAACTCTAGTAGAAAAAATAGAACAGACACAGAACCGAGACACGTGGCCTTAAGTCAAATACCTCGGTTAGCGTTAGTTCTGTATACATCTGTTTAAATGTAATAGAAAACAGAAAGATCATTACATATTTCAGTTAAATCAGCAGGTGCTAGTTTTGTAAACCAAATATCAAGAAAATGATTTCTTAATATATAGGAATCAAATCCACGTGATAAATGCTCATATTATCTTCATGCATTAAGATCTGGTAAAATAAAAAAACTTCACTTAATATTATGTGGTTAAGTCATTATATGAACTATTACTTGTTCCATGCTCTCAATAAAATGCTAAAATGAAACAATAATATTACTTTCAAAAATCCAGTTTGTTAATTTCCATTTTTATTTAAAACATCTACACAGCATCTGGGATTCAACCTAATACAGTGGGCAGAATGCTTACGATGTTCGTGAAGCCTCAAGTCTGCCATGCATATTTATCTTTTTAAAGAGTGCCCCAATCTTGTTACTTTTTATGCATCAGTATATCTAATAGAGCATAGGTTGGATATACTTACAACTGATTGGATCCGTGATTGAAGTATTAGCCACAAGGAAGCTTACTTAAGCATCAGAGAGGCTAATACACTCTGAATTGGTTTGTGGTAAAATTATGCTAAGTATTGGATAGTATAAACCCATCCCATCAGATCTTCTTCTTCTTTATTTCTTTAAAAAATATATCCGTTTTAATTGAAAAGTGTCACACATGTGCTTCGTGAAAAGCATTTAATCAACACGAAATGCTCAAAGACACACCTCAAAACCAACTACCCAGAAATCACAGTGTTAATATTTGAACGTCACTCAGAATTTCTCTAAGGATACACAGAAGGATGAGTAGAAATAATTTTATAGCATTTTTGTTATCTAGCTATATAAGTGTTATATGTTATATAATTATATCATTATATGTTAATTAAGTGTTATAAGTGTTATAAATATCACATCTTCTTTTGAAAAGCATAAACACTCAGCAATTTGAAAGATATTAAAACTAGTGTGCGCTTTGAGAAAATCTGACTTGTGTTTCTAGGTCCTTCTGATATGTGCTTTCCATCTCAGCCTAGAAAGTAGGTGGACATAATTGCAGAGGCCCTGTTCCATGCTACTTTGTATTCTTGGATATACTTAAATAATTCCTTATTATTATAGATAGCCTGAGTATATTTTCCAAAACCTAAGAGCATGGCAAATAAACCTAACTTAATCAATATTACCTATTTGCCTCTTGGTAAACCCTGTCTAGCAATCTTTGCGTAGTTTTCTTAAACAAGAGGTAGTCATTCACGATTTATCATAAATATTGAATTTATATTTATTACAAGGTATATAGGGAAACTTCTTAAAAATCATGAAGATAATTTTATCAGGAACCAAGAGTGATAATTATAGTAGAGGGAAAATGATAAAGGTATTCCATATTAGATTAAGAAACAATAATATATCTACTGTCATCATTATTTTTTAAACATTCTGAAGGTTCAAGCAAATATCACAATGCAAGAAAATAATCAGTATAAATATTGGAATATCAGAGAAACTATTTTTTTTTTTTTTTTTTTGCAGTACGCGGGCCTCTCACTGTTGTGGCCTCTCCCGTTGCGGAGCACAGGCTCCGGACGCGCAGGCTCAGCGGCCATGGCTCACGGGCCCAGCCGCTCCGCGGCATGTGGGATCTTCCCGGACCGGGGCACGAACCCGTGTCCCCTGCATCGGCAGGCGGACTCTCAACCACTGCGCCACCAGGGAAGCCCAGAGAAACTATTATTAACAGTTGATATGAGTGTATGATTGTATACCTACAAAATACAAGAGCATCAGTTATAAAACTATTAATAAAGCTAAAAGAATTTATTAAATTGCTGGAGTACAAAAACATGCACAAAATCAATGCTTTCCCATTTCCTAGCTATAAGTGACAAAAAGTTGAAATGAAAAAATAAGATCTCATTCATAATGACTGTAGAAACTATAAGTTACTTGGGAATACATTTAATAAGAAAAAAATCTACCTAAAGAGAAATATAGTTGAGTCATAACATATGCCTGTTTATCATATACAAATTAAACTTATTCCATGCTGCACATGCTTCTTTTTTTTTTTTTTAAGATATGTATATTTCATGCAGTTGAGTCCCCAGATATAGGCCAAGTCCTATACTGGGTGTTCAACTTAAGAAACAGCAATCTGTTTCAATATTGGAGGAAAAGCTGACTGTGTTGAATTTATTGTAAGATATTACATCTGTATACTGTTTATCAGGGGCAATTTAAAGGCTTTTCAAGGATAATTTTACTATAAGCAGTTGAGTGCTGGTTTTGGAAACCAACCCTTGTGTAAGATGAGTTGCCACTGTGGTATACAAGTTTTCTGAAGGACTTAAAGTAAGACCAGAATAAATGAAGTATGAGGTTATAGTAGTATTAAACATTTGGTTGTCTAATATCAAAATAAAACATACAGAAAAGCCCAAAGAAGCAGAAAACTGTCAAACTATGCTCCCTCCTCCAACTCATTCCTGGAGGCATCTTAAGGCCAAATGTTTAGAACTGCCAGACATCTGCCTTTCCTTGATGCTTTTCTTCCCTGGCTGAGTTAGAGAATCCCCATTATTAAGGAAACGTGCTGCATGGCTGCATGCAGACTTTCAAACCATTACTTACTTCTGTAAATAAGATTTCAGATAGTAAAGGTGAAACATGCTTGATTTCCTCGAACTAGTAGGTCCATTTACAATAGCAGAGGCTGGACTTCCCTGGTGGCGCAGTGGTTGAGAATCCGCCAGCCAATGCAGCACATATGAGCTCAAGCCCGGGAAGATCCCACATGCCGCGGAGTAACTATACCCACGAGCCACAACTACGGAAGCCTGCGAGTCTAGAGCCCGTGCTGCGCCACAAGAGAAGCCGCGCACCGCAACGACGAAGAGTAGCCCCGGCTCACCGGAACTAGAGAAAGCCCAGGTGCAGCAACGAAGCCCGCGCGATAGCCAAAAATAAAATATAAAATATATAAATAAATTTCTTAAAAAATAAAAGAATAGCAGAGGCTAGATCTGGGTTCCATGATGCTGCTAATGCTTAGATGCTTTGGGTATGGGTGATGGGAAAGATCAGGAAGGTGTAAGAGCTCACAAAGACAGGATAAAATCAGAGAATTCCTAAAATGAAGTGTGAAGAAAGTCAAGTTCTCCTGAGACACTCCTCCACTGTTCTGCTTCATTTTGTGGGATGTTTGTGTATTGTACCGGGAGAGGGGTGTTACCTGACTCCCTCGGTCTAACCTCTCCCATGAGCATAACCAAAACCTCTAAAATTTGTCAACCAGCTGAATGTTACATATATAGCCTTGGGAGACCATAGCAGGAGAGAATGCAGTGGCTATGACCAGAAACAATATAATGCAAATGTTGGTCTTTCCCAGATGAATATAGACATATAATGCAATTACAATCAGAATCCCAACTGCCTTTTCTGTTTGCTTGTCTCTGGACCTGGACAAGCTGGTTCTAAATATATGATAGTTGTCAAGAGAATTTTTAAAAAGAGCTAGTGAGAGGCATTTACTCTATCAGCCATAAATAGACACTAAAAATACTGCAATAAAAATCCTGTGGTATTGGAATAGAAATAGTAAATTGTGAAAACATAACAGTAAAGACCTAACTGCAATCATTCAACAACAAGTAATTTATTGGGCGTGTACTATGTGCCAGAGGCTATGCTAGTCATTGGTCAAAAGCTGTGAACAATATACAGTCATTGCCCTTGTTATAGACTGAATATTTCCAAAGTATGAGAAATGTCAGGGAGAATGAAAGGTGCTGTGAAACATAAAACAGAGTGATGGATCCTAGTGTGGGACCCAAGAGAAGCATCCCTGAGGCTGAGATTCTGGCTGAGTCTTGAAGGATCACCACAGCTAGCCAGGTTAAGAAGGGCCGTGTCAAGAGGACATGGCTCAGCGGGGAAGCACCCCACGTGGGAGCAGTCTGGCACGTTTAAACATAGGGAAAGCTTGTGACTGGTGTGTAAGAGGGCCTCAGAAAATGAGTTTAAGAGCAGATCATGCAGATCCTAGGAGAGGCTGAGAGAACTAATTTTACCTTAAGAACAATGGAAAACCCTTGAAGGTTTTATATAAATGTCCTTGTCTTTCAACTGATGTGGATGTATATATACATTTCAGTGCAATATTGATTGGTAAATGATATCTCAGTATCTCTTTGATACAGGACAACATTTGAATAAAAATATCAATAAATACTGCTTATCAAGTAGAAAAGTACTAATATCTATATTATCAATGAAAAATATCCCTTTTCTTTGATTTTTTTTCTTTTTCTGAGCTTACTACGTCCTCTGCTTTCTTATCATCAGCTTTTATATGGTATATTTTGCTCATCAATTCTCCCTCATTGTGTGTGCTGTTGTTGTTTCCTTTTTTCTCTATAGTGGTTTTTAAGGGATTGACCAGGTTTCTCTTTTTTATTTATTTCTTCAAATAGTTTTGATGCAGAGCTAGGATTAGAGTGAGCTGAGTGAGAGGCCTTGAATGTAAAATTTCAGAGGGCACCAAAAACTCAGTAATCAAGATGAAGGATATTTTCATGCAACGTATTAAAAAAATCAAAATTAATGCAAAAAGTCCATGATGAATAACATCAAAAATTTAAATAAACACAGAAATCTGCACTGCACACTTTGCCTCATCCTAACCCCAGCCCAGGATCTAATAAAACTGGACTTACAAAGACAGCCAGCTAGCTCTTGGGCTATAGTTTGCTGATTTGATTTTAGCTTTGTAGCACATGTATGGGAATTTAGCTTTGTCTTTGAACACCCAGAAGTTAACAGTGTTTATAACACTGTCCATTCCTTAAAAAATAAAAGGACATGGGCCTCCCTGGTGGCGCAGTGGTTGAGAGTCCGCCTGCCGATGCAGGGGATACGGGTTCGTGCCCCGGTCTGGGAGGAT
The DNA here is from genome assembly GCF_949752795.1 of Hyperoodon ampullatus. NCBI lineage: Eukaryota > Metazoa > Chordata > Mammalia > Artiodactyla > Ziphiidae > Hyperoodon > Hyperoodon ampullatus. The sequence goes on from NC_136922.1 coordinate 63,541,810, forward strand.
CCCATATGCCGCGGAGCGGCTGGGCCCGTGGGCCATGGCTGCTGGGCCTGCGCGTCCGGAGCCTGTGCTCCGCAACGGGAGAGGCCACAGCAGTGAGAGGCCCGCATACCACAAAAAAAAAAAAAAAAAAAAAAAAAAAAAAAAAAAAAAAAATAAAAGGACATGAATATGTTTTTATTTACCTTCTACCTGCCCTTCTCCCAATTATTTTAATAACCTAGAGATCTAGTTTCAGTTTACTTTGACGTAATATCTTTGACTTTAAGGTTCATTTCTAAATAACAGCATTAAACTTCACAACTCTATTAACCACAATTGTTTAGGTTTAGTTATATATTTTAGCAGTTATATTGCTCATTTTTGTATGTTAATTTTTCCTCTCTTGAGCCCTGCATTCAGAGTCTTTTTTGTTGTTGCTGTCGTTGGAGTGATTGACTAAATGATTTTCCTTAGGACTTAAAAAAGATGTTTTTTCCAGAAAATGGACATAGGTGGTACATTTTCAAATCTTTAAATGTCCTCAAATGTTATACTTTCCCCCTCTTGTTTGCACACCAGTCTGTCTGAGTACAGACTTCTAAGAGAAAATTTCTGTTTCCTTATAACTCTGTGAACGTTTCTTCATCTTCTAGTATTTAGTCCAGTGCTCTTCTGGTTCACTTGTCATTTATTCTTGGTATTTGGAAATGTCAATATGATATGACTAATGTGTGGTTTCAATATTCCTGTCCAGGACCTTTTAGATCTGATGACTCAAGTCTTTTTTTCATCTTTCTATTTTTGAACTTGGTTTCCCTTCTCTCCACTCAAATTCAGCTTTCTAGAACTCCGCTTACATGGATTGTATAGGACCCAGTGTGTGGTTAAAGGCCTTGGAGATGCCACTCATTATGTGGGTCTCCCATGGCCATGCCTGTGCTTTCTGGCCTGAATCCACCCTGGCTATCCAGGGTTGGGCACCTGACCCCGACTGGACCAATCAACATCCTTCTCCAGGAATTTCCTTTTCAACTGAAACTAAGGGGAATGGGTTAGTTCTCCTGAGTAGTAACAGAAGAGAACTGTAAAGTTTTTGGCTTGTAACTGACTATGTTCTGCCATCAGGAACATTCCCAGTTGCAGTGAGAAAGGGGGAAATTGCAGGAAGAAAGGAAAACAGACGGTGGTATTTGAAAACTTGGTTCCTGATGTTTCACTTTTAAGTCAGGAAGAGTGTCATTCATTTTAAATGACCAAATTGGCACCAAAGTGGAGGGACCAAGAGAAAGGAGACAAGGAAACCAGTTGAGAAAATATGTTAGTAGTTTCCATGAGAGGTGATTAGAACCTTTTTTTGAGTCTTTAATTTTAGGGATGAGTTGAAAATATAACTAAGAGTTATAGTCGATAGACCTGTTCATAGATTAGATGTGAGAGTGGTGAGAAAGGAGAGGCTAACATGTGCTAACCTTTCTTGTTGTGTGCCCGACAGACACAAGGATGAAGTTGACACCATATGTAATAATGAAGTTGAGAGAAGGAAGCCAGATACAAAGAAGCACATACTGTATGATTCAGGTTATATAAGCACAGAGCTAGGCAAAACCAGTCTGTGGGGTCTGAAACCACTTTGACAAGATGGGCCATGAAGCGGCTTTGGGGGCCACTGGTGATGTTCTGCTTCTTGACGTAGGTGCTGGTTACACATGAGTGTTCATTTTATGAAAAATGTATGATATGGACATGTTTCTATATGAATTTCATACCGCAACAAAAATGGTGAAAGCAAGAGTGAGGAGGTTTGGGGGTAAAGAGGATGATTCCTGTTAGAAATATTATGAATTTGAGGTGTCTGTAGAACAGTGGTTCTCAAAGTGTGGTTCCCAGGGCAACAGCAGCATCACTCAGGAACTTGCTAGGAGAGCAAATCTTTGGGCTCGATATCAGATGTATAGGAGTCAAAACTCCTGGTGGCAGGACCCAGAAATCTGTGTTTGAACAAGCTTCCAGGTGATGCTAACATACACTAACACTTGAGAAAGGATATCTGGATGGATCTGTTAGGCATATAGCTAAACATGACTCTGAAGTTAAGTAGAAAAAGGTTTGGGCTAAAGGCACAGTTTTGCGATTGCATCATTTATTTATTTTTTAATTTTTATTTTATATTGGAGTATAGCTGATTAACAATGTTGTGTTAGTTTCAGGTATACAGCAGAGTGATTCAGTTGTACATATATATGTATGTTGCGCCGGGTCTTAGTTGTGGCACGCGGGATCTTCGTTGCCATGTGCGGATCTTCGTTGTGGCCTGCGGGATCTTCTAGTTGCAGCATGCGGGATCTAGTTCCCTGACCAGGGGTTGAACCCAGGGCCCCTGCATTGTAAGCGCGGAGTCTTAACCACTGGACCACCAGGGAAGTCCCATATATGTATATTTTAAGTGATCTTTAAAGTCATGAGAAGAGATGAACCCCTTCAAGGACATTACATACAGAAAAAAAAAAAAAAAAAAGACCCGTAGGAAACCGCAGCATTTCAGGGGTAAATAGGAAAATAAGAAACTGCTTGAACTGACAGCATACACACACAAATATTATCCAGCTTTAAAAGACATTGGAGATAAACATTCATATAGAAAGATTTTTGTGACGTATTTTAAGTGAAAGAAGACAGACAATAAAAGGTCACAAAACTTACGATCCCACTGGCATACATTGATTATCTTTGAAGTGTGCAATTAAGACTCTATTTTTATTTTCTTCATTTCACCTATCTGTTATTTCTAGTTTTTCCTAATGTGAAGATGTCTTGCCTTTTGTAAATAAGGGAAAAAAACACAATAAAATTATTTTCAAAAGATAAAAGATATCTTGTACACATGGAGCTAGATAAAACAGACATGAAGAAAATGCAATTTTAAGACTAGAAAATTCTATATGAAGATGACAATCACAATTGCAAAATTCTAAACTGTAATACAGGGAGAGAATTCGGTGCTTCAGAAAATTAAATTACATTAGATGAGTTCAGTAAATTCTTTCTGAATGTGAAAGAAAAGAATAAGGAGGAGAACATAATGGGAGTAAAGAGAAGATATATAAAGTACGGGCCCAAGAGACAGTTGTGCCCCTGCTTCCATTGCTGTTTCTCCCACAATTTTCTTTTTTTTTCTTTTTAACATCTTTATTGGAGTATAATTGCTTTACAATGGTGTGTTAGTTTCTGCTTTATAACAAAATGAATCAGCTGTACATATACATATATCCCCATATTTCCTCCCTCTTGCCTCTCCCTCCCACCCTCCCTATCCCGCCCTGCTAGGTGATCACAAAACACCGAGCTGATGTCCCTGTGCTATGCGGCTGCTTCCCACTAGCTATCTATTTTACATTTGGTAGTGTATACATGTCCATGCCACTCTCTCACTCCATCCCAGCTTACACTTCCCCCTCCCCGTGTTCTCAAGTCCATTCTCTATGCTGTGTCTTTATTCCTGTCCTGCCCCTAGGTTCTTCAGAACCTTTTTTTTTTAGATTCCATATGTATGTGTTAGCATACGGTATTTGTTTTTCTCTTTCTGACATACTTCACTCTGTATGACAGACTCTAGGTCCATCCACCTCACTACAAATAACTCAATTTCATTTCTTTTTATGGCTGAGTACTATTCCATTGCATATATGTGCCACATCTTCTTTATCCATTCATCTGTCAATGAACACTTAGGTTGCTTTCATGTCCTGGCTATTGTAAATAGAGCTGCAATGAACATTTTGGTACATGACTCTTTTTTTTTTTTGCGGTATGCGGGCCTCTCACTGTTGTGGCCTCTCCCGTTGCGGAGCACAGGCTCCGGACGCGCAGGCTCAGCGGCCATGGCTCATGGGCCCAGTCGCTCCGTGGCATGTGGGATTTCCCCGGACTGGGGCACGAACCCGTGTCCCCTGCATCGGCAGGCGGACTCTCAACCACTGTGCCACCAGGGAAGCCCCCCATGACTCTTTTTGAATTATGGTTTTTCTCAGGGTATATGCCCAGTAGTGGGATTACTGGGTCATATGGTAGTTCTATTTTTAGTTTTTTAAGGAACCTCCATACTGTTCTCCATAGTGGCTGTACCAATTCACATTCCCACCAGCAGTGCAAGAGTGTTCCCTTTTCTCCACACCCTCTCCAGCATTTATTGTTTGTAGATTTTTTGATGATGGCCATTCTGACTGGTGTGAGATGATACCTCATTGTAGTTTTGATTTGCATTTCTCTAATGATTAATGATGTTGAGCATCCTTTCATGTGTTTGTTGGCAATCTGTATATCTTCTTTGGAGAAATGTCTATTTAGGTCTTCTGCCCATTTTTGGATTGGGTTGTTTGTTTTTTGATATTGAGCTGCATGGGCTGTTTGTAAATTTTGGAGATTAATCCTTTGTCTGCTGCTTCATTTGCAAATATTTTCACCCATTCTGAGGGTTGTCTTTTCATCTTGTTTATGTTTTCCTTTGCTGTGCAAAAGCTTCTAAGTTTCATTAGGTCCCATTTGTTTATTTTTATTTTTATTTCCATTTCTCTAGGAGGTGGGTCCAAAAGGATCTTGCTGTGATTTATGTCATAGACTGTTCTGCCTATGTTTTCCTCTAAGAGTTTTATAGTGTGTGGTCTTACATTTAGGTATCTAATCCATTTTGAGTTTATTTTTGTGTATGGTATTAGGAAGTGTTCTAATTTCATTCTTTTACATTCTTTTGTCATATATGGCCTTTATTATGTTGAAGTAAGTTCCTGCCTTGCCTGCTTTCTGGAGGGTTTTTATAATAAATGGGTGTTGAATTTTGTCAAAAGCTTTTTCTACATCTATTGAGATGATCATATGGTTTTTCTCTTTCAATTTGTTAATATGGTGTATCACATTGATTGATTTTCATATATTGAAGAATCCTTGCATTCCTGGAATAAACCCCACTTGATCATGGTGTGTGGTCCTTTTAATGTGCTGTTGAATTCTGTTTGCTAGTATTTTGTTGAGAATTTTTGCATCTATGTTCATCAGTGATATTGGCCTGTAGTTTTCTTTCTTTGTGACATCTTTGTCTGGTTTTGGTATCAGGGTGATGGTGGCCTTGTAGAATGAGTTTGCAAGTGTTCTTCCCTCTGCTATATTTTGGAAGAGTTTGAGAAGGATAGGTGTTAGCTCTTCTCTAAATGTTTGGTAGAATTCATCTGTGAAGCTATCTGGTCCTGGGTTTTTGTTTGTTGGAAGATTTTTAATCATAGTCTCAATTTCAGTTCTTGTCTCCCACAATTTTCTACACAGTAGCTAAAGCGATCTATTCATAGTATAAATCAGACCAGTTCACCGCCCTCTTAAATCCCTTCAGAAGCTTTCCATTGCATTTCAGATGAAATGCAACATTCTTGACTGGCTACAGAATTGTCCACCATCCTCTCTAGCCATCTTCCATCTTCATGCTCCTGACACTGCAGCTACACTGACCTTCTTTCTGTTCTTTTCGGACCAAGTTCTTTCTCATCTCAAGGCCTTTGGGAATGCTGCTGCCCTCATTAGAAATATTCTCATTTTCATTATTCTCAGGTCACAGCCTAAATCAAACATCTTCAGTGAAGCAGTCCTGCCATGCTGTACTTTTCCCTCATAGTATCCATCATAATACATAGATATAACTTATTTGTACATCTTCCAGTACAGTATAAACTTAGTGAGGGAAGGGTCCATGTCTGATTTATTCACCTCTGTTAGGCTGCACGTAACAGGGTCTCTAGCACCCAGTAGGTGCTCAATAAATAATTGTTAATGAATGATGGTTGCAGATGTTCTCTCATTGGTGTGTTTTCATGGCCGTTTAAAAGAGAAGTTTGAAAATGGATTCCCCTGCATCTATGCTTATGCCGCCATCTTACACAGACGTTGGCAGATGTGAGTCTTTAATTGCAGCTCTTCCTATTATATAAACTAATTTCTAGATGTAAGCTAACTAAATCTTAGAAGCTGTGTTGTCCATTTGGAGTTTGTGGTGTTCGGATGGCCTGAAAGAAAGAAAATGGTATCAAAATCTGCCTAGTATAATCTCAGTGAGTAGTTTATGCATCAGTAGACTCTAGTTCAGTAAATGGCAAGGGCTACCTTTTAATTATGTTGTTTTCATTCTGTCATCTAAAACAGTGCTGCACAAATTGTAGGTGTCTTATACATGCTTATTGATTTAATCGTAAGTCAACAGACATGTTTCTTGCAGAATGATAGGTTAGCATTTCTTAATTTTTAGTGATCATTTCCTACTGCCAAATGGACCTCCCTTTCCTACCAAACTGATTAACTCCTGAAATAGTAAGAGCTAACTCCTTGTTGAAAACAATAATTGAAATCATGATGTTTCAAAATGTCTCTAGCAATGTTATGTGTTTAGCTTCTTTTATTCTCATAATATTTGTGTTAGTTATCTATTGCTGCATACCGAATTACCCCCAAATTTAGCAGCTTAAAACAACAAAGTTGTACCATATCACAGTTTCTATAGGTCAGGAATCCAGAACAGCTCATCTAGTCCCTCTGGCTCAGAGTCTTCTGAGACTTGACTTAGGGAAGATCCTCTTCCAAGTTCACTCATGGCTATTGGCAGACCTCAGATCCTCCTTGGCTGTTGGCTAGAGGCATCACTTCCTTGCCATTGGCACCCCCACTCCTCTCCCCCCTCTGCCCCCACATAGGGCAGCTCACAATATGGCAGCTGGCTTTTCCCAGAGGGAGGGAGGAGAGAGAGAATGAGAGAGAGACCAAGAGAGAGAAACGAGAGAGGGCAAGTCAAGAGCCACAGTCTTTATGTTATCTAATCTCAGAAGTGATATGCTACCACTTTTCCCCTATTCTGTTCATTAGTCACTAGGTCCAGCCTGCATTCAAGGGGAAGGGAACACAGAGGCGCAGATACCAGGAGGCGAGGATCTTTGGGGCTTTCTCAGGAGTTGCCTAGCACAGCATTTTCTCTTATTACTTAATACCAGAAGTCTTTCTTATTTTCTTGTGGGAAATTGCAGCCGTATAATGAGCAATCATATATCCAGCACATAACTTTAACAATTGTTAACATTTTGCCATATTTGCTTCATTAATTTTCTTATTTCCATTTAAGTGCTTTTATGTTAGTTATGGACATCATGACATTTCACCTAGAAAAACTTCAATAGACATCCATGGAAAACGAGTCCGTGTTCCTACATAATCATAAAGCCATGATCACATTTGACAAAATTATCAATAATTCCCTAATATTGTGCAATAATAAGACCATTTTCAAAATTTCCAGATTGTTCCCCAAATGTCTTTTACAGCTGGGGTGTCCAAATCAAGTTTTTGTTACCCTTAATTCTCTTTGAACTGAGAAGATCCTTGGCCCATAGCTCTGTATTAACTTGTTTTTCTATGCTAAGTTATTGTTACACATTTGTTCCTCAACAAGAAACACAGTTTGAAAGAATTCAAATGGAAGATAATTCAATGATTCCTAAGTATGCCATTTAAATTATAGATTTTAATCAAACTCTTCTAACTCATACATATTATGAGATTTAAATATTTCTGATCTCAACCACTTTCAAAGTAACAGGGGACTGCTTTTTTATTTCCCAAATTACATGCTGTTGTTTTAGTTCTTTCTTTGTTTTAGTCACATGAATTACTATTATCATTATTATTTTAATTTTTAAAATCTTAGACATTCTAAATTATTATCAAATTCACATTAATATATTAGAGTTTAAAAATATATGATTGTCTCAATAAAAGGAGGAAAAGCAATGACATTGATAAAGTTAAATACATTTTTATTATTAAAAACCCATACAAACCAGGAAAGTCTTCAGAAACCTATGGAGAATATCTATCCCAAACCTCAGCCAACATTGTTTTTTATAGAAAAACTTTGAAAGAGGTCTCTCGATAGCAAGAAAAGACAAAAATATCCATTCTCACAGTTTTTATTCTGCATTGTTTTGGAAATTCTAGTTGGTGGAATAAGATAAGGAAAAAAATTAAAGTTATAAAAATGAGAAAAGAAGAAACAGAACTATCACCATTTGTGGGCAATAGAACTATTTCTAGAAAACCAAAAATAATCTACAAATTATTAGAAATAATAAGAAAATCTATTAAAGTGTTTGTATTTAAGGTCAATATACAAAAATAATAAATGCCAACCACAGTTAGAAAATGCAAATAAAGAAAAAACCCTTTTTATTTACAATAACAATAACAAACTGTAAAGAACATAAGAATAAATCTAACAAAATGTGTGCAGACTTGTATGGAGAAAATTAGAAAACTTTGTTAAAAAGCACTAAAGCAGCTTAATAAGTGGTGAGGTAGTGTGTGTTCATAGATAGGATAACTAAACATTGTAAAGATGTTAATTCTCTCCAAATAAATTCAGTGAATTTCCAATCAAACTCTTAAGAGTGTTTTCCATGGAACCTGAGAAGTTGGTTCTAAAATTTGTATGTAAGACCATGGAGTCAAGAAAAGTCAAAGTATACAGAGGAAGAGATGGATGGAAGAACTTGCTGTACTTGGTGTCAAGGCTTTTTATAAAACTATGTAATTAAGTCAGTATAATATTGATGCAGGAATAGAGAAACTGACCAACAGAATGGAAGAGGGAGCCCAGAAATAGACCTACATATATATGGAATGTTTATATGTGACAGAGGAGTGTTTTAGATTGTTAGGGGAAAAGTCTTTTTGACTTTTTTAGATGAAGCACAAAAATAGTGTCGATATTAAAGTGTAAAATTAACTCATTAACACTCTAAAGAAAATGAAAGACAAGTCACAAATTCAAAGATATGTAACATTTAATTAGCAAAGTAATGTTATATATGTGTGCATGTATTTATACAAATCACAGAAAAAAATGGAACAAAAGACATAAAAAACATTTATTTTAGTTTTATCTTTGACAAAGATTTTAGAAATTAATAGATAAAATTCCTATTTCTTCAAACCTTATACTTTGACCCATCTCTAATAAACTAATTATTAGAATTCACATTAAAATTTGTAACACAACTTTAAGCTCTAGATAGTTTGAAAATCACTTTTTTTTATTGTGGTAAAATATACATAACATATCATTTTCCATCTTAAAGTGTATAATTCAGTGCCACTGAGTATGGTAGTCATTACCACTATCTATTTCTAGAATTTTTCATCATCCCAAACAGAAACTCTGTGCCCATCAAGCAGTAGTTCCCCATTCCCACTCTCTCCAGCCCCTGATAACCCCTATTCTACATTCTCTCTCTATGAATTTGCCTATTCTAGATATCTCATATTAATGGTATCATATATTTGTCCTTTTGTGCCTGGTTTGTTTTACCTAGTATAATATATTCAAGGTTCATCCATGTTGTAGCATGTGTCAGGATTTCATTCCTTTTTATGGCTGAGTAATATTCCATTGTATGTGTATACTACATTACACTTATTCATTCATCTGTTGATGGACATTTGGGTTGTTTCCACCTTTTGGCTATTACAAATAATGCTGCTATGAGCTTTGGTGTACAAGTACCTGAGTCCCTGTTTACAGTTCTTTGGCGTATATACCTAGGAGTGGAATTGGTGGCGTCATACGATAATTTTATGTTTAATTTTTTGAGGAACTGCCGAACTGTCTTCCATAAAGCCTGCACATTCCTGCCAGCAATGCACTAGGGTTCCAATTGGGAACATCTTTATGTGTCACCCTATCTGATTTTGAAACAAAAACAAAACATGCCAAGATTAATTCACCTAGAGGTGAAAAGCAATAGTTAAATAGCAAACTTATGTGATATTAAAACCTGAGACTTGTGGATTTCTTCTTGTTTGGTGGACTTTTCAGGAATCTGCAAGTGTTGTTGAAACAAGCTTCTTTGTCAGCAGGTAATGTGAAAATTGAATTTGTCGTTGGTGATAAAGTTCACGTCTGCTTTCTTTCGGGGGACATTGATCTGGGAATATAGTTTACTGTAACCTGGTGATTTCAGTAATACATATGCAACAAAATGTTACTTAAAAACAAAACATAAATTCAATCAGGGGTGGCAAGGCAGTTAAGGGGAGCTCTCTCCATTTTGTTGTCCTTCTGGGGCATTATGGCAGCTGCAGCCAATATTGAACAGGGAGCTGCAGCTGTTTACAGATGCATTAGGAAGAAGAGATTTTGGAACTCAGTTGCAGAATTTCTCCTGTGCAAAAGAAAGGCCAAAATTGTCAGAGAAGTGGGATATCTAAGGGATATAAGTAAATTTACTTTTCAGCAAGAGCTCGAGGTGCTAATATTGAGCATTACAATTGCAATGAATCAAAATCTTGGTTTTGAGTGGTCACAAGGAAGGTGATCTTAGTTCAGAACAGTCCAGTCATGCCTTTATTTCCCAGTATATCCATTACTCTTACATAGGCCCGCAAAAGCAGTGTGTACCAATGCATCTTTCATTTAGGGTATTAATATAGTTCCTACATGTTAAAGAATTATTAATGTTCCAATTATACATGAATTGCAAGGCTGTCCATTTCCACCATGATAAATTCAATGATTATAGGTAGGTACTAAAACATCAAGTCTTCTGATATTTGATTATCCTTAACATAGAGCTTTGATAATAAAAAGATTTTTGTTGAAAATGGTATAACTTCAAATTGGAATGATGAGACTTAAAGGGGAACATTTATAAACCTGGGGCTCTTGGTTTTGACTTGTGACTAGATGCTTAACAGGTGGTCTGCCACTTGCCTTGTGACTCTGATGACATCATCTCTTTGCCAAGATGTCAAAGCTGAACACACACCCGACAGAACAGGAGCTACCTCTGTAATTCAACAAATTATATTTATCGTCTCATCTGGCTATACCCAGTTGCCCAGGAGTATGACTTTTCGTCATTATTCTTCACCATATATGTGTGGTTGTCATGTAAAAAAGCCAAACAAAACAGTCACAAAATCAATTTATTTCCAGGGAAGAAAGGGGGCTTCAAGGCATGGAGGAGGACCCTAATCCCTTTGGGAAAAAAGCAGAAAGGTCAATTTGGTTTATTAAAGAGCTGATCCTTTTAGGTTCAGGATATAATATACTTCCTTTAATGCCATCTAATAGGAAATCAGAAACAGTCCAAAAACATACTATTCCCTGAGGAAGAGTCAACACAAAATTAGTAACACCAGGCCAACTCCAGCGCCTTCTGCGGCCTTAAGCACAGAATCCTGCAATGCAAATGTCATTTCAGCTTCTTGGAATCAAATTTAAGGACTGGTGTATAGAAGTGTTCTGGTAGGCACATATATATAAATAAAGGAAGGGCATGTAAACTGTACTTTAGAATGATCTGGCAGACTTGTGCTGTAGCTTAAAAAAGAAATGTATTTTTCCCATAAACAACACATTAATGAACACACACTAATTGGGTATTTACTATTGCTCAGCACTCATAAGGGTAGATTATCTGAGCAGATTCTTCAAAGGAGAAAGAGAAGGGGCTCCAAAGTAGGGTCCCAGGACCCAGAAAGCCAGAAAGGGGCTTACCTAAGGTAGGGCACCTGGTCAGAATTAAGGTCTAAGAGGTCAAGCATTCGTCAGAGAAGTCTGTGGTTAGAATCAAACCTCAAGGGCACAGAAAGAAGGGACAATGATTTGAATTGGATGCTAAAGTGTTGGTGAAGAATCAGAGTACTTGTGGCCCCCTTGCCTGGTATCTGCTGTTCAGTAAGAAAGCAGATATAATGGCTTCAAGGCACCACGAGTGCGTGCCAATGGGGATGGGTACAGATTCATGCAACATACAGTTCTTCTACTCAAAGGACTCCCAGTGTACCTGGGCTGACTCTATCATATGTGAAGCAACCAGAGAACAATTCAAAATAGCAAATGATGAAGGACTAAATAGTGGGTTGTGGACTGACTGTGTGAGATTCAGAGAGAATAGTCAGGGAAATCCTCACAGAGAGGGGAGATGAAGCAGGCTTCAATAAGCTTAGGGGAAGGGAGAGGGATTGGGGACATCCCAGGCAGAGGTACAGCATGTGCAAAGGCTCTGAGGTTGAAGGAACATGGCAGCTGCATGGATCATGGGAGATTAACCCACAACAAACATGGCACTGCACAGACCACAGGAATCTGGCCCCAATGGAGCAAATGGTGTACTGTGAGAGCCAGTGGAAAGTGGGTCTGGCTGGAGAAGCTTGAGGGCCAGCAAAGATTTGGATGAAGTAGGAAAGAGAGAGACCTGAAGGCAACGTGAAGAGAAGACTAGTCAGGAGGGGAATAGGGAAAAGTGGAAGAAGGAAGAGACAGAGTCTGAGGAAACCACATGGCAGCCAGCTGATGAAGTGGTCCAGCCACAGTGCTTAGTTTAGAACCCAGAAACAGGACAGGGGAGGAAATGATAAATGTCAGGACATTTTAGAAGGAAAATCAGCAGGGTTTGTATTTTGACTGTATATGAAGTTTAAAGAAAAGAAGAGGAAAAGTTCAGAATTTCAGATCTGAGTGAAAGTAAGGTTGGTGAAAGGAAACTTTCCATGTGAACTTGGTTGTGGAAAAATGACTATGCATGTAATATCGAGCATACTGGTGTTAAAGTCACATCTAAACATCCAAGTGGAAATGTCCAATAAGCAGGAAGAAAGATGGAAATAAAGTTAAGATAATAACATAGGACAGGAAATACAATTTGATCATACGCAAGGTAATTCTCAGTGAGTTGTATGTTCATTTATTATGATCCTGAGAGGAACTATTTTCTGTATTCCACGTGGGATATGAATTTATGTCCTGGAATTAACTGAGTACAGTTTTCCCTTTATTAGAAGAAGTAGTAAAATAAAGCAATCTTCTTGGTACCAGAATGGAGAGGAGAGAAGTCTACATACAATCTAGAAATCTAATAGTCGACTTGGGTCAGCATTTTCTTTGAGTGTTGAGACTCCTTAACCATTATTTGAAGGCAAAAAGGAAACCCATCAGAATGTTCATCAACATTTTAAAGATTCTAGTGGAAAACCCAACATAAGAGCCAGAAGTAATTCTTTCCCACTGAAGCCCAGCCTCTTGGTCTAAGTATCACTTCCTTACTGAATAGAACTTCTTTCATGGAATCAGGTTGCTTTGTTTCCTTAGTGTGATGTTCTCATCAGAGAAATCTGTTGTTTAGTGTATACAGGTTGATTTGGTGGAATGGTATCTCTGTGTGGTGTTATGTAAATAGAGTTATAGCCCATCCTTCTGATAGTAACTTAGGCTATAATTAGGATGTATGTGTAATGATGCTGTGTGTGTGTTTGAGAGGGTGTGTGTGTGTATGTGTGTGTACGGGCACATGTGCGTGCTGAGAGCAGGGGGTAGAGAGATGTGTAAGCAAGTCTGCGTTAAAGTTCTTGATGTACAGAACGTCGCCAATTCACAAAGGACTTTGATTACCTCTATCCATTATACACACACAGTGAGTGAGCGTGCTACTCACCATCTGTCATCTATTTCATTTGCATCACCAGCACCTGGCCTGTTTATCTGCTACATTCGTTTCTTCGCTGAATTCTTATGCTGCTTTAATAAAATATAGAAATGTTATTGTTAAAAACCAATTAATTTACAATCCTCTACAGAGATAGTATTACTTATAATTCAGTTTGGCTTCTAATGATCTGCTTTCTTGCAAAATGACTTAATTCTTATGTCAAAGATTAGTTATTAGATATTACCCTGCTGTACGAGTCATGTACTGCTGAGGTAGGCAAAGCAGCTTGGAATGTCCCTGGCCATTAATCAGAAGTCTGAAACATGTTCTGGTTTAACTCCTTTAAGAACCTGGCTGCAGACATCATGCCCTTAACTCTTTCCCTGACCAAATGCTCAGACAGCATGCTTCCTACATTAGGTTAGGTCTGGTGCATGGAGATCTGGAATTTCCAGTGAAAGATTTTGGTCATTAGGAGCTTGAATAAACATATATAACTTGAAATTCTCTCCAGTTCCATGTATCCATGTACATTTTTATTTGTCTGTTTCGTACAGAGTTTCCTTTCCTATCCAGCCATGTTATGAATGAGGTATGAAAAGATTGTCTCCTCTCCTAAACCCGGACTTTGAAGTGAACGTGGTTGGGTCTCTCACACAATGACGGTGCTGGGTGTCGTTTGCCTTATTATTACAGTGTTATCCACACCCATCATGCAGGCCAACCTGCTCACACAGGGCAGTCTGGCAGCTCTCAGCCACCTTGTCCACACATTTCAAGAACGGACTCACTAAGCATATGGCTATCACCAGCACATTCTAGAAACATCAGCTTGGCCCAGAGGTATCTGAGAGAAAGCTTATTCTTACAGATTAAAAAGCCTTATATGCCTGCAAAATTTTATTTTTAGTATAACATTCTCAAGCTGCCCATGTCTTTGCTTTTTAAACCTTCTGATGTAACCCAGAATTTAGTGTGGAAACTATTATTTCCTTTCTTGATTTACTTTTGATTATAACACATGGCAAATGACATATCCTAACAGTGGAAAATATATATGTGTGTGTATATATACATATATATATTTTTTTTTTTTTTTGCGGTACGCAGGCCTCTCACTGTTGTGGCCTCTCCCGTTGTGGAGCACAGGCTCCGGACGCACAGGCTCAGCGGCCATGGCTCACGGGCCCAGCCGCTCCGCGGCATGTGGGATCTTCCCGGACCGGGGCACGAACCCATGTCCCCTGCATTGGCAGGCGGACTCTCAACCACTGTGCCACCAGGGAAGCCCTATGTATATTTTTTGTATTTTATTTTCCATAGGTACAGAATATAAATATGCTTACATTTAAAATTATGGCTATAGAGACTAGGACCTGTCCTGAGAAACCTAATGAATTGCTATGAAAAAATGAAGCCACAAAAGTAATTGCTGGGGATTACTAATAACTGAGTAAGGATACTTCTCAAACCTTGAAATAACTCAGTTAGCTGAATCTGAAGGGGCCAGAGAATTCAATAATACAGACCGAAAGGAGAATATCATTTTGATGTGAAAGGGGGAAAAAATCTTTTTCGTGGTCTCAATTAACTAAAAAGCCAGCATTCTACATTTACAAAAATCTGTTTTTTCAATGATGCATTTGTTTTGCTGATACATTTTAGCTTTATAAAATGCATTTGCTGCCAGCTCTGGAACATATGCACATATGAAAACTACAGGGGGGCTACAAAGGTAGCGACACTTTAGTTTGACTTCTCTGGATGGTGCCACATGCAAAGCATGAGGTTCTCGTTATTTTACAAAAGCAGAGAAACCAGCTTTGCGATCGGGACAGACAAAACTTGAACAACTGTCTTAGAATAAGCATTTTCTTTTTTGTACATTTATAATATCAAGGGAACTGTGCCTAGCTCCACACACTTTGTCTTGCATAATAGGCTTTTTACAATCAAACTCATTGGTAAACTCCAAAAGATCATCTGATTTCAGCTATATGCCTCATCCTGAATGCTACTCTCTGAATGCTCAGTCTATTATACATGTTATTTTAAATAGCTTTTCCTGCCTGTTCATACACATTTTTATAGTCTTTTGCTAGTAAAATTAAACAGGAAAGATGGTATTTAATATGAGCTTGTCCCCAAACTTGGAAGATTTAGAAATTAGGTCTGAGGGGGCCAAAGGGAGAAAACTACAGGAATGAAGATGGACAAATGGTCTCCAAATCTGTTCCCTGGTGACTTTGGCTCAGGTTGATATGATTTATAAACTTCTTTTGGAATAGCAAATACTTCACGTCCCTGAATCATTGCTCTATATGCAAAGTAGGGATGGGAACCAAATGCCAAAATATGTCCCCCAAAAGAAAAATTCCCAAATAACCCTATTCTCCGAAGCTTATTCTTCAGTTTCAGACAATACATCATCAACCTCAGAAATAGGAGCTGAGCCAAGCAAGCTGCAATCTAATATGGAAATGTGTCCTGGCCACGGTACTGTGTCGTTCTTCTGAATGGGATCACCTGCACCCATCTCTCCTAGGAGAAAATTTCAAACAGAGTTAGCTCCTTAAACCTTCTAATTAAAATGAGAAATCCCCAGGCTTCCATGACTCAGCCTCAGAAAAAGATTATTAGGAATTTAATAGGGAAAATATAGCAGCTCAGACCATCTGTGACCCAGTGCTCTGTGAGAATTTAAAGAAAACTGGAGGGAGGCAGCACACACTCCAATGTACTCCTGAGGAGTACTTTGTAGGAGCTGCAATAAATCAACATAGTTAGAGTACAGCCTTTTTCAGATTTAATTACTGTTACATAATTATTAGCAAAGCATTCTCCTCTGAAACTGTAAAACTCATTACATCAAAAATCCCCAAGCTCCTGATGGAATTTATGAACTAGTTACTTTCTTTCAGGCCCTGGGAAAATAGTGGAAGAGAGTCCAGATTTGTCTCCGGCTTTTTAGAGGAGAGGGAGATTTCTTCCCCCTGTTTTGTGTCATTTTAATAGGTTTCTGAACTGGCTTTCTATGGATCATTCTCTTAGACATCTATTGTATATTCTCACCTAAATATCTGTTTAAATGAGTTCCATTCCACTGGCAAAAGGTACTAAGCAAGTAAATTTCAAAGTATGCAGAAAAGGAGCTGGCTGGTTTTCAAAAGAGTGAAAGATAAATAATTTTTAAGTGTCTGATTTTTTTTTTTGATGGTTCACGAAGAGGCAGAAAAATCACAGCAAGTCATGGGGCTTGTGTTGGAAGGTCCAGTGTCAACATGGGAGTGATCTGCATGCAGTGGTTCACTGGGTTTGCCTGGGCATCTCTTCCCAACACCATATGCAAGGACATTGCACAGATAGCTTGAAATCGGCCACGGTAGGAGTACTTACAATACAAAATTGGCAAATGCTACCATCTAGGCTTGTTCCCTGTAGAGCCCGTTGTTAAACACTTACCAGCACAGCACTGTTACCGTGTTCACCAATGACACGAGTGTAAATGACATCTCTATTGTCTACACAGCTCTATCCTAGGATAAATGTCCCTCACCAAAACACTGTTTCAATCTAACTTTAACAAAAATTGGTTCATTTTAAAGTCTGGCTTGGGTAGGATGTTTGTTCCCGGAAGCAGGAATACCATACAGTGGGATGGATTCCTTTGGAAGACAGGTAAATGCCCTCGCCTGTGCCTAGTTAGCTTCTTACCCCAGCCGTTACTGAGCTCAAGATCGGGACATTCCTTCCAATGTGGGTCAGGCAGCCTTCCCGGATCCTTAGCCCCTTACCTGCAGAGAACTGCAGCTACTAGAGAAGAGTTTGTTCTTTCTCCTACACTCAGAATATCCAGCCAGATGTTTTCTGTTGGATGTGTAGGCTCTCCTGGGATTAGCTCTTATCACAGTGAGAGGAAGATAAAGGCAGCTGAGGCTTAACCAGTCAGCTGCCTTGGACCTGCTCCCCCTGTTGTCACGTTTCCATTCCTGACTCTTCGCCAGCCCTGGGACAACCTTAGTTTCTCCCTGGTGATCTCCTAATCCCCACTTTCTGCGGGATCTCCCACCCCTCCTGCTGCACATAACTACCTGGTAGCCAAACTAAATGACTCCCTGCCCCGAACATGTCCCGTGCTCTTCCACGCTATTTTTTTTCCTAATAGAAGAGGTGACTAACACCCCTTGAACATTGTTCTAGAGTTCTGTTATCGTGTTCAGTGTGTACATTCTACACTTCAGATCATCTACTGATTTTTTTCTTAGCAATCTGCTTTAACTGATAAGAGCTCTCACTGCTTTTTTTAATAGCAGCCTGCTATTTCTTTTTAAATTTATAAATGTGATAGCTTTACAAATCTCTTGGAGAATAACATACTTAAAATTTTCTTTTGTTTTCAGCATTAATTCTGTGTTCTCTGGATATAGTTCTTTTGTTTGCTAAATACTGTGTCTCTTGCATGCTGGAGTTTTCCTTGGATGTTTGGTGATTCTTTGTGGTCTGTTCATATTATAGATAAGGATCTAATTTAAACAATGTTATTAGGAAACGTTATTTCCTCTGCTCAGTTGAAACTTCCTATCTGCCCATGAATTTGTGTTCTGATTTGGAAAGCCCTACTTCTGCTGGCTGGAGGGAGGAAGGAGACATATAGGGCAAGTCAGGCTTTCTTTTCAGGTCTATGGGTGGTTTTTCTTCTGGGTTATGAAGACCAATTTCTTAGTGACCATACATTTGTTAGAATGCTGTGTGCTTCTAGAGCCCCATACCAATTGTTAAGTCTCTCTTGTCAGAATTCTGAAGTCACAGAGGACTCCAGAATTTCATCCATAGCCAAATGCCAAATCCAGAAGCATGAGATTATGGAATTGCCCTAACTTTTATTGCCACTTAATTCATTAACTAGCCAGTCTCTCTTGTCCACCTTCTAGCCTCTGCTGCTTCTGGGTTTGGAATTATTAGAGTTTCTGTTGGGGAAACTCACCTGGACACAGAGAATTCTCTTTCATTTGAAGTGGTTGTAGGTTTTTCAGTTGCATTTTCCCTTTTTCTGTTACCTGTTAGAAAAAATTTTCTTTGCTTCGATCTTTTGGTACTATACTGTCCAGATTTTGAGTGCTGCTGTGTATTTAATTTTTTTTATCTCCTTCCTGCAGTTTAAGGGAATTTGGGGAGAGAGTGGTCATGTGTCCTCAGCTTTCTAGAACTAGAAGTCTCCCTCTCTTTTTTTTTTTAAACAGTACTTATTTCTGGCTCAATTATAACTATACCTGTAACTTAACAAAACAGAATTTAACTGTAGCACTGTCTACACTTGTGGCTTGCAAACACATGTTTAATGAAATAGCGTTAATCACATAAAATACTAGGGGTCTGTATTTTAATTAGGGTATGTAACTGTGGACCTGCCTATCCTTTACACATTTCCTGACTCATCATTGAAGAAAATGCTACTTTTTAATCTAAGCCCATTATGAGGTATGAGGCACATTAAGAACTACCCAATTCTTCTCTCTTTCTTTTTGAATATGGTTTAAATTATATCTATTAATTTCTTTTGTATTTTAGTAGGAAAATGTTATTAAAAAACCCACGAAAGCTTATGGTGCTAATCATCTCTTTAAGAAATCTTTGTGCAATGAACATCCCATGTTATTCTCTAAACCGTCACTGAGTCTATGGTTGAAAAATACTGAGCCTTTTGCTTAATGCCAGGATTTATTGTTTCTTTGTCTAAAACATCATTATTGTAGGCCCAAAGCTAATTTTTCAAGGGAAGGAATGTGTTTTAAAGATAAAGAGGACAAATGCTAATATTTTCCCATTACAACTTGCTAATTTGCAATAGAGTTACATTTGAGCAGAAAATTCTTAAATATATATTTGTGAATATCAGTTATAGTACCTGGAATCTTATACTCTAATCACATGAAGAATCTATTTCAGTTTTATTGCCATGGCAATTAACCACTTAAAGATTTATTCTGTTTTTGTAATTCTTCTCTATATTTTGTCAGATGGATGAAGTCACTCGGTATAAATCTAGAATTCAAACATCTGACTGAGAGAATAAATGCTGTGCTTTAAATTGGTCAGCATGGCAATGCAGAGAAATCCTGGAGGGTTACAGATGATATCAATCACTTGCTACACTCATGACTAATTTAATCTCCTTCTTACCATGTTCTCCCATCAGCCTAACACTGCATGATCTGTCAAAGTCTCTGCCACCGTGTTACTGGGCCAGAGCTGAAACAATTTGTTCAGCCAAACCTATTTGGATACCATCTGATTCAGGTTTTGTAATAACTCATCCTGGCTTGTTTGAAGTTAATTTTTATCATGATCTATAAGGAAGGTATTTGATTAACAAGATAGAGGTAACATGAATTCAGCACTTATTCTGGGTCAGGCACCGTTTTCAGCATTTTGCATGTATTATCTCATTTAATCCTCACATCAATACTATGAAGCAGGTGCTACTGTTAGGTGAAATATCCAAGGGAAAAAAGTGAGGGCCAGAGAGAGTAAGTCACCTGCCCAAGGTCACACAGATGGTAACAAGGGATCCAGGATTTGCCTCTGCATGGGGTAAATCCACAGTCCATTTTCCTATAACCCCTTGCTTTAAAAGAACAAGACAGTTTTTGTTTAGAATTGTCGGACTGTATATTAAATGTTTATATGTAAATACAATAAATGGCCCTAAATATTAAATGAACTGTATCTGATTAACTGAAGGATATGTATACCCAAATATTTTATTTGAATTAATTCAGCTCATTTATGGACTTGGAAAAAAAAAGCACGTTTCCATTAAACTACCTGACAATCAAATGTTTTCTAAGTTTATATTGACTTTTCCCTTCTATTAGTCTGAATATATTGGCTTTTACTCAGTGTTCATACCTTCTAATCTGATTTAAAGAATCCCTTTCCTATCCGTTTAAACTCTCTGCTTGTCACTGCCTTTCTGGACCTAAATCCCTCCTGCATGGCTTGAGACTGCCCATCTTTGCTCACCTGTTCCATCCCTGAACCCAGAGGCAGACCTAGGTTTGGGGAACCTGGAGTTTATATGATTGGGGTGGAGGTGGGGCAGGAGGCTTTTCACACAAAGAATGCAAAGTGCAAAACACAAAATGAGGTCCAAGTGAGTGATTAAGGTGAGCAAAGGAATCACAACACACTAGAGATTTTTTAAAAGCTGGAAAATACTACAAACATCAAGAAATCCAAAAATATAGACACACACAACATATTTTTAATAGTTAACTGGCTGACAACTTACAAATACCTTTTCCCCCCTACATTATTTTTTTTCTGCATAATGGTTGATCTACTCTTCATATAGCAACAATGTGCTAATACAATTTTTAATAGAGTAGAAAGCTAAGCCAGTCTTTCATCTACCACAGCTGATCACAGTATCACTTTTGTTTAATGGCCCATCATTTTTATCCAAAGTGTGTGTGTGTGTGTGTGTGTGTGTGTTTACAAATCAATTAAATTATTACCAAAGATGATATACTTCACATATGTTCAAATCAAGATTTTGTAATTTCACACTTGTTTTATTGAACTTTCCAAAATGGCTCTACAAATGGCAGTTAAAATGGTACTTTTTTAGCTCTATCAAATGTGTTATTGCATCAAAAAAAAGGGGGAAAT
Organism: Hyperoodon ampullatus; assembly: GCF_949752795.1. Classification (NCBI taxonomy): domain Eukaryota; kingdom Metazoa; phylum Chordata; class Mammalia; order Artiodactyla; family Ziphiidae; genus Hyperoodon; species Hyperoodon ampullatus. The sequence continues at coordinate 63,562,968 of NC_136922.1, forward strand.
GTATGGTCCATTTAGACTTGGATATGCTGCCTTATCAGATGCATTCCTGACAGGAGACAACTCCATTTGGCTAGTCCTGGATGAGACTGAATGTTCCACTTACGAGTACACATAACTGATAATTGGAAGAATTTCCCACTACTAACTTCTGGCTTTGTATTTTCCCCCCATTAGCACAATATACTATAAGACACACTCTATGGTACAGGACCTTGAGGGTTAACTCAGCCTACTTGGGTAGTAGGACTATTCCAGAAAGCCATTCCTGCACCTAAAGAGCCAGCAATAGTATTGAATGACTGAGGACCACAACCCCAGACTAAATTTATCCCCAACTCAGCTTTCCTTAGCCAGATCCCCAAAATTTCATCTATAAGGAGAGGTCATGTGAGAGAGAGCGAGGCAGAGGGGCAAAGGCAGATGTTCATCCTGAGTCTCTGCCCACACTCTGGACCAAGATCCAGGTACCCAGGGCCCAGAATTCCTTTCACAAATGTATTCTGGGCTGGTTTCCTCAGCTGCTGACCTGCTGGGCCAGTCCTTGCATAGCGAACCATGCTTTCTCAGCCTCAAGTGATGGCCAAGGGGAGTCAGGGGGTGGGAAGAAAAGGAGGGCAGGTTAGCACCTAAAGGCTGTCTTTCCCCGCACTGCCAGGGTCCAAGGAGAAATTCCAAGAAGTCAGATTATTCTCCATTTGAACTAGGCCTTCCCATTCATTATACAGGCACATTTGTCAAAAGAGGAGGATAGGACGTATTTTATTTAATAGTTTGTTAGCTAGATTTATAACTTAAATGTTTTACAATGAATGTGCAATCCTTGTATTATCAAAACTAATAATGAAAAACTCATCAAACGTCAAAACATGCAAACAAAACTTTAAAAGCCTAATCTGGACATTCCATTTGGGAAATCTTTTTGGCGTGTCAAGAAAGTGCACTAGGCCATCCGTCTGCTATATATCTTTGGAATCTGGGAAGAGTTGAAGGGACTTAGGCAGTAACATTCAGGATTCCCAAGATCCCAATGTTACCCACCAGAGTTCTTGGCCTCCTTAATCAATAGAAACTGGTAAGGGGCCAGACAAGAAGTTCAGGCAAGGCTTTAAGGGATTTGTGCTGCAGCACGGGGGAGCGAAAACAAGTAGCAGGTGCCCTTGCTTGCTCCCCGAGGGGGGCGGTGCGAGCTGGCCCCTTATATGGGGTGAGGGTAGGGGTGGGTCCAGGGGTCGGGCAGGAGGGGTGGCTTAGGTGGTCTGCCCACCCCCTTGGTGGTGCTGTGTGTAGGGGGCATGCGCAGTACCCTGCTTTTGCTCCAGACACCCTACTTTTGCTGGGTTTTTGGTCTTTTTGTATCTTGTTCATAATTTGCCCCAACTGCACATGCTCACAGTTATTTTTAGTCCTTTATAGTGTCTTTGTATTTTGTTGCTAAAGGAGATGTTTGTCCAGGTGCAAGCACCTGCAGCAAAGGGTCCCAGGTTCCCACCTGCCTGTCTTACCCAGGCCTGTGGGACAGAGAAGGCACAACAAATGCTGCTCCAGCTCCTGGAAAAATGCCCTGACAAAGCAGGACACATACTTCGGGGCTTGAGCAAGTAGAAGCACATCTTGCTGCTCATATGATAGGTGCCTTGTCGCCATGGCTGAGACTAATAAGCAATATGACCCTCATACCACTCCTGAGGGATGGAGCAAAGCATAGATCTCACAGCCTAAGACCATTTTGGATTGGTGGGGTCAGGCACTCAGTACGCTCATGATCACATAGCCAGAATCTGTAATATGAGTAAAAAGAAATCATTCTTGGATGAAAGAAAATTATTCTCTTTGGGAAGAGAGAAACAGTAACACTAAGCAGGATGGTGAGTTTTCATTACACAGCTCTTTAAAATTCTAAGCACTGTTATTTGTGTTGTATAACGCTTACAGAATGATAGAATCAGGACACATTATTAGGAATATAATCATATAAACAATCAGATACCTTCTCCTTACTCATCAACTGTTGTCAAGTACCTGCCGTGGGTCCCCTCCTAACCTAACCCCGATTCTGTGTCCCTCTGTGTCCAGACTTGGACAGACGTTTTAAATTCTAAGAGGTTGTCCTGAACATCCGGGCTTTAGGACAATCAGGCCAGCACTCCCTGCGAAAAGAGGAAGTGGCCCTGGCGTTTTGTTCAGCTCTCAGGTCCACATGGTGCTCGGCCTCACACGGCTTAGGAAAAGCTGCAAGGGAGAGATCAGAGCCCCACTAGGGCTCCTCAGTGTCATTCCCTCCTTTTCCAATCAGAAGGGAGTAATTTCCCTCCACCTCATTATTTTCCTGCCTAGCTTTCCACCCTCTGAAGCTGAGTCTTTCCTTCCATTAACAGCCAACCAGGAAAGTGTACTCACTAGTACTTCGTACTAATCTTGTAGTTTTATAGCCTGACCTCTGACCAATCTTTTGACATAAGTGGTTTCTTAAAGGGGCACTGCCTTCTTTTTCTAAACTTATTAAAAGACATTAAAAGGGATTCTACTTTTTGGGGGGGGGGGTCCCCTGGAGAAAATCATACACACAAAATACTGTTGTCTTTTATTCAGGTGGTGGTGTGCCTTTTTGCCTGTCTCTATGTCAGGTTCCACATGGTGGCCTGGATGCTCAGTATTCCGAAACCAGGCAAGAAATTAGCATTTTAAGCTGATATTATTCTCTCAAAAAAACAAACCCAATCCAAAAATGGGTGGCTGACCTAAATAGACATTTCTCCAAAGAAGACATACAGATGGCCAAAAAACACATGAAAAGATGCTCAACATCACCAGTTATTAGAGAAATGCAAATCAAAACCACAATGAGGTATCACCTCACACCAGTCAGAATGACCATCATCAAAAAATCTAGAAACAATAAATGCTGGAGAGGGTGTGGAAAAAAGGGAACCCTCCTGCACTGTTAGTGGGAATGTAAATTGATAGAGCCACTATGGAGAATAGTATGGAGGTTCCTTAAAAAACTAAAAATAGAACTACCATGCGACCCAGCAATCCCACTACTGGGCATATACCCTGAGAAAACCATAATTCAAAAAGATACATGTACCACAGTGTTCATTGCAGCACTATTTACAATAACCAGGACATGGAAACAACCTAAATGTCCATTGATACATGAATGGATAAAGAAGATGTGGCACATATATACAATGGAATATTACTCAGCCATAAAAAGGAACGAAAATGAGTTATTTGTAGTGAGGTGGATAGACCTAGAGTCTGTCATACAGAGTGAAATAAGTCAGAAAGAGAAAAACAAATACCATATGCTAACACATATGTATGGAATCTAGAAAAATGGTACTGATGAACCTAGCAGTAGGGCAGGAATAAAGTTGCAGATGTTGAGAATGGACTTGAGGACACGGTGGGGAGGGGAAGGCTGGGATGTAGTGAGAGAGTAGCACTGACATATATAAACTACCAAATGTAAAATAGATAGCTAGTGGGAAGCTGCTGCATAGCACAGGGAGATCAGCTTGGTGCTTTGTGATGACCTAGAGGTGTGGGATAGGGAGGGTGGGAGGGAGGCTCAAGAGGGAGGGGATATGGGGATATATGTATGCATACAGCTGATTCACTTTGTTGTACAGCAGAAACGAATACAACATTTTAAAGCAATTATACTCCAATAAAGATGTATAAGAAATAAATAAAGGGAATTAAACATTTTTAAAAAATGGATACTATTCTCATCTTTTGGGACAGGATTAGCACTTGGTAAACACATAGAGTACTTTATGCATACAATATAAATGGATTCAGTTAAACATTTATTGAGCACCTGCTGTATGCAGGACACTGTATTGAGTGCTGTAATGAGTGCTGTGTAGGTCAACAACATGACCAGGATTTACGATTTGATAGAGCATATGCCTTTACGTGGATATACAGTGGCTCCTCGGCATCTGCAGATGATTGGTTCTAAGACCCCTGCAGATACCAAAATCCATGGATGCTCAAGACCCTTACATAAAGTGGTGTAGTATTTGCATACAACTTATGCACATCCTCCTGTATATTTTATATCATTTCTAGATTATGTCTAATGCCTAATACAATGTAAATGCTATGTAAATGTGCACTGCAAATTCAAGTTTCGCATTTTGGAACATTCTGGAATTTTTTTCCAAATATTTTTGATCCACGGTTGGTTGAACCCACAGATGCCAAACCCTTGGATTCGGAGGGCCACTTGAACATAGCATTCTTAAAGTTCACAAAGTGAATAAATACAATATGACCAGGTGATGGAGTAAACATCTCACAAAGTCAAGAGAGAGCTGGGTAACACATGTTAAGATTGGGGAAGACAAAGGGAATCCATGATTCAGATTTTCTTTCTCATATTTTCTTTCTTCTAAGGTTTTCTTAACCGGTGTCTTTTCCCAGTTCCAATAATAAGTCTCCCAAACCTGTCAGTGGCTCCTCAGGTCTCCTACAAGGGCACAGCATTTTCCGTGGTCTGGAGTCTGTATTCAAATTGATAGATTTACAATGTTTGCAAACATCTTAAATATTTAGGCTTGCAGTGAAACATCCAAGGAAATATAGTCAATTCTTAAAAGTGACAAAACACAAATAATATTATAGTACACTCTTTGCTGGAAATACCCAAGTCATACTTGTCTCATCCGTAAAGCAAGATTTTGCCATTACTTTACTAAAACAGTGAAACTTAGACATTACCAGGACTTTCTGAGCAATACTATGGAATGACTGTTGAACTGGTTTTTGAAAGACTTGGGTCTAATTTAAACTCTGCTCCTTGCTAGCAGTGTGAGTTTTGGTGAGTCACCTACTTCTCTGCTTTTCCATATCCAAGACTAGCAATTACATTTATTTACTGCAACATGTCAAAAAGTTTGTTGTGATAATCCATGTAAAATAATGCTTAAAGTATCACTCAGAAGGAAAGCATCACTGTTAGAACAAGCTCTGAAATAAACTCTTGGGTATAGTTTGGTTCCTGTTTCACTAGTCGTTAACAGTGATCAATGTTGTGTTTCTAATTTTCTTCACTGATCTTTATAGAATGTTTCTTTTCTAATTTCTCCACTTTTTCTAGCTTAGGATCAAAACCCATAAGTCTTTTACAAAGATGTGCACCTTTGCATCAGTTTGAGAATAGAAACCCTTTGGGGTCGTTTCCCTCATGTAACCTTGCTCCCCTTTCTTGTGAGAGCATCGTTGTTTGGTGTGAATCAGAGCCAAAGCATATTGCCTTTTTGTATTCTCAGCTCCTGTCTTCCTCCCTCCTCTATCACCCACCCCTCCTGTAAATAACAGAAGCAAAAATGTGCAATTGCCAAATATAAAGTTGAGAAATCTCTGTCACTAATTTTTTTTTCTGAATCATAGGTTTCTCTTGTCAGTTTAACTTTTGAAAGTGGCAGTAAAAAGAATTTGGCAAGACTTACAGAATGAAATGGAGTGACTAAAGCAGAGACTTCATCACGATGGATGAAGAGATCCTTTCCAGGACAAATTCTGGAAGAAAAGTGGTTGATCTGTCTGATCTGACAACCAGGCTTCATGGTGGGAATGACTAAGGAAGAAAAGCAGTTGCCCACACAAAATACCCTGAGGGGCTCTGTGGAGACACAAGTTCCCAAGAAAACGAAACACTAAAGGAAAATACAGGTGAGAGACATATTCCCTACTCTTTAGGCTGATTGTTCTCTTTTAGGCCTGAGACATGAAGTACAATTAAAATATTTGTTTCTCATCGATAATGATGCAAGTTGTGTATCTCATTCCTTAGGGAACTTGAACTCCTTTTAATGGAGGCATGAAATCTAGCTGTGAAACCCAGATGACATATCATTCTGGCAGGATCATGAAGAAGAAAGTTTAAACTCTGAACAACTCTTTTATCTCAGCGTTCTTAAATCAGCTAGGGGTGTGTGTGTGTATGTGTGTTTGTGTGTGTGTGTGTCTATTCCTTGTCCTTCATCTTCTAAGGAAAAACAGTAAAAAGAAAAAGGAAGTGGGGAACCAGGAAAAATAGATGAGCCTCGGCTAGCATTGGAGACTGGGTGCTTTTGGTTTTTCTCCATCACTAAATATCTATGTAATAATAAGCCTATATATTTTAAAACATATTTGTTTAATACAATAAAAATAAGAAATAAACCAAATCTCTAATTACATAGTTTGAAAGTCAAAGCTTCACACTGGTTAGGTCAAGCGCCCTCCGACTAGACATGCTGGGCTCTTCTGTAAATGATTCAGTGGAGTGACCAGAAACCTAAAATTGAAGCCATATGGAAACTTACTGTGCACATTAAATTGTGTGTAGCAGTGTTAACAAAATCTTGATTTGTGGCTGCAAGTAGTAAATGAATTATATTAACTTTGTAGCTGCAAGCTAATTTCTCCAGAGTTACTTTTTAATAACCAAGCATCATGTTCGCTGGTAAGATTTAAATACATTTAGGAACAAATTTGTAGACTTTTAAGTGATGCTAGATTATCAATTTGAAAGCTTAAGAGTTAATTTTCTATTTCCCCTAACACCAAATTTTTAGAGAGAAAACGATTTTGCTCCAGCTGGACACCTGGGTTGATAAACAATGGCCGTATTACTCAGTAACAGTTACCTTCCTGGTACAGCCAGGTGGGAACTGAATTGTTGCAAGTATTTTTTCCCCTATTTTATAGGTGATTTGTCTTTATCATATAGCTTATCATTTTTCTCTCCCCTGCCGGATTGAAACTAATCATGCTTTCATGTCAGTGCACAGCTTTGAAGATTATGGTTGGTTGTCTTAAATGTCTTAGTTTGGTGGCGGAGAGTGTGGGTTCCCTTGGATTGAATTTTCATCCCAGCGCTTCTGAACTGTGTGACCCGGGGCTAGTTTTTGTGCCTCAGTTTCCTGAGGGGGCTAATAATAGGATATGCCCCCCAGGTCGTTGGGAGGATTAAGTGAGAAAGTACACGTGAAGTGTGTAGGTTGAGACCTGCCTCGAAGAAGCCTCATTAAATTGAGCTGCTGTAATTCTCTGGGAGAGAACGAGGTTCATGCAGAGATGGTGAGGCTGCAGGTCAGGCAGATCTGGCTGAATTCCAGGTCCACCATTTATCACTTGGACAAGTTGCTTCACTGCTCTAAACCTCAATCTTTGTCTGAAAAATGAAATTCTCATACCAGACTCATCTCCCTGCACTGTTGGGAGGAATATATAAGATGAAACAATGTAAAGAAGTATAACATGGTCATGGTCATGTAATAGTTTCAATAAATTCACTAATATTCATTTCCTTTTTCTTCCGTGGGAAGTATTCTCAGCTCTGTTATTTCGGGTGGGGAACGGGGTCACAGCTAAGTCAGATGGCCTATTTCTTCCCTGTGTTCTTAGGCTCCACGTCAAAGGAGACTTCTGACAATAGGGAATAGTGGTATGAAAAATCTACACTCGCAAATAACGTAACAAATGTTTATATGTGAGTTTAAAAATGTATTGTTTTGGCTCCAGATTTTTCTTCCTGATTATATTCGATATCAGATAATATTAAAATTAGTTGGCCTTCCCTGAGTAACACAGACTGGCAATGAATGGAGGAGATAGAAAAGAGAAAACTAGCTGGTACTTAAAAAATATTGCTATGGGTAATCTGCATGTGAGTAATTGGAATTTAATCATCAAAAATGTTCAACCACTTCACAAATAATAATAATATTACTGGGGGGGGGGTGTTGGTGGTGCTGGGATGAATTGGGAGATTGGGATTGACATATATACACTAATATGTATAAAATAGATAACTAATAAGAATCTGTTGTATAAAAAATAAACAAAATAAAATTCAAAAAAAATACTTATTGAGTACGCACTATGTGCCAGACATGCTGAGTAATTTATATACAATATCTAATTAAATCTTCCCCTAAATGCTATCAAGTAATTATTATGGTTCTTACAATTGCAAATAAAGATACTGATGGTTAGAGAGGTTAAAAAAAATCAGTCCAGTCATTTCCTAAATTGATTGTTCAGCTTAAATGATAGAATGGTGTCGAGTGGTCAGTTTTGGCCTTTTCTTGTTACCATCTGATTTCATGACACAGAACTTTACAACAAAGAACTTTAAAAAACTTGAGAGCAATATTGTTCCAATATCTTGTGATTAGGAACCATGTTTTAATTTGTCTGCATGGTCCTTAATAATTCTATCCAGAAATCAAAGGCCTGGTTTGGTACAGTTATGCTACATGTCCTGCAGTAATTTTGAGAGGAATCTGGGATAATAGCTGCAAATACAAACAGAGAACTTATCCTGTGGAATATTTAACACTGGAGGGGACTGTCCTTAGAGTAATATTAACTATCAGCCCTCTGGTTTTACTCTTCTTTTCTATTCACACCCCACACTCTGGGTTTGAGTCCATTCATACCTCCAAGTCTACAACTGTAGCTCAGACATGTCTCCCCAACTCCAGACTTCGAGAGCTGCCACTGAACCTTTTAAACATAACTGAACCATTTGTGTCCTCTCCACTAAAGTTTTTGATTTATTCATTTATATTTGTCTAAATATCTTTCTTCTGTCTTGGACTCCCTGTTCTTGGACAGTAGTGTCTTTTTCATTTTTATGTCTTCACACCTAATGAGGTTTCTGAAGCATAGCAGTTTAGTAATAGATATTTGCTGAATGAATGGGTGCTCTTTTGGCCTTGATTCTTCACGATCCAAGAGAGAAGGAACCATGCCTAGCCTGCTCGCCACTGTGTCCACCCTCTTCCCGGCACCCTCTTTGCATCACATGGTGCAGGGTGGCTCTACTGAAGAGCCTCTTACCTGGGTGAAGGACACATGGGCATCGTCACCACACCAGAAACTCCAGGAGATCAGGGAGCTTGTCTCCTCCTATCCTCACTGCCCAGCACAGTGAAGGACTCATCAGAGTAGGGACACAATAAATAATTGTTGAATGAACAACTCCTCTCATTGAATCCTCCACTTTTCCCTCCTGTTGAGACAGAAAAGGTGAAGGCCAAGACTCATTATTTTGTGGTTTTTTTGAAGGCACAGAGCAATTGCCAAATTATTGCCCTAGTGTTTTATAAGGAAGGTTGGTAATATTTCCATTCCACTTTCCATTGGCCATTGTGTCACAAACTAATTGAAATCTATGTCTATAGAGCCCTGAAATATGCAACTAGGAAAGTGAGGATCTGGTACATATTCCTTTTTGTCCACAATTCCAGTTCTCCAGGGGTGCTGGCCAGTCTACATTCCTGTCTAGATCCTCTTTGATGTGACATGGGACCCCCTTGCATAGTCACCCAATGGGAATTGGCAAGTCTCCAGATGCAGTAGAGAATAAAATTTTAAAAATTCATTGGGGGATATCTCTTTTATTTTCCAAGTCTGGGAGAGGGTCTTGGAGAACATGCACAAAGACCAATTTTTCCATTATGACAAGCCCACCATCCTAATTGCAAATCCATGGCACTGCTTTTAAGGCACTTCCATGAGGAAATCTGTATTCAATGTTCCCAGGGTTACAGCAAGTCTGGATTATTCCACCACAAAAGAAGAGTGACAGTCCCAGGTCAGGATCCACCAGGATGTCCCCTGTTATCTCGAGTCATGTCTTAACACAAACACACAAAAATCCTTCATGACTAATTTTACTTCCATTATATTTTGAGAAGAAATAGATACGGAATGTTCAGCAAGGGGGATTTGAGAGTGGATGTATTTCAAAAGTGTACCAGGAAGAATGCCAACATAGTTGGGAATCAGTGTTCTCTAATGACATATCTCAGGTCTTCTACATGTTTATCCAACTTTTTGTCGGGAGGGCTGACTGCTCAAAGGCTGGAAAGAAAAACAGCCCTTGTGGCTCAGCAGATCACACACCTGTGATATTCCTGACCAAGGCTGCTGCACAAAGGCCAGTGTGACTCATGCTGTGACTTTACTTTCTTCTTTAACAAAAACACTAATGGTTGGGGCTTCCCTGATGGCGCAGTGGTTGAGAATCTGCCTGCCAATGCAGGGGACACGGGTTCGAGCCCTGGTCTGGGAAGATCCCACATGCCGCGGAGCAACTAGGCCCGTGAGCCACAACTACTGAGCCTGCGCGTCTGGAGCCTGTGCTACGCAACAAGAGAGGCCGCGATAGTGAGAAGCCCGCGCACCGTGATGAAGAGTGGCCCCCGCTCGCCGCAACTAAAGAAAGCCCTCGCACAGAAACGAAGACCCAACACAGCAAAAATAAATAAATTAATTAATAAACTCCTACCCCCAACATCTAAAAAAAAAGCGTTCTCAGGCAACAAATGGCGGGCGAGGGAGGAGTGCTAAATTTGCTAGCCCCCTCCTTTCCTCTCACCCCACCCCCAGGCAAAAAAAAAAAAAAAAAAACACTAATGGCACAAGGAATTCCTCCTCTTTTCCATTGTCTGTATCCAACTCTCTTGCTGAGATCTGAAAAGATATTTCAGTTTTTCTTTCCTTTGCCTTTATCTGTCACCCCAAAGACTGTGTTCATTGTTTAGTGATGTGAAATACCTCTGGCGTTGGCATTCCAGGAACACATGTGGACCAGGTAATGAAGTAGCAAAGGATCAGCAGGTGGAGATGGAACCTGAGAACTGGTATTCCAAAAAACAATCCGTGGGTGATTCTGTTACTGAGCAGAACATGAGAATGCTGACCTCCAAATCTAGGACTTGACTGGATTCTTGCAGGTATTTATGATGGGTCCTTTAAGCCTTTTTTGGTTCTTACGCTATACTCCAATATAAAGTCTCTGAACTTACTGGGGCCCTCCTCCCCTTCCTGACGTTAAAAGGATGCTGGTTCTTTACCATCTTTCCCTCAGAGTTCTCATTGCAGTACTGCCTTTTTCAAACTCTGGAGAGAAATAAGGTCCCTGATGTGGCACCTTGGCAATTCTTGTCACATTATAAAAGTCATCCCTGGAAATTGGCAGGTGAGAATACTGAATACTGAATTCTCACCTTTCTGGTGTGATGGGGTCTGACATAAGATGTAATACAGTTCACAAGATTGGGTGCAGGTGTATACAGAGCTTGGGTTCTCCGGCTTTTTCATACATTTATTCCACCATAGATATCTTCCAGATCAGGGGCTTTCCAACATTTTTGACATTTGATGTTGTAAAATATATAGTACCGTGTGTGTGTGTGTGTGTGTGTGTGTGCGTGTGTGTGTGTGTGTAAATGAAGTAAAGTTTCAGATGAACTAGTACTTCCTTTTACTATGTGTGAGGGACTCTATTTTTCATTCTATTAAAAATATATTGATAAAGTTCACTAGACTAAATTTGTATCACGTGTAACCTCGATCAAACTTGCACTTAGAAAAATATTCATACTGTTCAGATTTAACAGGAGTTAATATGTTTATACCATATTAGTAATAGAAATAATATCTGGTTTCATCAGCTGCTTGCTTACTTTGAATCAGGGAGTGGGCTAATCACTTTTCATAAATGATTGCATTTTATCTTCACAACCCTATGACATATGTGTTATTATTCTCACGTTAAAGGTGAAAATCTGAATCTTATGCGGTTGTTCAGTGTCAGTTGTTGGATATGAAAGGTCTGTGCTGCTTTGCCTTTGAATTGAGGTTATCCTGTAATCAGACTAGAGCTTCTAGCCCTAATTACAATCAATGAATCAAGAACTTAATGAGTGCATGCCCCGTAGACACACAAAGAGGATTAAACATTGCTCCTGCTCACATAGAGTGTACAAGCTAGTCAAATCTCTACCTTAAATAACAATGTATGGCCTAAATAAGATTTTGAATATAACATAATATCTAGACAGTGAACATTTAGTTGACAATTATGTGATTGAAACAATAGGGCTGGGACTTCAGAGCAGCATGACGTCACTTTAGCCTAGAGGGACCTGGGAGGCTTCATGTAGGAGGTGGCCTTAAAGGACACATGAATTTGAAATGGTAAAGAATAGAAATGAGGACATCTCAAACAGGTGGAGCAATGCAAGACACAAAGCAGGATGGACATGCAGTAAACAGGCTTAACCAGGGATGTATTTCTGTAGAGTAGAAGTTGTCTACCCTTGCTCCTCAGAGATATCTCAGGAGCTAGAGCAGGGATGGGGGTGTCTTGGTCTTGGCTCACCACACCAGTCTTTACCAAGGCCAGAAACATTTTCATGTGCACACCAGCTCCCAAGAAATCATTTGAACAAAGCGTACTGATGCTTTTTTTAAAAAGTGGGTGAGGACCATTTATAGAATGAAACAGGATATCAGGTTGGAGAAGTGGACTAGACATTCCATACATAAGGCCTTGGGTGCCCCACCAAGGGGCAAAAATCTGAGAACTGGCTTTGTCCACCTATGTTCATTAGCTCTGTGCCCAGGGGCAAGTGACACGACTTTGCTGATTCTGTTTCCAGTAAAATAAGAGTCATGGGAATTATTACCCCTACCTGGCACCCAGGGCCTTGTATGAGACCTCTAGTCAACTTTTCCAACTTTTCCATGATAAGTTCCTAGGAGTAAATAAGGTGAATATGTGAAAAGTGTTTTGTAAATTCTAAAGTCCTATATGACGTCAGCAGTTGTTTTTACTGTTAATATGGAGAATTTAGACCAATGAAAAATTTTATCATTTATCAGATAGTAAATGAGAACCGTGAAAGGTGTTACTCCAAGGGACTGGTGTGTTGGAATAGTTTGGGAAGATTAATCCGGCCTTGGGAAATTAGCCGGAAGGAGGAAGGGCGGAACAGGGGTGATTAGCTTGGAGGACAGTAAATTAGTCAAGATGTGAAGGGATAAGGGGAAATCAACAGAACCTGGAGACTAACTTCAAAGGGCAATGGCCAGAAAAAGAAGAAAATATGAGAAATATTTGATACCTTTTTTTTTTTTTTTTTTTACAAAATGTTTTTCACATTCATGCTCATTTAACCAGAGAAAGCTCAGAGAGTTTATTCACGGGAGGTTTCAGAAATGTTCTAGATAAGGCTGGAAGGAGGGGCTAGTGTTTTGGAAAGTGTTTCATTATAGACACATTGAGTTTTAGAGGACAATGCGATACCCAGGTGAAGATGTTTGGTGGGCTGAAGTGCAGATCTGGTAGTTTTCATACAGAGGGGACAGGAGGCAGAGAAATGGGCTCTGCAAGACAACGAAGAGGTGCAAAGGGCTGAGGAAAGGTAAGAGAAGGGAGGGCTTGTAAAGCAGACAGAAGAATAGTTAACAAAGTGGGAGGAAATCCACGATAGCTTGGGAGGGCAGGGGCAGCCAGAGAGACAGCAAAGAGAATAAGGATTGAATGACAGTCATTTGACATCAAGAAACCATGATGCTTTGTATGATCCTCATTTTACCAGAAACTAAGAACCTGCAAGGTCGTGTTCCTTGCCCAGGGGCACAAAGCTGATGGACATAACTGGACAAAGTTGGGCCCTCAGACCTAACACCCTTGGGTGATCTTCCGTATCCCCTTACCTGGCACCCAGGGCCTTGTATGAGATGAGGTCTCTAGTCAACTTTTCCAACCTGATATCCCAATTCTTTTTATCAGTGGTTTTTACACACTCCCCCCCCCCCTCTTTTCCTATCTATCTATCTATCATCTATCTATTTATTTATTTATTTATCTCCCTCCCTGCCACCAGCCCGGGACGTCTGCCTCCTTCCTTGCCATGTAACTCACGCCCCCAACCAGCAGGTGGAGCCACACCTTTTCCTCCCGCTGCCCCTTCCCCTCCTGGAGGTGCCCTGGGGCATGCGCCTGCGCACTGGGGCCAGTGCTCGGACTGCTAAGACCCCGGCTGGCTGCTTCCTGTCAGCTGGGGAAGAGGTCTTTCTTTTGAAACATCAGTGTGCTTTGTTAAAACGGTATCTCGGGAGTAAATATTAAAACATATGCAGCCTCAGATGGTAGAGGTGGGGGAAGGACTACAGCAGATTAAAGAGAGCAGGTGCTAAAGAAGGTGAGACATTCCTTGTCAAGTACCTGTTGAAGAACTTTGCTTAGGAAGGGAAGGGAGCAAAAGTCTAGGTGGGGCTTTAGAGTGAAGAAGGGTGTTTTGTTGTTGTTTTGGTTTGGGTCTCCAATTTGGGAAGAAAGTCTTATATACATGGCTGGGTCTCTGCCAAGATTAGAGCATCATGTTATATACTTTAGTATGAGAGGGCAGGGTATAGACCCTCCCCTTCCTATGCTCCTGGTATAGGGTTACTCAAAGGAAGAACCTGAACCTTGTCCTCCTTTGGGTTTCCACTGGAAGCCTGATTAATAAATAGGGTCCCTGTTGGAAAGGGAGGATACCCCACACATACAGAACGTCTCAGATTCATTGAAGACAACTCAGTAACAGGTCCAAGGGGAGACAAGCTGCAGTAGCTTTGAGAAAACAGGAGGTCATACTTGAACCTACCCTGACCCAGCTCCCTGGGTGGCTGAGTGCCTAAGGACCAAGAGGGCTGGGTGATTAAAGCAAGAGACCCTTATCAGCAGCTCGAGCACTCTACCGTCTCTTCAAAATATGAACATGTTTTTTGTTATAAGCCAGAGACCCACAGAGAGGTGATGAGAGAGAGAAAGCAGTTTCAAGGGGGAAGCACACATGCCCAGAAGACATTTGATGGAGGTCAAAGGTGGGCCGGTGCCACCAGGTGGGCCACAGAGTAGAACATCAGCCACACAATGCTTCATTGGAGGTGGCATTGGCTTGGGCAACCTGGGCATGGGGACATGACTGAGAAAAGGCACAGGTACCACCAGGATTGGTAGATGAAATCCTTTCTTTCCATGCCTTCAAAATACAGAAAGTGAGAGGCTTGAGGTCTTGCATTTTGCATGGAAGAAGGAGGACTGGACTTAAGAACAAACCTACATAGAATCTATAAGCTGGGGGAGCCAAAGAGACCATTTGGTAGCATGCATGTATGTAGTCAAAGAGGAAAAAGATAGTATAAACAGAAAAAAGAATACTTGGGAAAAGTGTAAGATCTCAGAAGAAGGAATTGGTGGACAGCAGAGTTAAGGGCATTGGTCTTGGAAAGTGGTAAGCAAACCTGGCCACATACAGCTGGGAAGGGATGGGGATCACTGTACTAAAAAGAAAATAAGCTAAGACAGTCTCTTATCTGGCAGACTGAACTCTCTAAGGCAGGTGATGCCATGGGTGGCACAAAAGTGTCATCTTGGAGGCCAGAAGCAGTGCAGTGTGAGGAGACAAAGATCGGTGTGATCAAGACAACCCCTTGAGGGCCATCAGTGAAGGATGGTTGAACTGCAGAAATGGTCCAATTGAAGTTTGATATGCAGTGTATCTCATGAGCACACAGATGGAAGACATGCCCTGGAACGTTTCCCTCCTGAACTGTCAGGAGGATTTTTAAAATAATTTAAAACTATATTGAACACTTATGATGTGCAAGGCAGACTGCTGAAGTGGTCCTCACAGTGTATAAGGTGAGGCCAAAGCTCTTGAGGCTTCAGAGTTTAGAAGGAGAGGCATGGCAGAGATTGCTAGGTGCCTAACCAACATCCATTTTCTCCCTCTTACATATTCAGGACCCGAATTTATTCCAGGTGGCAGTATACTCTGATAAAAAGGATATATTTTACAGCTTCTCTGAAATCTAGAAGTGGTCAGTGAGATGTAAGTATAAGTCATTGGGTGGAGCTTTCATAAATATTCTCTAAAGGGGTCTGATCAGGTGGGTGGGACATTCTTTTGCCGTCCCCTTTCCTTCTTCTTCATCGGAATGAGGACACAATGACTAGAACTCCAGCAGCCATTTTGGGCCATGAGGTGAACTTGAGAATGGAAGTCCCATACTAAGGTTAGAGGAATAGAAAGGTAGAAGGAACCTAGGCCTCTGGTGCCTTTGGACAGCCATACAAGTCCTACTTTATCTACCACTTCTTTTAAATGAGCGTGAAATACATCTTTATTTTGTTGAGGCCACTTACATAATACACACATATACACACACACACACACACTAATCTTGAGATTAAATATGAGATTCACATAACTCAGCTAAAAAGAAGAGATGCTTAATCAATTTGAAAGGCATTAATTATTAAAAGCGTTCAGAAAATAGAAATACCTCTCATCCTCTCATGCTGGGAGGTAAGGGAAGCATGGGGTCAGGAAGAGAGCAAGGAGTTAAGGTGTCCTGACCTCAAGCCTTCTGGGTGCTGTGTACTATCTCACTCAGGCTGCAATAAGAGGTTAGCAGTGAGGCAGATTTTGACCCAAATCTGTCCGACTCCAAGCCTTCCTGATCCTCAATTGCGCTCTCTATTCTATACTATTTCCTCTTGAGTGATACCTTAAGAGGTAGGATTCTGTAATGCATTGCATCTGTGATGTTGGTATATGAATGAACAATTCATATGATTTCTCAGGGTTGCAGTCAACCAGGAACAGGGAGGGCCCTGTTGGGGAAGAGAACTGACACTCTGTCCTTGGTGAGTGTAAAGGTGGCAGCTGGGTGATTCCCATGCCAGAGGTCATCAGTGGGATCTGAAGGATAATTAAGCCACAGGGATCAGTCCCACACACCCTGATTCTATCAGTCCACTGAAGGAGAGAGCACACATCAGATTTGTGCATCCAAATTATGGAAGAAATTTCATTATCTCTAGGGTCTGTGCCTAAAAATCCCACTCTTGCTTGAATTCCTTACGAACAAAGCTCTGAGATGAGATGCTTCTTCTGAACGTTTGCTTCTTCCCCAGACATTCAGCCAGCTGCTTTTCTTCGCAGCTCTCCCATATTGCCAGAAGGGAGACAGGAGAATGCAGCTTCTGTTGCAATCTCTAGTTCCAACATGAGTTTGTGACCCTCGAAAGACTGCGGTTTTCAGAGGTTGTCTGGACCAACAAGACACTGAGCAGGCGCAGTGTGGGTCACCTTGGAGCAAGGGTGTGGGAACACCGCACCTATTCTGCTAATGACCAAACAGAACTGCCTTATTTCTTTTTTTTAAACCAAACACAACAGATTCTTCTAGTACCAGGTACTTCCTTACTTTCTTGCTCTTGGCTCAGACAGGGTGAGCAAAGATCTCACTCTCAGCGTCTGAGGGGCCTTAACGAGGCCAGGCAATCCTGGACACAATCCCAGGGAGGGCAGGTGTTGTGCGCGGATTCCACGAAGCAACCAGGAGTCACTCCCGTGTCGGCGATAGACAGGGGACAGGCGGCTCTCTACCTGAGGCAGACTTCTCTCTATCCCTGGAGGGCACACTGCCTCCTCTTTCCCGACTCCTTCGCCCCGGGCCTCGCAGGGTGTGAACGGGCAGGTGTTAACACACCCGCTTAGAAAAGCGCGTCCGTCACCCACCGAGTCCCGCGCCAGCAGCTGCTGGCACCCTTGCCCCTCGGAGCGCGGCGGCCGCGCGCGCCACAGGGCCGGGCGCTTAGGGCAGGGGGAGCTGAGGGACGGGGCACGCTGGGTCTCTCGGCCTCGGCTCAAGAAGCCCCGCCAGCCGCGGAGGGGCAGGACGGGGCAGCTCTTAGACGAACTTGGGCAAACTAAAGCTGCCGCCGCCGCGCGTCCCCCATCGTGGCAGACAGCACGGGTGATGGGGCGACCCCTTTCCCGCCCCTCGGGGCCTGGCCACCAAGAGGTCGCCTCCTCCCCGGTTCGGGGCAGGGTCTGCTGGGCGCGCCCGCTCCCCCCCGCGGTGAAGTGTCTTCCCCGGCCTGCAAGGCCGGAGCAAGAGCCGCGGCCCCAGGGCCCCAGGGCGCCCACTGCGGGCGGGACCCGGGCAGTGCAGCCCGAGTCCCTGAGCCCGGCTGACTGCAGGCGACGGGAAGCCGCCTCCACCTCCTCCCCGCGCCAGCCGCGAGTCGCCGTCGGGCCTGCGCCCGCTCAGTGGATGCCCGCGGGGCGCACAAGTGGGCAGCGTGGGCGCAGCCGTGGAGCGCGGACCCCCTGTCTCGGCCCACCCAGCACCGCGCGGTCCCGCCATCGGTGGACCCATTTCTACTGGCCTCACCAGCCTTTGCAGCTGTCCCCATCTTCCCCCTGGAGGCAACCTGCGCACGAGGGCATCTGGAGTGAGGTCACTGCCACCTTGATTTTTATTTTAGAAGAGTCTCAGTTCTGCTTAAGAGGGTGAGCTCCTTTGCGCTATTCAAGTAGGGTTTAAACTTATACTCACACAGAATTTAGCCTCTAATCGGCCAGACTTATTTAAACGGCACAGAGTAAAACCTTCCAGTTTTAACATCCACTCTGGTGTTTGCTGGAAATTTGCCACCGAATTTCGGCGCGAGCTGAAGGTTACCAGGATTTATCATTGTTTCCCCAGGATGTTTAACCCTCATGGGCGCCTCTTCTTTCATTTAAGATACTTAAAAAAAAAAAATTCTTGTAAGCACTTTGGCCATTTTGTTTAAGAAATTTGTTTTATCTCGCCGGGTTTGGAAATCCAGAACTATGTCTGAAATGGGGAGGAGGGAGTGTTGGAGACAGAAACCAGCTGTGTACTAGGAAATAATAAGTATCATGCAAAAATATCACCGCTAATAGATGTCCTTTACGAGTGGAAATATCTATGTTTAATTGCTTTAAAAATGTGGGTGGAAAACCACAATTATACATTGTGATAACAAACCTGTACAGATAACTTCTGAACAATACAAAACAAGCGCTGAAAATTTTTTCTTTAGGATTGATATAATTATTCCAAAATTATGACACCACCTACCCAAATATCATATTGCCCCATCTGCAAATCCTTGAAGAGGAATAGTTACCGATCGAATGCATTTAGACTCGTCCTTAATAAAAAGAAAATTGCATAGCTTTTTATACTGTTGTACACCCTCAAATGCATCTTCCAATATCATTGTCAGCTTAGTGTTATTCTCGATATTTAAAATGTTCAATTTTTCAGAGATACATTATATATAAATTCCTAATATTTATAAACACATCATTTTATTCATCTGATTTTTAATAACATGCATTTTTATAATTACTGTACAACTGAAGTAGACACTGAATTATGCTGTGTGCATTTCTTTATTAAACAGTATATTCTTAGACACCTTGTTCAAACAAATTAAGTGAATTTCAAAGAAAATAAAACATGAAAAAAATATCCTTCCAGTAGAAACAGAATCACAGTGCTTTACAGACAAAAGGAAAGGAAAAGAAGTTCTCATAGGAAAAGAGATTTATTATTACATAGAAAATTCTCACAATAGTTGAAACACACTCCAGAAACTAGTAAACACCTTAGCTAGAGTTGTGCCTATTACTCATCCCACAAGCATCTGCTTTGTCTTAATCGGGGGGAGGTGAATGACCACTGTTTATTTTCATTTTCCTCATTAATTATGAAAAACTGCATTTAATTCATCTTGCATGGTGAGAGATTGGCTGCGCAGATGTAAGTCGTAAGGGAAGTGGCTGTCGGTGGGCAACCTGAACATGGCACCCTGCCCAAGGGGACCCCTGGGTGGCACTGCACAGTAATGCATGCCGTAATTGTAATTTTTGCCATAGTCCAAGGTTTCTTCTTGCTTCAGGGAAAATATCCCATTATAGTTAATTGGGGGAGGACTTAAGGGACCCTCAAACTGAGGGCTGGCACACTCAGGGGAAGTGCTTTCATAGAAGGATTCATACGCACTGCAATAATTGTAGGGTTTCATGGACTTGGAATTATCAAGAGTTCCATGCCCCGGGGGAGGGGTGAGCTCAGGGCTGTGGTAGGGCGGGTAGAAGGTAGAGTAGGGTGACCTTGTGTGGTGTGCCGCCTCCCCACCCTGACCCATCAGGAAACTCCTGGCATTGAGCTGCAAGCAGCCTGCCACCAAGTTTGTAGTTGGCTGGGAAAGACCTTTGCATAAGTTTTGGACGAACGTGAGCAGATCAGGTCTCTTGCCGATTCTCAGAATTTCAGAAAGTGCCCAGATGTAGTTTTTGGCCAGTCGTAAAGTTTCTATTTTGGACAGTTTTTGGGTTTTAGAATAACAGGGGACCACTTTTCTTAAATTGTCCAGGGCGTCGTTGAGGCCGTGCATCCTGTTCCTCTCGCGCGCGTTAGCTTCCTGTCTCCTGAACTTGACCCTCTCCAGTCGGAGCTTGGTCGTCTTTTTTTTCCTAAGACCCCTCCTTCTGGGCAACCCATTTTCATCTTCCTCTTCCCTGTCTTCCTCCTCTTCTTCTTTCTCAGTCTCTTCTCCAGGGGCCCTTTTGATGCTCTTTCCTCGAAGGACAATCTGTTTGGAAAAGCTTTCTGGTTTCTTAATTTGCTTCTGGTCCTCGCATTCTCTAGAAAACTTTCTGCACATCTGGGATTCTGGCATTACAACTGACTCATCAAACGGTAGTGTTAACATGGTTCTCTAATCTTAAATTACCTGAAAAAATGCCAGCACAATATTTAAAGTGTTTTCATTTTTAAAGTTTATACACTTAAAACATATTCAATGACTTAATCATAAGAATACAAAAACATGAGAAAAAGACTGATTTTTACACTAAATAAAATTTTTGAGTTTGTGCAGCCTAGTAATTATTAAAGAAAACAATGACACATGCAATAGGATTAATTTATACCAAATTATCAAAAGAAAATAAAACAGGAAGTATTTATTGTAATACCACCACCACCTCCATTTCTCTTTGATTTTAAACTGATTTTTAATACACGAAAAGGGCAGTGAAATTCAAACAAATGCAAAACATGATATAGCAATGCAGAATTTCATTAATTCCAATTCCCCTGAGTGCAAAATGAGAAGAGTCACCAGTTTTTAAAATAAAAAATGCTACCTCTCCATTAGCTGACAAATTTGTGGAGATTTATTTTTTAGAAAGAAAATAAGCCTTAACTTTATTTGCTGTATTATATAACTGTGAATTTAGATAAGTGGCTGTTGAAATACACAAATTTAAAGAAGAGATTAATCAGAGCCAATTTAAAAACTGCTTTCTTTCTGATCCGTAAAGAAACATGTAAAAGAGCACTCTTTTCCCAACCTTCACCAAAAAAAAGCGAGGGGGAGGATTAGGCTAATTTGGGATAAACTCTATAAATAAATTTTTAAAATCACTGGCATTATTTTAAGTCAAGAAAAATATTGAGACTGCTTTTCTATTTTAAATTTTTCTCAGTGTAATTGTCTGTTTACTGCTGTTCAAATCATCCTGACAAAAAACACTCTCGTAGTGTTTTTGTTCTACGAGCCACAGAAGTCTCCCTCTAGCTAATATCTGACAGGAACGGTCCAAGGATTCTGACTGCAATTGTGCACGTGTATTCAGAATCCCGAATGAAAGGGGAAAATAATTTGTGTTTCAAATGCAATTTTGGCTTTCGTTTGGCGAAGCAGCAAGTATTTTCATCTAAAGTCTTCAAACAAATAAGCATGTTAAAACAGAGACTTTTTAATTTAACCATCTCCAGCTCCCTCAACACACACACACACACACACACACACACACACAAACACACACACGCAAACTCTTAATAATGTCCACATACTTGCAGTTACATAATAGCCGTGAAAGTATGTGATAATTACATCATAAGAATGAAATATGATAAGAAGTTATAGATGACAAAAGACCATATAAATACTATAAGACAGTGACACTGTATCTTTAAATACTTGCATGCAAAGCCAGCATCAATTGAAGTATATCTTTATTTATATTACCTTAGGTTTTAATTTCATTCAATAATCAGTTTTCATTTTGGATCTTCCACATCTTTTCAGGCTGAGTGTCGCATCGTCTCCTGGAGTCTCTAGATCTGTGTGTATCTGCACTATCTCATTGATCTCTAAAAAGTGACATTGATGCCAACTGCCAGAGCTGGTACCCATGCCATCTGCTAGTGACGTCACAGGGCAGAGAGAACCATGTGATCGTCTCTCTTGGGACCTTCATTCTGCACTGATCATCTGGCATCCCTGTAAGTGGGTACCAGCATTCATGCATCAACACAGAAGGTTAGACTGATAGGGAAAAAAAATCTGCACCAGCCTTTCACATACAGTAGGTGCGTTTCTCCTCGAGCTGCTTCGGCTTCACTGGCAATCTGTAGAAATAGCTGTGTTAGTGTTCAGTTTCGCCCTGTCAACGGTGCAACTATTAGGTAGTCGTTAATATTCCATTCATTTACAAGGTGGGCTTTTGTGTGAGCGAGAGGTTTGTTGTTGTTGTTGTTGTTGTTGTTTTGTAAAGATCACCATCCCATTTGTGCACCTGGGTACCCAGGGAAAGAAAGCCGTGAAAAGGAGCTGAAATCAGGAAAATGGTCTTGAGATGCTTAACCAAACTAAGATTTGTGTAAGCGAACAGGGATCAACAAAGGTCTCCTTATTTCCTTTCATGGCATGTAACTTATGGGTGTATGTCTGTGTGTTCTCTTATTGACATGTAAGACTTCTGTGCTTCTTAAGAATTTGGAATAAAAGAACAGTTTCTCCATCTGGGGTCTGTGAAAGACATCCTCAGATGCTCCCCTTTCTACACTTGCTGGTATCTTTCAACAACTTTTCAGAGAGATTCTTTGTATATCTGTGTAAAATGCAGAGACAACTGCAAGTCCACTGTGAAAGATTTCAAACTACATTCTTATGTCCTCTACCCAAAGTCACAACTTCACTCTCTTATTGTCCCTCTCTTTACAGCCTTCACTGGCCTGTTCCTTCTCATTTCATTTCATATACAATGAACATAAAAATTATCACTTAGGTTTTTGTCTTTCCCTAGCATTTTGCTGAGTATTTTAGTCAAAGGTTAGCTTTCCTATTTTTTGGAGCTTTCAGATTTTTTTCTTTCTCCTAAAAATCATCCCCTCACATTTTTCCACCTCTAGATCAAAATCATTTTAAATATCTTCTCATCCCTGTATCAGTGTCCAGTTGTTTTTCTCTGTCAGATTTATTTCATATTTATCTTTTTCTTCCACTTTTCCCTTTTGGTTTCTTAACAAAAGCAGGGTACAAACAGTTAAGCAAAGCTGGCAAAGCCTTATAGATAAAACGAACTGTGAAGCCAGAGGCAAACCTCGCCTTCTTCTCCTTTTCTCTACTCCCCTGCCACTACCAGCCCCCTACCCCTGAAATAAAAGAACATTTTATTTCAGGATTGCCTGTCACTAAAGTTAAAAGGGCGCTTTAAAAAAAAATAAAAGTTTAAAAATAGACAAACACAACCTTTGTTGTTTGACAACTGAGTAATCTCTTTCTATAAAGTGAGACAGTATGCTTTTGGTATTAAAGTAATCCCTGGCAGAGTTGTAACTGTTGAATCTGTGTTAGCATTCCCCTTATAAATCCCAGTTTTGAAAGGTTTAAAATTCTGCTGCTTTAATGCACTTTGGTTCCAAATTGGCATCAGGGGACTCAAGCTAAATGCAATTTTTCTCCTGTCATACCCCACTCATTTCCGTCTCCCCACAAAGTTACCTGACTTTGTCTGGACTGTTTGAGAAAAGATGGGGAAGTTGGCAAAAAGAAGAATCATGCTAAGTAAAGGAGGGTCATTTTTTTTCTCTCAGTGGTCTGGTAAAAAAATGCAAATTTAAAATAAAAATAAGGCTATAAACTCATAACTTAAAATAGGGGGGTAGGTTGGCCTAGCTCATGATTTTTAAAAAATCAGACACACCAAAGGCATTTCAAATTTGTTGTTTAAGGGAATAGTCCTGGTAATGGGTGCATTAAGTGTATTTCATATAGCTTTTGGTTCAAAAACTACACACATTTTTTATATCAGCACAGAAAATATCTATAGGAAGACCATGTGCAGAATTTTGTTTGTTCTCAGGAATGGTTTACTTTTTAAATGTAAAGGAGCGTAAGTGTCAGAGTCACAAGCCACGAAGCAGCCATCCCTGTCATGAATGTTGCATATTGCACCATATTCTAAACTTGCAAAGTCTCCAGAAGCTGCATTGTATTAAAGGCATTACAGACATGAAAATCAAAATCCAAGGAACAGATAAAGTGACACATTAATAGAAAATTATCACCAACGTAGCTCATCCCAAGGATAGATTTTATATTTTATCTTTGCGATGTGCAGACAAATGAGAAACAGCGTTTCCATGAAAACATTTGGGGCTGTTCTATTTCTGCCTTTGAACGTGAAATAAAACCCTTTGGTGGTGGTAGTGATGTGGCGAGGCGGGGTATAGAATCTGTGTTGAGGTTTTCTGAGTATTAATCTATTGTTTGAATGTCTTAGTTTTTTTTTTTTTTTAAAGGGAGGAAACAAAAAGTTGTTATGTCAAGATTTAGCAAGGATTCAGTGTGTTTGTACAATAGTCTTTCAAAAGAAATTTCGTTATGCATTTTCTACTGTAGTTCCAGATATGCAAATGTCTGTGCTGTTAATATGCATTCATAACATACACCATAACGGCTGTTCTACTCTCTGCTAAGAAAGCATGTTAACACCAGTACTCCAAACAGAAATACATTGTGAGTTATAGACAAATACTCAGAGTATAGGAAGTGTATCATCACCATTTCTCATTTTACGGCAATCACTGCACACCAAAGTTTACATCTATAACTCAATTTAATATTATTTGAACTGATATATTCTTTGCTTCTGAGGCCATGACATTTTTTAATAGATTTTTAAAAATTGCCCAATGTCTATCTGCCTGCCTCTGTCTTGCTTTCACTGGGTGAATGTTCATATTTCACTTATAAAAATGACCCAGAGAAAATTTAGGTATAATTTGACTCAGTTGCAAGGCAACAGAGGCATAAAGTCTAAATTAAGACTCAAGTGTTGTTATTTTTAGTTCTTCCAGTTGGTACCTGTGTCTTAGCAAATGGGAATTCTGTTGACTCTCTTTTTCACAATCCCCTCATTACTTAAGAGATCAGTTTGGAACATGACAGGCATTTTTCTCAGCTCTCCAAGGGTATAAGGCAGCAGAATATAGACCTGGGCAGGATCAGGCAGCAAAACCTCAGGACCAGAGTTTTTTTTCCCAGAAGTAGGGTACTTCCTGAGATAGATTTTGGACAATTTTCTCTATTGCCTTTTTTTTTTTTTTTTTTTTAAAGCTTTTAGACAAATGCTTCAGGGCAGCCTGGAAGCCTGTGAACTAGCCCAGTGTTAATCCCTAGAGTTTTAACTCTGTGATCCACATTGCCTTGAAAGAGTTTTATGGCTGTGGCAGAGCATCCCACTTTGAAAAACAGCCCTTGGGGTTTAAATAAAGGTATTTAACTTGTAAGACAAGACACAAAACAACCTTATTCCCCTTGAAACTTTAGAGGGCTTAAAAATATAAACTAGATGTCTTAATATTTTGTTTATGTGTATTACACTAGCATTACTTAGACTAAACAGATAATCTGGAAATAAAGCAACATTTGGATTGTTTTTTAGATTTCTTTCAGAGTGAAGACTAGAGTGAATTGTATTATTATGCAATTTAAAAATATATGGTTGTTTATGCCACTCACAAAACGCTGCAACATTCAGTCTTTGACTTTAGTCTTTGCACAAAACAGCACTGCAGTCCTTTCCAGAAATACTTTTCTCATTTTTCTTCCGTGAAGCATACTTTTTATTTTACTCACCAAACCGCATTTATTAAATTCATTTTCTAATTTGTTATCAAATAAGGTCACCTGAATCTGCCAGTGAAAACTTCTACCAGTATGAGAAAACCAGTATTATTGGACTGAGTTATTATACTTCCAGCCATTAGTAAAGAAATGGTGTTTTGTGATCTTACTGTAAGAAAATGTAGTTTCCTTTAGGCTTTTACAAATATTAAGAATGATTTATTGTCCCTGATTACTATTTTTTATGCTGCTGAATTCAAGATTATTGCTATATTCCAGTGTTGTAATCGTTACTTATAAACATAGAAAACAGAAGTGCAGTTTGTCTTTTTCCTGTTACATGAATCCATTTTGTAAGATTGGAGTGGGTACTTTATAAGGAGATTTTTTTTTGCAAAAGTTTATGCAAACCGCATCTTGAAAATCAAGTTTTATATTAGCTGCTTGTATGATGACATGCAGGCTCTCTTCACACAGGGGATTCCTGGATGGACTTTAAGAGGTTCTGGACCTTCCTAAGTTTATGTACAAATTTGGCATATATGTACATTTTTCTAAAGAAAGGCTTTCTCTCAGTTTCTTAAAAAGTTGAGAATCACAACAAGAATTTTGATGACCAACTAACCTTGCTTTAAGTCTCATCCTGCTGTTTAATAGCTATGTGTCATTCATTTTTTCATTCATTCATTTATTCATCCATTCAACAAAGGTTTACTGAATATCTCTTTTGGAGTAATTCTTGACTCCTCTTTTTCACACACTAGAACCAAATGTCTGCAAATTCTCTCAGTACTATCTTAAGACTATATCCAGGATCTGACCACTTTCTGGCAATTCCACTGCTCCTACCCTGGTCCAAACTGCCTTCATCTTTCACGTGGCCTAAATGGCACCTGGGCTTTCACTCTTGACTCCTTACATTCCATACACAGTCCTCAATTCAGCATCCTGAGCATCTGGTTAAAACATGACTCAGATTGTATTCCTCTATGCTCGGAAACCTTCAATGGCTTCCCCTCTCCCTCAGTCAAAACCTAAACTTAACAGAGGCCCAGAGGCTTCCTCTGGCCTTTCTCATCTCACCTTCTACTCCTCTCCCCTTCACTCACTCAGCTCCAGCCACACTGGCCCTCGGCTCTTCCTCACACCCTCAGGCACGCTCCTACCTCAGGATAGTTGCACTTAGTCCTACGTGGAATCCCCTTCCATGGTTTATTCTCACATTCTTCGTCTCTGCTCAAAGGCTCCTGTCAGGGAGGTCCCCTTTGACCACCCTAGTTTATACTGTACCCCTACCCCCATCTATCCCTCTCTATCCACCTTCCACCAGTTTTGCTTTTCTCAGTAGGGATTATCACTTGCTAACACAATACATTTACTTATTTAATGTGTGTATTAATCTGCAGTTCTAGTGCCTGCTCATGAAAGACCATAAGTACATACTTGTTGAATGAAGATATTTATTCCAGGCACTGGGTTAGTGGTGGCTATTCAATGGCGTGTAGAACAGCCATGGCAAAATTGTTGGGAAGTTTACAGTCTAAACAGTGGGCAGGCAATGAACAGGTGAGCATAGAAATGTGAAATTTACATGTTGATGGCTACAGAGAATCATGGGAAGATCTACTGGATTACATGGGAACCTTTTTCTGAGTCATCTTTTATGCTGAGCTGTGAAGGAAGAGCAACAGAGGCAAGAGTACATGTGAAATGTCTAACATTCTGGGAGGACCAGAAGGGTCAGAGCACAGTGAGAGTAAGGATCAGACCATATGAGATTGTGTATTGGTGAAGTATTTGGAATTTATTTCAAAGGAAGACATTGAGAGTTTAAGGCAATTTAAGATTTGAAAGGACCTTTCTGGCTGCTTTGGAGAGAAGAAAAGAAGAAACAGGGAGAGATTTACAAAGCCTATGACAGTGGACAGAACAAGAGGGGCCTGGCTGTGGCCTGGATTAGAGTGGTGGTAATGGAAATGGAGAGAGGAGGCCCGGAAATATATTTTGGAGATACAGTCAGCAGAACTTACTGATGGATGGGCGTGGATTAGATGTGGGAAAATTCCTTAACCTCTGGTCCTGATGATACTGAACAGTACTCTTTCACGTGTAATCCGCCAAGCACCAGGCTAAATGCCTCATTTACAGTTGACCCTTGAATAATTTGGGGGTGGGTGATAGGGGTACCAACCCTCTTCACAGTCGAAAGTCCATGTATAACTTATAGTTGGCCTTCCACACACACAATTCCTTCGTATCCATGGTTCCGCATCCTTGGATTCAATCAACACTGGATGGTGTAGTACTGTGATATTTACTATTGAAAAAATTTGTAAGTGTACCCATGCAATTCCAACTGTGTTGTTCAAGGGTCAACTGTACATTGTCTCATGGGAACCTTGCAATAAGGTAGACGTGACTATCTCTGTTGTAGACTCTATGAAACTACGCGGCTCAGAGAATTAATGTACCCACAACTGCTCAGTTTTTAAGTGGGAGAATCACGATTTGGACATAAGTCTGTCTGCATCCAAATCCTAGTTTCTTAACAACTCACACTTTACTGATTTAAGAATTAAATGATCAAATGTCAATGAACTGCCTAGAACTGTTTCTAGTACAAAATAAATCCTGAATAAATAATAAATATTAGATGAAGTAGAAAAACTTAACCATGAATCTATTCACAAAATGAAGAATTATCCTATTAATATATCCGGTGACTTAAGCGTTTTTACTATATACATTTGTCTTTTAGAGCCATGTGCATAGACAGGTAGATCACTAGACTGCCATGTATGACATAATCCTATAACAATGATTACAGTAGTCATGACTGAGATTCTGTTTGGCTGGAATAGTTGAAGGTTGAGTTGTTCACTTATTCTTTCATTCTTTTTCATTCCTTCAACAAAACACTTACATTTGTGTGTTACCACTCTAGATATTATTAGGAGAAATAAAGATAAACAACAAAGAACCCCACCTCTCAAGTAAGTTAGAGTTGAATTAACATACAAAATACGTCCACAATATTCTAATTAAAAGCAGAGTGGGCTTACTATGATAAGAGAGTTTGTTGGTAGGGAATTTGTGTAGAGTTTGCAAGTATTTGGAGAATTATTTTCAGTTGAAGTATAATAAAGACTGAAAAGCACACATGACAATAAGTACACAGCTCAATTAATTTTGACAAATTGAACACATCTGCGTAATAAGATTGTGATCAAGAAACAGAACATTACCAGAAAAGCCTCATTCCTGTCCCTTCCAGGTACCCAACACTTTTCCCCAAGAGAGAGCACCATCCTGAATTCTAACAGCATTGCTTGGTTTTGTTCATTTTGTACATTATATAAATGGAATCATTCAGTATCTACTTTTGGGGGGGTCTGATTTCTTTATCTCAGCATTTTGTTTGTGCAGTTTATCCATGTTGTTGCACATAACTGTAGAATGTTCATTCTCATTGCTGTATAATATTCAATTGTACGACTATATTATAATTTGTTTCTCCATTCCGTTGTTGACAGGTGCTTGGATACTTTCCAGTTTGGAGCTATTATAAATAGTGTTATCCTAATACAAATAATTTAATAAACATATATACGTTAGATGTAGTCCATTCCTAGGTATATATCCAACAGAAATGCATACATGTATTCTGCATGTGTAATTTTAAGAGGAATTCAGAATAGGACATTTAGAAAGAGTTAATCTTTAGTAATTACCTACATGATAGTCACACACTTTCTAAGATCATTACACAAGATCAATAATATTATCCCAAAGCTATGGAGTCTGTTACCAATCTACAAGTATTTGCTGAGTGATTCCTATGCAACAAGCCACTGTGATACTGGAGAAAGACAGTAGAAGACACAATCCTTCCCTTCAATGACTCAAGAATCCTGTTGAGGAAATGAAACTAACAAACTTAAAGCATTGAGATGCATGAGGGGCAGACTATGGCGTAGAGTATCAAACAAATGAATATTTGCTTTGTTTATGTAATATCCTTTAGGACGATAGTGCAAATTTAAGATTATGCAGAAGGTTTACCAAGGACATATTTCAGAATACTTGCACTTAAAGAGTACTTTAGTTGATTTTAAGTTTTAAAACATGATGGCTAAATTATTGACTAATATTTGATCATGTTAATATTGACTAATATTTTAATACTTTCTTTGTACCAGCTTTTCTGCATATGCTATATAATTCTTACAACAGCTGTGAGGATTATATACATAAGCAGACCAGTATAGTAGCTAAAGCGTAAGCAGATCGGTATGTGGTATCGGGAACCAGAACCCCTGGTTCTAACACTTTCTTGCTGGTTGACTCTGAGTAAGGTCCTACGCTTCAGGTTTTCCATCCGTCAAATGGGGATAAATATATTCTTATCTCACAGGTCATTGGATGTACATGGCTATAATATTAGCTGGCACATAGTAAGTCTTGCATTATTATTTGCTGGATTATTTTAAAATAAAAATGGGGGGAGGTTAAAAATAAGGCATTTATGTGAAATAATTCCTCAACTCTTTGTGAAGGAAAGGCTCACGTCTATGGCAATGTCCTCTGGTTTTCCAAGCATTTGGGTTATAGATGGAGAGCACATATTATGTTGTCAATGAAATCAGTTATTTTGAAGATGTTATATCCTTTTGTTTACAAATTTATCTCCTTGGGCCAGGAAATATAGCAAAATGTTAAAGACACATACCATCCGAGGGAAGGTAGAGCCAGGCTGCAAATATTTAAGGAACTTGAGCTTCTCTGCTATGAATACTCCATTTCTTTCCTATAGAAACACTGAAGACTTTGCACTTTGTCTCCACCTACTTTTGAATTTCTTAGTGGCTTTGATAGAAGGAATACACTACACACCCAGACGATAAACAGACAGAAAGCATTTTTAGTACTAATGTTTACATGCTTGCAGATATAAGGCCATGAGATGACTTTGGAAACTAAAGCATTAGATTAAAAGGCTAACTTTGCTAATGCCACGGATTCAAACGCACACAGGCACAATCCAGTCACCCCCCCCAGAGACCACATATATTTGTCCCGAGATCTGCCATATGCAGGTAGAACTTATAACCCCTAGATCACACTAAAAAAAGAAAATCGTTGTTTACGCCTATAGCAATAGAATAAGTAGCGAACTAATCCTACAAAAAATGAAAAAGCCCAAATCATTATTTGTCTTCTTATATTTTAGACTTCTGGTTGGTTTGCTCTGTTTGGCTGGCAAATCTCATCTAATTACAGTATAGTTTTCATTTGTGTTTTAAAATAGCAATCCGAACCCACTGTTATTATAACATATGTGGTAAGTTGTTGTTCCTGGGGTGGTAATAAATTCATGGCGATCCATTCACATCCTCATGGGTTGGAATTAATCTTTCTCCTCTGACTTCCCACTACACTTTGTAGTTCTATTATTGTGCGTAGCATTATTTACTTTGTAGTGGAGCTATTTGTGAATGCATCTGTCTCCCCAGCTAGATCGTGAGGACAAAAACTGTCTCGGATTTCTGTTTGTTTCATTCTGTTTTGCAGCCCCTACGTCACACACACGCTGATTTGTACTTAGTAGGGACTCAATCAATATTGATAGTAGAATTGAATTGATCAATTGTAGTCATAGCACATTTGGCTGCTCACCTTAGAGCAATGAGGCCCATCTGTCAATCAAAGCTGTAATCTTTTCTTCATTAACACCATGGCTAAGCAATAAGGTAATAAGTCAGTGACAGAGAGCTTCATGCCTCACATACCATAAGTTAAATTGTAGATTATATAATTCCTTAAGCAGGAAAAAATCCTTTGGAAAGCATGAGGCTCTGAGGTGGCAAAAATGATCAGTAATTTTATTCAGCCTACGTGTGAAGATTGAACCCGGATATCTCCTTCCTATTTTTTTTTTAATCCAAAAAGTCTGCTGCAGTGCTAATTACTTCTTTCAAAAGCTAGAGTAACTATTTCACTGAGCAGTTTGCAGTTCGTTTTGGCCACCAATACTGGTACAAGATCCAGTCTCAGATTGTGGCACATGGCTTTGAATTCTCTTATTGGCCAGTGTCATTTTCTGCAGGAAATATATCATTATCCCTTTGATTCAAAGATTAAGCATTCCCCAGGCTGGATTTTCTACCATTCACAGGATATAAGTTTGGCTTGTTAGTGGCGATGATAACTTGCAGTACGCCAGCTCTACTTTTCCCCCTGTTACTTTTTTGGGAGATATTGATATAAAAAAGAATGGAAGGGACCATCCTCCGTCATGCTCCATCTGGCCCTGCTGGTTACTTGGCTGCTGAGGCAGCGCATACGTTTGGTGGACTGATAAGGAAGGAATGGGAAATCCACGATATTAATAACGATCCTCTTCTCCAAAGCAAAAATCCTTCCAGATTAGCATGTCTCTTACAAACAGTCCATGTTGGGAGGGGGCTGAGAGAGAATCAGTGGAGAAAATGAAACAGAAGTAAGTGAATATATTACGTATTTGTAATTAAAGGCCAGCCAGGACACCTAAAGATGGCATGTACTTAACAGCTGCGATTATTGAATGTCTAGCATGATAAACCAATAGAACACAGTGCCTGTCCTTAAAAGACTCCTGGTCTTTAGGGACATTTAGATTCATGTAGACACATCCCTAAAGTAGTGGGAGGTAAGAGTCATTTATAACAGCGGTCCCCAACCTTTTTGGCACCAGGGACCGGTTTCGTGGAAGACAATTTTTCCATGGACGGGGTCAGGGTGGGGGGATGGATCAGGTGGCAATGCGAGCAATAGGGAGCGATGGGGAGCGGCAGGTGAAACTTTGCTCGCTTGCCCACAGCTCACCTCCTGCTGTGTAGCCCAGTTCCTAACAGGCCTCGGACTGATACCAGTCCGTGGTCCGGGGGTTGGGGACCCCTGATTTGTAAGACTCCATAGAAGAAGTCTGTCTCTTTCAGGTTTGAAATGATCCTAGACATTTTTGGTAGTGATGGCAGTAAAAACATAATAGCCCCTTGGAAATGTGGATGAAATTAACATTCTTACCTGGAAGAATTATAATTTTTCTACAATAGGAAAGAGCAGATTGAAAAGGAAATTTTGAAATGTAACTCGTGAGGTCTTTGAGAACTTGGTTTTTAACTATTCCTTAGGAGACTGCAAAACTTTATTTTCCATGAGAATTCTAGTCATAACTAAATAAAAATTGAGAATTGTATAGATGAGGTGGTGTGGCGTTTAGTTCAGAATGTCTGGGCAGCATGGAGTTATGACTTTTGTGGGCCCTAGATACTGTGCTTTTGTAGGTCCTGTCCTCCATAAAAGAATAATACAAATTATAAAAATTATACTTGGTGATTGTGTTGCTATATAAGAAGTATAATCCAAGATGGATTGTATTATTATATGAATAATTATATATATGTTTATATATATACAATAATATATATAAACATATATGTTTATGTTTTTTATACTTGTGTACTGTGCTTAATGGATAAATCGACCTATCCACCTGTCATTGGAGATAGGGCCTTGCCAACAGCACTTTTTAAACCTCCACATGGTTGAGAATCTCTGTGCTTTGGGAGTTACCCGCTAACCTACAAGGACCTTAGGAATACCTTTTAGAAGTGTCTGCCTCTTTTATTTCCTTCAACTTCCAGTTTTCATAAGCCACCCACTCTCCATATGAAATACACCTGGTTGGAGGACATGGCAGAATGGGTATACTACTGAGATTGCCAGATTTAGCAAATAAAAATGCAGGACACCTAGTTGAATTTGAATTTCAGACATATTTATGTATGGGACAAACACACTGAAAAGTATTCATTGTCTTTCTGCAATTCAGATTTAACTGGGAGTCCTATATTTTACCTGGCAACTCTATAAGCTTCCTTTATTCTTGGAACCCCAAGTTGCTTTTTCCTCGTAAAATACACTTTCTGATTAATATGCTATGCACTAATAAAGTGTTTTCCAAAGAATGCTCTGTAGACTGTTAATGGGAATCACAAGGAAAAGAGTTGCATGGTCTAAGGTATTTTCTTTCAAGTGGGCTCTCTTGATTCCTTCCATATGCCCAATCACAACCTTCCAAGAGCAGGGGAGCATGTCCCAAATTTGTTAGACCACTATGAGTGACTTCCTTTCTTCCTGGAGTATCTTGCAGAACTGAAATTTCTGATGGGATACACATAGTATCCTGCCAAGGGCCAATATGCTTTTATTTATGATGAATGTGATGGGTATTTTGAACCTGCCTCACTGATTTCCTTTCCTTTCCTTTTTTGCTCTTACTGGCTTCTGTGATGAGTTGTACATTGCAGGGTGAAATCCAGCTTTTTCTTTTATCTCAAGTGTTTTACGGTCTCCCTTTGTGCCTGGGGTAGGTTTAGTTAGAGCTAGAGTACAGTTGATTTACAATGTTGTGTTAATTTTTGCTGTACAGCAAAGTGATTCAGATATATATATATATATATATATATATATATACTTTATATATATATATTCTTTTCCTTTATGGTCTATTATGGAATATCAAATATAGTTCCCTGTGCTATACAGTAGGACCTTGTTGTTTGTCCATTCCATATATAATAGTGCACATCTGCTAGTCTCAAACTCCCAATCCTTCCCTCCCTACATCCCCTCAGACTTGGCAACCACAAGTCTGTTCTCTATGTCTGTGAATCTTTCTGTTTCATAGACATGTTCTTTTGTGTCATATTTGAGATTCCACATTTAAGTGATATCATATGGTATTTGTCTTTCTCTTTCTGACTTACTTCACTTAGTATGATAATCTTTAAGTTCATCCATGTTGCTGCAAATGGCATTATTTCATTTTTTTTTTTTGCGGTACACGGGCCTCTCACTGTTGTGGCCTCTCCCGTTGCGGAGCACAGGCTCCAGACGCACAGGCTCAGCAGCCATGGCTCACGGGCCTAGCTGCTCCGCGGCACGTGGGATCTTCCCAGACTGGGGCACGAACCCATGTCCCCTGCATCGGCAGGTGGACTCTCAACCACTGCGCCACCAGGGAAGCCCTATTTCATTCTTTTTTATAGCTGAGTATTCCATTGTATATATGTACCACATCTTTATCATGAATTTTATCTTATTGTTGAATGAAGGGCAACTAAAGCAGGTGTACAGGGCCAACCACATAATTAGTGGGGCTGAGAATCAATTGAGGGTGCAGGGACCCTAATTCGGAAATTATTAAAAATTTCAAGATGGCAACAACAGATCATTAAACCAAGCATGGGACCTTTCTGAGTACAGGATCTTTCTGAGTAAGTGCCTGCTCAAGTGGCACACCCATGAAAGTCAACCCTGTGGGAGCACTATCCTCAGTGTCAAGACACTGAGAGTCTTCACCCAGGAAACCCCAGAAAGAGTTTTCAAAGGCTAATAATCAAAACTATCTTCATAGTTACCAAGAAGTCATAAGCAGAAGCAAGGTAACTAGATTGGGTCCCAGAAGACAAAGAATTTTGATATTTTCTTTATTGTGGATTTTTGCATTAATTTTGAATTTTAAAAACCTTGTATTAAAATGTTTATATTGATTTTGATGCTATCTTAGTCTGCTCAGGCTGCTATAACAAAGAAACCAAGACTGGGTAGCTTAAACAACAGAAATTTACTTCTCACCGTTCTGGAAGCTGGAAGTCCAAGATCAATGTGCCTGTAAATTCAGTTTCTAGTGAAGGAAGGCTCTCTTCCTGGCCTGCAGACAGCCACCTTCTCACTGTGTCCTCACATGACCTTTCTTTGTTGCACATACTGGAAGAGTGAAGGAGACAGAGAGAGAGGGAGAGAGAGGGAGATCTCTTCCTCATTTCATAAGGCCACTAATCCTATCATGAGGGACACAACCTCATGACTTAATCTAACCCTATTTACATCCCAAAGGCCCCATCTCCAAAACCCATCACATTGGGGGTTAGGGCTTCAACTACAATTTTTCGGGGGTGTAGACATTTACTCCATAACAGGCACCCCCTTAAATTTTGTTCTGGGGTGAGTGCTCACTCACATGCCCCTAACCCTGGCCTGACTAATGGTGATGAAAAATTATGCTCTATCATTATTTACTTTAAAACATAGTTTAAAAAGGGAAACAGTTTCTTCATTTATTTCTGTTTTACAACTCAAATACAGAGCTACATACATATTACATAGATACATACATACACCCCAATGAATAAATATGATTTCTTGGAAATAGCTGGCACAAAATCTAGAATCATTCTTTAAGAATACTTCAAATGGAAATGAAAAATGTAAGATAATCTATTTGTCATTAGAATTATACTTATTTCAGATGAGTGTTTGTTTTAAGAAAGGCAAGTTCTAAAAAATAACTGTGGCCAAACATATTTTATCTGCTAATTTATCTGCTATATGTTTTTCCTTTCTCCATATGAAAACAGTTACTTGGTTAATCATAACTTCTGAATAATGCAAAAGAGGCTGTTCTTATTTAACAAATCACAGCTTTAGTTATTTTCTTAAGTTTCTGGACCACTGTTGATTTATTTTTTTGAATTTTTGCTTACTTGTAGTGGCCATCTGTTTCTGAGTGCCAAGAGTCATTTCTCTATGTTTTGGCAAAATGCTCTTCTTTTCTTTGGCAGATGAGCCCTCTTCAGTCCGCATGCTTTTTGTGGTCCTAACTCCACCTCTGGAGATAGGTTAGACCCAGGGGCCAGTCAACAATTCTGTTCCCTGGATGGAGTGCTTGCTTGGGGATCAGCATGGGACCCAAATAAGCCCAATGAGAATCAGCCCCAGGCTTTTGATGGAACTATTGGAAAAAGGAACTTTTTTTTCCACTGAGGCTGCTGAGCTGGAAGAATGTCAGCCTGGAGCTGCTAGTGCAATCTTGGCTACTCCTGAGGAGAGGCTGTTGGAGAAAGACGCACTCACAGAGGGAGAGAGGCCAAGACATGGTGAGGAGCAGATCCCTAATGGCAGTTTTTGAACACCTGGATCAAGCCATGTCTGAAGCAAGACTACCCCAGACTTTTAGTTATGGAAACAATAAGTTCACTTTAAAAATTCTGGTTTAATTTTCTGTCACTTATCACTAAGAGTACTGACAAACTTTAATGCACAGAAATTTCAGAACTGGAGATGAGTGATGATTAGATTGCAAAAGTGGTCCCTTAGTAATACCGGAGTCAGTCTGAGGACTCATTAATTGATACCTTTCCCCAGACTATGTTAGATGCCTCCTTATAAGTACCTGGACTGGTACACTTGCACAAAGAATTGTAACTGCCTGCTTACCTGTCTGTCTCTTCTCTTGGACTGTGATAAGCCCCTTTGTGTGTGTGTGTGTGTGTGTGTGTGTTGTTTTTTTTTTTTGGCCACGTGGCTTGTGGGTTCTTAGTTCCCTGACCAGAGATCAAACCTGTGCCCCCTGTAGTGGAAGCACGTGAAGTCTTAACCACTGGACCACCAGGGAAATCTGTGATAAGCCCCTTTGGAGACTGTTTTTGGGCTCAAGGGCATTCATTTGGTGCTTACTAAGTGTTAGGCTCATTGGGTACTTTATTCCGTTATCTAATTGTCACAATAATCCTGTAAAGTATCTGTGCCTTTTTTTCTTAGTATCTTCGTGACTGGCTTGTAGCTCTGTGTGTGTGTGTCAGGGGCCAACTATGTAACTAGGAGTTTTCTGAATTTACATCCCTTTCGAACGTATATTAAAACTCAAGAACAACTGAACCAATTCTTTAGAACAGAGGTGGAGAAACTTTTCTCTCAAAAGCGAAGCAGTAAAAATTTAAAGGCTTTTTTTGCAGGTCATAGGGTCTCTTTTACTATCGTAATGTGAAAGCAGCCTTATGCAATATATAAATAAATGGGTGTGGCTGTGTTCCAATAAAACTCCATTTATGAAATTTGAATTTCATATAGGCTTTACATGTTGTGAAATACTGGTTCTTCTTTTGATATTTTTCAACTATTTTAAAAGGCAAAACCATTCTTAGCTCTTGGCCTGTGCAAAAATATGTGGTGGACTGAATTTTGCCTATAGGCAGAAATTTGCATATCCTGGTTTATAACTTAGACCAGCACTTTCCAATAGAAATATAATGTGAACCACACAAGTCATTAAAAATTTTCTAGTATCCATAGTAAAAAAAAAAAAGGCAAAAAGAAACAGATGAAATTAATTTTAATAAGATATTTGAATTCTTCAAGTATAACCAAACTATTACCATTTCAACTGGTATTCAATATAAAAATTCATTAATGAGGTGTTTTACATTCTTTATTTTTGGGCTGTTAGAAATCTGGTGTATATTTTACATTACAGCGTGTCTCCATTTGTATGCTAAATTTTCATCAGAAATATTTGATCTGTATGTAGATTTCATAAAATTTACAGTTGAAAAATATATTCACAAGTTGTTTGAAAACATTCTTAAAAGTTTTCTGGTAGTTGAAGTTTTAAATTTTAAGTTAATTAACTTTAAACTAAAATTTAAACATGAACAATTTAGTTTCCCAATTACTCCAGTCACATTTTAAGGGCTCAATAGCTACTATACTGGACAGCACAGACTTAGAAGAACAAGAGATTGTTTTTTGCAGAGTATTTTCACTGGCATGGTTTAGAATTGCTAGTAAAATGGAGATTATAGAAAGCAGATAGACTATTTCAGTATTTTAAACCTTTTAAAATTCTCTGCAGACAGTGTACCCCTTCTGGCCTGCACCTGGGGTGGACCACCACCCCAAACTTGGTTCACCCCCGGAAGCCCTCATGCCAGGAATGTAGTGACCGAGGAAGAGAAAAATATGAGAGATTGCCAAAGAGGCATCTAGTTGTGGACCACGTAGGGCCTGGTAAGCCTTGGTGAGGATTTCAGACTTTCTCTTAAGTGTGATAGGCAGTCAGTCATTGGAGGACCTTGAGCTGCTGCTGGTGAAGAGGCTTTAAGAGGGCGAAAGTATGGCAGGTGTCAGATGATAGACATGGTGGGTGCAGGGCTGTGATGGAGGGGAGGTGAGCGGGGCACCTGGGATCCTAAGTTGAAGGAGGCACTCACCCTTAGGGTCACGTGAGCGCTGGTGTACCACCCTAGGGGTAAGCATCCCCTTACATTTTGGCCCTGGTGGCTGGGATAAAAGGGGTTCTGTCTAGGAAGTGAGAGAAGTCACCAGACTTCGGATCTATTTTAAAGGAAGGGCCCACAGATCTACTAACAAATTGCATATGGAATGTGAGCAAAATAGGGGAGTCAAGTGTGACACTACGATGATTTTGATTTTCACTGTAAATCCGGCCACAGCCCCCAGGATAGCCTGCACTGCTCTGCTTGCTCCATTGCCAAGTTTACCAGAGCACAGAGTGCTTTTGAAAATAGGAGATTTCAATTAAACACATTTTGAAATTGCAGAGATTCAGTTGCGCAGCCCCAGTCTCCTTCCTTGTAACAAAGGTCGCACTGTGTATAAAGCTGGATGGTTTATGGTTCCACTTCATTGTGAACCACCACAGAGCTGGTTTGCCCTTAATACCACTTATGAGAAGTCTCAGGGTACCATCGCTGCATGAACCTCTTCTCACCCTTCTTGAATACCAAGGCTGCTGTGACCCTTCCCCCCATCAAAGGGGGCATTAGCCCATGCCCCCTGCTCCGGGTCTGTAATGGAAATCCAGGCTTGTTCTTACCCACCTTGCCCCCCACCATCTCCACTCCTCTTAGATTCCATTTTACAACACACAAAGCAAGCTAGCCTTTGTTAAAAAGTTTAATGTTCTTAATTAGTTGAATCGGTTGGGCTAATTAGAATACCAATTAGAACGGGCAGGGCTATCCTTAATTTGAAAATGCTGCGGTCTAGTGTTAATCGCTATTAAACCTTATAGTTTGTGAAAGAGAGAGGATGAATTCACAAAATACTATTTGAAATGTTAGAAGTCGGTGGTCAGAAGGGGCCTGCCTGTCAGTGAGTATTCCAGGGAGGCAAAACCCACAGAGAAGTGCAGTTGCTGAAGACTTGGGCCCCACATGGGGCATAAGTGTCTCCCTTTTCAAAAAAACAATGTTAAAAGCCTGCAATGTGTTTTACTAAAATAGCCAAAGTGTTTAATTCACCTAATGGACTAGTGATCTGGAATGATTCTTTTAAAAAATCAGTTTAACTTAGCAGGACACAGAAAAGTTTCTGCCGTTACCAGAGCTGCTTGTCCCTTTGGGTTGTAACTTTCTAATATAAAGACCAGCCCTCACAATGAAACCTCTTTTGTTTCTGGTCACTGTCTGAATAGGAAATTACATCACAAAAACAAAAAACCAAAGTCTTAGTACAGAAGAAATGCCATGTTTGGACTGTAGTCATACATGAGTCTGTATTTTCATGTCTCATTTGGAGATGGCTAAATGGATAAGCAAATCTTAATTTATGTTTTCCAACAAGTATAAAAATCACTACTCATTTTCTCAGTGAGCAAATATGGAACGGACAATTATAGCAATTCCTACCGTACATTTTCTGAGATATGACTTGATTTTCCCTCTATTCCAGCGATAAAGACAGAAGGTATTGCCATCCATTATCGTTGCTGGTATCCTCTCAATATATCTGTGGTACATTTCCGGAAAATAAACCATGCAGTTTATAGAAACAAATATAAAGATATATTTCATCATATGTATTATGGCACTGTTAGGAAACAAGGAATCTTTCTAAATGGTGAATTGCTCTACAAAGGATATAAAAATGTTCAGCTCAATTGCTACCTCAAATCTTGGAGGTAAGTGGAGAATAAATTTAAAACACTCAGACCAACAAATACATAAGTGACTGAGTGACTACCAGTATAGTATTTGTCTATAAAATTTGTAGGCAAAGAAAAAGTTTATAACCAAGAATTTGCTCTCAATGTATCTTAGGATCTATGGTGACATCTGTATAGATGTTATGAAGTAATATCTAGTTAAGTTCCACGTGATCTTATTAAGGTCTATTTTGCCTTGATCAAGTGCCCCCATATACAGCCATTGTGCTAGATGCCTGCCCTGGGGACAGGAGAGTACATTGTTGAAAAAGACCTGATTAGGGTCTACCAGGAAAGACTGTATAACTGACAGCAAAACATACACACAAACAAACAAAAAAATTGATAATTGATCAAAATAAACTTTTTTCCTTTCATTGTAGATTCAAATACCACATTAAGCCTTTGCCTCACCACTAAATTTTTTACATTTGTTTTTTGTTTGTTTGTTTTGGTTTTTTTGCGGTACGCGGGCCTCTCACTGTTGTGGCCTCTCCCATTGCGGAGCACAGGCTCCGGATGCGCAGGCTCAGCGGCCATGGCTCACGGGCCCAACTGCTCCGTGGCATGTGGGATCCTCCTGGACCGGGGCACGAACCCGTGTCCCCTGCATCGGCAGGCGGACTCTCAACCACTGCGCCACCAGGGAAGCCCCTTACATTTGTTTTTAATCCTACTCACCAGCTCCAATTCTTTAGGACTACTGGTCATATGTTGCCTTTAGGTTATGGTTGAAAATAATACTCAGGCTACTTGTTTAAGTCTTTATTTTGAACTTATATGTGAAAAATCAGTAATTTTTTTGGTAAAATGCCAAACAGTTAAGCACCAGAAGTTTTCCTTTAAACACTGAGAGAGGGAAAAACCAAGACAAAAGAAGCACAGACCCCAAGTAAAAGTTTGAACTGGGAACTGTACTGATCCACTGGTCATTTTTATTTTCTTTTGTTTTACTTGACTGCATTTCGAGTTACGTCCTTGCATACGTTTTGGAGCTGCTTTTTTACATTGTAGGCAAATCCCTTGATGAATGTATTCTATAATCAAACCATAAATGCCTTCATTAATTCATCCATGCAGTGATTTAACAAGCATTTATTTATTTTTTATTATGTACCAGGTAGTATGCCAGGCTCTGGGATACAAAGATGCAAGTATAAGACAGCTATGTCAAAAAATTGATCAGTCTAAGAAGTGAGGCGAAGGTATAAAGAAATGGTTGGAATACTGTCTGGCAAGCAGTGTGTCGGGGCAAGGACCAGGTGCTTTGGAGGACAAAAGATGGAGCAAGGAAATTGCTGCGTGGGCAGAGTTGGGGAGGTGAGGTCTGAGGGAGCTTTGAAGTACAAGTAAGGCCACTATGGGATGGCTGTCCCCTGGACTGTGCAAGGCAGAGGCCCTGGCTTAGGGTTTGGGGTGGGGGAGGCATCGGATGTTATTTGAACCTGGAAAATATAATGCAAAAGAAAGAGGTGGGACGAGTAAAAGTACAACTCTGATGTAATAGGCATGTATATTTCCTCTCTAGAATCTCTCCAGCCCTGGAGGACAGGATTTGACCCACAACATCACTACTTGTGTGGTTTAGAAAGTTATCTAATAAATTAACAAAGCTCAATGGTAATTTTCATCTACAAAGAATCTGTAGGCTTGAGCTAAAGCGACATATTTTCAGAAATTTCTTTTGGCATCTGTAAAAGGTATATGAACACCAAGGAAAGTATATACAATCCATTTCAGTTTTAGAAAGAATGTTAAGAAAACAAACGAAATAACTTTTTATTTCCATTTTGGTTTGATTTGAGACTAAATGTATCCCTTATTACTAAAAAAAGCATTCATACCAAGTCAGGCTCTCTCCTGTTGCGATGTGCATCCTTACCCTGAAAATATATTTAGTGAAGTCAAATCAAGATGCTATTTCTTATTCACCCTGATTCTCCAACCTCCCTGGAAATTTTTGAGCAGGTCCCTCATTTTACTATGGGTGCTTAATGTCTGGTATTTGAAGTCTGTGTGTCTACGTGTCTGTGCGTATGTTTATAGCTTATTTGCCCCGTGTCATTCTGCAAAAATGGATTCACTCAGTCAACTAGATAGGAGAGCTTTGAGCTCAGCTATCAGCTGGAGGAACAAAGAGAAGGCAATCAGAACCCCCTGAAGGGAAGGTAGTGAACACTTACTCCGCAGTCCCCTGAGGGTCTTCATCAGCACTAGAGAACTGTTTTGACAGAACCACTGAATTGAGTGCAGGAGTCAAATTCCTGGGACATCAAACCAGGACAGATTTCCCACTCACCCACAAACAACAGAGACCCCTCTGCCTTTGGGGAATAGGAGGAGCCTGGTCTGAGGGGCACATTGACTTCCAGGGTTGGTTGGAATAACTTGCT
This sequence comes from Hyperoodon ampullatus, assembly GCF_949752795.1. Lineage (NCBI taxonomy): Eukaryota > Metazoa > Chordata > Mammalia > Artiodactyla > Ziphiidae > Hyperoodon > Hyperoodon ampullatus. Next base: position 63,605,788 of record NC_136922.1, read on the forward strand.
GTAGGCAAAAGGGCAAGGAACATTGAGTAGCAGAAATGGAAGCAAATAATTTACTACTTTTTAAAAAAAAATTGCGAACCCTGATGTCTGGCCCCAGATATCTGAGCATATTCTCCATTCTTCTAACAAAAGAAACACACATGCTTATTCCACCCTTTTCCGCCTCATCTGGCAGCCGCTTTCTGGTCCAGCAGACACTAACATCTAATGAGTCAAACTTCTCATTTTCAGACTAATCAGTCGGCTGCACTAATTGCAAATGCAAATATGCAAATTTATATTAATTAATTACTCTGCTAATTAGTTCTGCGGTCTTTTTTGGGTAATAAATCATTGTGCAGTGGAAGGGAAACAAGTCCTGTCCCATTTCACTCCACATAAAAATTTAATGTACTCATGGAAGAAAATATGTAAAAAAAAAGACACCCTGTGTTGATCACTGTGCTCCCACTGACTAGTCCCCTCCAGAAAGGTGCAATTGTGAGAGGGCTTTCACATCTTCAGCAAATGCCATCACTAAGGTGCCTGTTAGCAATTTAATTATCACATTACGGGCTTCAGAAAACGCCAGTTTGCTGTGCTGCAGGCTGTGACATGGAGTTCGACAGTTCACCCACTTTGCAGCAAAACACTTAAAAATAAAATGAGAATATAGAAAGGGAATCACATTTCTTTGCTGAAACACTATAGCTTGGGATCCAATATTTTCAGGGGTTTTGTTGTTATTGTTGTTTTAAGCCAAAGTTACCATCTTGATTTCCATGCCCCTGAATGAAAAGTTTTATCATTCCGGTTTAGAGACTCAGTGAAGGACTGTATCATGCGGAAGGGGGGTCCGAACAAGGTTAGGAGTAGCTCTTAGGAGAGGAAACTATCTTTCACAATGTTTAGGAGGGATATTGTGCTCATTCAGACTTATTTATTTAGCAAATTCTTTTTGGTGACCTACTATGTTTCTAACGACCCATCTTGGGGGATAGAGTGACATATGAGAAAGTCTCTCCCAATTAGCCTTTGAACTCTCTGAGGATAAGAGGCTGTGTCTGTTCTTTGCCCAGATAGAGCATTCAATAAGTATTTGCTGAGTGATTGAATGAATGAATGAATGAATGGCTGCAGCCTTCAAGAACCTCAAGTCTATTTAAGGTGACAATAACTTATTCATGTACAGTCTTGCCTTTATTATTGGGTAGGTGCCAAGTGATACTCACTGATTAGGAGATGAGGGGAGGGAGCCATGGTGTTTAAGATTTAAATCCTCATGTGTTAAATGTCCCTTCATTTCCTTCTTCTCAGAAAGAAATTTCTATTTTAATTCCCCATGCTCTTTCCTCTCTATTGTGCCTTCTCCATGTGGGATTTGATGATTGAGCAATAAAAAGGAAACTGCTATCATTACAGCTGGGCAACTGGCATTCAAGCCCTGGCTCACCCACTACTGGTTTTGTAATCTTGGGCAAGCCATTTAACCTCATGGTGTCAGTTTCTTCATCTGTGAAAACAGGAGTGGTGGATTCCTCATCAGCGCTCTGGTGGATGCCAGGCCTTTGCAGTCAGCACCCAGTCCTCACCCCCTCAGTTGCTCTCTATGTGACTGTACTTTTTATTATTTATAAACATTATTTACTTTTGAAATGTTTTTAAATAATTGGAATGGAGGGTACATGTACATGGTACAAAATTCAAAAAGTGTACAAGATATTCAATAAAAAGTTAGTCTCCTCCCCTGATCCCTAGCCTCTCTGTCCCTTCCCCAGTGGCAATGACTAATTCCTGTGTGTACTTCAGTGATAGTCACTGTACTTGTGTGTGTGTGTATTTCCCCACACACGAATGATAGCATACCATGACCGTCTTCTGCATCTTACTCTTAAACTACTTTGTACTTTATATATATATATATATATATATATATATATACATTTGTTTATTTATTTTTGGTCTTCGTTGCTGCGTGTGGGCTTTCTCCAGCTGTGGCGAGCGGGGGCCACTCCCCATTGCGGTGCGCGCGCTTCTCATTGCGGTGGCTTCTCTCGTTGTAGAGCACGGGCTCCAGTAGCATGGGCTTCAGTAGTTGGGCTCGCAGGCTCTAGAGCGCAGGCTCAGTAGTTGAGTCTCACGGGCTCTAGAGTGCAGGCTCAGTAGTTGTGGCGCACAGGCTTAGCTGCTCCGCAGCATCTGGGATCCTCCCAGACCAGGGCTTGAACCCGTGTCCCCTTCGTTGGCAGGCGGATTCCCAACCACTGCGCCACCAGGGAAGCCCTACCTTGTACTTTTTAAGCATGCATGTTTCACATTGTATGAGAGTACAGTAATTTACCTGTATTGGCCATCAATTGATGGACCTTTCAGTTGTTTCCAATTTTCAACTACTACAAATAAGGCTGCAATTAATATTCTTGTACATACAACACTTTGCCCATATGGAGGTAGATCTGCAGGATGATACCTGAAAACAGAACTGCTGGATCAAAGGATACATAGTACTTGAAATCTCAATTCCTCAGTTTTCTCATTGGCAAAGTGGAGATAACAGTGCTCCCTTTCTCATACGTGGTTGTGAGGAGTAACTGAGATAATTAGTGAAAAGTCCTTAGTATTGTTGTTTGTTATTCTTATTCTTAGCATGGACATTATTATTTTTCTTTTCACCATCTCATGGCTTTATGTTGAGGGTAAAAGGAGACCACAATTGTAAAAGCAATGTGTATAGGGCTGTGCCAATGTTAGTCATCAGTAAGAACCCATTTTGCTTTTCCTACCCTGTTTTCTCAGGTTTTTGTGCCATGGTGGCCTCTCGTGCTAAGCCTTCACATTGTTTCAGTTCATAGAAATATTTTGCAAGTGCTTTGGAAGGTTTTCTAAGGCTTCAGAAATGTCTGTATATGTAAAGCATTTAACAAAAATAAGACTAATATTAACTTCATTCTCCCAAATTAGTCACGTGCCCAAGGTACAGAGAAAGTAAGGAGAAGTAAGGAGAAAGTAAGATGTATGAATGATAGCAAATGAGAATACAAACCAAGGGACTAAATGAGGGTGGTAGGAAGTGGGGAAGAGAAGCAGGGATGGAGAAAAGGGAAAAGGAAGGAGCCAAGGTAGATGACCAATTAGATTGCAGGGCACCAAAGGGGAAGATGTAACCAAGGTCCAGGACCCAGAGGGCTGCCAGCAGAGGAGGTGGTTGGACAGACGATCCAAGCATTTGATTGGCCTAGAGAACGCACAGATCCTCGCTGCCTTTCTGCATCATACTTCCATTGTTTGCCGAGCAATGGGCCTCCTTCCTGTCTCTTCTTTCCACTCCATGCATGAGTTGATTCCAGGGCTCCTACTTTATCCCCTCCTCTTCTCTCTTTAAACTTTCCTCCCTGAGTTCAATCTCTTCTCAAAGTTTCAACTGCCACTAGTAGGTGGCTGTCTGGCTGGGTGCCTAGTGCCATGTTTTAAATCACTGACAGAGCACTTAAAAGTCATTCTTAAATGATCTGTGTTCATTTCCAGCACAACTTACTTTAAACCAATCTCATCCTCTCTCTGAAATGCCTTTTCCTTCTTATTGTATTTCCATGTATGTTAATAAACTGTAAATAACTTATTGCTTTGTATATACCCTGTCAGCAAGGACAATGTTGCCCGATAGTCTGTACACAACAACTGCTTGTTGGTTGACTGGTGGAGCCAAAGTGTTTCCCATGCTTGTAACAGCCTCATCTTCCCCAGCGCAGCTGACTTCTCTTATTTTCTATTTTTATATGAACACAATTTGGAGATTACTTTCTCAAAGATGAGGCAGTCTTTTGATTGTTTCATGGCTTGCGCTGGATGATTAACAATTCTTCAGCAGAAGTCTTCAATCTGCTGACCTCAGAACAGCCTTCAGAAAAGCCAGTGAGCCACCTTACCAAGTGAGTTTATGTGCATGGGAGAATTCAAACCCTTCCACTCTGCAGGGTATATAGCTGTGCTCTACAGGTCCCAAAGGGGAGAGCTGGGCTAATCATTTATTTAATGTGAGAGCCTGAGTGCAGTATTTTAGAACCTAATTAGTCCCATAAAAGTGAATCATGATGCAGATTTTAAGAATGTGAAAGGGGATGGCCCAAATCTGGAGAACTGAACCTTCAAAATTCCATCTGAAAGAAAAAAATAAATGCTATTCATAAATGCTTTATGAAGGTGAAATGGAAAAAATATGTTTCTTCAGATAATTAAATTAAAAACCCTATGCCACATACTAGATGTGTTTTATATATTTTTTTTTTTTTTTTTTTTTTTTTTTTTTTTTTTTGTGGTACGCGGGCCTCTCACTGTTGTGGCCTCTCCCGTTGCGGAGCACAGGCTCCGGATGCGCAGGCTCAGCAGCCATGGCTCACGGGCCCAGCCGCTCCGCGGCATATGGGATCCTCCCAGACCGGGGCACGAACCCGTATCCCCTGCATCGGCAGGCGGACTCTCAACCACTGCGCCACCAGGGAGGCCCGTGTTTTATATTTAAGTCATATTTTTTAGGAAAAAAGATATTTTTTCATTAGATTACTTTCCCTAACCCATGTTTTAGATAAGAAGTTATTGAGTTTTGTTTTTGGCCTCACATTTTTTAGCAATCAGCTGTAGTTAAAGGATGATGCTAATGAACTGAGGTTGAACAATTCATGTCCCAGAATGACCAATTGGCTTATGGTAAGGAACTTTGTGTTCTGTACACCCACACTGTAGCCATCTCTTCTGAAAACATGTGCCACAGCATATGAGAAGGAATGCATTAGCTTTCTAGGGAAAACAATTTAAAATCCTTGCCCTTTTAAAACTATTATTTTATATTCATGGTTTAGCATAAAGAAAAATAAAAATCACCCTTAATCTTACAATCCAAAGATGACCACTGTAAATATTTAGGGTTCTACCCTTTCTGATTTTTATGTATAGCTACATCTAGAACTGTTAGTATCTATATACATTCATACTTCTCTACGGATATATCTCTATCATTCCTGGGGTTTGCACTGATGCTGCAGCTGGATCACTTGTTTAAGGCTTATTCTGATTGGTCAGAATCAAAGCTGTATATCGGTGCTCTGTGACGACCTAGATGGGTGGGATGCGGGGGTGAGAGGGAGGTCCAAGAGAGAGGGGATATAGGTGTATATATAGCTGATTCACTTCATTGTATAGCAGAAACTAACACAACATTGTAAAGCAATTTTACTTCAGTGGAAAAAAAAAGAATTGGTTCTGTATAGATTGATAAATACTCTGAGTGTCACCTTGTATCTGTTTAACAAAAGTGGAGTCAGTCTCTCCATATTGGTGTGTGTGTGTGTGTGTGTGTGTGTGCACGCACATGCGTGTGCATATCTATACTTACTGGTGTCAGTTTTTCAAAATGCACATCATTTTTATGACTGCAGAGTATTCATTTGTGGGCATGGATATTCCATAATTTATTCAACTAGTCCCATGTTATGGGATATTTTGAATTGTTTGCAGTTCAATCTTTTTTATATTTATATGTCATCCTATTTTGTTGTCGATCTTCCTTTTTCCTTTGTTATCGTTGTTGCTTACATTTCTTTCAAGTAGTGGTTTGAGATTTCTAAACTTATTGTTCTCAAATAGTCATTATCTTTTTATTGAAAATATTTGAATCCATCTTTATCAGCGTTAGGGTTTAATCAGTTTCTGCTAATTTGCTCACCTTCGCTTTCCTCCCAGAGTAGATATTTCTGCTTTTATTGTCTCCTCCCATCTCCTATGCTCAGTTGACTTTAAATAATTTGGGGCTTTTATATTCATTTCTTGAAATACAATTTGTATCTCTTCTTTCAAGAATTATGTTTGATATTTGCATTGTTCATAATCATATTAGCAATTGTTTAGCTGTTAACTGAACTTTACTGCCTTCATTGCTCACTGCCATTTCTTTTAAACAACATTTTACATATATAATATTTAAATGCTTTATTTTGTTACTTTCTCAATGAACTGAAATACTTTTTTGAGGACATTTTTCAGAAAAAGCATATGGGTGATAAACATATATAGCCCTTGCTTATCAGGAAAAAAATGTTTCTCTTGTCTTCAAACATAAATGGCATGCAATCTGTTTTTGTTATTCTTAAAATTTCGTTACATATTCACCCAAATTATTTTCTGGCTTTGAGTTCTAATCTGATTACCTTTTTTAAAAAAAATTACTCATGCCTAAATATGTATATATATATTTTTCTTTGTCTTTCAAATAGAAAACCATAACTAGAGTTTGTGTGTGTGTGTATGTGTGTGTGCCTTTCTTCATTACCTTTTGTACTGGACCCATGAACTCCAGGTTCATTTAGCATTTTTTTCATCACAGAAATCTTTCTGTTGTTATTTCAATTGTAAATAATTATGTCTCCTGCATATTTCTATTTTCTTTATCCTCTCATCATACTCATACTGCGTCTTGTGGATCGATCATCTGTGTCACTTATCTTTCCACTTGTTGCTTGCTCTGTATTTATCGTCTTACACTGAGCTCTCTGGGTGAAGCTCTAGTGTTCCAATTCACAGATTCCATTTCCTGCTATTCACCACTTCACTAGTACTTTTACATTTCAAAAACCTGTTTTTTGTCTGACAGCATTCTCTTCTGGAAGCAGATTTTTTTTTCTTTGCAGAGATGCAACTCTGAAAGATACTGAATTTACAACAGTATGTATTATCATATATACTTAATACACAGCTTCAAATACACAGTTTTTAAAATTTCTTGTCATAAACCTATATCATTTTGGGAATTTGGTTCTGTTGCTTCTTTTGGTCAAGTGAATCTTTTCATATGTCTGGTGAATCTTCACCTTTTGGAGTAGGAGCAGATATAGATGTTTGTTTATTTTAAGTATTATGATGGCTTTGTTGGCAATTTTATAGATCCCTGTTCACATGTATTTTAGTTCTAGACAAAAAGACATAAAAACAGCTTATATTTTCTGGAGTTTTATTTTGACAGATAAAGGTTCCAAATGCTTGAGAAGACAGAGTAGGAAATACAGCCAGAAGCAATTCTGCATTCTGGAGCCCATGGCTTTTTTCTCTGTGTCACTTAGTACCTGGCCTACCGTCTGTGGTCCAGGCTGCAGAATGACACCCATTGTCAGTCCCATTCACACTTTCTGAAGCCACTTGCAGGGGCTGTCTTTTCACTGTTTTGAGGCCACTGTTGCACTCACTCTTGCCTAGAGATTCTGGCTACTCCATATTGGAGGTAGGAGACAGCCCCCTAGGCCATCATGGTTTCTATTGGTGTCATTTACAACTACTCCAGATTGGCCTAGCCCTTCAACTGGCCAAGTATAAGCTAAGACAGAGGCATGTGGCCCGTAAACTGCACTGCTTTGTGGCATTATTCATAAAATTGAGATTTGCTCCCATGGGCCACCCTTTACCACAGCCCTACTCTTGTCAGTCTGGGGTGTTTGTGAAGCTCTGCTGATGATTAACCTTCTTAAGTGCATCGTTTTATAGCCAGAAATTGCAGCTTGGGTATTTCATTCCTCAACCTGGACCTGGTCAGCATGATGTCTGACATGTATTCTGTGACATTCTTGGCCTGTAGCTGACAGAGCCTCACCTATTTTTATTTTTAGGAAGTTTGCATAGTTGGGACAGTTAATCAAGATTATTGAACCCCTGTAAAGACATCGAAAGCTATGACAGATTCCACCCGACCGCCTTGTTGGTCTATAGGACACAGGAATATCTGAATGAACAATTCAATAATCACTATGATCTGTCGTCTCTAAAATATGACCCACTCACCTATATATAGATATTCAGGCTCTGAATTTTCTTCTTGATATTTGGCATCATAAAGCTATGGATCCTGAAGATCAAAAAACATTTTCCCCAAGTCTGAAGACCTTTTAGGCAAAAGTACATTTTAACGTGGTTGGATTGATCCCGACCTCTGGGACTCTCTCTTGTGTCTTTGTAGAAGACCTGAAGCAACAGTTTGTTTACAGTTTCCTTTCAAGTTGCTTTGCTCTCACTCTCACCTCCTTTCTTAAGGCACAAGCTGAGCTTTACAATTCAGAAGTTAAGCACATTAGAATATTTATTTAAAGACAATTACACTTCCTGCTTTTTCTGGAGAGATGGGTTCAACATGTCACTAGATCACCAATTTTATTCACGTTATGGTGGTGGCCCGGTCTGCGGGGGCTCAGCCTACAAGGGGATTGTCCCCCTGTTGTTTGAAAATGGTTTCCTCCACAAACCTTTTAACTCCACAAGTTTGTAACCATTAATTCTTAAGGGTTTTGACAAATCTCCCCAGTTAAATATTAAATAATAAATATGGTCCTGATGGTAACGGGGCTTTGTGAAGTCTGTTTGAAGTGTCCTTTAAAATATTAAATTCAAATAAATGATTGAATCAGAACAAAGGGTATATCTTAAGACAAATTCAGCCAAGTCTCTTTAACCTTTGAGCGTTCAACATAGATTAGAAAGCTAGGGCAGCACATGCTTTCATAGCAAATTGAAATGGGATTTTTGAAGCAGGTCTTGCAAATACAGGTAACCCATACCTAGGTTTGATCTGCCTTTGCCATTTGGGGGGAGAGATTTTGATGCCTATTGTTTGATAAGTATGTGATTTTTTTTCTTTAAACGCTTACATTCAAAGAAGCAAATCCTTGAAAACGCTAGCTTTGGGTGCTATGTTTATTCCTTGTCAATGTCTTCCATATGAAATCTGTTCTGCTTATAATATCTACCACAGTTGGAGCCCTGGAAAAAATCTGTTTCATATCTGCCCTTTGCACTTAGCTTATTTTGTTTTACACTTCCCCCATGTTATCTGTCTGTAATCAGTCTTGCTTACAAGCAGGCAGTCCCTGGGGAGGAAGACTTGGGGAGATTGCCCTGCATTTAGGGGGATCCTGGACTCCTGATACTTGCGCTGTACCCTACGAAAGGAGCAGGTAAAGGAGAGGGAGTGGCTTCACCAACTAGTCTAAAAAGACCAGTAAAGCCAAATTCCGCCTCCTTCTTACACCCCTTCGTGTCCCAGGCTGGTTTGGCACCCATTATGTCTATTCTCGGGTTTGTGCTCTGCCACTGGGTCTCCATCTGCTCTATCTGCTTCCTCACCACTGAGCAACCTCCCATAGCTCTTGATTGAGTCCACCCAGAACAGTGACTCCATATACCCAAGCTTCCCAGAGTAGAGGGTGACACAGTTGGCACAGGGCATGCCCAGTAAAGAAACCTTGTTAGAATAGGATGTGGAATAGTCTGGTTGGCTTCATGGGGGCTGAAGTGCATGCACATGTCAAAGACAGACGCAAAATAGATAGCTAGTGGGAAGCAGCCGCATAGCACAGGGAGATCAGCTCGATGGTTTGTGACCACCTAGAGGGGTGGGATAGGGAGGGTGGGAGGGAGACGCAAGAGGGAAGAGATATGGGAACATATGTATATGTATAGCTGATTCACTTTGTTATAAAGCAGAAACAAACACACGATTGTAAAGCAATTAAACTCCAATAAAGATGTTAAAAAAAAAAAAAAGACACCCACCAGACATCTCTGGAATGAATGCTTGTAGGCTGCAAGGGCTTCAGAAAGGAGCAGGAATAAGACTTCTGCTCCTCAGATTTGCTGCAGTGTAGGAGGCTGGTGGGCATCTGTGCCCAGCCTGGTGAGAAAATGCTCCAACACGAGGAGGGGTGCATCCTCCACTAAAGCCCAATAATCTGCCCCAATTTTGATGTAGACCCTGTCCCCTACTCTCTCCCTCTCTCACTGATGCTCCATCTGGGGGATAGGAGTTTCCCTAACTTCAGAAATAGATGAATAAAGTAATTAGCAAATACAGGAAAGGTTAGAAATTATCCAACCCAGTAAAAGGAGGTTTAAGATCCAGAGAGAGAAACCTCCTTTGGAAACCTGGGAATAAGATGCTCATTTTTCCTATACAGGAAAGAGACATGTCATCTTTGGGGAAGCTCCCATGGTTGTGGAACCACCCTTGATGGTTTGAAGCCTGTGTGTAACCTGTTAGGCTGAATTTCTCCCAGGTATCCCTGTGCGGAGTCCAACTTCACACCTCTTTTCTGAATGGTGTCAAGCTGTTTAAAGGCATGGCCTTTGGTTGCTGTATGTCCATCCTGTTCATGCCACTAGGGGTCCTCATTGGTTTGCTCTGGACAGAGCAAAAGCCAGCTTCTAAGACAGAAACCACTAGGAAGAAGCTTTGACTTGAATTCTCTGCTGGTTTCAGGCTGTGTCATCTCCAGCAAGTTACTCAGTGCCCCTGAGCCTCTGAGTTCTCATTTTTACCATGGGAAGAAGGGGTCAAGAGATTACATTTGTTGAGGACCTACTGTGTGCCAGACATTGCTTTTGTTTTAGTTGGAATTACTCCAAAAACAAAGTCCAAGATAAGGACTTGGGTACAGGAGCAAGGAAAAGCCAATCCAAGGGTATGTTATGGAGGGGCTGCTGAGGACTACAGGGTCCTGATTCCAGTGAGACCTCCTCAGAAGGGTACAGAGTGCACTCCCAGAAGTGTCCAGAAGTATCTGGAAAGGCTGCCTCCTTTACCCATTGGCTCCCATCCCACGTAGGTTGAGGGGCTCCCATCCCACGTAGGTTGAGGGTTGCCTCTGAGGGTGATGCACTCTCTCACAGAGTGGAGAAGGCTCTGGAACAGAAGATGGAGACACATGGCGCCCCTTAAGGTGAGTGAGTCCAAAATCAGGTGAGCTGTCACTGATATCAAACATGAGTCAATGGATGTGATACAGGTACCTGGGCTATGGTTTCAATGACATAAACATATATATGGCCTGCCAATCATCTGATACATATGCAAGGACCTAATATCTATGGTGCTCAATGATATATATGTATATTACATATAATACACATATATCATTATTATAATATATGTTATATATATTATCATTATTATGATTGTGCCTGATGCAAGGGAGAGTTTTGGAAACAGAGCTCGGCTGCCTGTTGGCACAGGGAGAGTGCATGTCCACTAACAAAGAAGAGCTACCTCCCCTGGGGACCACTGTGTTTTGGGGGAGGAGGGAGTGTGAGAAAGAAAGGGGCCACCCACCGATGAATCCTTTGGGAGCCATTCAGCTGTAGCTGCTAAGCTAGAGCCTCTAGCTGTTAAGAATCTCAACTGGGCTTGTTAAATGAATGAATGTAGTCGTGGGGTTTCTCTTTGCTGATCCCATGGCAAGATCAGCAGGATCCTGGATATTTTTGAGATAATCAGTTGAAACACCAATAGGCTGAAAACCTTCACCATCATGGAAAACATGCACAGAATGTGCCTGGCACTACATTCGTGTGCATGTGTGTAAAAGCTTTTTAATGTAATTATTACTACATTCCACAAAGTAACACTTTTCCAAACCTAAATACATAAATCTGTGTTAAATAAATAGTAACTTGAAATAGTCAAAAAAGATTAAAAAAAATTTTTTTTTATCCAGTGGAATATGTTGTGGATCCACCAGCAGAGCAAAGTTTTAAGTTAGTGGCCAGAGCACAGACGTAGCCTCACTGTAGTAAATAATGACCGATGTGCTTATTCATTAGGGCCTGACTATACCTAGACTGCACACATTTCTGTTTCTACTTATGATTATCTATACCCCAATTTATCTGAGGCGAACTGCTTCAAATTCTTAGTGAAATTTTCCAGAGAGTTTACCAAAATCTGATCATTTGCCATCTCTTGTTTAGCTTACTTCCTTTGGAGCTTGCAAACAGCAAAAGGTATTTTTAGTGAAAGTATTTACAGACTCTAAGCCAAAATGTGCTCTGTGCTCTCTTTTCCGTTCTCAGAGCCTCTCTCTTAGTTCAAACCACCCTCAGCTGTCAAATTATCATACCCTTCACTGTACCAGTGTCTGCCTCTCCGCTGGCTTCCAGTCCTGTCCCTGCTCCAATCCAAACGCCTCCTGCCCCTAAAAGGATCCTTACAAAATGCAGATCTAGTCGTATATGTCACCCCTCTTTAAAATCTTTCAGTAGCTTCATATTTTTCAGAACAAGATGAAAACTTAGACCTTACATGATCGTGCTTCCCCCACCTTTTCAGCCCACTTCAGTCCCCACACATTATTGTGATTCCGACCAGACTCCAAAGGCTGCGACACTGCACCCCAGGTCTGTGTCTCAGCTGGAAACGCTCCCGCTGCCTTTATCTGCCTTAGCACCTCTGCCTGGTCCTCCCTTCATATTCATCTCTGCTCAATGATTTTGAATGTTCTCGACTGAACCACAAATAAAATCAAAGAAGACTGCCTCTTTCTAAAGGGTTATTTGGTCAAACTCTAGCATGGCACAGAGAGGTGGGTGAAAGTTCTAGGCACAGGTAAGAAAGGAAGTGATATAATTCCCAACTCTTCCTGACTGGGTCTTCACCATGTGTTTTAGCTATTTTATTTAAACTGAATTCCAAGAGTACCAGACCTGTGCATATTTAAATATGTAAAACCTTGGAAGTTTAAGCAAATGCTATGTAAGTGATTCTTGGGTTTTTCACCATTTTAAATGATCTGATACTCTTTATTATAGAGAATGGGACTTGATTGGCTATCTATAACAAATATGTCTGTGCTCTAGTGAACTAATTAACTGACACAGACATTACCTCCTTAATATTCAATACAATAAGATTTGACGTATTTTTCAAGGCACAGAGGAAAATGGACCTGATTTTGTTTGAATAAGGTATCCCAAAGCTAAGTTCTTGTAATTGATTTAAAAATCAATAGGCCTACAATTTAATTTGCCATCAAAAAAGTGCCTTTTCTCACCAAAAAAGTAAAATTATCCTAGTTCATCCCAAGATTAAATAGGAATATGGTTACTAAAATAACTTGCTTATTATATTTGCCTTGTATAAGAAATTGAAGACCTTTTTTTAAAAAAAAAATGTATTATATTTATGCTACCGGCTGCATGTCTAATTTATATTGTGGTGACTTAAAACAGAGCATTTTGTATTCAAGTTTATTGTTACTTAAGCTGCTTTCCAGAGGGGTAACCGACACACGCGGAAGTAGCCTTCATTTAATGAGCACATTTAAATAGTCTCCTCTTCACTGGTGCACTAATAATACCAAATATGTACTGACTCACTCATTCAATTCTATTTCAAAATATTTATTGAACATTTATTATTTTTTGTGCCAGGCATGCTGTGACAATGAACACTCTTCTCAGAGTCCATGTAATGAGCTGATTATCTACCTTCCATGGGGAGAGCTTAGTTCAGACTATCCCTGATGCCCAAGGTATCAGGCAGATACTAGGAAGAAATAGTTTCTGTAGATGATATTTGGAATAGAATGACCAAGAAAGACCAGTTCTAGGATGAATCATTTACCTCAGGCTCAATTTTAAACGATAAAACATCATCATCCGGGATGAACAAAATACCAAAAATTTATTTCTTAAATTTTGTACTAAAATATTTACCTTGATTACTGATTACTGAGAGGTTTTTGTGTGTGTGTGTGCCACCTTAAATTTTACACCCAAGTCTAGTGCCACATTGTCCCTACCCTAGTCCCAATCCGGCCACCAGGCAGCCCTCATGGCTGCCTAAACGTTGTGGAAACTGGAATGGCCTCACTCTCCCTGCTCTCCAGGGCTCCTGCTTAAATGTACTTATCTAGGGATAAAGCACTTCATTCCACAATAACAAATTCTAGACTTAAGAAGTCAGGGAAAAGATAGAAGGGTGATTTTAATTTATACTTCTGAGGAGTTGACTAATATCAATTCTTTACAAGGATCAGCAAAGAATCCAGGTAAACACTCGTGCCCTGGGGGGAGAAAATGCATAGGCAGGAAAGTCTGGGGACAGATAAGACAGAGACATCTGTGTTACAGTTCAGGTTGATCCCAAGTGGTAGAAATGGTGGATGCAGAGCTTTTGAGGCAGTGGCTATCACTGCCATATTTTCCATATAAAGTATAAAGAGTGTTTTTTTTCAAGGAGGAGCCATGGACAGAGCTTTGTGTTTCCTTCAAAATATAGCTAATTTTAGTGGACAAGAGCAAAGAAATTTAGAGTTGATGGTGAACATCTGTCCATGATTAACCCTGCTTGCACTTAGAAATTAGAGACAATCACACCGTTTTGAAATCATAATATCACCTTCAAGTGAAACTAGTCATTCTCGGAACTTTGTCTCCAAAAACAAAAAAAAATGCTAGTAGTCAGTTTTAAATTGCCAGGGTTTTGAAATGTATTTCTTTATAACCATAATGTTTATATTTTTAAAAATTTGGGTTTGTGATAATTTGTCCCTTAGTAAAAAAATTAAAAACAAACTATTTCATTTCATTGTCCCCATTTTCTAATCAAGAGAATATTTAAGAGAATACAAGTGTACATTATTTAACCAGTCTAAATATAGAGTATTTTGCAGATTGCCAACAAACACATGAAAGGATGCTCAACATCACTAATAATTAGAGAAATGCAAATCAAAACTACAATGACGTATCACCTCACACCAGTCAGAATGGCCATCATCAAAAAATCTACAAACAATAAATACTGGAGAGGGTGTGGAGAAAAGGGAACCCTCTTGCACTGCTGGTGGGAATGTAAATTGATACAGCCACTATGGAGAACAGTATGGAAGTTCCTTTAAAAACTAAAAATAGAACTACCATACAACCCAGCAATCCCACTACTGGGTATATACCCTGAGAAAACCGTAATTCAAAAAGAGACATGTACCACAATGTTCATTGCAGCACTATTTACAATAGCCAGGACATGGAAGCAACCTAAGTGTCCATCGACAGATGAATGGATAAAGAAGATGTGGCACATATATACAATGGAATATTACTCAGCCATAAAAAGAAACGAAATTGAGTTACTTGTAGTGAGGTGGATGGACCTAGAGACTGTCATACAGAGTGAAGTAAGTCAAAAAGAGAAAAACAAATACCATATGCTAACACATATATATGGAATCTAAAAAAAAAAAGGTTTTGAAGAACCTAGGGCAGGACAGGAATAAAGACACAGGCATAGTGAATGGACTTGAGGACATGGGGAGGGGGAAGTGTAAGCTGGGATGAAGTGAGAGTGGCATGGACATATATACACTACCAAATGTAAAATAGATAGCTACTGGGAAGCAGCCACATAGCACAAGGAGATCAGCTCGGTGCTTTTTGTCCACCTAGAGGGGTGGGATAGGGAGGGTGGGAGGAAGATGCAAGAGGGAGGGGGTATGGGGATATATGTATATGTATAGCTGATTCACTTTGTTATAAAGCAGAAACTAACACACCATTGTAAAGCAATTATATTCCAATAAAGATGTTAAAATCAATAAATAAATATAGAGTATTTTAGAGACAATAAAATGATCTTTTTTTCAATAATAAAAGCTCTATAGGGCTTCCCTGGTGGCGTAGTGGTTGAGGGTCCACCTGCCGGTGCAGGGGACGCGGGTTCGTACCCCGGACCGGGAGGATCCCACATGCCGCGGAGCGGCTGGGCCCGTAAGCCATGGCCGCTGGGCCTGCGCGTCCAGAGCCTGTGCTCCGCAACGGGAGAGGCCACAACAGTGAGAGGCCCACATACAGCAAAAAAAAAAAAAAAAAAAAAGCTCTATATCCTGCAGCCCCTAACATACACATCAGTGTACAACATTGGCAAACTCAGAAAATTTAACACAGAAATCCAAGCTCAGATCTTACCTCAAGATTGAAACCCATTTAAATTCCAAGAATAAGTAGCTGACAGAGATAATTTTCATAGATTAACATTTTTCACCTGGGTTTTATATTTCTGGAAGAAATATACACTGCATTGGTTATGCATTGATCAAACTTTTATTGTGCCAGCTGTACTTCATAGACCTGAAAAAGTGATTCAAGCAAAACAAAAGAGAACATAAAAGCACAACTATAATGGTTTTAAATCCCAAAGAGGCAATTACAAGTTTGATGCCAGTGATGCAGCTGGACTCCATTGGAAAACGAAACACCTTATCCATATTAAGTAGTTATGAAGGCTAGGGCTCGGGATGTAAATAATAAATTTGCACTACAGTCATATTTGTAAAGTACGTCCCTTTTAATAAGTGGAAAGAATATGGTAATAAATTTCACACTAATTCATGTGCAAAGGATAATTTTACAGAGTTCAAATGTGTTAAGGCAGGTAAAAAAAAACTGAGGTATGAAACAAATAATTATTGAGATAAGACAAATGAAAAGAGATCAGAATCATGTGCACGGGATTGGATTGTAACTCTTTAACCACTTAGAGCTGGGTTCAGCCTAATGCAGCTTTTTGTATGCATGATGTTTCTCTGCCTCTCTTTAAAAGTAAAAGTAAATGGGGCATTGTGCTGCTTCCCAAATTAATTCACAAAAGCCTAGGACAAGACACTTCTAGAACTAATTGTTGCATAGCTTAGAATATCTTTCTCTTCCCCAATTTTTAGACATAGGAATGAGAAGAGTAAACAGGATTCCATCCAGCATTAAGCAAGCTGGCTGGGGCTCGTCCAAACTCCTCTCTGAGTGATCCAAAAATGCTCATTAATTCATTAATCTGCCAAACGTTTGGTGTCTATTACATATCAGTCACCAGGGATGCAAAGATCAGAAGGCACTGGACCAAACCTCAAGGCCCCACTGGTTAGTGGAGGAAATAGACGGGGACATAGATATTCCCAGGAAAAAGAAATAATTGCTAAAGTAGAAAAATTCAGTGTTGGGTTGCAGAGTGAAAGACTACTTATCTCTTTGTCTTAAGGAAAGCAGTTCAGACAAAGGCTCAATAGTAGAGCAAAACTTGAGTAGTTTTAAAGTAATCTTTAAAAAGCTTTTGCTCCAAATCTTGCTGCTTGTAACAAATTGCTGAGGGTTACCCAGTGTAAGCCCATTTTTCCTCAATGGGCCATTCACAAAAATCGATCCTAACTCTTACCAAGAAGAGTCTGATGATTACCCATAGAGTAAAAGATAAAATTGGATTCCTTCCTCATATCAAACATAAAGATGGTTTTAAAAATTAAATGCAAGAAGCAAAATGTTAAACATTTAGAAGAAAATATAGGATGACGTTTTATGAAGTTGGAGTAGGAAAAAAATTCTTAATCAATCCTCAAAAAAATGCAAGACCAGAAGGAAAAGAGACCATTTTAACAACATTAAAATTGAAATTTTCTTTTCATCAAAAGACAAAAAAATTCTGAGAAGACAACCCACAGACTGGAGAGATATTTCTAACTTGTATAACCAATACAGCATTAGCATCCAGAATATATGACATTTACAAATCAATAAGAAGGACATTTAAAAGTAGAACGATGAGTAAAGAAATGAAAGAGTAGAGAAACAAGGGAAAATATGCTCAACCTCTTGAGTTATCAGGATAAATGCAAATAAGAACATAGATTTCATACCTGTCAAATTGGCAAAAAGTCAAAAAAAAAAAAACCGAGGACACAAACTATTGGCAAGGATGTAGGATTAAAGAAACTCTCACATACTGCTCATAGGATTGTCGACTTGCACAACTACTTTGAAAGACAAAACAGCAAAATCTAGTAAGGATGAGCATGTGCATACTTTATGAGCCAGTAGTTTCAATTCTCGGTGTATATTCTAGAGAAACTTTTATATATGTACACAGAGCACATGTCCAAAAGGACATAATTTTGAGCCAAAATGTCCATTAAGAGGAGACTAGATAAATAAAATGTGGCATATTCATATAACGAAATACTGTATGGCAATGAACATTAATGAATGTGCAAGTTACTGAATGAAAAAAGGAGGTAGTAAAAATGAAAAGAGAAACAAAGCATGAGTATAAAAGAGAAGCTGAACTGGAGCAACCCATGGATTTTTTCATAATAGAGGACCTTGTGGTGGGAGACTGGAGTTTGAATGTCTACATAGGGCTACAGCACATCCAGGGCAGGGAAGAAAGACCAGAGCTCCACAGATAAAGCCTCCAGCATCAAAGTCTTCATCATCTGGAAAATCTCCATGTGCTAGTCTGGTGAAGCAGCAAAAAAGTTTGCTCTGAGAGAGAAGGAAAACATCCACAAAAACTTGAGATCCTATGCCTGCACCACTGCAGTGAGGAATCCCAAGTGTACCAGAAACATGGTGAGGAAACTCAGTGCTGAGTAATCAACATAAAAGCTATCATTCCAGAGTGAGGACAAAATAATAATAATTTTAGTAAATGGCTCAGTTTGCCACTCAAGGAAAAGAATACTGGACTTTAAAAAGAAGGAAATTGCACCCAGAGAGATCCAGAAAAGAATGAAATCATGAGAAACAAAAGAGGTAAACCTAAAGAAAAAATGACTGTAAAGGCAAAACCATAATAGTAATCACCAAGTGGGGTGTAGGATAGGTAAAAATAAGTTGGAACAAAGCTATGAGATCAGAATAACATGGAAGACTGAGAATGGGAAATTGGATTTAAAGCTTCCCAAGGGCATGCTGCTGTAGGATAAACAGGCATATAGATGAACTTCAGACTTCACTATGTGAAATAGACTCCTTAACTCTGTCCACAACTTACATATAATTCCTTTATTAAGCTCTTATCAGTTGACTCATTTGAATGTATTGTTTTCTGTCATGACTCATTTTGATACAGAATTGAATATTTACATTAGAAGTTAAGAAATGTTGTAAACAAATGAACTAAGTGTAAATCCAAAGAAACAGAATAAATGAACTAGTAAAAGGAAGAACAAAAATTGATGTGTGAATATAGGGGTACAAAATGGTTCCCACATTGCCTCTAAAAGTACCTAGAATTCCACATATTGCGATATGTTCCTGAAAGACATTTTAGTCAGGGCTTTGGGAACAGCTAAGAGCAGAACCTCCTGAGTGAGAATATCATGGACATGGGAGCTGGGAAGGAAAGAGAGCCCAGGGAAGGGAACACGATAGATTGATTTTATTATTTCCCTCCGTCCGGCCCTGCCAGTTTATACCTAGAATCTGCACAGCCAGCTTTTTTCCCCCTATACATATAAGACAAACATTTGCACATGCTTTGATTGTCATTTTCAGTTTCTTAAAAACTCAGATACACTCCTGCAGTTGTCTAGTTGCTTCCGAACATCAGGTAGAATGACTGTTCTCTGCTGTCTTACTTAGAATCATTTGGGTCTTGGAATTAAAATTTACAACGTTTCCACTCCATACGGCAGCATCAAACAATGACACCTAATTTCCTATGGCTGTGTTCTTTGTCACTAATTGTCTTGTAAAACTGAAATATTTAAAGAAACATTTCTGTTATGATTGTACACTATTACTCTGTTAAAGTACATGTTGCAGGTACGCATGCCCTGTGTTAATGCATATCTTTGGGATTTTTCAGCCTTGACAAACACCATTTATTTTTACTTCATACAAAATTTTTGTTAACCTGAAGCCGTTTTACCTCTCCTATCTAACGTGATTGAGACTAGTTTGTAGGAATCAATAGTTGTTAAGGGATTCCGTAAGCTTTGAGGCAGAATAAATTATTTTATCATGTCCTCTTCCTTGAATATTCAGTTTAAAAGAATGTAGTGGCTTTAAACCTAGGCAAGAGACAGCCCTGAATCTTGCCCCAAGTACATGGGAACCCCTGTCTGAGCTGCATTACCCCGGAACGGATTTTGTCTACCTGTGAAGAGTTTTATTCTTGCAGAGCAGAACACTCGAGCATACATCTTGACTCTAATAAACTGGCCGGCAAATGCTGGGTGAGACATTTAATTCTCTGAGCCTCAGTTTTCCTCAAGTGTAATGTGGGGGATGATTTCCATCCCGTAGAATCATTGATTGACTAAGAAAACTCATGTAAAATCCGGTGCTGGCACAGAGAAGTTGAAATCCAGAAGTCATTACCATTGAGACTTACCAGGAGGGTCTGTGCAGGGGTCCTCCCAGGAGGAGTTTACACCAACCGAGGAGAGATGTTGGGGGTAGGTCTGAGATTATTGTCCAAGGGGTGACTCTGGCTGCAGTGTGGTGTCCATCACATGGGATGTACTGTAGCCCAAGCCTCGTGACTTCTGCCTAAGTCCCAAGAAGAGCAGTGCAATAAAAACAAATCAAAAGTGGAACCAGGGGCGTTACAATGCTGCAAGCAGAAGTCAGCCTTGTGTTGCAGCCCATGTATCACATGTGGCACAAGGAGCTGTAGGGCACTGTTCACACTTGGTCTGAGTGATGGCACGAATCATGGGCTTGATGATGAGCTGGGGGAGGCTTTGGGGGACACCTCGCTTGAGGAGCTTTGAGGCCCAGTCACAGCAGACATCCCACTGCTGCTTGAACGGGAGGAGATAGGTATGACTCATGCATGGACTCGCCAGAAGGACCCATCCTCAGAACCAGTGTGGAGGTATCTGAGGCAATGCTCAAGTATCCACCAAGAAATGGGGGAGGGTGGAGCCAAAAAGATGTGCTCTTTCCAGGCTGGTCTGGCTATGCGACCCAGGTTATCTTTGCATCCTCGGTGATACCCCACAGAGCTCTTCATTCCAGACATCAAGTTCTAGTTCCTCTCTAGTTGGAGAGGAACTACTATAAGCATCTACTTTTTTCCTTCTCTATTTTGTCTATGTATCATTTATGCCATTCTTGGAGTATGATTAACCACATGTCATTTCTTTGGATTTACTATTAGTTGGATTTTGCCCAACCTTTGTAGTGTATAGAATGTGAAATATGGCTTTCACACTTGACACCCTTTTCTCTCCTACTCGTCAGACTTGCTGCTTGAGCCTCTCTATCCAGATGTTCTTGGTTCTCCCTTAATATTTTCTTTTTCCTCCAGCTCTCGCTTCTGTTTATTTTATCTCCCGCTATTTGCTCTTAACAATGATGTCTTTGCAAGTCTAACGGCATCAATATAAGCAGATTTATATATCAACTGTTCACTTCTGTCCCCTGCTGAGGAAGATTTGAAAATCATCCTAACTCTTATTTATTTTATCATTGTGTTTCCCAAAACGCTTTTCAAATTTTTCACTTTTAATGAAATTTTTGTAATTTCAAAAATTTTGAAAACCCACAAATTTTTATTAAGAATTAGATGAGTGGTAGGAATTGTGCTAGCCCCCCCTAGGATCCAACAGAACCAGATTCAATCTCTGACCTCCAGAGGCTCACAGGTTCGTGGGTCAGGCACAGGAGAAGATAAATATTGCAGATATGAACTCTAGCCTATCCCAGATGAAGTGCCGTCTAACCAAACAAAGATGAGGGCCACCCTAGAAATGGTTCACCAACACCAAGTTAGAAACTACAGAAAACCCTGCCAGGCAATTCTGACCAGCTACTGGCTCCCCCAAGTCTGCATTCTTAACCACTCTTTTTATTTAGAGCATCAACTTGAACACAACAAACTCCTACTTAAGGTGAACTAGAAATATTATTATCCCTTAGCTTTCTTTCATTCCAAGGTTTTCTGCCTTCTCAAGGTATCTTTTGAAATTCTTACAAAACTAGAATGAGTGATGTCAAAAATCAGTTTGTGCATGCGGTGCTTTTAGGAGTGTATTTAAAAATAGGTCATATAAATAATTACAAATTTCACCCATCCAAAAATGGTTGTGAAAATACTACCTCCTATTTATGATATAGTAATTGAGAGGTGCTGATGAGGGAAACACATTTTTTTCCTTCCCTCCTGAAAATTAAGGATATTTATTTCCTTATTTGTTTGTTCACTTATAGGCAGACTGGGCATTATTGTTCAAATTTGTGATATTTAATTTAGGAGTGGGAAGGGTGATGCCATTCATGTAATAATCACAGTCTTTACAAGCAAATTTCCCATTGTCAGACAACCAAATTAACTGGCATAAATGTTTGACAAATTGTAAAACAGTTGATTAAACCAGTTGCCAAATAGAACTCCATTCAGGTAATAACTTAATGTTCAACACATTTTAGGCCAAATTACATGAAAAGTCTTTATTTATCAAAATCTGAGATCAAGGTTGTTGTCCTACTTTTATTTTCTCAAAGACAATGTGATTATGATAATAATTTGACGATCTTTGGTATGAACAATGTCTAGGTTCAATTCACTAGAAAGTGCGTTTATTTCTGCCAGTAAAGAATGTAATTCTATAGTAGAAAAGAAGGTGGGTTAAAGATTTTTTTTTTAAGATGCCTTATGTTGCAGGTGATGACCACAAAAGTCAACTGATACTGGCAAGATTATACAGCAAAGGCAGGGCCAGAATCCAGGACTCCTGCCTTCCTGGCTCTTGTTCTTCCTGTAACAATAAATTGCCTCATTATTATTATTATTATTATTCTGTTTTTGGTACGTGGGTATCTCACCGTTGTGGCCTTTCCTGTTGTGGAGCACAGGCTCTGGACGCGCAGGCTCAGCGGCCACGGCTCATGGACCCAGCCACTCCACGGCATGTGGGATCTTCCCAGACCAGGGCACGAACCTGTGTCCCCTTGCATTGGCAGGCGGACTCTCAACCACTGCACCACCAGGGAAGCCCCTTTGCCCATTTTTGATTGGGTGATCTTTTTATTGTTGAGTTGTAAGAGAGCTGTATATATTTTGGATACAAGTCTCTTGTCAGATATATAATTTGCAGATATTTTATCCTATTCTGTTGTCTTTTCAATTTCTTGATGATGTCATTCGATGCACAAAAGTTTATAAATTTGATGAAGTTCACTTTGTCTTTTTTATTCTGTCACTTAAGCATGTGGTATTGTCACTAGGAAATTACAATAATTTGTAATTATTGCCTAACCCAAGGCAATGAAGATTTGATTCCTTGTTTTCCTTTTAGTTTTATAGTTTTAGCTCTTACATTGAGGTCTATAATCCATTTTGAGTAAATTTTTGTGTATGGTACTAGGGAGGGGTCCAAATTCATTCTTTTGCATGTGGATATTCAGCTGTACTAGCCTCCATCATTTGTTGAAAAAACGAATCTTTCCCAATTGCATTGTCCGGAACATTTGTTGAAAATCAATTGACCATAAATGGGAGGGTTCATTTCTGGATTCTCAGTTCTATTTCATTGTTATGGAATATGTCTATATGTCTATTGTTACCATTATCATATTATCTCAATTTCTAAGGTTTTATAATAGATTCTGAAATCAGTAAATATGAGTCGTTCAACTTTATTTCTCTTTTTCAAAATTGCTATTCCTAGATTTCTTCTTGCTTATGTCTCTGACATAAGTGCTTTATTCCGAGGGACATTTCCCAGAATGAAATGTACCACCATCAGCCTTCCCTCAGTTTCTTTTTCTGCCTTGCAATTTTCAGCACCCATATGGATGTGGGGAGATTGAGACAGGGAGGAGATCGGGGTCCATCCTCCAGCCACCTTCCAGAGTACTTCAAGAAGTATAGAAGATGAATGGATATCTCATCCTTTCACAGATGTAGGTCCCACATCTCCAAGTCATGGAGCAGATTGGTGAGGAGAGACACGAACATTTTTTTCCTTCTTTTTTTTTTTTTTTTTTTTTAATCATGGTCTCCTATGGTTTCGTAAAGTCTCATTTACCGAAGCCTGGGTAGATTCCTCTTAACATCATTCCACTTTCTGTATAACTGAGGCTGATGTTCAGCCAGCACCCTCCACTATGACCACTGAAGTTGTTTGTGGCCAGCATCTGTCATGTCTGGATGATAAATATTTTTAATAACACTCTGCTTATCACCCATATCAATTACCCCTAGATACCAAGATGTGATTACTTTTCAGGTTAAGCTTGGCTGGTGTCATGAGATTTCATCTAAGTTGGATGTGGAGCTGTAAGCCAGCTGCCACTTTGCTTTCGATGTCTCCATTGGATAGGATATGAAATTCGTGGCATAGCTGTAGTTGTTTTTGTTTTTGTTTTGTTTTTTTTTTTGGCGGTATGCGGGCCTCTCACTGTTGTGGCCTCTCCCGTTGCGGAGCACAGGCTCCGGACGCACAGGCTCAGCGGCCATGGCTCACGGGCCCAGCCGCTCCGCGGCATGTGGGATCTTCCCGGACCGGGGCACCAACCCGTGTCCCCCTGCATCGGCAGGTGGACTCTCAACCACTGCGCCACCAGGGAAGCCCAGCTGTAGTTTTTGACTGCAACTGTATAACTTCATTTAATAATCATTTTGATCTTCCCTCTGGATAAATTTTCCCTGAGAGGAGGTTAAGGCTCTTTGGGAGGTGAATTCATTCTCTCAAGTCATTAAGGTTCCAGTTAGTGCTCTGCAACTATAACTAATTAAACTATACTCAACTTCCCTAAAAATGAAACTTCCTATATCTGTAGTGAATGTGAGGTTCACACTAAA